>NC_141157.1:2614748-3814748 GCF_053477565.2 Lygodium microphyllum | reverse complement strand
TAAATAAACCTTCCCCTTCACACTAAAAACCATGGACTTTCAACTTTCGAGAAAGGTTGAATCCTTCTCTCAAGCATGACCATGTGCTCATGCTTTTTCAAACTATCTTTTAGATAGAAGCTTGGTCCTATAGATAGAGTGTTCTTCACAACATACACTATTAAAACCATCAAAAGTTGTAGATAAGCTCAGATATACGATGTCTCATGTTTTTCATTTCAAGAAAGTAGCTTTGACACATCCAACAATTCCATGTGAAAAGAGTTAGCAGCCAAGCGATTCTCTATTGGATACCTGTGCATCTTTTGAAGAACAAGTTTTTATAAGCACACCAAGTGAGTCACTAGAAAAAGGAAGATGTTGAGAAATGAGCATCAATGTTTAGGATGTGCTGATATGAGCCTTGAATTGGTATTACCATGCACATGTCCTTGGTCCTCCAGGCAAAAATGGGCGATAAAGACCCATGGGTGATGATCAGTGCACATAGCACGAAAAAGCAACCAACTAATAGTCTATAGTTGCTAGATAGGAAAGATACGATACAATGTGGTAGAATTAAGTTTGGTACTAAATGGTACCTTAAGATTTTATAATATACGGTATAGTTTTTGTACGAAGAAATAAACTTGTTTTTAAAAAAATTATGCAACATGCCATTCAACAACAGACATTATACATGGATTGTAGATCATAGGTAGGACTTAGGAGTGGATACAATGGTACAAAAAAGAGAAAGGCCTAGAGTGAGGCATCACTATTATTATCATCAGGGCCATCTGAGTGCAAGCTTGCACTCAATCACTGTGCATGCAACCTCAATGTCCGCAAGTTGTCGTCTTTCTCTAAGAAAGGCAACCAATCCATGCACATGACCCTGAGCTTGAGAGAGAGAGGATTGCCTCTCGTGTGCTGCATCAACCTTCAATCTTTGTCTTTTGCCAGACTTGGATGTGAATGTGGAGCTGGCATCACCAATGGTAGAGGGCTCACTTGCATTGGTTGAAGATATGCCTATACTTGAGGTTTCCTCATGAGTAGGCACAGGTCTTGGTGCTACTATGCCACTTCCACCTCATCTAGTGGATCCCTATCTCATCTTGATGGGAATCTTATCCGCGATGTTTTAGGGATTTCCTTGCATGGAGCAATTGGTCCCAGCCCGTCTTGGAACGATTTTGGAGATGTCAAGTCGCACCACTAGTGTAGCGCTTTTTGCAATACTTTAATGTCCAATGGTGGGAATTGAACTTCTTTGTGCCCTTCTTCACATGGATGGCATGAAAATTGAATGCCCCATGCTTCTTATATGTTATGATGCTGATGGAGAGGAGAGGGAGCCATGATAGATGCCATATTACCGGGCAGCCCTTTGCACATTATAGATCAATTGCTCAAAAGAGTGACTATCCTTAGATGAGAAGTCGAGCAAGAATCCATCAAGCAAGTGCCTCATATAACCGTTAATGACTAGGTGTTTTGAGTAAGATGAATTGAAGCGTTAGGAAGCTTGTCTAAAAACTATGCAAAAGGAGCAATGGGTTGTTCAAGCATCTCAAACTGCAGGGGAAAGCGATTGGGCAAGGCATATTGTTGGAGTACTTGCATCTCCAAAATCCCCCACAAAAAAAGTATATTCCTGCATAATGTATAGATGATCCAATTGAGACCATGTGGCTATATCTTGTGCTGAATAAAAAGTGTATCCCGAGGCTAGTGGTAGAAGAAGCCAAGACCAAAGGTCTTGCTTACGAACGACCAAAGCAAAATCATTCCAAGCATGACACTCAAGTGCATTCATCACCGAGTGTTTAGAAGTACAATGTGAGGGATCAATGCACATGTTAAAATCCCCCATCAAGAAACCTGGTCTACCGAGGGACAAAAATGCTTTTTGTCTATCCCTCAAATGATGTCTAGATAGGGGATCATTTGGGGCATAGAGCCCAATCAGCCATAGAACGTCCCCTTGAAACAAAATTTTGATCACCAAGAAGCGGCCAAACTCATTATTCTAATTTCTTAGCAAGCACGAGCTGAAATTTCTCATGAAAAACCATGAGCACATTGGAGTAATGCATTGTAGGACCCCCAGCATAAAACAAGTGAAACCCATGGCAATCCACAATGTTCCTTGCTTGACCATGACTCTTATGCTTGAGAGCATGTAATACATTCCGTTTGTTTTCATGCAAAACATGCTACATGTCATGCTGCTTGCTACGAGAGCAAATTCTAGGCACATTCCAAGCGGCAATCTTCATATGCATGAACAAGAAAAGATCAAGATAGATGTTGATTTTGCCGCAATTTAACTTTTTCCGCCTGGATTTAACTCTCTTTGCCAATGCCTTGAGTACCCCATCATCCAAAAAGTCAGTCAACACTGCAAATGCATTCTGCCCTTGATGATCAGACTTGGAAGTAGAGGGATTATCCCCTCGCTTATGAGCTGATTTTTGATATCGACGATCCTAGGGAGTGAACAATGAACACCTTGTCTTTCCTATCAAAGGTGAGATGGATTGGCAGATCCCTAGGACGATCAATAGACACTTTAGCATTTGTTGATCTCTGTAGAGCAGAGGAAAGTCACTTTAGAAACAATACGGTCAGAAGGCTTATCCTTTGTTCTCACATATGTACGCAATGGTTCTTGAGAGCTTGTGCGTGAGGCAGCTGCTTTCTTGTTTGTTTGCATGATGATGGAAAGAGCATGAGAAACAAATAGCAGTTCATGCTCATGTCTCTAGTACTTAAAAATGCACTACCATTATTAAGGTGTCGTGCGTCTTTTTTGTCGTTTACTGGACAGCAGATGTGAGCTTCAACCAGACTCCTGTGTCTTTTGCACATGTTAATACATTTTTTAAATTTGACTCACATGTTTTGTTTTAGCACGTCGAATGACTGCACTGCTTCACAGCTTGGAGAACTCTGTGATGTGCTCCTATTTCTAGGCATGTACACCTTTGCTTTATGTTGTGAGTATCTAATTCAATCTCCCGGTGGTTTGTAATACAACTGCACCTCTGTTAATACATCCTTGATTTTGAACGAATACACTGCGACAAAGCCTGCACCAGTCTTTGTGAAATTCCTACCTGACCTGTATACCAAGTTTTTGTAACACTCCCGTGTTTCTGATTTACTTGTAAGTTTTTGCAGGTCACAGATACAGGGGTGGAGGTTCTTACAGCCCGCTTGCCAAGTTCACCGGCCGTATTTCCCTGGCTTTCTGAGCGAAGTCATGATGATGCGTAGCAAGCTTTTGTAGCTTCCATTTGTACTCGAGCTCTTTGAATGAATGACATCTGGAAATTTAATAAAAAAGTTGCTGAGCTCCTTTTTATTGGAAATGCCTTTATAGTTGAATGAGTAAAGCACGGATGATTTGTTTGTCACTCGTGCGTGCCATTTGTTTATCAATAAGTCAAATGGCGATCTTCCCACCACGAATTTCAGCAAAAGTTGCTAGATGCTTGCCATGTTCCGTTCTAGTCGCTCCAGAGCTCTCACCTCTTAATTTTAGTTTTAGAGGTAAATTTCAAAATTTGAAGGCGGGATTTTCATATATTGTTAAATGGAGAAATTTTAATCATCACAACAGTAGTGGGGTAATTGATGAAACATCCTATTTGGATATTGAGTAGTACATCTATCTATGAGTCATTTTTAAGATTGGAAAATGCGAGTCTACGTAATAATGGCAATATCAGTATATAATGAAATGTATGTTTTTAGTTAGGAGTATTGAATATGCTCAAGAATTCTAAGGTGTTCCATGGTGAATAATTTGTTGGGCACTTACAATATTTGTATGTACAACTAGAGTGAACAACATACCATGCAGTGGGCATGAGAGCCTTTGAGCCATATGCTAAGAAACAAGGCCTAGAAGGGTTTATGGCTCAACTTTATATATAGTTGCATAACCTTATACGATCTTACTAAATTTCCTTATTGCGAAGGTTTCAATCAATGTAGCCCTTAAATGTGCTTCATCTAGCTTGCTGAGCTTACATCCACCCATGTGGAGGGATATTTTGCTTGCCCTTTTAGGGCCTTATGGTCAAAGGCTTGGCACTATGGGGGATGAGAGCCTTTGAGCCATATGCTAAGAACCAAGGCTTCAACTTTATATAAAGTCATATGACCTTATATGATCTTACTGAATTTCCTTCTTACGTAGGTTTCGATTAATGTAGGCCTTAAATGTGCTTTATCTAGCTTGGTGAGCTTATACCCGTGCATGTGGAGGTATATTTCACTTGCCCTTTTATGGCCTCATGATCAAAGGCTTGGCACTATTGTGCATGAGAGCCTTTGAGCCATATGCTAGGAAATAAGGCTTAGAAGGGCTTATGGCTCAACTCTATATATAGTCATATGACCTTATATGACAATGTTCAGTGTAGTCTTCATTACATCTTAGGGAGAGCCTGATGAGAACTTTTTTCTTGGCCATTTTGCTTGATCACAAATCCTATCTTCAAGCAAGTGTTACCTAAGAACTTGATTCTCTTCTTGCTTTATGGATTAGTTTCTTAGCTTAAGTTTTTTTGTTGGGAATGCGAAGGAAACAAATTAGCAAGAAATAGAGAGATTTCTTCTTACGACTGAAAGAGGAGGGTAAATTTGAATGCATGCCAACTATCAATGTTACACTATGCGTACTAGAGGTTCCCTTTCATGACATGACAAGTCATTGGGGTGTCTCTATCATAGGCTCTTTGGACATGTTGAAACAAATAAATTTTCATAGTTGTATTTTCAAGCATGGCATAAAGGTCTTGATCTTATAATCTCCTTTATAAGATCAAGACCTTTTGACATGTTGAAACAAATAATTTTTCATAGTTGTATTTTGAAGCATGGGATGAAGGTCTTGATCTTATAATCTCCTTTATGGTTCTTTCTTGTAGCCTTTTTTGCCTTCAATTTTCTCTACGTTCCTCTTCTATAATTATTTTTGATGGATGTGCTTTAGAACCCTTTGATTTGAAAATATCCCAAAACCATATGTGCTCTTCTTATTATCTAACTACCTTTATGGCCTTCACCTCGATTTTTGTAGAACTCCTTAACATGAACTAGGAATGCCTTTATAGAGAGTATGAAATGGTGAGAATTCCACAAACTTCTCCTTATTTCTCATCTCTTATTAACCATGACTAAGACCATTTAGACAACATTAGCATCTTAGAGGAAATTTCTCACATGTGTCGTAGTTTGTTGCAAGTCTCCTTATAAACTAGGAATGCCTTTAAAGAGTATATGAAATTGTGAGAATTTCGCAAACTTCTCATTGCTCCCAACATTAGCTCGTTAGAGGACAATGTGCCATAATTAGTTCTAGGGTATTTATCTCTTTGTATATTTGTCTAAATAGAAGGAAAATGGGCTATCGATGATTGAAAATTCAGTATTCACATGTTCCAATTCCTAGGAACTGATTATCCATGGAGCATATTAACAATCATGTAACCCATTCTTGGTCCAAAAACACCTTGGTTCCAAATTTTTCAAAGTCATTGGTCATGCCTCTAACATACTTACAGTCATATCCAATTCTCAAGCCATTAGGACTTATAGAGCTTTGTGTGTAATGTTCTAATGTGAGTACAACTCTTTTATGTATATATTGCATCTCAACTATGTGTTCATTGTAGCATTATCAATGTTAGAGTCAAGATTTTGTGACAAAGTCAACATCTTGTACAAGTCTCCTCTTATATCAAAAGTCCATTGGTTGCTAAGATTGCTTCTCAATACCTTCTCAATCTTTCATGGACATACATTATTTGCTCCTAATTTTGTAGCCTTCCTTCTAATCTCATGTATGGTTGTTCCAAGATTAACATCTCTTTATATTTTTCAATTGCCCATAGGCTAAGCTATTGTGCCAATATTTCCCAAACTTCTCCTTTTATAGCATGGTAAGAATACTTAGTTATGTGACCTAATCTAAAATGATATTGGTGTAAGAAGAGTGAACCTTTATCATTATAGTACCCTTGTCCTTGTTATGGAGATAGTTGTGTATGAGATATCAAGATTATTCTAGTTGTGGAGCTAGTATTTGGGAACGTTGTCTCTGCGAACTCCCACATATATGGGCATGCAAGTCTCCTCATGTGCATGGCCCACTTCCTCGCTAGAGGTTAGGGTGGCAGCAAAGTAGAATCTCAATGTTTATAGACAGTAAAAAGCTCTAACATGTTTTATATATTGATTGAAGAGGCTCAATGAATGGTGGCTTCATGGGTAGAGTCTTTTAGGAGGTTAGGGTAGTTATAAAGTAGCATCTCAGAAATTGTAGAGACTAGAAAACTCTATGGGATCCATGGATAGAGCTTGTCAAGAGATGCCAAGTTACTAGATTTTAGAGTGCTTTCCTTGGTCACCTACCCATTTTATATGGCAATAAAATCTTGAGATGATTTTGTTGCCAAGGAACTTTGTCCTAGTTTAGGCATTGTTCATTCTTGTGGCTTGAGCCCTAGCCTACTTTGAAGGCATCTGAAACATTTGATAGTGTCACTAGAAGGGGGTAAACATTTTGAAGGTCATATTTTTCCTTTCTTGGCCTCCTTGATGTTGTTCTCAAACTTCTCGCATCCAAAACGATAATTTATTCACATCCTTGAGGGTTTCTATCTCACCTTGTGGGTATGGGTGCCCCTTAAGATGAGAAGTTCCAAGGTGGCCTAGGTTGCTATCCTATAAGCTTGGATGCTCAATGAATCCTTATTAGCCCTAAGGCTTCCATCTATGTTGCTCTCTATGGCCATAGTTAAATTGGTAGGGTTATCTATCCATGATTCACTAACCAATGGAATCACATCTTCTTTAGTATGTGCTTTGTTGTAGCTTTGATTAAATGCATGCATTGACGATTTTTTGATTGCAATGTTTAAGTAATCAATCAAATATTTATTAAATCCAACTTGTAAGTTTTAGATAATGATCTACATAAAAATGCAATTACATATGGTATGCAAGCCTTTTGGATAGTGAATTTCTGAGCATTGTTCTTGTATTATTCAAGAGGGTAGTACAAGGTTTAATGTAGAAGATTCATGAAGAAATCCTAGGCCGCATTCTTTTGTTCCAAAATCTAGAACTTTAAAGCTACCCACTGGGCTTTGATAGCTATTGTTCATGCAAATAGATTTGAAGTTTAACTAGTTGATCATTTTGATGATGTAACTATTTATGGCAAGTGTGTTACTATCATTAGTAAAGATAGAAATTTTGCGAGCCACTTGAACATCTAAAAGGGCACATCAAAGGATCCTTCTAGATCATGATTGATATACTAAAACCCACAACTATGACATATTTAGCTCTTACATGTGATGGCTTCCATTCTTTGCAAATATCATATTAAAAAAGGTTGTCATTTGAGTACGAAATTTGAATTGACTTGTAATGGTTTAAGTAAATATGATTAAGTGCATAATTGAGAGCACAAAGTTCTCAATTTGCATAAAAAACAACAGAGGATTACACTTCACCACCACAATCTTACTAGTACTAAAGATGGTGAATGTGTCTAAATAAAGTTGTAGGCATCAAGCTCACTATCAAGTCTTTAATCTAATGCATGCCATTTCTTATTGAAAATATAACCCACTTCTCCAATTAGCAGACTATGACCATGTTTTTAACAATGTGTGTGTAAATACACTTATGACCAATGGGGCACTTCTTTTCCTTTCATTAGGAGGTTTTTCCCTTGGCTTTGTATATATGCCCATTCACTCTAGGGAAAACGTAGTCTTGTAAGTCTTCTACATTGATACTTTTGAATATACTTTATGTTGTGTGCTCTCAAACTTGTTCTTCTCCATGTTGTTCCAATAGTTGGCATCAAAGTGGACTACCATATTTAGGCAAAGTCATTAAAACTCTCCACTTCATCTCTTTAGATAAAAGCAATATGTGATGAACATTTGCAATCAACTAATACTGTATGTATGCCCATAGGGCTTGGTTTTGTCATATTTTCCATTTGAGTTTATTTTAGACTCCATTTGCACTACTATTAGTATTATGCAATTTTTTTTTAAAAAATGTAGAACTTTTACACATGTTCACCTTTGTAGGTAAGGCCTTTTATGTTATACTTCAAGTTGTATTCTATATAGGAAATGTTGAATTTGTACAAATTTTGCCCTATACATGTTAGTTTTGTATCAAGTTTAATCAATGACTATGGTTAGTAGTAATATTCCATATGTTGATTATTGAGGATAAGTTGGATGGAACCAACTATTCACTGTGGGCTTATAGATGCATCATCTATTGGTTAAATAAGGGTTTCGGACCATTGTGAATATGGAAGTTGCAAATGCAAAAAAAGACCGTGTTATGAGGATGTTCTAGGTTGTAGTTTTACTATAGTTAATGGTTAAAGCATTCTTTCCTATTATTGAGAAAATGTAGTGGGATATTAGATATACATAGGTCCATGTCTTGATTATACTATTTGTTATGTACCATGATCTTGTATGTTTGCTCACATGTAAGACAACTAAAGAGGCTTGGGGTATACTTGTACGTTTGCATCAAGCAAGAAATGAGCTTATGTTGCTTATTTACATAAGCAATTAAAGAGTGAACACATGGATAAATGTGACTTTATGGGTAGTTTTTAAATCAAGATCAGAGATTTTAAGGAGAAATTAATTGTGGTAGATGATTTTTACCACATAGTTCACTTGTGGAGATTGTTCATAATAGACTTCTTGTTTCTTCTCAAAGTAATGTGGAGATAGTTCACTTGTGAAGATTATTCTTAATGGTATTTTTTATTCTTCTTGATTCTACATTTGATGATAAAATCTTGAGTGAACAATCACCACATAGTTCACTTGTGGAGATTATTCTTAATGGTCTTCTTGATTTGATGTTTGATGATAAAAGAAAATCACAATCCTTAGTCATTTAAGGAGTTGGTTTCTATCTTGTACAATAAGATCTATCTTGATGAAATATATTCACCATATGTTTTATAAATCAAGCTTTTGTGGCTAGTAAAAAAGATAAAGGAAAAGCTACATTTTTTATGAGTAAGTAGAACTCTATAGATACTAATCAAACAAAGAAGGTTAAGAAGGATGGGAAAAGAAATGAGAGTAAAAGATTTTATAACTATTGTATACTATCCTTCTAATTTAGAATATACAAATGTTGTGTAAGATAGACAATGGATATTTCATGCATAATGGACTTATGAATCTTCATTACATGATACCTGTATATCAATTTATTTATTTATAATCTTCATTACCTTATAATTTATTTATTTTTATTTCTCTTGGGCTTGCCTATAAGGGTAGTTACATGTATCGTAACTCTTCTTACCTTTAAAGGACTAATGCTAATACCTTTATACTTTCACATGCTTTGTATGTGTTAGAGATAAAAAAGAGTCTACAATTAGTTTTTGTGCTTTCCAAGATTGGCTTGATGATCAAATTTATGGATGACTGATGTATTGTTCATGAACTCTCATGTTGTGATACAATTATCACAATTGACTTGTTATATTGTGAATTGCAAAAACTTAATAGTTATGGGTAATTTGTGGATTTGTAGCATGTATAGTTGTAGACTTGTGGGTTGTCTTCGATGTAAAACTTTGACATGATGTTTTTGTGATCTGAATTTCGTCTTCACTGCCTCCTCTGGAGGCACTTGTAAAATGTATTTTTGAGGGTTGCATGTTTCTGTACAATGAAGCATGGTCTCCTTAAGATGATGATTCAATGAGAGCTATTGTTGTACATAATAATGTTTATAGTCTAATGCAAACATTGTTTTTGGTAATTGTCTATATTTCATGAGTTTTTATGACGAATTACTCTATGCATGCATATATATATCCTTTGAAGCTAAGTTGGAAGTGTGATTATGCTTCAAAAAGTTTGCATGTATATCTTATGTACTAGTAGGTTTCTCACTAAAGCATTGCAATCCATCACTCCATGTGAGGCTTGTAATGGCAAAAAGTCATCCATTCCTTTGTTGTGTATTTATGTTTGTCTATCTTATGCATTAGCACCTATACAATATATGAGTATAAAATTCATTAAATTGCTCTACGATTCAAGCTAAACTTAGGTCTCAATATGGCGTATAGTCTACTACTTAGGTTACAAATTTGTGTGGCTTGTTTTACAAAATAGTCACATTTTGTGCTTTGTAAGCAAGGTCTAACATTTGCTATGTTTTGGCCATGTTGGTACATTGTGATAAAAGATTCCTACAAGTTTTGCTTATAGCTTTCAACTTTAGTAATTTTTCTCTTATTGCTCTTAGTACGATCTTTTCTATACTTTGCCAATTTATTCTATCTTGTGATATAGGTACAACAATTCTCCAAGGGTCATATTTATATATACTGACTTTGTAATTGTGCCTTGAGAAATGTACAAGAACACTTGAGAGATAAAAATGCATGGGAGAAATGAGGTATCCAACGATTTAATGTCAAGCAATGAAAATCCTAATGGAACCAAGTATTCATTTTCGTCCTACATGATGTAGTTTATGCTAGTTAGCCAAAGGATCATGGAATGTTATAAAATGTGTTGAGAAGTAGCTTGGCTCCACTGTAGTTGTAGCCTCTAAAGGCATGAAGGAGGATGAGCTACGTCCTAAAATTGATGTGCCACCTACCAAGTAACAATCTAGATTGCATATAAAGGATGCATAAGCCCATCTATTAATGACTTGACCTGTCAGAACAAAAACCATACTTCATATTTACTTATTCATAATTGTGTGGAATTGGGATGCACTTTCTACACTTTTCCATATGCATAGGCACATGTTGCCCACCTACTTAAGTAGTTGGATTTTGAGTATATGAATAAGAGTGACACCATGAAGTTTTTCTCGTGAAGTCAAGCACCTAAATGTGAAACTTGTATGGTTGATGAGATTGTGCCAAATGGCACCCTAATTACCAAATTTCAAATTTTGTACTAGAAACTTATGAAGATTTTACTTATAAACTTTAACTTATGATGAAGGGAAAACCTAATGTCTTCGCATTTCATCAGTTGATATCAATGCCACTAAGGAAGAAAAGTTTAGGCAAAATCACTCTACGATGCATACATGTGATTAGGCATTTGTTGCAAGTCATCATGAAGATAAGGGAATTGCCTATTTTGTCGGTGATTTAAATCCTAAGTCCAATTATGCATAGAATCCTAGTACAAATCAATAATAAATGTGCACGCATGTAGAAATATGAACAAATATACTTGCACAAAGAAAGAGATAGTATGAGAAGAGAGATGAATATAGCGTGATTCACTGAATATTGGCTACATATGTTGTGAAGCTTGTTGTAGTAGTGTTAGCTTTAGACTCACAATTGCAAGTCCCAAAATGATAATACAAAGAAGAGTGTATAATCCATCCATGGTAAAATAAACATAACCTCGTTTGGGTGAAAAATACATTAAAACCACAATAAAATGCCTCCAAAATAAATAGACCCCAAACTCTCCTCAGGGGGTCCTATAGCTATATCTTCCCCTACTCGGTGCATGCACCTCAAGAACTTGCTCAACAATACTAAAATATGAAGGAGACCATATAAGGATATGGTGAAAATGAGATTAGGCTCCATTTGCCTAACAGTCTCCCACTTGGAGACTTATTGTCTTAGAAAATCATGAACTTGCAAGAGATGAGGAGTTTCTTCTCCTCAATCAAAGTGGATCTACAGAAGCTAAAAAACCTTCTAGGTTCAGTTTTCTGATTGTCTTTATGTGAATATTTGTAGTAACCTTGTTGATATGTATCTTTTCCAAACTTCAATTGAATATTTTTCACAAGGGAATGATGAAATGATACCTGAGGTGAATGTATTTTGTTTGTGACTCTTTGTAAGATGAATTTCACTTTGACCACGATTGTGAGTCTAGGATCAACTTGCTTTTGTTGTAATTCACTAACAAATTGTTGTATCCATATAGGCTCCTTGCTTGAATATTTAATTGAAACATATTTTTCCTTTATAGTGGATATAGCAACTACATTTTGTACTTTGAAGCTCCAACTAACAATATTGTCATAAATTGTAAAAACATACCTTGTGTTGGTCCTCATACCATCTAGATCTCTGGCCATGTAGGCATCAACCTATCCAATTAATGGGGTTTTACATACAACATAATGCTAACTCCTATTTGTTGTCCCTTTCAAATACTTTAACAAACATCAATGCACCTTATCTAGGTTGCTCTTGAACCTACTCACAACTCATAGTGCATGAGCAATTTAAATTAATGCATGCCATAGCATAGATAAGACTCCCTACCATTGAAGCATAAGGCACCAAAATATAGTCCTTTTTCTCATGTGTTTGAGGACTTTGATCCTTGCTTACCTTTAAATGACTTGCCAAAGGGATATACATAAGCTTTGGATCATGCATGTGGAATCTCTCTCAAACATCTTCTTGATGGACTCCTCTTAAGATAGAGTCATCATCCAACTCTTCTTATTTTGATTGATATTCATGCAAAGAACTATTGTGTAGCACCCAACTCCTTAGTTTTGAATGATTTTGCAAGCATTTTTTTCTACCAATTGATTATCCTAGATGTTAGTCTATCAACAAGCATGTAATCTATACATAATAGTAAGATGATGTAACCTCCATTTGGCAACCTCTTGAAGCAGACACAATGATGAGTATGACATCTTAAATAGCCATGATCTATTATGGACGTCTTAAAATTTAGGCGCCATTGTCTTAAGGCTTTCTACACCTTACACACTTTTATTTAACTTTGTACCATTTTCTCCTTTATCATTGGCCTCATATCTTCTGATTTTTTGCTCTAAATCTCCATGGAGAAAGTAGATCTTCACATCTAGTTGCTCAAGATGTAGATCTTCTATTGGTACCAAACTTAGGATAGCCTTGATGAAGTCATTTTTAGCAACAAGAGAAAAGCCATTTTACCAACAAGAATATGTAGATCTTCTATTGGTACCAAACTTAGGTTAACCTTGGTTGAAGTCAGTTTACCAATACAAGAGAAAAGTCAATACCTGGTTTTTGTGCAAACCCTTTCACAAGTAGCCTTGCCTTATATCTTTTTTGATCATTTGCTTCCTACTCCAACTTGTAGATGCATTTTCTTTTCAATGTTCTTTTTTCATTTGGGAACTCTACAAGTTCCCATTTGTCATTGTCAATAAAGGAGCTCATCTCCTCATGGATAGCTTTCTCCCACTTCTTACAAGAATTTGCATGAAAGACTTCTACATAGAATTCTAGTTCACCATGATCGATTAACCATATAAGATTAGGGAAGGAGAATACCTTAGTGGGGCTATACTTCCCTAGTTGTGTTTTCTTACAATAGTTTGAGGCATTTGAGATAGTTTCTCTTGTTGCAAGTCGTGTTTTTAGGGGCTTTCCAATAGGTTCTTCATCCACCAACAAAGACACATACTCTAAACTTTCCTATCCAACTTACTTTCCTTGTCCCTTCTTCTTTGAATACTAGCTACTCGTTAAAGTTCACATCCTTGTTTCTAATGATCTTATTGTTACAAAATCCCATTGTCAATAACTAAAATCATTCAAACCATATCTATTGAAGATGAATTTTGTGGATTTTGCATTAGGTTCTTTCTTGTTTATTAATGTGAAAAAAATGTTCACATCCAAATACTTTCAAGGAGGAATAGTCCATCTTTTTCGTATCCATGCTTCTTCTAAGGTCCCACCATTCGATGAACTTGAAGATGAACAATTTATTTAAAAAACTAGTGTATTTACTACCTCAACCCAACTTAATAGAGGCCAAATTGTATGTAGCCTCATACTCCTTGCATGACCCATAATGGTCCTATTCATCCCCTTTGAGACACATTTCATTCTGGTGCTCCTGGAATAAATTTCTCCCAAATAATTCCATTGTGTGCACAAAATTCATCAAGTTCTTTGCTATAATACCCATCTAGATTATTAGATGAAAGAAACTCCAACCATTTTCTTGTTTCCATCTCTACTAGAGCATATCACTACTTAAAAGTGTCAAAAAATATCATCTAATATTGTAAACCCAAGCCTTCCTGGACGCACCATCAATAAATATAACATAATGATAGAGCCATTGATGGTACCTATGTATCCCCCACACATCTATGAACCAAGCTCAAGCTTGTCACCTTTCTTTGACCTCCCATTGATCAACACTCTTCAAACCTAGAAGCATGTTCTTTGACTGAAGAATATGCATGTCCTTTTCACCCATGGGCCCAAGTCTATATGTTATATTTTACCTCTTCACCACATTAATAGAAGTGTCAACATTTTCAAAGCCTATATAGGTAAAGTAAACATATCTTAAAACATGATCCAAATGTTATCATGTATCCTTCATCCTCAAGTTTACCTATTCATATTAGGTTTCTTCTTAGATCTTGTACATGCTGCACTTCAAAGAATGCACCTTGTCTTGCAATGAGGTATATACTCCCGTATAGATTGTATGAAGATAAGAATTCATGGAAGTCTCCAAAGTAAAGTGAACACCAAAAACTAGTTGTGAGAGCATAAATCTAGAAAGTACTATTTGCAAGGAATGAGGAATCTATGGATCCAGTTGTCCTTGCCGTTGCACTACAAGGAGATCGATACAAGACAAGAACGAGGGAAGGGAGCTACCAGACACTTCAAGGATTGGAATCTATACCACAGGGGTTGGAAGAAGTAGAGGATTAGAAGGACCCTATGTATGGTGCTTCTTTCAAATGATTTTGGCAGGGGATACATTTGCTAGATTTGAATTGATTTCCATAGGAGGAGAAGGAACATGTAGAGACTGCTACTACGGGAGTGGAAAAGGATCAAGCACATGAATGCCACCTAGGGGAGATGCCAACTAAATGGTTTTCTATAGAAAAACCCCATAGGAAACAGTACTGAGTTGACCTTTCGTGACTCACTGAAAGTGTTGATCCATTTTCGCCAACAAAAAGTTTGTCCAATTAAGCTTAACCCCTTCCAAGATCCTGATAGATACTGTGAATAATTCTCAAGACAAACACTTTGAAGTAGACTTGCCCAACATAAAGCGGTCCTAGAGGAACTTGCATAATTGCTTCCATAAAGGAGAGGAAATATATACAATTGATACTCCTGAACTAGTAATAACCTTATTTGCTACCAAAGGAGTAGAGGTTTCCTTCTAGAACAAGGCAAGGATCTCTGTAGTGGATAATAAATGATTGCCACTAGGCACACGGGAAGCTACAAAAGGTAGGAATAAGGCCTCATTGATAGTAGTAGGGGATAAACAAAACCGAGGGCCATAAACCAAGACCGAAAGCTTCTTGTAAATCTCCAAAAAAGAGTAATAGAGCTTTGCATCCATTGAAGGGAACTTAAAAGGCCATAAAGAGATGAAGACCAGCCTTTTGAATACAATCAACATCCAAAAGAAGAGAATAATCATGGACCGGTAATAGTACATGATGGATCACAAGCGGGGGAGTGGAAGAAGATACCATTTAGACCACATTAGAGTATTCACATACAAACAAAACCAAGAAAAGGAGGAAGGATTTTTGGTGATGTGTGGACATCCACAACGTCTGATGCGCAAAATCCCACTTCCAAACAAGCCACAGAATAGGAAAATCCTCATACAAAAACAACAGGGCGACTAAATGGCAGTCGGCCTCTTGTAAGGCACGAGAAACCAAATACTAATACTATTAAAAAAAACAAGGACAAAGAAGGGTTTATCACACCTAGGTGATTATGTGTTGGGATCTTGTTTTTTTTTTGTTTTTCATTTTTTATTTTTATTTTATTTTTATTTTTAATTTGTGTTTATGTGTTTTAAGTTGATTTTTTTTAAAAAAAAATATTTTGAACAAACAAACAAATAAATGAATGTGATTATCCAAATGTCAAAACAAATATTAGAAACATGAAAAGAATTTTGTAGGAATTTTTTAATGCATTCAAACAACCATTTTTGTAAATTTCCTCAATTTCTCATTGTTTAAGTTGTTTTTTCTTCAAATAAATCATTTCCAATATGTTTTCTAGTTTTTATGTATTTTTTATTGGTCATAATCATGATGGAAATTTATTTAGAATTTTCTAGATTTTTTATTTTTTAAAAATTTTATGATATAGTGAGGTATTTTTAATTCTCATTAAATATTTCAATATTTTATGCTTATTGTCAATTTTTAATTAATAGAATATTCTCCAAAATTTTAATAATTTTTTTGATTTTTTGGTAATTTTTTCATTTTATTTGAATTTTTATGGTTTGTAGATAAATTGTTAGTGTATTTATGGTTTTTTCGGAATTAAAAATATGTTAGGAATATGATACCCAGTCACGGACTGTGTGGACTACGTGTGAACAGCTGCAAGCTCTCTACCACTGCGCGGAAAAAAACTACATGCGCGTCCTCGTACGTGAATGTCTGTGATCACAACAAAGTCTCACACGAACATGAAAACCTGCACACATGAACAACACCGTGGAAGGGGACATGGCAATGGGGCACAATAGAAAAGGCAGTCGCACGTTGGAAGAGGAAAAGTAGATGGGGGAAAGGTTAAAAAAAAGGGTGGGGTTAGGGGGGAATTTTTTTTTTGTTTTTTTAAATCGTGTGTTTTTTTAAAAAGGTTGTGCTTTTTTTTGTTTTTATGTGTCTTTTTGTGGGTGTTTTTTTGTTAATATACTTGTTTACATACATACATACATATAATGGGGCGAGGGGGTTTACATTTATAGAAGGTGGGGGAGGGGGGGTGGGTGCATTTTTTTTAATGGTTGGGTAGAGAGGGGGGTGGGCCATGTTTTTGTGGGGTGGGCGAGCAAGGGGGTTGTGGAGGGCCTTGGGGGTGGGCGAGTGCCCACAGGGGGGGAGGGTAGGCAGAGAGGGCTATTGGCTAGCCAATGGGAGGAATAAGGAGAGCGAGGGGTAGGCGACCACTGGCATGGAGTGGTTGTGACATGGGCGTGGCATCAGTGACGGTCAGTCATGGTGGCGACAGCACGGTCAAGGCAGCGGACGGAGGAGGTGTGGCAACGTGGCTATGGTGGTGAATACTTGACGATGGCAACATAGGAGGTAGTGACCACGGCGATTGTGACAACATCAAGGTGGTGGGGGGGTGGGTGCATTTTTTAAAATGGTTGGGCAGAAAGGGGGGTGGGCCTTGTTTTTGTGGGGTGGGCGAGCAAGGGGTTTGTGGAGGGCCTTGGGGGTGGGCGAACGCCCACATGGGGGGAAGGGTAGGCAGAGGGGGTTGTTGGGTGGCCAATGGGAGGAAGAAGAAGAGCGAGGGGTAAGCGACCACTTGCATGGAGTGGTTGTGACATGGGCGTGGCATCAGTGACGATCGGTCGTGGTGGCGATAGCACGGTCAAGGTGGCGGACGGAGGAGGTGTGACAATGTGGCTATGGTGGCGAACGGCCGACGATGGCAACACGAGAGGTAGTGACCACGGCAAGCATGGCAACAGCAAGGTGGTGACGGTGACTTTGGCAGTCCCTTTGTGGTCAGCGGGCTTGGCGATGTGAGCGAGTGAGAGGAAGGGAGAAGGGGGGAGAAGAGGGGAGGTGGGAGGGAGGTGGAAGGAGAAGAAGAGGGGGAGGGAAGGGAGGAGATGGGGGAGGAGGCGAAGGGAGAAGAGAGAGAAGAAGAGGGGGGAAGGAGGTGGAGGAGGAGAAGATGGAGAAGAAGAAGAGGGAAGGAGAAGGGGAGGGAGGGGAGTATGATGCAAGGGGGAGAGAGAGAGAGAGAGAGAGAGAGAGAGAGAGAGAGAGAGAGAGAGAGAGAGAGAGAGAGAGAGAGGGTGTCGATTGGGCTGGTGGGAAAGGATTTATTTATCTTTTGTTTTTTAATTATCTTTTTCAAATGTTGTTAGTGAGGTTTTCTTTATTTCTTTTAATAAATAAAGAGCTCCCCCACATCTCGTGCATGAACATAGGCGTGCTGGGGGGGGGACTTACGCTAACATGAACGACTAGCCACGTGCGACTGAAAAATCTGAATGTCAACATGTGACACTGCGAAGATCGCACATGTGGATTGAGGCAAAAATTGATCGGTTATGCGATACACGAGGAGCACAAACACAAATTTAAACCATTAAAATTAATTCGAAGTGATTCGAGCATCGGATCTAGATGTCATAAAAAGGAAAACTGAGTAGGATGATGGGGGGAATGATATGGACACGAGTCTAGCGTGTTTATCAACAAAAAAGGGGATTTCATGTGAAAAGATATGAAAAATCGACCACAAAATTCACACAAAAATTAATGGCACAAAATTCATCAGCCCGAATGAAATGGGAAAACAAGGAAAATTGTCTGAAATTACGAGTCAGGCAGGTTTGTCATGTCAAAACATAGTTCTAACGAGAATAGGATCCATGGAAAAAATAGGAAAAACACACTCGAATATCCAAATAAAAATTGATTCCCAACAATTCATAAGTTGGAATAGAGGGCAACAAAAAGAAAAAATGTTCAAGAGATGGAGATAGGACTGTCAAATCAGAATGTGATTCTGGTTCAAGAAAGGCGCGTTCACATAGAAAAAATAGTAAAAACGAGCACGAGAACACACAGAAAAATTAATAACACAAAATCGGTGGACCAAAACATGATGGAGAAAAAAGAAAAGTTGTGCAAGGGAGTAAGTCGGACAAGGCTATCTAATCAGAATCAAATTCTGAGGTGAATAGGGAAGGTTCACATGAAAAAAGAGCCAAAAAAAGGAGTAGATCTACATCTTTAGGTGCATCTAGTAGCACTATAGGTAAAGACAAAGGAAGAATAGAATACTCGAAAACACAAAAAAAAAGGACAAACTGTGTATCAAAATGATAAGCAATAAAAAGGAAAAATGTAAAGGGGAAGGTGTAGTTTGGGATTGTCACATCAAATCTTTGTTTCAAAGTGAAAAATGCACGTTCACATGAAAACACATCAAATTTATAAAAAATTCTTTAAAAATTAATAACTTAAGAATTGTGGCTCGAAACAGGGGGCCGTAAAAAGAAAAAGTGGCCACTTTGAAGGGAAAAATAGGGTTGTAAGGTCACATTTCAATTTCATTGAACATAGAATGTGTTCACATGGAGAAGTGACAAAACAAAGGATAAAGACAAACAGGAGGTACCATGACTCACCATATCACACTCGTCCGTCATGGCAGGGAGCATGTAGCAGTACCCAGGGGAGAGGTAGCACTTGTGAATGAAGCGTTGATTAAATTGTCAATTGTGAGGTATACAACACTCAAGTTTGACATTCACTCATGTTAAAATGATAGATTAGTCACTCGCCCCATGGCTCATGTCACTCAAAGAGAATAATTGAGGCATGTATCTTACAGTTGTTCGAAAATTGACAAGAGGGATGGTTCAGAGGGTGTATACTAAAGTCCATAGTTGATGGTGCATTAGTGCGTCCCAACCCATTTGGCATAGGTGTAAGAAGGAAAGGCCAAGGAGCCTTATAGTGTAGTGTACCAAACAGAATGAGGTGTGTCTGGTGATGGATGAGATTCATCCCTTATGTGCATAGGGAAGCAAGAATGTACCTGACTCCAATTGTCGCAATGTCCCTCAAACCTCATCTTTCAATTGATTAAAGGGAAATCTAGCCCCCCCTCTATCTCATGCTATGTTGATGATTACAGGAGGGAAACCCGTTCCTCACACCCATTAATGCAAGCCTCACTACCACTTGTGCGAAAGTTATATGCCTTGTGCGTAATTGATGGTGCAATAGTGCATCCCGCTCTGTGCTAGCATACGATGTGAGAAGGAAGGACATGGAGCCTTATAGTTCTGTGTATAGGAACAATTTGTGCTTGGTGCATTGAGAGGCCCATCCCATGCATGCAACACTCCATTCACATATCTCACCTCTCATTTGAATGTAAAGGGCAAGGACTGGTCACTCATCCCACCCTTTGTCTCCTCATGCTCTATTGATAAATACAGAGGATAGGCCATACTCACATCCTCATCTAGTTAGGATGAATAAATTAGGAAGGGATCATTAGAAGCATTGATTGTTTGCACTTGGACAAAGCCATTAGGGTTGACATCAAGTACCTTATAAGGGCCCATCCATCATTGAAGCTTTCTTGAAAACTTGTCAAACCTCGAGTCATAAGCCAAGACTAAATCACCTTCCTTCAACTCATTTTACTTGATGAAGCTGTCATGATAGGCCTTTCTTCGAGCTTATGTGGCTTCCATGCACTATAGGGCCATCTTATGAGTCAGACATTCCAAGTGTAGGAGATGGTGCTGCAAAGACTTGCCATCCCCCAAGCGCTCTTTGATAGCCACACCTAGAGAGGGCAACTCCAATTCAATAAGGAAGATTGCTTTTGTGCCACACACCAACTAGAAAGGGGTCTATCCTGTAGCATTCTTATAGGAGGTTCGATATGCCTAGACTTCTATAAGTCGATCGTCCCAATCACGGTGATGTGTAGCAATCGTCATTGTTAGAGTCGAGCAGAGGATGCAATTAGTAACTTCAACTTGGCCATTGGGTTTGGGGTAGTAGGGTGTGGACTTGCGATGGCGGATCTTATACAACTCTGTCAATTCTTCCATAATCTTGTTGAGAAAATAAATACTAACTAGCTCTAGGGGACTGCCAAAATGGGTGATGATGTTCTCATATAAGAACATGGCCACACTGTTACCATCATCCCACTTCAGAGCTTTGGCTTCACACCACTTTGTCACGTAGTCTGTACAAACTAAAATGTATCTATTCTGCTTCCTTCTGGTTGGCAGATCAATGGGGCCTACAAAGTCAATTTTTCACTTCTCGAATGGCTTTAGGGGAACGATGGGTTGTAGTGGCATATTGTTGGTTTTGGTAGGCTTTCCAATCCTCTGACAAGCATCACAACGTTTGCAATAGTCATAAGTATCTTTATGAAGGGTCAGCCACCAATATCTTGCAAGCAAGGCCTTTCCAGTTGTCACTTCTCCTGCGAAGTAACCTCCATAAGGCTCGTCATGATATGCTTTCTGAACGATTTCAATCTTGTCTCCTGCAACACATCTTCTCAGTACTTCATCTTTGTCTTTCTTGTACAAAGTGCCACCTACTAACAGGGTGTAGGGGGGTGATTCCAACATAAGCTTCTTCTTCTTACGATGGCTAGAGATACCAGGAGGATATTGTTGCATTTCCAAGAGGTTGGTTATGTCTGCATACCATGGAGTTATAGTTTCAACTAGAAAAAGAGAAGCATCAGGGAGGTCTAGGTCATCCTACTCTTCATCACTCTAACGAATCCGTGGTGATAGAAGATCAGCCAGGACATGGAAGCAATGAGGTTTGATAACCACTTCAAAGTTGAACTCCTGGAATAGAAAGAGCCATCTTATCATTCTTCCCTTCACATCTGCTTTGTTCATCAAGAAGGATAGAGCCGCATGATCCATATAGAATTTGAAATGTGTTGAAAGTCACCATTGCCAAGCATTCAAGTTCTGTCACTGTATAGTTTCTTTCTCTGTCGATTACTTTTCAGCTTGCATAATAGATAGGTTGATCCAACTTTGAGAAGTCTTTTTGGCATAAAACTATGCCTAGGCCTTCAACTGATGCATCAATGTGCACATGGAACTTCTTCGTCCTATCAAGAAGTTGCAGGATGGGTTATTCAATTAAACACTCCTTTAGAGTGTTGAATGTCACAATTAGTGGTCCACATACACTCTGCATCTTTTCTCTGGAGCTAAAGCAAAGGGGCTACCTTTGTTGCAAAGTGTACAATGAACCTTCTATAATAACCCACATGGCCAAGGAATCCTCTCAATTATTTGAGGTTAGTTGGCACTGTTAAGGCTGCAATCTTCTCAATCTTGGTAGGGTTTGTTGTTATCCCTTGTGCAGAGACAATGTGGCCCAAAAGAACTCTAAAGAGACTTTGAAGACGCATTTCTCAGGGTTGAGAGAGATCCCATACTCTCGACATCTGTGAAAGCACTGCTCTAGGTGTCCCCAATGCTCACAGATTAGACTATAGACACAAAAGTCATCTAGCCACACCTCAATGAAATCATATGGATGGTTTTGAAATACGACCATTATCACTCATTGGAAGGTACCACGAGCGTTAAGATAGATCCCAAAAGGCATCCCCTTGGAAGCATTGGTTCCCTATTCTGTTGTAAAGGTTGTTTTGGGTTGATCTTCTTCTATGATCTGGAATTGGTTATACCCACTAAATCCATCTAAGAGGGAATAGAGTTCATGGCCAGCTACTGTGTCTAACAATTGATCTATGAAGGGGATAGGAAAATGATATTTCTTAGTCTTGGAGTTCAACTTTCAAAAGTCCATATATATTTGCAGCTTTTCATTCTTCTTGGCTACTACCACAATGGGTGAAACCCATTCATTATTAGCCACTGGATTGATAAACTTAGCTTCAAGGAGCTTCAATAATTTGACTTTCACGAGGGCAAAGTAATTTGGATTCATGTGCCTCTGTCTTTGCCTCACAGGCTGGGCATCAAGCTCTAGGTTGATGTGGTATTGACACACTGTGGGATCAATCCCCTTTAGTTTCATGTGCCTCTGTCTTTGCCTCACAGGCTTGGCATCAAGCTCTAGGTTGATGTGGTATTGACACACTGTGGGATAAACTTAGCTTCAAGGAGCTTCAATAATTTGACTTTCACAAGGGCAAAGTAATTTGGATTCATGTGCCTCTGTCTTTGCCTCACAGGCTTGGCATCAAGCTCTAGGTTTATGTGATATTGACACACTGTGGGATCAATCCCGTTTAGATCTTTGTAGGGCCATGCAAACATGTCCAAGTTCTCCTTCAGAAGGTCATGTAAGATTGATAGCTCCTCTTTTGAAAGATTCATACCCACCTTCAGGTGACGTTCTAGTACCATCTAGATCCATGAAGTTTAATTTATTTTCATCATCCACTTCACAGATGAATGTCCCATAGACTGCTTCTCGGTACAAATCCGACTCCTTCAAGGGAGTGATCTCATCTTTTGATGCTCCACTAGAATCAAATTCCTCCTTTAATGAGGGCTGGACTGACTCCTTGGGATGTTGAAAGGGTATTAGAGTTGTTTCGAATCTTATAGAAGGGTTATTTATCTCTTAACTCAAGGATTCATCTTTCGAGGATGCCTCTATGAATGTCACACAATAGAAACCTTCGAAGTTTTGTTTGGGTTGTAGGACTGGTAGTTGTTGGCACAATGCATCATCATCATCCTCTCTTAAGGATGGATTAGCATAGTAAAAGCCACTATTAAAGGAAGGCTTATTCTGCTTAATCCATTTCTTATAAAGGTTTTGCATATCAAGAGAAATGGTATCATGGTCATTATGTCCACAATAGCATGGAGTCTTCTGCTTCTGTAGCTATCGAAACTTTTTCCTCATCTAGAGCCCAAGAGGAGCACCAAGAAAATGGTGAATCTACTATAAGAAAATCTATCTTGTATCATCAACAATCATGTTTTTCATATTTTATGTGACCACAATAAGGAAAAGAACACTAGGAACAAGAAATCTTCACATAGCTTATTCTCCCATGGCTTTGACTTGAACAAAATCGATTATGCTCTTCATATTCTTCATAAAATTCATCAAGAGACAAAAAAAACACAAGAGAATACACCATTTTGAATGGAAAATCTTCTTCAAAGGTTCCATTACTTTCTCTCACAATCTCTCACTCGGTAGATACATTGTTTTGTATAGATTTGCTATCTCTCACTCACACACTCTCTCATACATACTCTCTCTCAATAGTACAATGGGATAATCAAGAATAATCATTCATAACCACTCTTTGGTCATGTATACCCATCCCAAGAGGTATGTCTGATATGAAAGGTCACCAGAGCCACTACAATGTCCCTTCGTATCTCAATAGTGTCACTATCACTTCAATCTTTACTTGAATCTTCAGTAGCTACTTCTTCCACTTCTTTGAGCTATTTTGAACTTGTATTCATCTCTTTCCAATGTTGAAAAACTTTTCCAAGTTACACATTCATTTATCATAACACTTACAAAGGTATACAGAACATAACAGGACATAGATAGAGGCTCTACAGAAGCTCAACATAGGGGTTTACAAAACCATACTACAGAATTAGAAAGATGTTAGCTTAACTAAAACCATTCAAAACCATCAAGAATCAACCAATAAGCTTCCAAACACTCTCAAACTTCATCAATCATAATTCTATCATCTCATTCAAAAGAAAAACAAAGCAAAACAGAAGCTCAACAAACTCGAACAAAACAATCAAACACTAACAAAATATCATATCTCCACTAAAACTCATCATGAGGTTCTCAAACATAATCAACCTCATCTAAAACACTCCCAAAAACTTACAAATCAACTAATCATCATATAAAATCCACCAAAAATCAATCATTTAGTCCACAAAAACAAAAAAAATCAGCCAAAAAATTTAACATCATCTATGTCTTTTGCGAGTAGAATAGATTCTTCTAGCTTGCTTTCATAGTCTTCTTCTGTAATGTCATCTTCGTCCTCTTCAGAATCTATTTCTGCCTCAGTGGGGGCTTTGTAAGAGAAAAATATACTCTCTATTGTGTCCTTGGCCTTTGCTTCTATGTCTGTCTTTACTTCTATTTCTATCTCTGCTACGGTCTCTATCTTTGTCCGTGTCTTTGTCGCTGTCTCTCAACTACAGCGATGTAGTAGGGAAAACAATACATCTATATATCTATGCTTTTATCTCACTGTTAGAGGTGACTTTAGAAGTCAATTCAAGTTCAATCAAGATTTTTTTTGTGGCTTCTTCGTCTCCTAATGTGCCATCTGTTACTTCATTGAAAGAGTCTAGTCAACTTCAATGGAAGTGGATCCATTACCTTTTTGTGAGCCATACAACTTTAACACCACTTTGTAGGGTCATCTACCTAGAATTAGGTTCCTTTGAGCCAATCGGTCCATGCCTTTACTTCAAAAAGCCATGATCTTCCCAGCAATAGAGGGTATGAGGTCCCATGGGAATTTGATTTTACCACCAAATAGGTCTGCTAATAATCTCTTCTTGTGAGGCTTGTCTTCACATATGGAACAATGCCCAAAGGCCTAATTCTGCTTTAGTCTGCTAGTCTAATAAGCCACTGCATAGGTTACATTCCTTGCAAGCCTAGATTCTTCATTGTCACATCCATCATGATGCTCACTGATGAACCTCCATCAATCAATGCATCTGCTATCAAGCATCATTCAATCCACATGCCAATCTTTGGGGTACCAGGATCCAAGAAGGCATTAGCCACAACCACTTCTTTCATAGGCTCAAGGGCTTTGTTGGACTTGGTTGCTATTGAGGGAGCAATCCTTAGGCCTCTTCTTCTAGTCAATATGCTTTTGAATTTCTTTTGACAGCTAGGAGACAACATTAGCAATTGTCGAAATGTGAAGTTTGGTTTGAAGGTGTCTAGGTCTTTGACCAAGTCATATTCTTTGATAGGATCCACTGGCTTTTCCAATCGACTAGGAAATGGAGCAACCCCCATTTTTATCCTTCCTCTTTCCTCCAAAAGCGACAAATCTACACTTTTTCTACTACTGGAGGTACTTCAACATCCTTTGTCTCTTGGACCTCTGGTCCTGTCTATGTATCCTTTTGTGGCACTACAATGCTCTGTACTACATCATCTTGCTTTGTATTGTTTTGTTTTCCCTTGGGAAGATTGAATTTCACTGTTTTGGTAGAGGGAATGTTCTCTTTTGGAACTGTGGGTTCTCTTTTCTTGGCATGCGTTATTGTGGTAACCTCCAATTCTTGGGTCTTCTGTTGGGTATCCATGGTAGCTTTCACGAGGGCTGGACTTGGACAATTTTTTGCAATGTGGCCTTCTCCTTTGCATGGACTACATAAAGGTTTGTAGTCCATAGACCTTCTAGGGTTTGGATAGTTTGGTGAGATATGTATCTTTTCTCCACATTTGTAACACTCGACTTCTGATCTTTGGCCATCACTAGACTGTCGTCCTCTATATGGGACTACATTTGTTGGCTTGTCTTCAATATTTCTAGGATCGGATTTGAATAGGAAGGGGACCTTGAGTCGCCATGGGTATTTCTGCAAAGAGTGCCACTAGGACGTCAAATGAGGCTTTTGCTACTAGCTTTTTCTTGGCTTTGATTTTTGCCTTCTCTCTTCTCACGTACCCCTGGACTTGTTCTAGTGCTTGCCTCTTAATCATGTCATTCATCAAGGAGTTAGCTTCACCCAGCTTGTCTATACTCCACTGAACAGAATCAGAAGGGCTTCAGTCTCTGGAGGACTCTCTGGCCAACATTTCTTTTGCTTCCTTCTTTTCAACGTCTCTGAATTGAGCTTTCATTCCACTATAGAGGGAAAGATATTCAGTTCTGAAGGTATCAAAACTCATTCTTTTGAGGATCATTGTGGTGCCATCATCATAGTAATGCAAGCTTCTAATGGTTTCAATGGTGTACGTTTTGAAGAATACCCTATTTAATGGCTTCTAGTGGATTGCTAATTGGACAAATAGAAGATTGTTAATGCACCAAAAGTGTCCCAACATATCTTGTAGTTGAGCATCCATGAACAACATCCACGAACACATTCCAATGCTTTTCCTTTTTGTTTTGATGAACTTCCACTGACAACAACTCCTAAAGCTTCTTCACAATTTTCCACTTGATGATGTTTAGAAACTCTTCAATGACAGTCAAATCTCCCATCTTCTCAAATCTTCATGCAGCTTCATATAAACAATCTCCCATGGCTTTAACTTGAACAAAATTGATTATGCTCTTCATATAATTCATCAAGAGACCACAAAAACACAAGAGAATACACCACTTTGAATGGAAATCATCATATAACATTCTTCTTCAAAGGTTCCATAGCTTTTTTTCACAATATCTCACTCATAGATACATTGTTTTGCATAGATTTGCGCATCACACACACACACACACACACACACACACACACACACACACACACACACACACACACACATATTCTCCCTCAATAGTACATTGGAATAATCAAGAATTATCATCTCTCACATCATAGCTATTTTGAACTTGTATTCATCTCTTTCAAAGGTTAAAAAACTTCCCTAAGCTACACATTCATCCCACATAACACTTATAGAGGCATACAAAATAGAAACACAATAGAGATAGAGGCTCTATAGAGGTCAACAGAGGGTTTTAAAAAAAGTCATAAGAAAGTCTTTAGCTTAACTAAAACCATTCAAAACCATCAAGAATCATTCATTAAGTTTCCAAAAACTCTCAAACTTCATCAATCATCGTTTCATTCTCTCATAGAGAAGAAAAATAAAGCAAAAGAAAAGCTCAATAAACTCAATTAGAACCAATCAGACACTATTAGAACATCAACAGAACATATCAGAATATTATATCTCTACCGAAAACTATCATGAGCTTCTCAAACTTATTTAACCTTATCCAAAATACTCCCAAACACTTTCAAACCAACTAATCATCATACAAAATCAATAAAAAATCAACCACTCAGTCCACAAAAACAATAAAAATCAACCAAAAAATCAAGTTATTTCAACCCTCAACATAAAGACACTCTTGATGCTTAGAAGTACCACTCAACCAAGCTTATGAGATACTCATTGAACAAAGGTGATTAAAGCTTAAGTAGAACTGTATGTGCTCCTTGTTGCTTGAGAAGAACCTTCATGGGTGAGTCTTTAGACTTGTAATGGGATCATAAGATTGGTTGAAAATGATTAGAATCATTGATAGAGTTTAAATGATGATTGGGTTGAAGAAAACCCTAAAGCTTACAATGAAGCTTTCATGGCTACCAAGACCCATAGTTAGGATTTTGCTCTAGTGAGCAGTAGAGAGGGAATTATACTAAACCCTTTTAGGGTTAGAAGGCCCACTTTGGGGAACTACCAAAGCCCCATAAAATTTGTTAGCATTGCACCTCCTATAGTATGCGACTAGCTGGACTAAGTCACTATCTAGATCTACGTTTTTCTTGAGAAATGATTAATGCTAGGCTAGAGAACATGCAATGTGAATGATTGGTGTGACAAGCATGTGCATCTAGGGTGGGAAAGAAGTCTCTAGTAGAAGAGTGGAGCTAATACGCCCTCCTTTGGACACACTAAGTCCTCCAAGTTCAGTGGGTTGTAGGCAACTATGGAGGTTGAGAAGATAAGATGAAAAAACGAAAGTCACTTGTGCACTTAGGCCAAGATGTGATTGTGCGAAGCTCAATGGATCAAAACTGGCTCTAATACCATATTAAAATATCAGAGTGGCAACATGGAAATGTGTGTAAAAGAGGAAGAAGAGAGCTCAAAGTACAAGAACAAAATCTTTTTTACTAAGTTGCTTATGAAGTTCAACTAGTACACTCTCTCATCTACCTTGAGAGTGACCTTTGGCCATGTATATATAGCTTTCTTGGAGCTAGGGTTAGGGTTTTCCCTATCCTCTAGTCCATTCATACCTCACCTTTCATCATGCACCCTTGCTTACATAGGGTTCCCATGCTATACTTCTAACATCAATTACATAATTCCATAAGTTATCCATGTTGAATCCCCCAGAATTATGGATTGACTTGCAATGACACAAGGACTAAATTGTGCTATAAAGGACAAGAATAGTTAATAATGTAATGTAGCTGATACACAAACATCTTAAAATCTTTACATGAGCAATCATGGCTGGTGTATGTATCATAAGTTACAACATTAGATAGACTTCTAGATAGTATGTGAGATGTATTTGACGATGTCTTTTATGTATGGTCAATAATATCCCTACAAACCCCAACCATCTATCATTTCTTTGAACTCAATATTACTCTTAAGGTTCTCAATACAAAAATACTAAACTATGATGTACCTTTTCGTGAATAAAGCTATCATATCTTAACATTTGGTGTGATTTAATTCTCTTAAAATGTTAAAATGTTTCTACCATTGAACAATACTATATAAACCATGAGTATAGGACAATGTGACAAATGTTTATATATATATCCCAAAGGTTATAAACATTGGAAAAAAGTTTAACTCTTTGAATTTTTCTTTTACATTAAGCAAAAGAGCCTTCATAACCTCAATATACCTTAGAAATGTGGGCAAATAAAAAATCTCAAAGTTAAAACTCAACCTACTCAACTTTTGAAAAAAATATAATATATAAAATTTTAGCCAATTGATGAATATTAGCCACTAAAGGGAACACTAGTGCTCTTTTAATAGGTCAAAAGTTAAAAAGAAGAGGCATTACTAATGGCCTATGTCATTGTGAGATGGAGGAGACCCTCAAAGACCTCTTCTAGAGTAGTTATCTTGCTAAAGATATTTGGCCTCATACCTCACACGCGTGACTCGTGTGTCGTGTGTGTGAGGAGTTAACAAGTCATGGAAAAAAGCACTAATGAGTCAATAGAGGTGCACATGACTCATGCATCCCACACAAAAAAATTCATTCCCACCTTGTTTTGAAAACTAGGATTTGCCTATCAAGCTTGGTGAGGCATCCCTTCCTACCTCCCATCTCCTCCAAAAGACCGTGCTCTTTCTCCTCCTCCAACCACCAAGAAGTGAATCTCTTTCTTCTCCTCCTCCACCTCCTCCTCCTCCTGCAAGCAAGGGTGGAGCTCTTCTCCTCCACGTAAAAATAGCCTTTTAGAAACACTTCTCTTCCACTAGACATCAAATATTCTACTCCTCCTTGTGCCACCCAAGCAGGCTAGTGACCCTTCTCTATTTACCGTCTCCTCCTCCATCGAAAGGGCTCATCCTCCAACAAAAGCAAGTCAAAGAAAAGGTGACAAAAGCTACCTCCGCTTAGTTGAAATTCTCTCATACACCTATTAACCCTAAACAAGTTCAACTATGGACCTTGTGACAACATTCTTCTTATTGAATTTGATGATGGAGATGGAGGACCCCCAATCACAATAGGTTGCAGCATGATGGTGGTTATGCTACTACAAATCTTCCCTTCCCTTCTTCAAAGTTCATTTGTGAAAATCTTGAGAATGGTGGGTCTTCCCACTCAACATTTGTTTTGGATCAGAGTGGAGAAATCTGTCTAGCTATGAGAGATCAATGTGTTTGTTTCATAAAAGATATAGGGCAAGCTTCCATAGCTTCTAACAACTCCTTCAAGAGCTCAAAACTTTTTGGTCATCTTCAGATTGGCCTCGATTTTTAGTGTGGTCTCCAATCGAACTAGAGAAGGCATTGAGCTTCACATTGCTTCCACTTGCTCATAATCACTCTAGTCACCACACATAGTTGACACGTTTGGTGTTGGGGAGTCTAAGATTAGAAAATATTGCCACATTATTGTGCAAATCCATGCAATGAAACTCAAACCTAAGTACATTAGTATTTCACATGGCCGAAGGCTAGCAAGCATAATTGCAAATTTCAAAGCTCTCACTCAATTTCCAAATGTTTGTGGAGTTATCCATGGCATGAGCATCATGTTGTATAGAAAGTCAAATATGCAACACATTCTCGCATAATATTGGTGTAGGCATCACTTAAATTTAGATCTTCTTCGAGTAATTTGGGATGTAGGAAAGTTTCTATGGAATGTATGTGTTGTGGCTCTTGGAGGCATAAATGATGATGCACATTGAAACGCCTCTGACATATACAAACAAATTAGGAATAAGATAGTGTTGCAAGAGCTACTCATGTAGCTAAGTTATCTCTTGGCTAATGTAGAATATGGAGCTTGTGCCCATCTCATTATTCCATTCAAGGAGACACATGCCCCTACCAATAGAGATCAAAAGATTTTTAAGCGATATGTATGAAAGGGAAGAGTGTGCATTGAGCATGTGTTGGTATATTGAAGAATGGTGCATTTTGTGTGATCTGAATTTTGACTTGCATCGCATCCCTTCCTACATAGTGGCATGTTATGTCTTGTATAACTTCCTCATGGACACTTCAAAGGAGGAAGTGAGAGAGGATGATATTAACCCTCATCCTAATGACAATGTACCAGCTCATCCCACAAGGTCGAAACACGTTGAGGGTCAAGCACTTAGGTGAGCATTCTTTAATGAGTGGGCCTTGTGTATGCAAGTGGCTTGCCTTTTTTATGTCTCCTTCTTAACAAAGTCAAGGTTATGAGTTTTTATTTCTCCATTTGTGCATATCATTCAACAAGAAAGAGAAGCTCTTCTAAGCCTTTAATTTCAAGCAATCTACACATCAATGTGGTTCAATTAATGTGTAATGTTTAATAAGTTCAAATGATGTATAAGGTTTAATAAGTTCATTTGACGTGTAAGTTTCTATACATGGATACCTAGTTACTTGCTTTAGATAATTAAATACTTTAGAGTCTACCCTACTCATGTACTTAGTCACCTACTTAGATCCTTACATACTTTGAAACTTTAGCTACTTCGATGCTTAGTTTAGATGCATTAACACTTTGATATTGACATACTTCTGTTACTTTGATATTGGTTTACCTGCATGCTTAGATACTAGGCGCTTAGTGTAGATGTTTAGATACTTTAGATACTTAGGTACTTGGTTACTTAGTGTAGATACTTAGATACTTTAGGCACTTAGATACCAGGTCCTTAGTGTAGATACTTAGATACTTTGATAGTTTAGGTACTTAGGCACTAGTTCCTTTGATACTTAATTATATGCCTAGTTACTAGTGTACATACTTAGTTACTTACCATATGTACTTAGGTATTACTTAGTTACTTTGATGTTAGTTGAGATGCATGCTTGGATATTAGGTACTTAGTGTAGATACTTAAATACTTTAGGTACTTAGGATACTTTGATACTTTAAGATACTTAGTTGCTTTGATACTTACTTAGATGCTTAGTTACTTACTGTATACACTTACTTTGTGTAGGTACATAGGTATTACTTAGTGTAGATAGTTAGGTAGGTTTCACATTCATCCCGATAATTTTCTTGTCCAAGAGTGTATTCTAACATGTCACAATTTGATGGGAGAAAAAAGTCATTCACACAACAAGCAAAATGTCAAACTTCCAAAAGTAATGCCTAAGTACCTACACTAAGTAACTAAGCATCTAACTAAACATTAAAGTCACTACTACCTAAGTACAAATACCTAATATCTAAGCATGCATCTAAACTAATATCAACGTAACTAAGGCCCGGTGCAAACTAGTTTGGATGGACTAGGTAGACCTTTTTAAAATAGATATAGGAGGGTTTCACACTATCTAGATGAAGTGTTAATTTTTAAATGATGGATACACTTCATAAATAGATGATTGGCTCAGCACGAATAGGCCTGGCACGCGTCACATAGGTTGAGTGTTCAAAACCTTAGAAGCACACTCAGATTGCTCTTGCAATAGATGGGCCTACATTGATTTCTTCAATCTTATTCTCATCATTCTCATCACACTTGTGCATAGCCCTCTCTACAATGAAGGCCCTTCCAATGGCCTATGTATCATACTCATTTGCCTCCATGGGTTGTCTTGGGTCTTGACTTTCAGCTACTACTAGCACATTAGAATCCTCCTCATCATCTAGAGATATATTGTCTACACCGGCAAAAGTAACCACCCTAAAGGCCATTAACCTTTGGAGTGGTTGACAACATGTCACCCATTCTTTCATAAAGCTCCCATCTTGATGGTTCCACACCCCATATGGCCTCTTTGGTGCACTCTTTCATGTATGCTTTCTTCAAGTTGTCCCACTTATTTTGACACTAACTATTTGTGAATTATGTTTCACAACTTGTATTCACATCTTGAGCAATGCCATCCCAATGCTTAGCATTCAAAAGCTCTCAATCCAAAGAAGTCCATTTATCCTGATAATAGTCAAGAAGAGTGGAAGAAAAAATTTCGTTCTTCTTTTTGCATGTTGTTGGCCCTTCCACTGCTTGGGTTGGTGCTGGAGAGACTTTCTACAAGGAAGAAGTATCTCTTTGTGATGAGGATTGTCTAGTGTGTCAGAGCTTGCAAGTGATAGGTTGTTGGCATGCACATTTGAAGAGGGTTGAGGGTTTGGGACATTGGAAGAGGGTTGAGGACTTGGCAATTGTGGGATTGACATAGCAGGGGTTCGAAATGGATTAGGAACATTGGATGATATCACCACATGGTGAACATTACATGTGAAAGGATGTGAAACAAGTTGCGACTCCAACACTAATTCATCCTCTAGCTCATTAAGATCAAATGTATCATCTTATCTAACAATGATTGAAACTATAATGCAAGTTGAAAGGTGATCTAGAAGAAAGGAATCGCATTGGAGGGGGAATGAATGTGGTGGGCTACAAATCCTGCCCAATAAATGGGTGATACAATACCTAATCATGATCCCAAAAAGTTGTGAATCGTGTTGGTTGTGCCCGTTAATTTCTTAACTTCAATAAGAATGGATTTAGGATATCTTTTGGAAATGAGGAAAGACTTTGTTGAAGATTTAGATCTAGCAATTACTCAAAGGTAATTGCTTTAGGTTAGCAATTTATGAAAATAAGGATTGATGTAGGCTAGGAATTATAGATTATAGGTTTGGAAATTGCACAAAGCACAAAGGTTAGCAATTGATTTTGGATTAATTGCAAAAATGAGGTACAATTTTGATGCACAAAGGTTCTAGACTAGATTGTGACATACGTGAATGGATAGAGTATATCCCTTGCAAATGAAGAATAGATGGATTGAGACTATATAGAGAGTTGTATACATTGAGACTAAAGTGAGGTTATATAGAGTAAACAGCTCTTTATAAAAACCATTATACATTGAGGCCATTCAACAATGATGCATTTACCAAGATATTCTGATACATAGCACTCAATCCAAATTACCAAGCCAAAAATGAATGATAAGTGCTGCAAGCTAGTTGAGTAAAGTTTAAATTATTGAAATCCACAACAAACACACGTAAGCCATGTGACAAGGTGCAATTTACAATCAATTGGACATGCACAAAAAAGTGGCTTAGAAGATGTAAGTCACCTTGAAAACATGTTAAAGGGATCTTACAAGTTACACACACACACACACACACACACACACACACACACACACACACACACACACCATGTTTGAATAGACACCCAAAGGATAATTGGCACACAAATGTTAATGGATTAATTAACACCATAGTGTATGGGACCAATAAAGTGACAACCCCTAGAAGAATGACATTTTTTAATAACAATAAAAGAGCAATAAAGTGACATTTTGAATGTACATTCAACAATTTGTGCTTGGTGAAATGGCTTTATAAACCCACGGGTGGCACACTTATTTGACGTGGATGCATGTTCAAATCTCTCTCTTATGGCTATCTACTGATTTTTAACTTTTGCCCAAGTGCATCCAATTTTTGGCTCTCAAAACACTATCATGTGGCAACAATGAAAGCCTACATTTGTGTTGATATGGGTGTTAGAATATATTCATTTTTCCCCTTCAACTTCACCTTTGAACAATGAATCAAACGAGCTAAGAATCATAAAAAATAGTGGAGAGTTCATTGAGCAAATGAAGGGTCGATTTTTGGCGGCACTCTGTTTGCCCTCTCACCATAGTTTGTGTAGATTAAAAGCATACTAAGAAACTCACCACACAAAGGGGTTGTAGGCTAGAGGACGAAGGGGTGGGCATATTGGAGCCGTGCTTGAAGAGCAGGAGCAACACTAGACGAGCTAGTGCAAGGCTAGAGTGGTGGCACGATGAAGCCTTGGAGCGGTGGCATAGGACTGGAGTAGCCCGATGGGCTTCCCAAGGGCGTTTTCATACCTGCCTCTTTTGTGCAATTTCCCTAATTGGCAATGCCCATCTGCCTCAAGACCCATAGGCACTTACCAAGGCTAACTATGCAATGATAGTTATGCTTTCTGTCATCATAAATTAGAAAACATAACTTTCACTTGGGAATAATCCTAGTAAAGATATTATAGTAGCGCACAAACAAACCAGGTGGGGCAAGCGCCTCAATGGGGACCCTGCAATTATATACTGTATGGAATCGTAAGATGTATGAATAAGCAATTGCATTGTGCTGGCTGAAGATCAGTCGTCGTCGTCGTCGTCGACGATAACATTTCGAATGGAATTGATTGCAAATATGACGGATTATATCTGGATGGGATGAATGCAGGCATGGTATTTATATCGATGATGATCAGGAAAGGTCGACTTGGAAGGAGACTTGAGCGCTGGGAAGCCAAGAGGTGCCATCCAGGAGCTGCTGGACGGTGAACTGGGAGGCATCGGAGGGGGAGAGGGAGGGATGGTAGCCTTTCCAGGTGACGCGCTTATCGATGGCCGCGCCCGGGCCGGCGTTCTGGTACTCGCCGTAGTAGAGGGTATCGAGGTAGAGGGAGCCGTCCCAGGGGAGCCACCCGGCGGGGTCGATGAACCCCCCGATGGTGCACTGCAGGAAGACGGTCCGCGAGTAGGCCTTCCATGGCCGCCCCAGGAAGCTCTGGGCGCTGGCCGGCGTCAGGCCCGCCTCCGCTGTGAGCGTGCACTTCTGGAAGCTGAAGCCGCTGGGATCCGAATCCGTCTTCCGGCCCTGCGCCGTCAGGGTGTTCTGCTGCTGCGGGCCCGGCACCCTCGCCACGATGTTGCAGTTCTGGAACACCGCTATCGCATTCCCGAAGACGAAGTCCACCGTCCCCGAGATGGTGCACCCCGTGTAGAACTGCCGGTTCGCCAGCGCGTACAGCGTGTCCTGGTAGCCTTCGAAGCCGCACGTGTCAAACACCGCCTGGTTCGACTTCACTCGTGCCGCCACAGCCTGGTGCCCTTCCGGTCCTGCTGTGTTCCGGAACGTTATTCTCCTGGCGATGAAATTGTCGCCATCCACGACTGCGCCCCGCCCCCAAACACAACACAAACACAATGCGCTCTTAGATCATACAAAGTGCATCACCGCGACTAGTCTAATCCACCTATCACAAGAAGCCTCGTCATTCATTCAAATTAGCCTATCACACGAAGCCTCGTTAATTGGTTCAGTCTTATCACTGTTGTGATTAGTCAATCCACCAATCACAATAAACGCGAGTCATGTAGGCTATAAGTGTCGGCATCATCAATCAGGTCCTGCAATGCAACTTGCAAGTGCATTTGTCATCATCTAGACTTGCGACCAAAATACAGTTGCAGTCCCCATCGCCCATAGCAATAGACTATATGAGAAATAAGTTTTCTACATTTTCCCGCTCTTTTCCTTGGATTTTCCCTAATTAAGTGTTATCTAGATCATGAGCTTCTGCTGGGGAGGCACCCCATACCAGCACCCTTGGCGCCAACCACATGTGCCTCGCTAAGTATACCATGACCCGTCCCTCCCCCAACACAAGCTCACGACCAGCCAACTGCACGTGACCTTAAGCAAACAGACCAAGCACCAATGTGCGTCATAAGGGACCGAGATGCTTACTAAAAGTCCCGGTCTCGTACGTTGTTATCTGCTGCTTGTTGCTCTTGCTCCCTGTGATGATGGTGACACCTATGCCATCCCCGATCAGAGTGAGGTTCTTCACTGTTTTGGGAATGGACACATACTCGCTGTATACACCCTTTTTGACATAGATGGTGTAACGCGCGGCTCGACCCTTGATCGGCACGCTATCGATGGCCTTCTGAATGCTGCTGAATTGTCCGCTTCCGTCCTGAGCCACCACCGCATCCGCAGCCACCGCCGTCGCGGGCGTCTGCAGAAGCTTGCGATCTGCTCCAGACAGCCATGCCGGATAAGACGAGCTGCCGCGCCTGTAGTATTGCCTTGCGTCTTCGTCTTCTTCTTCTGCTGCTACTTCCAAGAGACGCCGCAGCCTGCGCAAATGTGGCAGGTGAGGGATTGCCTTCCTCCACGAATACAAATCCCCTCCCAGCTTCGAGAGGGTATCTACCAATCCCAATGAAATAATCACTCCTTTCGATACCTTGTCCTGCTGGGCAACCATCAACAAGGTCCCATTATCAGTATGGTTTTGAGAGGCAAAGCCTTCCGAGCAAGCAAGCTGATACCCCATGGCGCCACTCAGCTTGACTTTGACATCCTCGAAGGTGCTGCGCAGGGAGAGCAAGCTCAAGGAATCGAGGGAAGAGATAGACTCATTGAGCTTATCTTTGGAGTCTTCCATGAGCTCGACGCAGTCTCGGGCGGCGCCTTTAAGGAGGGAGGAGCGAGAGACTGTTTGGAGGCGTGAGGCCAAGGCAGAGGCATCGTGGACATGGTTGAGCGCGAGGCGGATGCCGAGGCTGGCGAGCTGGACAGGCTTGGCGGAGAGGGCGGCAGGGTCGGAGGAGAGAGACTGGTAGCAGAAGTCGGGGAACATGGTGGAGCTGCAGGCGGCCTTGATGGCGGCGAGCCCGGACGAGAGCTGCGGGTCGTTGCCACTGCTCGACGGGGCTGAGCTGGCGTCGCTGTGCGACGACCGGGCGCGGCCCACTGCGATGACCGAGCCTAGCACCACCGTCACAGCCACGGCCAGGACGCAGCACACTGACGCCAGCACGCACCTGCTCCGAGGCCGCCTGCCCAGCCCATCCTCTGCTAGCTGAGCCGCTCCTGACCCGCCCGAGCCATAGATGTTATTGTTGCTGTATGCAGAGGGTGGCTGATTACCAGGCTCGAGCTTCCCGTACGAGCGCAGAGACGCCGTGCGTGAGAAGCTTAGCACACGAGGCAGATTCTGCAACTCCATTGCTTGGAGGGAGGCAGAAGAGACAGCAGAAGAGAGAGAGAGAGAAAGAGACTCGAGAGAGAGAGAGAGATGTGTAGACCTTTTCCCTTTCTAGTAGGTACAGTACGTAATGCCCAGTTGCAAGATTGTCCGTCTCTCGCATCAATCAATCAATAATACTGTCGAGTCAAAATAGAGAAAGTGCGACCTAACCAGAGGAGGCACATGCTGTAGTTGGATCGCCTTTTTCCTGGTACGTGGAGCAGAGCGTTAATGCGCCATGTGGTCCAATCTTCACCGCCAGGCCCCAGGTCCAACTTCCATCCACGTTCATTTCATACTAAAATCTGATGGCCCACGGCCGCGCGAGGCGACGGCGTCCCTAGGGCCTAAAGTAGCCGCACATGATAATGTTCTATCTCCACCAACATGCTCTTTAAATGCCGACGGGTTAAGGGTGCTGCCACGCCTAGCTCTTCAAACCCCGTCGTGCATATAGTTGGCCTTCCCTTCCCGCTGTCCACACGCAGGTGCAAACAATGGTCGATTTCCACATCACCATGGTACGATGAAATAGAGCCGTGACATTGCACGCGCAACTTGAGACCATGTAGTAATCATTCCTCGCACACAAGTAGCGAATTGGAGAACTGAGAAATCCTCTGCCTTGAATAAAGCACGGGAAAAATACAAGGCCAGCTAAATTCGAGCAGATAGACGACGCGACAGGGTCCAATGATAATTTGCCACATTTGTCAACTCTCCCCAGTCGACAAAGTACCTCCATTTTTGGAGCTACTTCATCGACTCGAGTCGGCGGTCCCCAAAACCTAGCTGATGGTGGGCCTTCAACATCCTCCATGTTCAAGCATCATGGATACGCGGAGGAAACAAACGTCTAAGTGCACTTCAGTGGGTCGATATACTATACAGATATATATGTAGCTGAAGCACATGAGGACCGACACCCAGTGGCAATCTTTGAACATGTAGTACGCTAAGCAAAGTGAATGGATTATCCCCCCTCAAACCATCAACGACCTAAAGTCTCAAAATGTCCACAATCAAAGTCAAAAGCCCATAATTAGAAACAAGTTATATAAACGCCAGACACACCCAAGTCCCTCAATGTGCACATTCGACTTGTCAACCTACAAGAAAACCGTCCTCATGTAGGTAAAGGAGTAGGCAATGCCATGTTGTCACTCTTCAAAGTGGCTCAGGACAGAGAAAGAAAGCCTAAAGTCAAGGAGCGAGAACATTGAGACAAGGGGAAGAATGCCCAAAAGAAGTGAGAACATCACTATCAACCAGTGTCCTCATGCCAAATCATCACTACTTGGGCTAGTTATCCAAGTACCCACCACTTTGTAGGGTACTCTGCTTGCTTCCAAAAGTTCATTTTTCATGGAGGCAAAGTGAAATCAAGTCAAATGTCTTGGTCACACAAGCTATCAACTCAACTCAACCAACCCACACAAGTCAATTGATGTCCTATCTCAAAACTACAATGAAGCACACCAAGTAAAACCAACTTGCACATGTCATGGTACTTATTAGATGTAGGATTGCTCCAAGTAAAGGAAACATGGTGTGGGATGTTATTTTGCCTTGTTACATACTAAAAATATGGCTACATTTATTTACTAAACTCTTGAAAGTCTAATCTAAGTATTTTTTCCTGGCACTCTAAAAAGAGATTCCAAAATAATGCTATAATAAGAAATCTTCTACAATAATGCAAATCTTATATTTGTACTTTTAATAGAATTAACTTATTATTTTATCCCCAAATTGTAAGATAATGTCACTTTTTCTCAAAATCCTCACAACTAAAACAATATGATTCTATTTTTTCCAAAAACAAAGCCGATCATTGATATACGACTCTTTAATTCTCATGACTTTTCAACTTTAAAATATATTAGAATCATTCTCATTCTTGCTTCTTAAAAGGATGAAAGTTTAAAAATGGTATAACTTAATGTATACATCATACTTTTTTTACTCGAGAGTTTCCTTGTAAATTTTGATCTCTTTTGGACAAGCATATGCCCATTTCTAGGCATTTTTTCCTTTTATATATATATATATATATATATATATATATATAGAGAGAGAGAGAGAGAGAGAGAGAGAGAGAGAGAGAGAGTATCTGAATGTATGAGATGAACTAAGAAAATAAGTGATAGAGTGACAAAGAGTACATTTTGGCAAAAGATAAAATTATGTTATTGTTCTTCATTGAGAGAGAGAGAGATAGAGAGATAATATTTTGGATAGAATAGAATATAATATTAGAGCCTAATTAGGAGTTGATTCCAAGATAAGATTAGAGGCTAACTAAGGGTTGATTAAGGTCTATTATGATTAAAATCAAGTAAAAGAGTCAACATCTATTTGGGTTTTTAAAAATACAGATATAGTAAATCAAAGGGTATAATTATGTGATTTGAATATTCATCCAAGTTAAAATTATTATACATTTTTCTTTGCGGCAATTGGAGAATGAATATGTACCACTGTGTTAAAGAACTGTGGAAGGGGATGATGCAATAAGATATAGGATGCAACAATAAAAAAATACAGGGGAAAAAATGTGGATCTTTGGGTTGATTGGTGCATTTATCCACCTAATCCACTAACTCAAAGCCCATCGAAATTTAATGGGCTTGATCCAAGGGCGAGCTATAAATCCTCGCCATCCGAAAGCTCGTCCTATCGCAAAGGAACATCGAATAGACTTTGCAAAAAAAGAAACAACTACACATCAGTCCACCATACAATAATGCATTTTAATTAAAATTAGTAATTACAGCCAAGAAAGCTGAGTGACTTACTAGGCCCTCGCATCCATACAATCGGTCGATCAATGCAATGAGACTGTGTCTCTCTACATATCGCTCTAAGTTGATGGGATCGTGGTTTGTAATGGAGTGTTGCAAAGAAAACCAAATACAATTATTAGAAACACAATTGTCAGTACAAGGGATATTGCAAAAAAATAAGCAAGCAGTAAAAAAGAAAAACTTACAAAGTCCTCTAGATAAGTCTTGTGGCCGCCACTCCCAAGATGATAGACCACTCCTACCTCCAATCATGCCCTCGCCACCTCATGGTGTTGTCTCCAACGTCCTGAAAAATCTGTATCCTCCTCCCTGAGTCGATGCCAATCATCTACGTCTAGCCACTCGGGCTGCTTTGAGGTCCCACTTTCAAGTGCCTTGCGTGCGTTTGATCATCTGTGTGATATGTATGCACGCATGCACTCCATCATCCAGTCTGTGAAAAACCTATCTGCTATGGCAGGTACCAGAAAGTCCTCATGCAATGATGCTACTATGTAGTCATTGCTCCCCTCTGGTATGTTCTTTCAATGATCCAAGACGTTGTGCCGAAAAACTTGATGGCACAACTCTCTCATACGAGCCATCACCCTCCTCCCCTCATCATTCATGATGATGGCTACTGTCCTATCATCAACAAGGCATCCATACCCCTCTAGGGTATGCCTAAGATGTGTCCTCTCCCACCTGCGACTATGCTCCTGGGCATATCTAGGAGACCCCTATATATCTGGTGTACCTACGGAAGCAGTATCTCTTGGAGTAGCACCCATAGGGATGCCACCTGGCAGACGGTTGAGCAAAAGCTGAAGTGACTTGAGTAGACATCCCCACAGGTGTGACAAATCCCATAGGTGATACAATTTCAGTAGAATGACAAGACAAAGACATTGCGTCGGTACCTCCACAACCACCACCTAAGCCATGCTCTCTCGAACCTACACTGCGAGGAGTAGCACCTGTATCTCGAACTGACTGGGGGACTCACTGTATCCACGTCTCCGTAGCATACCCTAAAACCACTCCCTCCATCTGGTCCAAGTTTGGAGCGTCGACCTCATCTACTGGAAAGTGAAGCATCAGATCACACCGAAGTAGATCTAACAGAACGGCCTGATGGTGTCCAAGGCAGCTCCTGGTCTGCCATATCTTTGAATCGAGCCATCTAATTTGGAGACATACGTGTGAAGATCTCCTATAGCTCCTTGTCACTCATCCCTCGACTCATCGTGTGGATCCAAATATCCACAAAAGTCACCTGCACTAATAAAAAGTAATGTTAGCATAATCAATATAAATCAAGCAAAGCACGATACTATAAATCTTTAAAAAATGATATTACTTAAAACGCATATCTTATGTACCCTTATAAGCAATTTGTTAAGGAATTGAGTAGGTGGATGCTCCAAGTATGAAGTACCCTATGGTTCCATGGGGGTCCCATGTCAATCTCCTAACACAACTCCACATATACTGGAAGGTTGATAGACAGGTCACCACAAAAGAATGAGTCCACCTCATTCTCAAAGAATTCTTAGACTCTTGTATTTCCATCATTGTTACCCGTTTTTGGCTCCTCTACATGCTCCAAAGCTTTTGGCAGCCTCCACCCCTTGCAATATCAACCCCTCTATTTGCATATTGTCCTCATCTACGCTGGGAACATTGCTTTGATCATATACTCTCGCACTTCGAGGAGCTAAAGATACAACATACTACCATCGAGATTGTCAGGGGTTTGGATAGAAAATTACATGTTCAAAATCACGTACAAGAGAGATTTAACTTTTGTAACATATACCATGTCATAATAAAATTTTAAAAAACATGAGTTCATACACTTGTTCACAATGGGCCGACAATACAAACGTGTCATGCAAATTCGTCCATCTTTTTTCGGAATCTATTTCGAGAAATCCAGGTAGACCTCGTCGAATTGTTGCCCCAACTCCTTCAAGCACCACTTTGAACCATTGCACATCGAATAGGATCATGGAGAAGCTATGGTAATCCACCGTGATAATACTTTGTAAGTTCTCAAAATACTCTATCTCATCTATAACAGTGTTTGGATCCATTGCTCGTCGTCAGCTCTCTTGCTCAAACTTTGCCATGATACCACAATTTGTTGTGGGACGCATTTTATCAAAACGCTCCACGCGAAAATGCTGTCCACGTGACCATGCCACACTGTATATTTTGTATTGTACATTGAAAGAGTTAATTAGTTGTCGCATATAGAATCTAGATATGACAAACCCTAAACACGTCGTCATCTTTGGACTACATCCCCTCAAGAATTCACACTCCTCAATTAAGACTTCCGCCCCTTCATGAGACGCTACAGTCAAAGCCCCATGCAACCATCGCATTGACATAAACTGCAGCATCTCCTCCATGCCCTCGAGATATCAAATCGGTTGATGGCACGTACTACGTCGAAATTCAGATCATGCTTCTTCCCGATCTTTCCTGGCTTGCTCGTACCTAGCGAGCCACGTCTCCATGGACGCATGGTGCAACATACAAAAACAATTCACTTTCTCCTCCATTGCAGCATCCATTCTTTTTTCTACCCCATTTTCAACCACCACATCTCCAGTCAGTCTATCATCGTCCTTTAGCAACCATAGCATACTGTTGTCTGAATCCACCGTTGGTAGCCACTGTGAAATATATACTAACGCCTCAAACACCAATCAACCTTCAACCATGCTACCTTCTGAGACCGAGCTCGTTGTTTCACAAAGCCTTTCAAGGTTTTCATACCAAGAAGAATGTCCATTGTGTATGGACAGGTTCAACAATCTCCACTTCATTTACAAGATGCACCGAAAGGTGGGTTTGTATTGTGAGCATGCTAGTGGCCAAGTATTTCTCAAAAAGATAGACCATCTCCATTGCTTCCCGCCTTGCGAAATCAATAGAGGATGTCTTGATCTCCTTCTGTGAGATCCATTGCACTAAATTTGACAACCTGTAAATCACCCCGTGTATTTTTGGAGTAAGGCATCCTGTGATCGTGATCGGTAATACAAATTGCCACAAATGAAGAAGCATTACGAATAATGACTACACTCCAAATAGCAAAATACGCAGACCACTTACAATCCATTTTAGCCCTGATAATTGGTCATCTTTAGAAAACACGAACCTGAGAGAATGCATCATACCCATCAGAGTGTGGATAGACTTGATAATTTGCTTCACAATGTGCTCTTCTTTAATGAACACACCCAAGGAGCGCGAGGTAGTTGCAAGCGACCATCAGCACTCGACTGCGGCCAAAGCACCTCCATCTTGCCTACCTTCTTCAAATCCATTCGTGCCCCTGCAGTGTCTCTCTTTCTTATGATGTGGTCCCGTAGTAAGCTGTCCATATTCTTGAAAATATGCATGGGATCCAACAAGTGGTTGATTTGTAAGTGGGTCCAATATGGTAACTCATAGAAAACTGAGAACCGTCGCATTCCATTTGGATGTGATTCCGTGTGGACCATTTTCAGCTCGTACCAGCTTTGGGCGTTCATTTATGCTAGAGGTCGTCCAAGAAAACCTTCCCTCAGTTCATGACCCTCTAGCAAGAGACGTGTCCTTGATATACCATCTTCTTCATGGTTCGTGACCTTTGGGAGTCTAACTATGGTCTACACAATGGACATGCATGATAACATGAGGTAACCAGACCTGTCCCAACACCTTATCCAATGAATACAAACTTGAACGAGCTATGATAGATATTACCAATGAGAACGGAAGCCTACTTACTTAAGCACTCCCCGAATCCCAGAAAGTCATGCATGGTCCACATGAGAATGGCTCGAATATTAGTGGACCGTCGACCATCGCGCTTGCTCATATCTTCCACGGCGACCCCCACAAAATCTTAAGCTCGTTGATTAATGGATGAAGATATACGTCCATATTCTTGACTTTGTAGCGGTCGCGAACGAGCAAGCTAAGGATGAGGTGTTCTTTCTTCATAGAAAGCCATGGAGGGATGTTGTAGTTAACAAGGACTACATGCCACACACTGTAAGAAGTTGAGCGCAAACCGAATGGGTTCACGCCATCCATAGCAAGACCGAGCCGAAGATTTATTGGCTCTCATGCAAAGCCTGTAAAGACTTTGTAAACAAAGTTATAGGTATGTTATCTTGTTTTTTTGCTGCTCCATGGTTAAATTTTATCTCGTTTGGACAAAATGTATGCAAGCTATATGCATACTAAGTTTTCCTTTGTTTTTTTACTCCCAGAGTCTTTGAGGGTGGAGAACAATGATTTTTTAAAAACTCAACTTGGGCTTCTTTGCAAAGAGAGCCACATGTATATTGTCACTTTTTTCTGTTGCTCCATGGTTAAGTTTCAACTCATTTGGACAAAGCCTATGTAAGTTATGTATATGCTTTGACTCGATATTTCTTTTGTTTTTGTACTTTAGAAATTTGTCAGTGAAAGAACAATGGTCTTGTTATAATTCAACTTCTTGTTCAACATCTCTGGGCTTCTTTGTGAAAAGAATTGCAGGTATAATGTTTTTTTTTAATTGCTCTATTTAAATTTCATTTAATTTGGAGAGAACATTTGCAAATTATACACACGTTGATAGGTAACTTTTGTATTTGGTTACTATAGATATCTTCACGGAGGAAAAACATCAGTAACATACTTGCAGTGGAGGTCTTCAATAGGAAAGATAGTGTCCGTAATTGGATTTGTGATAAGTACTATAAGTTGGATTGGATTTTGATGCACCCAAGTACTCGAGGGAGTTTCAAGGTCAGCCGTAAGGATGTTGCAAACCTAGCAAACATTGGAAAGGTAGAATTTTAGAGTTTAGAAAAGTGTTCAATGGAACAAGTACAGTAACAGAAGTGTTGATCCAACATGTTTATACGCACAAACAAATCTCTGTACACGTCAAGAACTACATGGAAAATTATAAACAAAATAATAAGTGTTTAAATTTTATCATTGTTTATTCTTTTGCATCAAAGTTGTTTTTAAACAACTTTGCAGTGTTCTAATTCAATCTTGTTTTACTGACAGCTCTATATCCATCAACTTTGCATGAATGGCAGAATATGGAATGTTTGAGCGGCAAGATACATGATAATAACTCTGCAAGTCAACTTGCAACTCAAAATATATTTTTTATAATTCATTATATGTAGTAGAAAGCTAGAGTTTGCAACATGTCCCATTGCCGCCACTATCTAGTAGTGAATGGTTGATTGGTAGCTTGGAGTTGTCAAGAGTATGTAAGTCCAAGATAAAATCTGACATCAATAGTGCTATGAAACCTGACATCAATAGTGCTATGAAACCCACCACAGGCTCTAAAGATGTGCATCTTAGTTGGTTTATTCCATTCTCATTGTTTGCACATTTGTTTGGTTCATGTGATGTTTTGAAGAAAATAAAGATTACTTATCAATGCAAGTGTCCATCCGAGGAATGGATGAGTCAGCTATTGGGTGAGTCTTGGCAAGTCAAAAGAACACATTTTGATGAGACGATTGAATGCAGGGTCAACCAATCTGATCTCACATTCATGTAAATCTTTTTTACTATTTTGAATGCCTTGATTTGATTGACATAGGTCTTGCTTAGATGAATAGTTGTGTTATTCACATTTACTTACCATTATTTTTGTTTTTATTATAGGTATTTCATCGCTAGACAAACTATGTGCATTCGCTTTCGATATAGAAGATGGCAACTTTTGCGAGGGGAGTGGATCAACTTGGATCAAGATACCTGAGATGAGACACATACAACTCTCATAGATGTGCTTATCTTATGGAATGGTCATAATCCTTTTGTGGTCAGTGCAGAGAGCCATTGGCCCATTTCTTTTCTGAGATAAGAAATCCAATTAATGTCCAATGAGCCCCTCTGCAACTTCTATTTTAAGTTAGATAATAGAAAGGTCAGGATTCGTAGTGAGCAATCCATGACATGTAAACAATGTGGTCTCCACATATCCTTGAGATAATGGAATCCTTGTAAAAATTTTTATGTAAAGAACGAATATAAACTTTTTTTAAACTTCTGAGTACTTTCAATTTAGATAATCTTAGTTTACTATGATCCAACCGTGTGATAATACATATTGTAATTAGTCAATTGTGCTGGTTAAAATCATAATTAAATTGCAGGCTGGAGTTCTATAATCTATGCAATATTGTCTTTGCATAATTATATATTATAGCTCATCTCTTCTACTTATTTCTTAAAATTAAATATTAAATTGGATCCAAGGGATTTTGAAGGTCTTTTATATTTCTTTTCTTAAAAATTTTCTATATTTTCTGTAGTTGGACTTGCATATACTCTGCGATCCAAGTATATTCGAGGATATAATAATGTAGAATGAAGTATTCATCTGTATGAGTAATTTTAACGGTTACTTTAAAGTATTGAAATAAAGAAACTAAGGTAAGAGTTTTAACTTGAAATTTTAGTGTTAAAAAAGAACCTTTATTTAAAACCCTAGATACATAAAAGCTATAACTCCAAACTCATTTTCACTTTCATTCTCTACTTCCCTACACTTGTGCTCTCCTCCCTTCTCTCCTTGTGTGCCATGGCTACCACTCTCGCCTTTGCCGCATGGATTAGCTCCACATGCTATGCACACATAGGAGACCAAACATACCCTAGGTTTTGTGCGACCTTGAGTCTAGAGAGCTCACTTTCCGCCGTAGACCCTAGCTCTAGTATACTGGCATCATTTTGTGATGTGGCAAACCCTCTCACCCGCTCTATTCTGAACTCTAATCTTAGATGGGTCCCCATAGATTTCCTATATAGTTTACGTGCTGGATCAAGCCATAAAAAGGTAATAAATCAAGCCCTTGTGCATGTGGGGCAGTATCTCCATGCCAAAGCAGTGCCCACCTCATCCCAGGACCACATCACGATGGATCTCATCGAGCGCGATGCAACATTTGCCATATATGTTTTGTGCACTGAGGTGCAAGAGAACAGTGAGGAAGACATCGACACATCCTCTCGGCCAGAGCTAGAGTATTTCGAGAGGGAGCCTGAGTAGATCACACTCAATCCGAGAGTAGAGGCAGCACAAAGCTTAGCCATTGTGCACCCACCTCCTTGCCCTGTTGAGATGCCGATAAGCGATGAGCCACCCCTCGCTTCTCTCCATGCTATCATCATCAAGGGGGTGGAATATTTACTTATGTAGGATGTACTAGAAATTTTGGAGCTAAGGGAAGAAGATCTATATTGTATCATGGTGCGTGATGCACCTGATGACTTTATAGATTTTGATATACAAGATGCGCCAACACATGTTGATGAGGTGGCTCAATATGATGGCACAAGTGTCGATGACATCTCTGCCATTGTGAGTATCTAAGAGCAGATTAAGAATGTGGTGCCATAGTATGAGATCTCACATGAGGAGTTCGAGCGGTTGCAAGAAAGCATTTTTGGACCTCAACCCGACTACGTAGTACCTGCCCAAGAGAGAGATGAGGGTGGCCCAGCTGCAGGAGCATACCTGGATGCTCCATTACAACAACATATAGATGATGCAGAGAAGGTAATGTTATCGAATTTGCGTCAAAATTTACCAATAGGGCCTCTAGGGCCTAGGGGGTATGCACATTAAATTTTGTCGAGATTGGGCCCCCTAGAGCTGCCCTCGCCAAAGGCTCGCGTCTGGGGGCCCGATACTGGCAAAATTTGATGTGCACACTCCGGATGCCCTAGGGGCCCTACTAGTAAATTTTGACGCAAATCCGATGTATATATCTTTACCACACTCCATGCATAGTGAGTTTGACACAGTGAGTCTGATACTAAACTTGTGTGATGTAGGACATTGTCTATATAGATGAATATTCATTTAGACAAGGTGGCCGATCTGGTAGCCAAGGAAGGGTGCAGGACTCGGCATTGAAGGAATATATCGGCTAGCTTGTGAGCAACATTTTTGTATTCCATAAGACATGGTCTCCGGCTTTTTCTGAGAAATTATTGAAGTTTAGGGCACTAACAAAGGTTGGGCCCTTTAAGGCCATCCCAACAAACTCTAGCTTGGAGAAAGTAGTGTTGCTTCGATGTTCGAAGCTCCTCTACTTATTCTCTAGTACTAAGTCTTGGCAACTTTTTTCCATGGTGGCCCGTGGCATGGTTGCTAGCGTTGAAGACCCCAATGTCATTAGGCAGGAACTATTAGGGCAAAATGTGTTGCTGCATATGATCAAGAATAGCTTTGACCATGGGGAGTCTAGCTCAAAGAAGCCTAGGAGAGAGTAGATGTACTTAGTGCCAAATGATATCTCATCACCAATGTAATGTAATTTGTAATCTTCTCTTGAAGTAATGAAAATCGATATTTGTTGGATTTACGTGCAATGTAGTTTGTCATACGCGTCGTTTATTATTTGAATATTACGTTTATTTATCAAATTTATACGTAACACGATTCGTACCCTAAATTTAATACGTAGTGCTTTATCAAGTTCATGTGCAATATGTATTCATTCGAACGCATGTAACGATAACTCAAAGACATAAATAAAACAAATAACAAGTGAATAAACAAAAATAAGACGCACCAAAAAAAATTATATTCATATTCATAACATTTTACATGGAATCCATTACAACCAAGGTTTTACAAAATCTCTTTGAAAGTTACATTCCGTATATGTTTTAGTAGTACAACCCTATCGTTGTTGATCTCCGCAAGGACTATCCTTCCATCACCGGAAGAACCTCACTATCCGCAAATCCCTATCGGTGACAGTGACCCTCCTTGCATGTACTGCTACATAGACCGAGTCTCCGAACAAGTCGATGGTGTAAGCTTCGGCAGCTTCCTGTAGTGCAAGGAGGGCTTGGGCAATCTAGCGATCGGGTTGTTGCAAGTGTGTTCCATCTGGGAAGTGCCTCTTGTTGTTCTTAATGAGTATGCCGTCTATAATCTCATGCACTAGCTTCTAGAATGGAGCCTTTGGTATCAGGAGGTGCGTGGTCTTCTGGTAATGGAAAATCTCATGAAAAGCCACTGTGTCTGGCTTCCATCGACGCTTGCGATGATGGCGTGGTGGTGGTGGTGGAGCGGCGGGAGGTGGCCTCTGCATAGGATTTCTAAGGGGTGTCTCCAGGCCGCTTGCTTGGTGTGTGCCATGTCTTCTAGGAGAGAAAACCCAAAACTCAAAAGTGAAATGTGTAAAATGAGGTGAAACTTTAAACTTATAGCCAAACTTTCAAAAAACCTTAAAATCTGAATTAATGTATCCATGCTTTGGAAAAATATGATCAGTGATCTGATTGACGTGAAATTTTACCTGTGGACTTCTCTAAGGTACATCAACTACCAAAAAAAAAAATTGCCTCATTAGAAATCTCTAGGACACCTGTCCGGAGGCTGGCGTCTGGGGCCCTGACGACAACCTCCGGACAGGTGTCCTAGAGACGTTTGATGGGGCCAATTTTTAAATATCCATGAGTTTTTATGATGCCCGGCATGTGGGTGAAGTTTCACCAGATTTTAATTTATAAAATTGATGGTTCAATCATTTTTTGAACATGCATTAATTGGATTATACTTCACTGATAATAGAAAAACTCACCACCGCACCGAGTGTATGCAACTACATACTAAAGGTGTTGTCAACCAAGCTACGTCAAATATTAGAAACTTAAAAATTCACAAAAAATAAGTCATGGGTCAAATGGAATATCGCATATCGGATATAGTGTTGCCAAATTGCTAAATACAGTAAATATATAGTGCATTGGCCCATGTACAATTGATCACTAATGTGTGCATGATTGCACATTGAATTTATCCTTAACAAAACTACTTTCAAAATTAGAAACTTAGAAATACACACAATGAAAATCATGGCAAAATAGAATAACAAATATCAAATTTAGCATTACGAAACCATGAAATACACAATATGCACGAAGTACAACTAGAGCTAGGTAAAATTTAGCTCCATTTTGTAGACCAGACTGGAAAGATAAACCAAAACTAAGCTTCTTACAATCTACAACCAAACCTAAGCTAAAAACATAGATCCAATTACAAGGTAGCTTCTCAAAGCATATTGTTGACATTAAGATTAATTGCATCCTTGTTGTTTTGGATCCTATGAACAAGAACCATATCTATGGGCTTAATAGTGATACGTCGGGCATGAATGGCTAAAACTTGAGAATCACCCATTAACTTTCAGTTGCTTCTTGGAGAGCAAGCAAGGCTTGGCTTGACCATCGCCCCACATAAAGAACTCGCGATGATGCCCTAATTGCAGATCTTGCAGTATTTCTCACACCAACCTAGAGAATGGCGCCTTAGGAATAATCAAGTTGGCACTCTTCTGGAATTTCCTTATCTCACATAGCGTAGTTGTGCCTGGTCTCCATCTTTGCTTCTTATGTGTTGGAGGACGTGCATTACCAGCTGGAGCAGTAGTGGGAGGTGGAGCAACTGGAGCACATGGACCACCACTTCTGGACAACGGCGAACCATCATTATTAACCACACTAGGGCCCCCATTGTTGGACATAGTAGCACCACCATTATTAGCTGCAGTAGAGCCACCATCATCGGCTACCAAGGGACCATTGTCACTCACAGTACGCTCACTAGATTCAGAAGAGTGTTGAGCTCTTGCTCTTGCAGGCGCCTTCTTGATAGGAAGCTTGGAATGTGCCATGGTTGTGATAATGAATGATAGAAAGGTGAAGGGTAGAGTGAAGAGTAATGGAAAAAAATGAAAGGAGAGACTTGACTTGAGTATGAAACTTTTAAACTTACTATAGTGTAAGTGAACTTTAAAATTAAAGAACATAGTTCAAAATCGTCTTTGAAAAACATAGTGACAAACCTTACTGTAGTATAAATGAATTTTAAAATTAAAAAACATAGTTCAAAATCGTCTTTGAAAAACATAGTGGAAAACCTTCGAAATTTTAAACAAAATTTGCAAGACATCTCATGTTAAAGATATGAGTATTGATGTGTCATATCTTGGGTACCTATGCTCTCTGGTGGACTCTAAATGCATCAAAAGTATTATCTTTATCTAGGTCTCCATTTCTTGCCATCTCTCCCTTGGGTTGCCAACCATTCTACATGGTGTTGTCTAGCTGTGTTGTTTTCATATCTTGCTTTTCTCACTTCATATATTGCCCTACTTATAAATTCTGCTTGAGAGATTTTGGACTTCTTTTATTTTTCCTCGTATCATATATCTAGTCTCCTATACCACCATTATAATAATTGCCTCTTAGAATTGGAATCATTGATGCCACCTCCATGATCAGTTGCCTTTGAAAAGCACAGTGAGCTTGCCAATGAGATCGTTCCATGCATTGAGTTGACCATACTACCAAACTTCCTTGATCTGCAAAGTATGGACCATGTGCTTCAAGTATATGCTGCACAAGAAGAGATATTAGAAATACAAAATAATTCCAAATGATGATTTTTTTTGTAATAGTGACAATACTAACCATGTAGTGTGTTATACTATTTATAGTCCATGCCTCCACTATGGACTTATGAAATTTAGCAACAGTCTCTTTAAATGTATTGGCATCACCATCCCTAAACCTCAACTTTTGTAAGAGAGCTACTAATCTATCTAGGTGTATCTACACTTCTGGCTTAGCAATCCTTGTTCGTCCCCCATTGCTCCAATCTGGAACATCAAGTTGCAACTTTTTCCATGCTTCATACTTCTCTAGTTGTTTTACAAGTATATTGACTTCCTCATCTCGAGCTAGAGATATAAACTTTCTAGCCTTGGGTCCACCAAAGCATGGTTTACAAGGGATATTTCCACTCTTTCCCATTTTTTTCTCGTCCTTTTGTATTTCTACTTGACCCCCATGCAATCCAACTTCAGAGAGGACTTGTTTTACCTTCTTGCATGTAGCATCAGCTTCTGACACAGGCTGCATCTTGTATGCAAATCATATATATTCATATACTAGCTTCTCAATTATTCTAACCAAACAATGAAATGTGCAAAAGTGAACCTTGTTAGTGGTATTTCCAAAATAGGGTGCTAGTTTGGATCCATTGGAACTAGCATTCCATTTCTCATGGCTTTTTGATCACGTGTTGGAGCACCTTGTTATCCTACCTTGGCAAGCCATTATTTCTTTCCATCTTTCCATTTTTTCCTAGTTTGCATGCAGTATATGCACGAAAATTTTGCATTCATTGCATTTGATAAACCAAACATACACTTCAATGTTTTTAAATCACCTGCAAGATGCCATTCAACTTGATAGTCCCCAAACCCCTCGATGTGTAAAATTGCTCCATTATTTTACTATTGAATAATATGAGTATATTAGTGGGGTTTAAAAAAACTTTAAGTACTTTATGGTCCTCCTTTAGTACTTCAAATGCTGCAAGCCACCATATTTCATTCTCTGACTGTACACTAAAGTATAAAGGATGGTTTTCATCGATGTTGGGATCCAATGCTTGATTCATGTATTATACTCACACGTTCAAGTTTTTGTCTCTTAATAATCTCACTCTCATCAAGTTTGAGGACAAACTTAAGCTTGCCTCTACATTCTTCCATAGACATATTGTAGAGCTTAACCATAGCAATCTGAATCATACATATATCCAATACAAAGTTGTTGGATGCATTCAATACAAATGCAACTTCTTTGGAACCATACTTCAATATGTGTGTATTTTCCAGATGCGTTGGCTCACCAATTAGTTCTAAAACTTTCTCATCTAGTTGTTTTCGAGCCTTCTTCGCATGAAATGGTTTTAACAAAGGCATTACTAGCTTAGTTTTGAAGACTTGCTTAAATCATGTATCCAATTGTTAATAGAGCATACTATATGACTCAGAACTCATTCCCACCTTGTCACATAACCCCTGAGCATCTGTAGCAGTAAATAAGTTGCTCACATCCCTAAGATATTCACTTGTAACACCATCTACAATGTCCCTGAATTTATGATTTTCCAATGCATTTTTTACCATATCCTTGCTTAGGACTTTGGCAATAGTATCATTATCTGCATGAGGGAACATGTTTCTAATTGTAGCAAATTGAGTATATATTCGTCTATGATATTATCCACTTCCTTTGGTTAATTGGTGAATTGGTTTAACTAATCAAATGCGCCGATGTGCTTCTTTGGTTTTTAAAGTGAGCCCAATCTCCAAAGTTTTTGTGAGCTTCCTCTTTATGTTTCGATTCTCCTTCTCCACGTCCATAACTTTAAACTGTAACTCCATATTTTGCACGTGTAGCCTGCATAACATCTTCAATGACAGACATTGCTTGTTGTAGGCTCTGGTTCTCCCTATCCTTCTCAGCCAATAATCTATCCTTTTCCATCAAAGACTGCATATTCCCTTGTAATCTTGTCTACATATTTCTCAAGGCTTGATGAACCCCTACTAATCCTTGTGTGATAAGTCTGCATATGTGTATCCATACAATCCTTCATTGCCTTCACAAACGAACTTTACAAATGATGTAAGCCCTTCAAATTGTGGTGGCCTTTGAGTGATTGGATCGGGTGGATAAATGCATCCATAAACCCAAAGGTCCATGTTTTTTTTCCCTACATTTCTTTCTTGTTGCATCATGTATCTTATTGCATCATCCCTTTCTGCAGTTCTTTTGAACATTGGTGCATATTCATCCTCCAATTGAAAGTGAATATTTCTCTTTCTCTTGGTACGTCCTATACCTGCATCCTGTAAAGAAAAATATATGCCAATTTTAACATTACACAATTACACCCCTTTGATTAATAGTAAGCTAAGGAGTCGATGCCAATTTTCTGATCAATAGCAAAAACGTCTAAATATATGGGAGCAGCAGGTCAACATCAATCCAGCAGCATGCAACTAATTCTGGATTGGCTCATATCACACAATTACACCTCTTTGATTCACTATATCTGTGTTCTTTTTTATCCAGTTGGATCTTGTCTCTTTCTCTTGATTTCAGTCATGATAGACCCTAATCAACCCCTAATCTGCTTGCAATCTTAGCTTTTAATCTACCTCTAATCAGCATCCAATCTTATCTTCTATTCTATCTAAAATATTCTCTCTCTCTCTCTCTCTCTCTCTCTCTCTCTCTCTCTCTCTCTCTCTCTCAAGAAGAATTGATCAAAGATATTTAAACACATTTATACAGAAGCTTGGCTAGTGGAGAATAATAACATCATCTTATCTTCCACCCTAATTTACTCTCTGTCACTCTATCACTTATTTTTCTAGTTCATCTCACACAGTCCTCTATCTTCTCCCCTCCCTTCTCCCTCTTTCTCCTCTGTGTGTGTGTGTGTGTGTGTGTGTGTGTGTGTGTGTGTGTGTGTGTGTGTGTGTGTGTGTGTGTGTGTGTGTGTGTGTGTGAATTGACACTTAAGGATTAAACAACAACTATGAAGAATAATAACATCACAGAGATTAAAAAAATAAAGATACCTCCATTATCACTTGATTACTTACAATATATAGTGTTGAAGAGAAAGATATCTTATAGCACAGTACTGAGGAGGGAGATTGCTTGTAGCAGGGTAGAGAGTGTTGTAGATAGAGATTATTTGATTTCAACAAATGCTATCAAAACCACTCCTAATATTGCTTGTAGTAGGGTAGAGAGTGTTGTAGATAGTACTGAGTATTGCTTCAAAAGAATTTGTATGCAAGAAACCATATTCTGGAGGGAAGGAGAAGAGTACACAAAAATTCGGACAAAACTAGAGCTTTGAGAGGGAATGAAGAAATGCTCAGAAATGGGTATATACTTGTCCTAAAAGAATTAAAATTTACAAGAAAACTCTTGAGTCAAAAAGATGTCTCTAGGTAAAAAAAAAATCTTAAAATATGATGTGTACGTCATTTCATATCGTTTTTTAACTTCCGCCCTTTTAAGAAGCAAGAATGAGAATGGTTCTAATATATTTTCATGTTGAAAAGTCATGAGGGCATTAAAGAGTCATATATTAATGATTGGCTCCGTTTTTACAAAAAAATAGAATTGTATTTTTTTAGTTATGAGGATTTTGAGAAAAATTAACCTTATCCTACAGTTTGAGAGTAAAATAATGGGTGAAATCTATTGAAAATACAAATACGAGATTTGCTTGATTGTAGAAGATTTCTTATTCTAATATTATTTTGGAATCTCTTTTTAGAGAGAGAGAGGTGAGAGAAACCCCTTAAGGGGCAAAAAAGAGAGTCCATATTTCTCCTAATGAAAGTCTGGAAGACTAAATGTCTCCTCTGGTATTGATGGTATAGATTGGGTAGCACCTTCCAAGTGGTGGATTGGCTCAGGCACTCTATCCATCGCATGCCCATGAACTCTTCTAACTGGCTGCAAAAGGTGCACTCCTCCTTGGGATGAGACATACATCACGGTCTTCATCATTTTCCATTTGGCCTACGTTATGACAAACAAATTTTTTTTGTTATCATTCTTTTCTTTCTTTCTTAAATTGTGTGAGAAATGATTTCTTCTCTTGTAACTCAACAAAATTAACGTATATAAAGTTTTCACCCACCTAGGCCTACACTATGTAAAGTTTAATATGCTATGCATGGGAACGAGGGAGTAGCTACCCTATGTCGGAGTATTTCCCATCCTATGGTATTGCACCGGACCTCGCCACCTTTTTTCCTTTGTGTGTGACTCGATATGTAGAGCGTAAGAGGAGGTAGTGCGAAGCATGTCAATAAAACCATCCGTTCACCTCCAAGTCCAATCTCTCTTTCGCTTTACTAGGCCTGGATACACAAGCCTTTCGTGCCTTTCTGAAGAGGAGTTAAACATACCTAAGGTACACCCTTAACAATCTCTCTCTCTCTCTCTCTCTCTCTCTCTCTCTCTCTCTCTCTCTCTCTCTACTACTACTACTACTACTACTACTACCACTACCACTACCACTACCACTACCACTACCACTACCACTACCACCACCACCACTACTACTAACCTTCTCGAAGCATCAAACACACCCAAGGTGCACTACTACTACTACTACTACTACTACTACCACCACCACCACCACCACCACCACTAACCTTCTCGAAGCGTCAAACACACCCAAGGTGCACCTGTAACAAAACCTCTCTCTCTCTCTCTCTCCCTCTCTCTCTCTCTCTCTCTCTCTACTACCACCACCACCACCACAAATAAGAAAATAAGAAATTCAAGAACTACCACTACAACCACCACCACTACTATTACAAACAAGAAAAGAAGAAATTAAAGAACTACTACTACCACCACTACTACTACCACCACTACAAACAAGAAAAGAAGAAATTAAAGAACTACTACTATTAGTACTACTACTACAAACAAAAAAAGAAGAAATTAAAGAACAAGATCTTATCCTTTCTTTGTTTTTTATCCATTCATTCTCCTCTCTTCCTCCCTCCCTCTCTCTCTCTTTCTCTATTTCTTTATTATGCTTCATGTTTATTCTCTCTCTCTCTCGTTCCTTCTTTCTTTTTCTCTCTTCCTCTCTTTCTCTCTCAGTACACATCATTTTTAACAAAAACAAGCAAAAGAAAAGGATAAAAAACAAAAATAAACCAAGAGGGAGCAATGCACTCACCGCAAAGGCATGAGGATGGACTCGACGGCTTCTCTTTGCAACAGCAGCTCCTCTTCACCCTTCGTACACTTCCTCCTCTTCTTCACAAATGGTGGCGGCGGCGGCGAGAAGCTCTCCTTCTCCCCCTTTCTCTCTTTCTCTCCCTTTCCCTCTCAAACGCACGATATAATTCACTCTTTCTTTCGCTCCCTCTTTCGCTCTTTTGCGCAAAATGCCATGGTTGGGTTTCGGCCCACTTTTTTTCGCCTTAGTAATGTCGCTATTTGCGTCACAAATAGTGACACTGCTAATTTGCGTCAAAAATGGTCGTCGCTATATTGTCCTATATCCTTGTAGTGGAAACTCATAAAAAATTTGGTGGTTGGGCCCACTTTAAAAAACAAAGAAGCATGTCAGCGCATCTGATCAGTTAAACCAATCCATCAATTAGCCAAAGGAAGTAGACAATATTATAGATGGATACATGCTCAATTTGCTACAATGAGAAATATGTTTCCTCATCCAAAGAATGACACTATTGCTAAAGTCCTTAGTAAGGATATGTTCAAAAATGCATTGGAAAATCGTAAATTTAGGGATATTATGGATGGTCTCGCAAGTGAATGTCTTAGGGATATAAGCAACTTGTTTATTGCTACAAATGCTTAGGGATTATGTGATAAGATGGTACTGAGTTCTGAGTCATATAGTATGCTCTATCAACAATTGGATACAATTTTTAAGCAGGTCTTCAAAACCAAGTGAGTAGTGCCTTTGCCAAAACCATTTCATGCAAAAAAGACTCGAAAACAACTAAATGAGAAAGTTTTAGAATCGATTGGTGAGCCTACACATCCGAAACACATACACATACTGAAATATGGTTCCAAAGAAGTTACCTTTGTATTGAATGCATCCAACAACTTTGTATTGGATATATGTAGGGTGCACTTGGCTATGATCAAGTTCTACAATATATCTTTGAAAGAATGTAGAGGCAAGCTTAAGTTTGCCCTCAAACTTGTGAGATTATCAAGGGAAAAAAACTTGAATGTGTGAGTATAACACTTATGAATCGAGCATTGGATCCTGACATTAATGAAAACTATCATTTATACTTTAGTGTGCAATCAAAGAATGAAATATGGTAGCTTACAGTATTTGAAGTACCAAAGGAGGACCATGAAGTACTTAAAGTTTTTTTTAACCTCACTAATATACCCAATGTTATTCAATGGCAAAATAATGGAGCAACTTTACATGTTGGAGGATTTGGGGACTATCAAGTTGAATGACATATTGTAGGTGATTTAAAAACAATGAAGTGTATGTTTGGTTTATCAAATGCAACAAATGCAAAATTTCTATGCATATATTGTATGCAAACTAGGAAAAATGGGAAAGATAGAAAGAAAAAATGGCTTGCCAAGATAGGATAATAAGGTGCTCCAACACGTGACCAGAAAGTCACGAGGAATGGAGTGCTAGTCCTACTGGATCCAAATTGGTGCCCTATTTCGAAAATACCATTGACAAGGGTTCACTTTTTCACATTGCATTGTTTGGTTAGAATAATTGAGAAGCTAGTATATGAATATGTATGCTTCACATATAAGATACAACCTATGTCAAAAGCCAATGCTACATGCAGGAAGGTAGAACAATTCGTCTCTAAAGTTGGATTGCATGGGGACCAAGTGGAATTAAAAAAAGACAAGAAAAATCAGGCAAGAGTGGAAACATCCCTTGCAAACCATGCTTTGGCAAACCCAAGGCTAGGAAATTTGGATCTCCACCTTGAGATAAGAAATACAATATACTTGTGAAACAACCAGAGAAGTATGAAACATGGAAAAAGTTGCGCCTTACTGCTCCAGATTGGAGCAATGGGGGGAAGAATGAGGATTGCAAAGGCAAAAGTGTAGATACACCTAGATAGATTAGCAACTCTCTTACAAAAGTTGAGGTTTAGAGATGGTGATGCCAATACATTTAAAGAAACAATTGCTAAAGTTCACAACTCTATAATGGAGGCATGGACTTCAAATAGCATAACACACTACATGGCCAGTATTGTCACCATTACAAAAATATATCATCATTGCAAATTCGTTTGTGCTTTTAATCTCTCTTTCTTATGGAGCATATACTTGAGGCACATGGTCCATACTTTGCAAATCAAGGGACTTTAGTAGTATGGGTAACTCAAGGCATAGAATGATCTCATTGGCAAGCCCATTGTGCTCTTCAAAAGGCAACTAATCATGGAGGTGACATCAATGATTCCAATTCTATGATGTAATTATTTTAATGGTGGTATAGGAGATTAGAGATGTGATACGAGGAAAAAAAAGTCAAAAAACCTCTTAAGTAGAATCTATAAGTAGGGCAATATATGAAGTGAGGAAAGTAAGATATGAAAACAACATAGCTAGATAACACCATGCAAAATGGTTTGCAATCCAAGAGAGAGATGGCAAGAAATGGAGATCTAGATAAAGAGTAAAATTTTGATGCATTTAGAGTCTAAGAGAGAGAGAGCACACATACTAAGGATATGACTCCTCAATACTCGTATCTTAAACATGAGATATCTTTAACACTCCTATCTTAAGCTTTAGATAGTTTGTCTATTTGAATTTGACTAAAAGAGCATTTTCTAAATTTTTTTAAAAATTTCAAAGGTTTGAAGTATGTTTTTCAAAGTTTTGATATCGATTGCTCTATTGTTTGGGTCTGTTAATCTTAAACCACACTTTTTGGGAGAAGGGACAATGTAACAATGCCTATCTTAAAGAGTGAAGTTTAAGGTTATCTCTACTTGAGTCCTTTATTTGAATTTAAATACAAGATATTGTTGGAACTTTCAAAAAATTAAATTTAAATTATGAAAAGTTGATTTCAAAATCCTAAGACAAAGATTTGAAAATTCCAAACCTTGGAACATTTACTAGCCTAGAGAGAGAGGGGCATGAGGGCGGGTGGCAGGAGATAGAAAGAGGGAGGGGTGGGGTAGAGAGAGAGAGAGAGAGAGAGAGAGAGAGAGAGAGAGAGAGAGAGAGAGAGAGAGAGAGAGAGAGAGAGAAGTTCATTTATACTAAAGAAATTTTAAAGTTTATTTATACTAATGTAATTTTACAGTTTATTTATACTATAGTAAGTTTAAAAGTTCAATCCTCTCCTTTCATTTTTTTTCCATTACTCTTTACTCTCCCCTCCACTTTTCTATCCCTCGTCACCACGACCATGGCACATTCCAAGCTTCTTATCAAGAAAGGCGCATGCAAGAGCAAGAGCTCCAAATCTAGTGAGTGTATTGTGAGTGATAATGGACCCTTGGTGGTGTGGCCGACAACGGTGGCCCTACTACAACTAATAATGGTGGTGCTACTGTGGCCAACAATGGTGGCCCTAGTATGGTCAATAATGATAACCCATTTATCGAAAATAATGGTCCACCATTGTCCAGAAATGGTGGTCCATGTGCTCTAGTTGCTATAGCCTCCATTACTGCTGCAGCTAGTAATATACGTCCTCCAACACATAAGGAGCGAAGATGGAGACCAAGGATAGCTGCTCTCCGTGAGATAAGGAAATTTCAGAAGACTAACTACTTAAATATTCCTAAGGCACCATTCTCTAGGTTGGTGTGAGAAATACTACAAGATTTTCTATCAAGGCATCATCACAAGTTCTTTTCAAGGAACCAGGCAAGGAATGTGGGATGATGGTCAAGCCAAGCCTTGCTTGCTCTCCAAGAGGCAATTAAAAGCTACTTGATTGATCTCATGAGTGATATTCAACTTCTAGCCATTCATACTCAACGTATCACTATTAAGCCTATAGATTTGATTCTTGTTCATAGATTCACAACAACAAGGATGCATTTAATCTTAATATCAATTGCATGCTTTGAGAAGCTACCTTTTAAATGGATTTATGTTTAGCTTAGGTCTGGTTATAGATTTTATGGAGCTTAGTTTCTGATTATCCTTCTAGTAGACCTTCAACTATTTAATAGTAGTGGCCTTCAAAATGTAGCTAAATTTTGCCTAGCTCTAGTTGTACTTGGTGCAATGTATTATCTACCGTGTATTTTGTGGTTTCATGATGTTATATCTGATATGTGATATTCTATTTTGCCCATGATTTGCATTATGTGAATTTTTAAGTTTTCAAATTTGCAAGTAGTTTCATTGAGAATAAATTTTATGTGCAATCACGCACACGTCAGTGAACAATTGTACTTAGGCAGATGTACTACATCTTTATTGTATTTTATGGTGTGGCAATACTATATCCGATGTATGATACTCTATTTTTTCCATGATTTTTATTTTGTGAATTTTTAAGTTTTCATTGTCGCATATAGGTTGGTCAAGAATACATTTAATATGAAATTATGCACACTCAATGAATTTTTTATGTCCTTAGTCAGGTATAATCTAGTTAATGTATTTTCCAAAAAAGATTTGATCGTTAATTTTATAAATCGAAATCCAGTGAAACTTCACCCATATGCCGGGCATCATAAGAACTCATGAAAACAAAAAATTTGGCCTCATTAGAAGCCTTTATGACACCTGGTCGGAGGCTTACATGTAGGGCTCAGCCAAGTGTCCCAAAGGCTTCTGATGGGGCCTTTTTTTGTGGTTGATGTGTCCTAGAAGAGTCCACATGTAAAATTTTAAGTCAATATGATCATTCGTTATATTTTTCTAAAATTTGGATACATTAATTTAAGTTTATGGATTTTTAAAAAGTTTGACTATAAGTTAAAAGTTTCACCTCATTTTACCCATTTGAGTTTTGTGTTTCAAGTTCTCACTCCCAAAAGACATGCCATGCAGTTATTTGACCTGTGCTTGTATCAACTCTTCCAACAAGTCCTTGCTCTCGTTAGCAGGCTTGACTGTTATGTCAGCACCTTCCTTGCCTTTCCCTCGAGGTTTGATGAGGTCACCCTTGCTAAAGGTTGTGACTATCCTCACACCCGGTAGTGTCAGGTGTATCCTCTGTGCTACATAGTCGGCCTCACACTTGGTCGTCCTTTTGAAGGGTCTTCCTAGGAGGGTTTCCTTCCCGTAATTAGCACTATTTGGAGGAATATGAAATAGGATAGGCAAGCTTTTAGTTTCAATTGTCACAAGGATTTTGCACTTTCCTATGAGTGCTTGTGGGTGTCCCCCGTAAGGGCTAAGAGTTGCATTAGTCGGTGTGAACTCTGGTTGGCCTAGTAGGGTCCATGATTCATAGGTCAAGATATTAAAATCTGTTCCTTCATCAATCAGAGCATCTATAGTATGCTCTCTTTTCGTGGTGAGTTTGACCCTAAGATAAGCAGGTGGTACTATGTCTTCATCTTCTAGGTCTTGGCTCATAAATTCAAGCCTTCTAAAAAATGCCCTTGAGTCCCCAACTGCACGACCAGATGTGGATTCTCCACTGATGTCTTGGATCGTCTTTGTAGTGCTATTCAAGGAGCATCTATCGTCAGGACTGTCATATCTAGTCATTCTCGCCATTGTAACTTGATGTTGTTGCTTTCTGTTTTGACTAGATGCAGTCCGAATGCAACACATATGTATTTTTGCAGTGTGGCCTTTTTGCCCTTGTTGGCTAGATTGGCCCATTGAGGTTCTAGGGTCTTTGTTTCTCTCTATTCAGGTATGGGCTTTTGGTTGCTCTTTTGCAAGTGAGAATCCATGCTCATGTAGAGCCATTACTACACTAGAGTCCAATTTGGAGGACCTGTCACGACGTATGTTTTCTCTCCAACCTACTTGGGGGAGGTGTAGAGGGGGCAGTTCCCTCCGGCCCGCAGGGCCGTTACGGTAAATGCCATATGTGATTCGAAGGACCGTTTATAGCCAAATTTTGAACTACTTGCTCTAAGTTTCAGCCTAGTGTGATTGATCTATGATATGGTTTCGGCTTTATATGGTCTCTCGGTTAGTTTCAGGTCTATGGGTTAAAATTTTGAAAAAAAACCAAATTTGGCCCAACAAGTCCGAGTTGCAGGGGCCGAATCCCCGATTTGGCCCGTCCGAGGGCCGAGTAGAAAGGGCCGAATGTGACTGGTCCGAATGTCAAATTCGGCTAGTCCGAGGACCGAGTGGCTGAGAGTCGAGTCAAGTGGGCCAAGTCGGCAAGGTCGAGTCGAGTGGGCCAAGTTGGTAGTGCCGAGGGCCAAATTTTTGAGTGGTCCGAGGGCTAATTCTGGGACTCGGCCGAGAATCGCCATCACTCGGACATGTCGAGCACGGCATATTTTTTCATTGGACTTCACAAAATTCACCAGCCGAGTATTGGAGGCCTTCCCCATGGTTGGGCAGCTCCAGATCCAACCTACTCATGTAGGGAAAGGTGTAGAATTACTTGGGCTGGGCAAATAACTCTCAGATGGCCAGATCGAAGCCCAATCCACTTATCAACGAAGCTTTCTTCCTCTCTCCTGCTCTCTTGAAACCTTGAAATGCACAATGTGGCCTTTCTTGCCACTCTTATCCCCTTATCACCTTGTCCAGGCCTGCACTCACCTTAATCTTGCTTCCCTTGCTAACATTTAACCCAAAATTTCATTTCTTGCCCTTCTTTTCCCTGTTTCAGCCTGTTACAGTGACAGAAAACCCTACTGTTTGCTCCAACATTTTTCTCCTATCCTTTCCAAATGCAAGAAGAAACTATAAGAAAAATACCTACACTACTCCATCATGATTTTCCAAGTCCAAAACAACAAAAACCTACTTGCTAAGGGGATCCGATACCTCTTCAAACTCCTTTGCTTCCTACCTATCTACCTCAAGCACCGGTTCGGGGAAAACCCTACTTCAATGCTCGATTTGAAGCGTGCAAGCACTCAAGGCTTGAATCCGTTGATCCCGGCAACGCAACCAAAATGTGGGAGCTTTCACTCAACCACCAAGACCCACGGACCACTTATTGCTTCAAGCGTTTCAAGCCGAGCACTAATGGCTACCTCTCACATAGCCGACGTGCCATCCATATCTACGGGTGTACTGAGCTTACCTCCATGCTGATCGAATTACCTCCTCTCCCGTGCACTCCGATAGCTCCATGATCCAAGTGCAAGCTTCAAGCAAGCTCCATCCTCAAGCTCCACGCTCCAAGTGTTGAACGATGTGGATCTAGGACATGACACAAGCTATGGTGGATCAAAGATGTAAACCAAGTTCATAATGACATGGACAAGTAGATACAAACTATTACACAAGTGAATTAGGTTCCAAGATAGATTAGCTTGGACTCATAAACACAATCTTGTGTAGAATCAACAATGACAGACACTTAGCTGAAAGTACAAAGCATCATGATATTATGTTCATTTCATAGTCAAGTATAGTGCTTTATAGGCTTTGAGTTGTTCCACTCTCCTCACTATGCATATGGGATTCATGACAACTCCTCTTGGAGCATACATCATTTGTCTATTTCTCAACACCCCCCTCAAATGATGAGTCCCTACACTTGCTGGCTTTTGCCCCCCCTACATGATAACATGGCCCGGAAGACTAGCTCATAGGTAGCCTAGTCAAGTTAAAGCTTGAGACTTTACATCTTGGCAAGGGTTTTACAAATCAAATCCACTAAGGAAAAGAAAGATCCACTATGGGAAAAACATATGAAAAATACAATGAAAGTTCTTCAAAACAATCTGTTAGAGTTGTTGATGGTAGCGGAAGCATATTCTTCTTCTTCTTCTTCTTCCATGAATTGGTTCTGGTGGTGATCACTTTGCAATTGTTGGGCTCTTTTCTTGTGGAAATACTCACTAGATACATGGGCAGTCTTACCACAATAGTGACATGTAATTCGATCCTTGTTGTTGTTGTTGATGAATCCTCGACCTCTTCCTTTAGGTCCAGCAGCTCCTTTGGTGTACAAAAGATTGTCCCTAGATGATGAGACATTGTCCTTTGAATTCTTGGTTTTTACTTTGCCTTCTTCATCAAGTAGTGAGTGCTCAATATCTTTAAGTGTGAGGCTTGGAACATTACTCAAAGTGGACACAAGATTTTCATATGGATCCTTGTTTACACTTGCAAGCATTACGGCTATTGCTTCATCTTCCTCAATAATCTTTTTAAGAGATGCAAGTTGAGATTTTAAACTCTTAAACTTATTAATGTGTATGGTCATAGAAGCACTGCCTTTGATATCCAGTTTATAAAACTGCATGAGAAGTTTTACCTTTGAATTCGTTGCTTGAGTACCAAACATTCTATCAAGTTCCTCCCAGGTGGTTCTAGCATTTCTAGTGCCAGATATATGATGTAACACATCATCACTTAATCCCCAGGCAATGATGCCTAGTGCCTTATTATTCATCTTCTTCCATTCTTTGGATTTGAGCTGGTCTTCTTCAACAAACCCGTCTTCATCATCTTCCTTCTTGTTATCTACATCATCTTCAAACAGGTCCCATAAGTCCTTTCGCATCAGGTGATACATGGTCTTTTCCTTCCACGCATGAAATCCTTCACTGTTGAATTTAGCTATTTGCTCAATCTCTGCCATGTTGCTAAACTTCAGTTAACTAGCAAAAGATTATATTTTAATGTGTCAAGAGACACAAGAGAATCAGTGTCAAATTGACACTAGTTGAGTGTTAATGGATACTAGTCGGTACTTGATTTGCTTTCTCTCAGGAACTTCGTGGATGGCTTCTGAGCTTCCTTGGACACTTCCAGACTAGTAATGATCTTCAGAGAGTATTCCTCAGTGATTAAAATCATTGTTAATGATGGTAATGAGAAAAGGAACAAGGTTGCCAAGCTTTCCAAATTTCTGGATATGGCTTCTTGGATTAGGGTTTCTGTAGCAGCCTGGTTTTTTGGTCTGTGTGGATTATATACTTGATCATTCTCAGAAATTTTTACATGGCCATGAAGCTTATCTCATGAGCTACAAAAGCCCTATGGTTGCTGCGTCGATTGCACTGCGTGTTGTGCGTGCAGCTGTACGAACCGTCACGCAGTTTCAAACTGCGCCATTTCTGCAAATCGCGCAAATGTTGCCTGCTGTGGATACTAATGTTGCTGTCCGATGTGATAGGCTGAAGCACCTGGAGTAAGGGAAGATACTTCCAGAAGGATTCACTTGAAGATATGGCCCGTAGAGAGAGATCCAAGTGCTCTAAGGTGGGTAGGTGCAGTCTGGCTATGGCTGCCACAAGGTCCAACTGAGATTTGAAGTTGAAACTGAAGATATGAGCTGAATGTGGGCTGGTTAGAGATCACTAGAGGTGAAGGAGACTAAAGACTCAGAGTATGAGCTGTGCCATGCCCAACTGAGCTCTAATACTATGTTGAACGATGTGGATCTAGGACATGACACAAGCTATGGTGGATCAAAGATGTAAACCAAGTTCATAATGACATGGACAAGTAGAGACAAACTATTACACAAGTGAATTAGGTTCCAAGATAGATTAGCTTGGACTCATAAACACAATCTTGTGTAGAATCGACAATGACAGACACTTAGCTGAAAGTACAAAGCATCATGATATTGTGTTCATTTCATAGTCAAGTACAATGCTTTATAGGCTTTGAGTTGTTCCACTCTCCTCACTGTGCATATGGGATTCAGGACAACTCCTCTTAGAGCATACATCATTTGTCTATTTCTCAATACCAAGATCCATAGCCGCGAGCAAGAGAAGAGAAGAGAAGAGAAGAGAAGAGAAGAGGAGAGAAGAGGAGAGAAGAGGAGAGGAGAGGAGAGGAGAGGAGAGGAGAGGATGGAGAGCTTCTCCTCCCCCGTCCCTCACCCTCACAAACTCACTCCCTCACACTCTCACACTCCCTCTCTCAAGCACAAGCTCAAGCAAGCAAGAAGAAGAAGAAGAGGAGACCTACTTTTGGCCCAACATAAGAATGAGCTTCTCTTTCACTTTTCAACTTTATATACAAAACCCTAAATCCCTTTTGGGCGGTCATCCCCTTATCCCCTTTTTTACATGGCAGGCCATGGCCTAGGCCCTTTTTTCCATTGTCCTTCTATCTTCCTAGCTTCCTTCCTACCGCCCCTCTACCTTTAAAAATTGCACGGGTGAGAGCCCGACGCTCCTTAAATTAAATCATGATGCGCTTGTGCTCTTTTACAAAAGTATTGACTTGCGCTTTTTCTTGTGCGCCTTTGTCTTCCGTTTCACTTTGCCTTGGCCTTTTTCTTCTGCTTTAGCTTTTCCAGATTTTTCACCTTGTTCGCCTACCGGTTAACACCTGTTAACCAAATAGACTGTCGTCATAAGGGCCTCAGTCCAAAAGCCATAAGACAACCCAAGTATGGTAAGCATAGAAGCAACCTCTGCATGTAAGGTCAGGCACATGCCATGAGCAATCCCATAATATTGTGGGCACAAGAAATCAATGCCATATTGTTGACAAGAGGTCCGAAAGATGGGAGAGAGAGCATGACTCTCATAATCCATTTGCAAGCACCTAGGCTTGCTACCAGCAAAATCCATAAACCTATTAAGCATAACTGTAGCATCCTCAATCTGCACCAAGGGAAAATCCCAAACACGGTGGGTAGCATGATTAATAAAGGTCACAAAGTACAACACTCCACCAAGTGACTGGGAAGGCATAGGTCCATATACTGCACAATGGACAAGATCTAGAGGAGCAGGCCTCGTACAATTGCCATAAGCCAAGGGGGCTTTGCAAGGACCAAGAGTACAATCAGGGCAAGCATCAAGATGTGTAAGTGACATAGGAGGCAACAATGAGTCTAAACGAGACAAGATCTCTATCTCTCTATGGTGCATATGGCCTAGGCGATAATGCCATAATAATGCATGCGGTATCCGGATAATTGCAACCATAGAATCTCCCACATGAGAGACATGCACTGGGTAATGTTGAGAATCAACTCTAGAACCTTTGGCCAAAACCACGATAGATCTTCCATGACCTATCCTGAAGAGAAACAGAGTAACCTGCATCATGCAATTGTCAAGCTCTTACTGAGCATGGGAACATGTAGAACATCCCTGAGTAAAGAGAAGTCCCATTAGGCAAAGCTAGGTGTATGTCCCCTACCAACAATAGCATAAGTCTGCTCAAGGCCAGATCAATACATCCCTCAACCTCCTTGTAGGAAGAGAACCATGCTCTATGAGAAGTAACATGACAAGATGCCATAGAGTCAAAAATCCAATCAAAGGCATGGGCCTGATCATTGAGCAAGTATGATGTAGGAAAACTAGATGACAAGAGGACATGCTCAACTATATCATCATGGTAACTACATGTACCTCACCACTAGAAAGAGTGGTAATACATATTGCATTGCTGACTCTTTGCTCATGTCAAGTTAGTCTCTGTCTCTGCTGCTCTATAATCCATCTAAAATATTTTCTTTTAACATGCCCAAGCTTTCCAAAATGGAAACATACAATATCTATAGCTGAAGAACCTATAGAAGACGACGAGGAATAGGGCTATCCATAGCATCCATGGAGCTTAAGGAGTCGAGGGCTATCCCAATGGAGGGAACCTGCTCATAAAGACAATCATCTGCAAGTAAATCACTAGTAGAAGTATGCTGCAAAGGCTCATGAAATCTCAACGGATGGGAGGACATAAATGTATCAACCAAGGATGCAAAAGCTCCCACATGAAGAAGAGTTGTAGCCAACTGCATGACATAACCAACCACAGTATGGTAAAGCATAAGACATCTGCCATAAGAGCATATGGTATTCAGCCATGAAATCAACCCATAACCATAATGGAAAACATGACTTTGCAGTACATCAGACCACATAGTAGCATCCAAGTTAATGCAAGATTGATAAGTGGCATAAAATCCTGCAATGGTCAAGCTCTAGGAGAAGCCCAAGTATCTAGACAGCAACATCCAAATAAGTGGCTCTTTAAAGTACATGATAGTAGACAAAGTGCATTGTCGGCTAAGCATCAAGAGCAACTACTCTCTAACCTGTATGGGGAAAAGCAACCCAACTAGCATAGAAGCTAGGCAACACAGAAGCCACAAAGCCATAACTGCTAAACCCAAGCACTGTTAAGAAGTCTAGTGATCAAGGAGTAACCCGCAAAGAACCAAGCATCAATGAGCACTGAAATATCAATAGCCAACTACCAAGACAATGGAGCAAGCACTACTCAAAACATGTATTTGCATCCAAGTAAATCCAAGATCCATAATCAGGGCATTAAGGGCCAAATAACATCCAAGCTGCATAAGTGATAAACCATTGTGTGGCCTATATATACTATCTAACTTCATAGTCATGGGTCACAAGAGCATCAATTGTAGGCTATCTAGCCAATTGTATGTGAGCAAGAGGTTTCTTCTCAAATATCACGTTGTGTATCTAAACTACCTACTCAAGTTGCTTATACATTTTCTCTTCATGGAAAACAATATCATAGTTGTAGATGATCATTCGAGCTTGTGGGTCCCATAGGCGATAAGTAGATTGAGACATTAGTCAATTATGAAACATCAAGAGAGACAATTGGAAGTATGTAATCATCATTCAAATTAGTTTGCAATACATTAACCTCTTCAATATTGACACTGGACCTACCGGGGACAATGTTGTGATCATCATTCATTTCTTCCACTTTTCCCTTTCCCTTTTCCTTGTGCTTGTTATCATCATGCATTTTATGGTACTATGGCCAAATATGACCTAGCTTTCTACAATGATGACAAGTCAATGTGAACTTACAACCATGAAACATACTGCAAGATTGTCCATATGACTAAGAACGAGACGTCTTGGAGTCTCTCCACATTGGTCATTACCAGTCTTAGCATTACTACCTCTGATTGTCAAAGCATGGGAGCTATAGGAAGCATCAACATTCTTTCTATTAACTTCTTCATTCAATAATGCACCTTATCCTACAATTTTAGCCCATCAATAGGCATATTGGCATACACAACAGTACAGAATGTATCCCATGATTCAAGTAGTTAATGAGCAAGAGCAGTAGTCGAAGATTGTCCTTAAAGTCAATCCCCTACAAAGACATGAAAGTCTTCTCCTTCATACAAAGGTCCATGAGTTCCTTCAACTAATATATCTGAGAGGTAGGGCTCTACTTATCATAAACATCATAGATCTTCTCCCATTATGGCCATATAGTCTACCCCTTAGAGACATCATTGAAGAATACCTTCTTAGAGAGTGATGAAATGATTGTAGATTTACATAACTTATCTATTGCAACCCAATCCTCCACACCAAAGTATTTAGGATTTACACCCTTGTGTTTGAATGGAGAGATTTGTAATTTGTGCATCAAAACTTCCTATATTTGTGCCTTCCAATAGCTATAATTAGTGCTATCCAATTTGTCAATGTTAAAGATAGCAATGTCATTTGATCCACTAGCCATCATGCCAACAAATGAAAGCACTGTACGATAAGACATGCTATTGTAAATGACTGCAAATCATCCCTAAATCACAGCCAAGGCAAAGTCTAAACAAAAGAAAGCACCAAATTGTAGGGAGGTTCACTAAGTGCCAATATAATAAACTATCAAATCAAAACATATGTTGTCATACATGATGCAAAAGCCTACAATTACAGCACTACTATAATAAATGTAGTAGCATGAGAATCCAATTGTGGGCAAATAAAAAAAAGGACCAAGCTCCCATTGTCATCCAGTAGGCATAGACATCATGCATATAGTAGGTCTTAGGAGGAATAAAAGAGAACTTCCAAATGCATGACCAATTGAGAAAGCATAAGGAAGCTCAATACATAGCCAAGCAATGTGTATACATCACTAACATCACACTAACAAAGATAAGTGTCAACATCCAAGACATGAATCAAATTAGCCTACTAAAATGTAACTGCATCCAGTGAACATCAAGAGAGCATGTACATATCTCAATGAGTCCCACTATCTCAATAGACTAAGCTCAACTACATAAATCCAAAAAGTAGCTCAAATGCAAAGTATCCAAGTAGTTCAAAGTAACTCCTACTAGAACAAAACTAGATGCCATCTAAGCAATACAAGATCAATAAATAATGTACATGACATCCAAGCATCCAAGATACATGAAGTACATAGCTAGGAGCATAAAACCTAATAAATCCTTCAAGCTTGTAAGTGAGTGATCACTATAGCAACTAATTAAAGCTCCAAGACATGTAACCAAGCTTAAGGCATTCCATAAGCATATCCAAGTGCATGGCATTAATATCATACATCAATACATCCAATGAAGTACTTGAAGACCTCCCAGACACAGTAGGCATAGGCTTCATAGTCAAAGAGCTTTCTACCCACTGTAATATATCAATAAAAATGACTACATAAGCTAAGCTATGCAAGATCAACCAAGTCAATAGCATTCCCAAGCTTTAAAAAACCATCATAAGCCAAGCATCAAAAGCATCACATATGCATTATGAAGCTTTATATATGATGCCCACATGTACAACAATAGACCTATCATAAACAATGAGATAATGGTTGATCCCAAGAGCTCCAAATGATTCCCAAACACATGCTAAAGATGGCAATTACAATGCTAAGCCTTGCAAGGTTTCCAAGAGGCCAGATGAGCTAGAGAGGATGCCCACCTGATTAGGAAAGGCGGTATCACTATTGCCATTGCAAATGTTCACTGTAGAGCACTTAAGCAAGGCTCTAGAAAGCCTTGGATCAAGCCAATTCATGTTGTTGTTGATGTACTTGCTACTACTATTGCCATTGCAAATGTTCACTGTAGAGCACTTAAGCAAGGCTCTAGAAAGCCTTGGATCAAGCCAATACAAGTTGGAAATAAGGGGAGTATTAATGTTTACCTTCAATGGAAGAAGCCATGGTGGCTGCCAAGAACAATGAGCTATAGGTATTCACAAGCTGAAGCAAAACTAAAGAAGAAGCTCCTCAAACCAATGCTTTGGTACCAATTGAAGGGATAATCCCAAGTGGGAGCATGAGAAAGTGGAAGAAAGGAAGGTGTAAGCTATGCTGGATGGAGCAATAGAGCAAGAGAGAGAGACTCAAGATGTGAGAAATCTTAACAGTGACAATGTGTGGCCAACCTTCCCTTATTCATTAGTCATTGAAAGAATAAAGAATGAAGTGACAATGATGGGTGCCTGCCACCTACAGTGCACACATATGCGGGTCCTGCCACATGCAGTTTACATGTATGCGGGTACTGTAAGTGTAGTGAATTGTAGTGAATACATGGGCGGTGTTACATTTAGGATCTTTGCATAGCCTAGATGACCTACTATCACACTATTATTGGCCTCTTGCAAAATTATCCTCCTTAATCTAAATCCTTGGGATTGGCTAGTCTATGATTGAAATATCTATATCCATCATGAAGAAGGTAATTCTTGAATGTGGACTTTTCTATCTGGGATGATATTAACCTCAAAGAGCCATGAAGGATGCAAAATCAAAAGAGAAGCACACAAATATGAAGATCTAGAATTATTTGGCAAGGATTGTTTTTTAAGATTAGATTATATTATCACTACAAGGAATAATGGGTATAATGATAAAACATTCTGGCACGTGCTTGAAAAAGTATCAACATTAGAATCTACATTGGTATACATCTAAAATTACTTAGATATTTTTGGTGCATATACTGACAATCATACTAATGCCAATTAAAATTTCTCTGGTGTTCATACCAATGTATATACTGAAGTTGGTTTAAAAACATTTCGGACAACACTTCCCTATTATTCTTAGTTTCCATGCCATCGAGCAAGAGGTAAGTATTGCAAAACCCTACTAGCTTTCTTTTCACTTCCATGCTATTTTTTGATATCTTTGTATGTGAGACATGCGATATATGTTTAAGGTATTTAAAGTTAATATTTCATTGAGGTAGAGAGAGAGAGAGAGAGAGAGAATGAAGAATATATATGTAGAATTGTTTTGGCATAGGTTTATAGCTAGTTAGTAGAGTGGTTAGTCATCATCACATCAACCTCTATATCTTTAAGCCTACTCTAATATGCATTTTCCAAATGAATTTTTATTATTGGTTTACTTTCACACACACACACACACACACATTCAATATAACAAATAAAGTGAATTTTACTTTTTAAATGTTTTTTCAAGGTGAATTAAATCGTTCTTGGTTTAATAATTTAAATAATTATTTCATTGTATAGTTACAAAAGCTGAGAGTAGAAAGAGAGTAGAGAGGAGAGAGAAAATAAAGAGAGAAGAGAGGGAGTAGAGAGAGGAGAAAGGAAGTAGAGAGAGAGAGAGAGGAGAGGGAGAAAGAAAAGAGTAGAGAGAGAGAGAGAGAGAGAGAGAGAGAGAGAGAGAGAGAGAGAGAGAGAGAGACTAAATGGAAGAGAAAGAGTCTAATAGAGAGAGGAGAGAGAATAGAATAGAAAAAAGAGAGAAAGTCTAGTAGAAAGTAGGGAGAGAGAAGAGAAAAGAGAGAGAAAGTAAAGTAAATAGAGGAGAGAAAAAACTGAGTATAAAGAAGGGAGAGGGAGCAGAGAGGAGAGAAAGTATAATAAAGAGAGGAGAGAGAAAATAGAGAAAGTAAAATAAAGAGAAGAGAGAAAAAAGAGAGTATAAAGATAGGAGAGGGAGTAGAGAGGAGAGAGAAAGTATAGTGAAGAGATGAGAGAGAAGAGAGGAAGTAGAGAGAGAAAAGAGGAGAGAGTAGAGTAAAGAGAGAGAAAAAAGAGGGAGTAAAGAGAAAAAGAGATATAGTAGAGAGAGGAGAGAGAAGAGAGGACTAGAAAGAGGGGACAAGTAGAGAGAGAAAAGAGAGGACAAAAGAGGAGAAGATAGAAGAGGATAAAGAGAGAAGACAGAGAGACAAAAGAGAGGAGAGGAGAGAAGAGTGGATAAAGAGAGAATATAGAGAGAAAAGAAGAGAGAAAAATTAGAGGGAGAAAAGTGACTAGAGGAAGTGGAGAGAGAATAGTAGAAAGAGAGTAGGGAGGAGAGAGAATGTAGCATAGAGAGAGAAGAGTGAGGAGAGCAAGGAGAGGTGGAGGAGAGAGGAGAGAGAAAGGTAAACTTTGTATCGATGTACATATATATATGTGTTTTGATATCGATATTTGTGTTTAACTACGAAAGTATGAATATCTCTTGATGCCAATGATGATTGACGCAAAACATTTGTGATTATTGGTTGATCTTAAAATTCTTATTGTTTAGGGTTTAACATACACTTCTCTACATCTACTACCTAGGTTATAATGCTTCAAAGAATAATGAGCATTCTTTGGATAGAAGCATATAATAGGAAAGTTGAGGAAGGGAATTAGATCACTTATACATATTAGTGCTCATCTTGGGTGCACATGCATCCAATTATGAAGGGAGCTTTCAGGATGAAAGCACCTACAATTGCAAATGTTTGCAACTTGCAAATGATACCTACCACCTGAAGCCTCCCAATTGATACTTAACACACCTCAATTGTCGCCTTGGAGACCTCAACTACTCCTCACCACCATCCTCAAGCCATCAGCCACCATCCCATCCTTGACTTATTGCACTTGAGGCTCTTAGCACCACTAGATATACCTTGGATAAATTTCTCTTGACACATTCATTTGATCAGCCCCACCTCTCTCCAAACACTCTATATCCATGCCGAGTAGCAGTTGTACTCAAACATCGAGTAGCCATATCCACCTCTTGACCATATCAACTAGGTCTTAACTTGATCAACTCATTACCCCACCTGTATTCTCCACTTAGATTTCTCTCTCCATGACCCCACCAATGAGCACTTAACCATAGCCATCAACACTCTATCTCTTCACAAGGCCATCACATGTGATCCATGGGTAGATCACCACTAAATTTGTATTCTTACCCACCATAAGAGGCCCCTATTTTTCAATTGATTTGTATTAGTATTATCACTAGGCATACTAGTCCCTATTCCATTTGATGTTTCTAAGCTTGAATTTATCAATGCTCAACCATCACCATGCCACCACACCAATTCAACCACCAACTATACTCAACTGCAACACCTTACTTGACACCAAACTGTTTGACTCAACATACCCACACTAAATGTGCTAGCACTTTATTATGTGCAAACTTGTGGGCCACAACCTTCATCATGTCACCAACAACTCAAGTGAGTCTAAAATGCCCCAATGCCATATTTCACTCCTCATTTGGCGAGCACTACACTCGAGCTGACTGAGCCACTAGCTACCACAATTAAGGACTATATGCCTACAATGTGCTAGATCTCTTCTACTCATGTCCTTTGATAGCCACCTCAAGTTTATTGACTCGAGGAAACTCACTAAGTAGTTCGCTACCTAGGAAACCACATGACACTCCTCTCTATCACTTGCCCCTAGCCCTCCTCATAGCCACTAGCTAGCCATGCAGCTCCCCACCCCTACTACCTTAGCTATCACAATTATTCACTCTCACACCACACAATTGACTCCTCAATGAGTTGACAATGGCCACAATAAGGCCTCTCTCATCACTACATCTAACTGTCGTGACAAGAGGAAGGATCAAGATAAGCATGCTTGTATGAGCTTGTTGATAGGGAAGGAATGTGAAAGAAGAAGAAAGGCACTACTTTGCCAAGGTTCACAAAAAACATTTTTGGTAGCAAATACAAAACCTTTAGCTCAAAATTTTAGAGAGATTTTTGAATACTTCTCTCTCTCTCTCTCTCTCTCTCTCTCTCTCTCTCTCTCTCTCTCTCTCTCTCTCTCTCTCTCTCTCTCTCTCTCTCTCTCTCTCTCTCTCTCTAGTGGACAGAGTAGAGACGAGAGTAGGGGTATGACTTCTATCGGATAGGGTTCTTCAACATCTTGTTTTCTTGGATTAGAGTTGAAGAGGATGAGAGACCTTCAGCGTATCCCCTCCTTGGGTTGAATGGAATAATGTCTCCTCGTCTCATGAGTAGAGTCTCCTCCTCTTGAATTGATAGAGTAGGGTCTTCTCATCTTGGAATCGCGGAACAGAGTCTCCTCCTTCTTGATCAGCATCTCATCCTCATCAAGATTGCCCTCGTTGTTCTCCCTGATTATCACCATGCCCTTAATTTATAGTTTTGTAGGGGGGGTCACTGATCAAAGCATGTTTGCTTTATGTGTAATTTATCTTTGGGGGGGGGGGGGGGGGGGGGTATTATCCCTCTCAGTTTGTAATCATGATGATGTTGGGACCTGCGATGAGGAAGATGTTGATGTTCGTGAGGATATTGATGTTTGTGATGATGAGGCCGTGTTGATTACGTCAACGTTCGTCGATCGTTTTTTTCTTTTTTGATGAAAAAAACTTACGTAATATGTAAATGAAAAACTTACATAACACATAAAAACATTATATCCTCTTCCCCTTGGAGGAAGTGAGATCTCCTCATCTTTAGAGAAGTTGGGGGTGTTGTTTACGTAGGGTTTCTTCATCAATCCAAGTGGCATTCTCCTCAGGATAATCCTTCCACTCGATGAGATATTCTCTAAGGGTCTTATTTCTAAGGATTCTTTCTGTTACATCCAAGATTCTATTAGGTTGAAGTTCAAGTAAACCTTGGCTCGGCATTACAACTTGTTGATCATCAAGAATATGATCAGGATTAGGTACATAGGGCTTCAAGAGACTTACATGGAATACATCATGAACTTTTAGGGTTTCAAGAAGTTGCAACTTATAAGCATTAGGTCCAAGAGCCCTTATGACTACGTAAGATCCATAGTAACTTGGGCTTAGCTTCTTGAATTTTCCCAAGGATAAAGAACTCCTCTTTGGGCGTACACAGATAAAAACCTTGTCCCCTTCTTGGAAGATTCGCTCTTTTCTCCCTAGGTTAGCATAGGCTTTCTGTCGATCCTTGGCAGTTTGTATATCTTGCTTGATGGTTTTGACTTGTTCGTCCATCTCTTCAAGCATCTTCTTAGAAGCTTCAACATTCAAGGTAGGGTTGGAGATGTTTAGTGGAGTTAGGCATTCTTGCCCATATAGAGCTTGAAATGGGGTCATCTGAATGCTCTGATGATAGCAACATTGTAAGAAAATTCCACCAAAGGTAGATATTGTATCCATTGTATCGGTTCTTTGCAACAATATGCCATAAGTATGTCTTCAATGACCTGATTTACACACTCTGTCTGCCCATCAGTTTGAGGGTGATAAGTTGTACTAAAACAAACCTGTATACCGAGAGCTTCAAATAATCCCTTCCAAAAATGCGAAGTGAATAGAGAATCATGATCGTTGTTGATAATTCTCTTTGGCAGTCCATGAAGTCTAAAGATTTATTTGATAAATAACCTGGCAATATCTGAGGCTTTGTAGCTAGTTTTGACTAGAATAAGGTAGGTAACCTTGGTCAACATGTCCAAATTACCATGATGGAGTTGTATCCTCCTTGAACTGAGGGTAATCCAACTACAAAATCCATACTAATGAATTCCCATTTCATATGTAGAATATCAAGTGGTTGTAGCTTTCCTGGCAGCTTAACTCGTTCGGCTTTTATTCACTGGCAACTCAAGCATTCAATTACGTATTTAAGTACGTCACTTTTGAGCTTCTCCCAATGATAGTTTATCCTAACTGCATTGAGAGTTTTGGCATAGCCATGATGTCTTGAAAATGGGGAATCATGAGCTTCCATAGTATCTTCTTCTTAGGTTCTTAACTTGAAGGAATACATAATCTTGTCCTGAAGTAGACAAGTCCTTCGTCACCAGAGAAATTAAGATACTTTGTCTTAAGCTTAGAATTTTGTTCTTTATTCTGAATTTCCTTCAACATTTGCTAATATTTGGGATCATTATTCACCTTCTCCTTGTCTAGCTCGATGATGGGATTGCTAGGCATTGATATCATTGTAGCTAGTGTTTGAGCTCTAGGAGGTTCTTATGAGATAAGTGTATTGAGAAATTACTTGCGGCTTAAAGAACTACAACTACATTCTCTTTTCCTGGTCTATATTTGATCTCAAAATCATACTCTTGCAAGACTTCGATCCACCGATGTTGCCTCATATTTAGATCTAGTTGAGTGAAGATCCACTTAAGACTTTTATGGTCAGTCCAGTGAGAACTTCTTCTTGAGCAAATAATGTCTCCATAACTTAAGGGTGTGGATAATTGCAAGTAATTCCAGGTCATGAGTAGCATAATTTCCCTCATGAGTGTTCAATTTTTTTGGAGGAATATGCTACTAGATGTCCTTCCTTCATGATACACATCCCAAAGCAAGAGAGCTCTCATTGGTCACCACTTCAAATTCTTTGCTAAGATCGGGTAGTTTGAGAATCGAAGTCGTGACTAAGCTTTAGCTTGAGCCTGCCAAAGCTGGACTGTTCAACTTGGTCCATTTAATGGCAACTGCTTCTTGAGTAGGTTGGTGAAGGGTGTAGCAATCAAAGCATAATTCTTGATAAAGACTCGATACCATCCTGTTAAACCCAAAAAGCTACGAACTTCACTTACTGTGGTTAGAGGCGTCCAATCGTGTACATCCAGATTTACTGAAATTTCTTCTACCGAAACTATAAAACCTAAATACTCGATTTGCTTCTTGAAGAACACACACTTCTTCTTCTTAGCATATAGCTTGTGAGTCCACATTGTCTCAAGAACTATGCATAGTCACGACTCGTGACTTCCTTCATCCATGGAATATGTTAAGATGTCATCAAAGAATACAAGCACAAAATCATCAAGATAAGGTCTGAATATATCTTGCATTAATCTATTGAAGGTAGCAGAGGCGTTTGTTAATCCAAATGACATTAAGATACCTCATAATGACCATACCTTGTGCTAAAAGCGGTTTTTGGAATATCGACTTGCTTGATCTTGATCTGGTAATACCCTGATCTGAGATCAATCTTGGAGAAAATCTTCGCTCCTTGTAGTCCATCAAGTAGTTCGTTGATCCTTGGAATCAGATACTTATTCTTGATCATTACATGATTTAGTCCTCTATAATCAATGCAGAGATGGTGAGTCCCGTCCTTCTTTTTCTGAAATAACACCAGAGCTCCCCAGGGTGAGTTACGGGGTGTAATGTATCCATGATCTAAGAGCTATTTGAGTTGTTCCTTTAGTTCCATGGCTTCCAGAATGGACATTTGATATGGTTGCTTTGCAACTGGTGCATCTCCTGGTACTAGCTCAATTTCGTGGTTGACTTCTCTTTGTGGTGAAAGTTTAGATAATTCTTCAAGAAATACTTCAGCATATTCCCTAAGCCACGACGGTTCATCTTTGACTTTTTTATATTGTTCAATCTTATTTAATTTGATTAGGTATACACGTGAGCCTTTTCTTAAACCTTTAACGATTTGAGAAGCTTTTGCTAATTGAATCTTTGGTTTCCTTGCTTCTCCTTGTGTGGTCACTTGTTGTCCTATAAGATTCAAGAATGTGACTTGGCCCTTTTCACAATGAATATGAATGTCATTGGGAATTAACCAGTCCATTCCTAACAAACATTCATAGGTTCCCAGGTTCATCACTCTGAAATGCATGTTGGTCTGATTGCCACCCAAATTAAACTCCACCTTACTTTTTTGTTGTGTTGAAGAAACTTCTTTTCGATCAACTAACTCAACTATCAGCCCAGGTGCATGCATTGTGTCTATGCCTAGTTTTCTAGCACACCTTGGTGATATGAATGAATGTGTGCTTCCACGATCAATCAAAATTTTAAAGGGTTTACCATTATAGGTTGATGGTGTTTGAATCACTAAGAACTATCGATTTGGTCCCTTCTTGTTGAGAGAGGCATGAATTCTCGCTCTCTCCATGTCAGTTTCCAAAGTGGGACCTTCATCATCTTCTACTTCCTTGAGGGTTATGCCAGCAACTCTTCTTCTAGCTGTGGTTGTCTAACTCTCTGCTCGTTTATGAAACTTCCTTTAGCATTCGTTCTGTTTGAGTTTTGGGCATCGCCTTCCTTTAGCATTCGTTCTGTTTGAGTTTTGGGCATCGCCTTTGGATGTGGCTAGGTTTGTTACAATAATAATACTTGAAAGTATCATTATTACCACCAGTAGAATGAATAAAGTTTCCCACCGCAAGAGTCTTAGCCTTCTTGGTACTAAGAGATTGGAATTGACCTTGGGCTCTTTTTGCATAGCCCCTAGACATATTTTTGTTTTGAAACTTATTATTCCAAGGCTTATTGATTCTTGGTTTGGATTGGAGTTCCTGCACAATCAGTCTTGCTCTTATCAATGCGTCTTGGAGGTCAGATGGACGCATTACTTCAAGCCATGTGTTTAGGGGATCATCCAATCCGTGGCAAAACTTGGATACTTGTTGTACAATATCCATAGATGGTGCATACTTGAAAAGTGTTACAAACTTTGAGTAACAGGATTTAGTGTCATTCCAAGTTGCTTTAGACCAAAGAATTTGTTCATCTTTTGCGTGTGGTATGCTAGCAGGAGATACCATCCTTGCATTGCATCCTTTAATACGTCCCAACTAACAAATGATTCGGAGATTCCTTGGTCTTTACACCATTTTTTCCACCAAATTCGGGCTTCTCCTATTAGTTTTAACTTGCCGATCATTGCTTGATTAGTTGGGGTAATTCCAGAAGTAATGAAATAATCTTCCATGGACTCGACCCATGTTTCTGCTTCAGCCTTGACGTTTTTACCTTGGATATCAAACTTAGGTGGTTTGATTTGCTTAAGCAGGAACTTCTTTTCTTGGATCTCAGCAGCATTAAGGGTAGGAAAAACTTCATATGGTATCATAATATTTTCTCTAGTCAGCTCTACGAATGTTATCATATAAATTACTCGTATCTTTTCAAAAAGAGAATGATAGAAATACTTTATATTAAATTTTCAAAGAAGGTTACATCACGATAGAGTTTTTCAAATTAACTTAAGGAATCTAGCCATGGATTTTAGATATATCTATTGACTCGTAATTTTTTAGTTGCTACCAATTTCATATTCAATGGATAGACAAAATAATTTCTTTTGCTGTAGGGGAAAAATACATGGTTTATTTGGGATGGCTAGTATTTGGGAGAGATGAATTTCCTAATACAATTTAATAATGGCATTTGGATACATCCATTGGGTAATAATTAGACTTTGAAGAATGGATATCTAAAAACGGTACTTTAAGTAAAGATCAGGAAGTCCATCTTTGACATAGTTGTGGTGTTTAGAGCGACCAAGAACTATAACTCGGTCCGTTGGGATGACCTTTGTTGCTTCCTCGTAAATATATCAATTTAGTTTAACCTCCCGGCCTCTAGTTAATAAAATTGAATTCACTCTAGCTTCATGGAATAAATAAACCTTCATGGCTTTAGGGTTTTCCATCCATCTTATCCTCTTCAAATTGGTTTGAAGGAAGATAAGACGGTTTGCATCAATATAACAATATCCACTGCTTATCATCCAACGTCTTTCCTTGTATTGTGGAGAAGGATTGTAGATGCAATCCAGAATCCGCATTTCTTGCATTTTTCATCCATAATCCGCAAAATGCATTGCCGATGTAAACATTGCTCAGAAGATTAGGAATCGCTCCTAATCTTCATCTCTTTAGGTAGGGGAAAAAAAAACACATATCAACAAGGGAAGGGAAAAACAACTTATATCTCAGGCTACAATTACCAAGTTCTTGATTTCTTTTGGCTGTGATACCGGTTGTAACATACTCGCCTTGATTACCTGACGAGCAACATTTTAGTAGTCCAAGAGTTTACCTTCCTGTCATTGGCATCCGTACTCCTACCAGAATGATCAGATTTTGTTCGGCTAGTTAACCCTAGGTCTATCCCACAGGGGAAGCATCCTGTCGTTACCCACATAGAATCGACCTCGAGGTTCCTAATTGACCTAACAGTCACCTATCACCAACTAACTCACATCCGAGGTGTCCTTCGAGAGGTTTCTTGTCCGAAAAGAGCAATTGCCATTATCCTTGGTTCATGGAGTACAACACTTTTTTCCAGTAGCAAACTAAGGATTTATGAAATCCCTAGCAGTCCTCTGGCATAGCCGCCATACCTTTCCCCTAAGATAATTTACAGTTCGATTCTAAGATTAAACCCTATGTAAGTTGATGAATCGGCCCTTCCTAGAGTTTCTTCCTAGCGTTTGTTTTTGGGAACATCTCGGCCAACAGAGACCAGCCTACCATATGACTAGATTTTTCGGGAATCCATCCACCCACTTCCCTCTATAAAGTTTCTTAGTTATCTAATTACCTACAACATTACGTGAAACTAATAAAAACAACTTCTTTAATTAAAAATCCATTTATGCATAGTTGTTTTTTTGCCTAATTTACTCATGGACATACAATCAGAATTAAACAATTTCACTTGATTATATGCCATAATGTGTGTTCTCCTACCCATACACGAGAAAAATTACAATTTCACATGCTGCCTCATTCGGCGCATTTGCACGTCACTAAGATCAAATCCACCTATAGCTAGCATTTTTAGGTGTCCCAAGTAGAACTTAGGCCATACAGGGGACGAAGTAGTTTCTAGGTGCGTAAAGGATATACTAGCTAGAGCCCCCCTGGCACCCTAGCCACCTCCTACTTAATACGATCCCTGTTGGAAGACCTCTCACCATCGGAGTCGGTCCATGCTTCAGCGGCGACAAAAACATCCCTTCTTGGTATGGGGATTCAACACCTATCCTTGGGGGAGGTATAGGGCTTCTCAATTTTTATATGTTCCAATACTTAATTAAATTAGGATCTAATCTAGAAAATCACAAACAAGACCAATGTCTTTAAGCAATTATGACTTCAAACAATCATGCAGCTTTCAAGTGATGATTAATCTTGTAGCAATCAACCTTCGAATTTCGTGCAGTGAGCTCTTCCCCTTGGAATTTAACTAGGGTATCTAGATTTTGGGGTCTCTAACTTCTTAGTTTAAGGTTTATGATGACATTCTTGTAACCCAAGTTTCTTGGTCTTAAGTCAGTTTCTTCAATATTTTCGGTCTTTAAAATCTTCTATCAAAGCTTCTAGATTAAAACTATATTCTTGACTAATTTCTTTAGAGTTTTGTTCTTAATAAATTCGTCGTAAAAATTTCATCATGATTTCTCTTGAGTTCTAGGTTTTCGTAGTTTTCCTAACAATTTCTAGCCTATAAGATGTTCTAATAATTTACCAAGTGAATACTCTAAGATCCCAATATTTCTTAAGAGACTTATCTTATTGCTATTGAATTCCGATAGGAATTTTTAGAAAAACCTGTGGTATCATGATTGGTAAATGGTTGTTATTCGTGCTTATGACTCCGTTAGTGACTCCCTTGCTTGCAACTGCAACTATTGCTTCTACATTAGTAGGGTCACTCATGATTCCCACTTTTGAATTCTTTTTCTTCGAGGCCATGATGGAAATATGATTCGTAGAAGAAGAAGAACATGGTAGTAATACCGGCTAGCAAAGGTGTAAGACTCTCGATGATGATGATGGTTATTGCGGGATTCGATGATGTAGGCCTCGTGAATGGTTCTTCTTGCCTCGTGGAGAGCAATACTTCTCTCTCTCTCACCTTGGTAAGTAAGGTTAAGAACAAGAGTAGTTCTTTCTCTAGTATAGAGCAAGAGCGAGAGAATATGCATGATCTCTCTCTCTCTCTCTCTCTCTCTCTCTCTCTCTCTCTCTCTCTCTCTCTCTCTCTCTCTCTCTCTCTCTCTCTCTCTCTCTCTCTCTCTCTCTCTCTCTCTCTCTCTCTGTCTAGTGGACGGGGTAGAGACGAGAGTAGGGGTATGACTTCTATTAGATAGAGTTCTTCAATGTCTTGTCTTCTCAGATTTGAGTAGAAGAGGATGAGAGACCTTTAGTGTATCCCCTCCTTGGGTTGAATGGAATAATGTCTCCTCGTCTTGTGAGTAGAGTCTCCTCCTCTCGAAATGACAGAGTAGATTCTCCTCATCTTAGAATTGTGGAATAGAGTCTCCTCCTTCTCAATTAGCATCTCGTCCTCGTCAAGATTGCCCTTGTTGTTCTTCTTGATTATCCCCATGCCCTCAATTTATAATTTTGTGGGGGGGGGGGGGGGGATATTATCCCTCTCAGTTTGTAATCGTGATGATGTTGATGTCCGTAATGAGGAGGATGCTGACATTTGTGAGGATATTGACGTTCGTGTGATGATGAGGCCGTGCTGATTATATCGATGTTCGTTGGTTATTTTTTTAACTTTTTTGATGAAAAAAAAGCTTATGTAATAGGTAAACAAAAGACTTATGTAATATGTAAAAACATTACACCTTTATGATCTTTTCATGAAGCACAATGGACTGAAATTGAAGAGATTAATGTTGGGTGTAAGAGGGTTTATTGAGATAATTAGTGACTCATTGATATATCACTTATCTCTTTTGTACAAGGGATAATAACTCTCCAATTTAAACAACAATAAATCAAAACAAGTTAGGGGTAAGATAAATGGATTATTGATGATAGTTTTTAGATCAACAACAACCAAGCAATCAATAGAAAATTGAGTAAATCCCCCATTACTATTTTTAATGAATGAAACATTAAAATGATAGAGTTGTGATTCAAGCATGAAGAGGATTAAATTCTTGAATCCCCAAGCAAGAAGATTATGGCCTAATAATTGGATAAGAAGGAGGAATCAAGAATTTGAAGGTTACCTCAATCATTATTTGTTGATGACTTGAAGCATTGATTGCAATAGGATCCCACACAGTGAGTGGTCCACACTAATGTAGACTCTTATTCTAATAGTTCTCAATGCTCCAAGATGCTTGGATTTTAAAGATTTAACTTTAGAGAATGGAAGCCCCAAATCAAGGTAGCATTTGATGAAGAAATTTCACCCCATAATGCTCTCAATCAAGAATCTTGCTTGATGCTTGTAACTATCTACTATAGGAGCATCCTAGACCATTAAGAAGCTTCAAGCTTGGTAGAAACCCCATGAAATTGAATGTTTCAAAACTTTTTCTACAATTTGAGGTGCTCAAGAGAAGAAGAATGCTCCAATACTTGAAAGGTTACTTCAATCTTTGTCCAATGATGGTTGCCAAGGCTATAGGTGAACTTGAAGTATTTTGAAGTAACAAACTAACATAATGTCAAATGCTCAAAATACAACAAGAAATGTTGTACTAATGAAGCTTAAGTAGGGAAGGGAAGACTAGGAAAGAAAGTGCCCCTAAAGTTTTAGGTTAAGTGAAAGAGAGAATTCAAAATAAAAAATTGATTTTAAAAAAGGTGTGGGGGGGGGGTGGGAGGTAGGGAAGTGGAGAAGGAAACTCTCAAAATCCATGCAAGATCTAATTCACTCAAAATTTTCATTTAAAAAACTCATTTACCTCTTTTTTAACAAATCTTAGGACTATAGAGAGAAAATTTTGTTAGCATAGATATCAACATATTGTCTTCCTATTGGACATCCAAAAGGCCCACTTGTTACATTAAAATAGTTTTAAAGGTCTAAGATTCTTAAGAGTTCATTTTCTCTTGATGATTGGCAACTATTCTGTTGATCATTAATGACAAATTTGGATTAAGCAAGCACTGTTGATCATAGGGGAAAGCATGTGATTTCAAAAAAAGTTTTAATGAGCAATGCGGTAACATATTGTACACTTCATCATATGTATACATTTGTTGATACTGCCTCTCAATGTTAGCTTTTAAGAAAACCATTAATTTTTATTTTTTTGCTTGCATGAACCTATATATATTTGTTTCTCCAAGAATTTTTGCATCGATTTCTCCAAATCCAAGAGGGATTCTTTGTTGCTTAAAATCTTTTGTTCATATTGTTATAATGATTGTAGATTCTCCCTGTCCAATGTATCACTCTCACTACAAGGGATTAGGCATGTAGATGTCTACATTGACCATTTCTTGAACTACAACAAAATACTTATGGGTGTGTCTATAATTGAGCTTAACCTCACATCAATAGACCCATGTATAAGTTTGCATGTAATTAATGAAAGATAAACATCTTTTAAAGAATTTTAAACATGTGACATTTGTATTTTTTATAGTATCTTAAATGCTAGTATACACATGCTCCATCTACAATTTTTATGTGCCTTTTCATGCAATTAGACATAGCTAGGTTGCATTTTATATAATTTGAAAAGTATTTCTTATGTGAATAATGGTCAAATTTACATTAAGCACACATAAATTTGGCAATATTATTTAGTGACACATCATGGATTGAGGAAACATCTGAAGATTGCTTACATTTAGATCAAATAGTTTTCGATTGAAAAGTTTTTGGATTGAAATATTTTTTATCAAAATTTTTTTATCAAAATAATGTATTATAATATTCAAACTTCTACTCGAGATTTGCCAAACTAGATATGATTTACCACATTGTGAGCCCTTGTCTTGTGGTAGCTTATTTGCAAGATAAATCCACAAATGGAATTATAATATCCTGTTATTGTGTAAGAAACTATCTCTCACATTAGAATATTTTGTGATTTAAGTGAAATAAACTAATAACTAATAAGTTAGAAATTCAAAAATAGTTTAATACTTTAGAAATATTTAATAATACTTTAGTAATTTAATGGTAGAGTATTCTCACACCTTAGAATGATTATGATAGTTTGGAGATTACGATTAGTCTATTATGTTATAGAATTTCTCACACTTTAGAATAATGATGATAGCTAAGAGATTTTGATTATTCTATTATGTTAGCTAATTTCTCACACTTAAGGATAATTTAGAAGACTATTTTATTGTGTTGAAGATATTCTCACACTCTAAAATAAGTTCATAGAAGTAGAGTGGACATTCTTATTTGTAGGAATATATTAATAAGTTTGATTATTTTATTATGTTTCTAACACTTTAGAATAATTGTCATATTTAGGACTTTATTTTGTTGAGCTAGAAAGTAATCAAATTTAGAAATAATTGTAATATTTAGAACTTATGATTTTATTTTATTATAATGTATTGCTGATTTTGCTTGGTATGTCTTGGATTGCAATCATTCTTTGTTGATCAATGTAGGAATATGTGAAAGAGTTGCTGGTTGGAAAAGCATATTCGTGGCTACGATATAACAGTTGTGGTCACACATTTACTATAAATGCTACATGAATTAAGGAGTACCTTTTCAGGACTATTGGTAATGTGGATGGGTGCACATCTCCACTAGCTAACATACATGTCCACTTAAATAGATATGTAGCCAAACTCAAGACAAATGAAGGTGGCATTAGGAAGAAATTGAGGGGTCTTAAATGATAATAGGCCTTCTACTGTACATATGGGTGGCACTCAGACTCTCTTTAAATGAAAGAAGAGAGAAGAGGGTGTGGGTCACATGCATACTCATTTGCAAAGTGCACAAGTTCAGATGCTTCTAGAGAGACAAGAGCACAAACTTCACATGAGGCATTTGTTAGATCTGTAATGCATGAACTTCAGTTGAAGTAGATGCAAGCGTTTATGGCATGTGAGATATTGTTTAACGTGATTCGAAGTCCCACAGCTCAATATGCTTTACTTCACAACAAAAAAAGTATTTGTTTTGCTTGATAATAAAAAATAAATCGTGGACAAAATATGTAGATAAAGTTAAGAGTAGTATTGAAGTTGTGCTTAAAGAACTCTACTTGATTTTGTGCCAATGTATGAATGCACAATAGCATTAGATGGATAGACCAATTGTCAAAGAAAACCTTGGATCAATATCACATGCATTTGTCCTCGAGGTTCTATCTTCCTCCATACTTTGTTCTTGTGATGCTAATCTTGCTCCTTGTGTTGCCATCTCCATGAAGTGTTCATGTTCTTTAGGCATTAGAACAATGAGCCTCTTTCTTGGTGGTCATTTTGTTTGTCCTCTTTGTACTTGGACCATGTAATGGACATAGCATTGCTATACAAAGGAGATGGCCACTTTGTTATTGTTTGGGAAGCTTCTTTCTTATTGAATGAAGATGTGTAGAAGAGTCCCATGTACTGGAGGCTAGAGATCCTTAAGGGTGTAGTTTCCTTTTCCCCACATAATACTCGAAAAAGTGCATCCCACACGAACAATTTGGACACAGCTTTCTAACTTTGTTAAGTGAAAGTGGCTCACCCTCAATGCCATCAGCAAGTTTTTCTTGGAGGATAGCTAACAAATCTTAATTGTCAAAGACTTTGTTCTTCTTTAATGATTCTTTAACCTAGGACATTACACATGAGGTGCTAGCTCCTACAACATTTTTCATTATTTGAAAAAATAAACAAGCATTTTCACATGAGTATATTGAGCTATAATCATTATTTCCCACATCAAGTGAAAGATATTTCAATCTTCATTTACTTAATATAAAAGAGCAACATACACATTAAAGTAGACACGATGTGAGAAGAAAATCATGAGCAAAGCACAATCATTTGATGTTGGCCTTTCTTGATACTCCTTATCTAAACACATTCCAAAGGATGTTTGGGGTGGGTTACATATGGATATCTTATGTGACAATCCCTTTTAGTAGCCTCTAACATACCACCAGACATTTGATTTGGGTGTTTCTAGAGAATCCTCATCTTAACACTTTTCAAATGATGTTTAGAGAGGGCTACATATGGATATCTTATGCTCCAATACCTTCTAGTAGCCTCACACAACACAAGACAACAACAATAAATCCATTCTTGGAGTGAGGCAAGCCTCTAACACATGTAGAAATTGATGTTTTATTACTTAGACTTACTATTAGAGCATGTTTGGGAGTATAAGCATCTAACATCACACAACACCAAACAATGACTTATCCTTACGTCTAAGGTTTTCTCTTTATATTCTTGTCCTCCACAGTTGGAATCTCTAGTAAGTATCTCTGTACTTGTGACTCATAAAATTATAGATCAAGCTTGAAGGGGGAAGAGCTAAAAGTTGATGGTGAATAAACATGGACTTAGTTTAATGGGAGGCTAATTTCAAAATAACTACAAGCCTTTGGCAACAATTCCATAAATGTGGAATTATTAATAAGATTGAGTTGATTACATAAGAAATAAACTATTTTTATTTCTAATTTGCATGCAAGGTTATTTAGTGAATTACAAAGAAAAAAAAAACTAGAAACACAAGTCATGACACACATATATTAATGCATATTTGTGTTTATGGTGATTGTATCCATGTCTTAAAAAGAAAAGGACATGAGCTAGTTTTGGTAAACTTATGAATTAGTTGTAGTGATGAGTAATGCTAGTCATAACAATCGACAAGCTAGCTAAAAGAGGTAAGAAGGGCTAGTTAAAGAGAAGCTAGAAAAGATAATGTTTATGGAGCCCATGTCTTGCACCTTTGACAACCACATTCACCAGTTTTGACCCACAACCTCGTCATATAATGGCCACATTATTGTGGGTCCAACTTTATTGACCCCCTTCCTCTATAATGAGGTGGAATGCATTTTATATTTGGAAGAGTCATCCCATGTAAAATTGTAAAGAAGTAAGTGTTTGCACAAAACTAGGTTGTGAGGAGAGCATTAAGATAGTGTGCACTTTGATGAATGCTTGAAGGTTCACCTTAAAACATGTAAGTTCATTAAGCAGGGTTTTAAAGTTTGCATTTTGGATAAGAGTATACAAACCTACGTTTACAAGAGGAATTTCCAAATTTGATTTTAGACAAACCCTTAAGTTTGTCAATAAGATGAGGACATCTAATTTATTGTAATATAAAGATATAAGAGATTTTTGAAATATGTCTCAAGCACATGATATAGAGGATTTCTTCGACATGAATCTCCAAAGATCAAGGAGAGAGGACATGATCATGCTATTTGTATTTTTGTGAAGAGTAGTTCTATTAATATTAGAAGACCTCTACAGAAAAAAAATAAACTTTATAAGCACTTTCTTCACCACTTTAAAACTGGTTCTTTCTTGCCAAGAAAACCAAAGACAACCATAACTTTAACATGAAGCTGAGTTAACATAAAATCAAGTAAACGGAAACCATGTTCTACTAAATAAAAGTGCATTCATACTTAACCACACAAATCTCATAATGATAGCCCTAATCATTGCCTAGAATTTATATGATACATCATTTAGATGCCCTTTGTCCACTAGTAGTGCTTGTTTCCATCCAACATTCCAGCGAATTCCTACTTACTCAAGCAAGTTCAGCATGTGTCTCTAGCATTTCCAAACCTCCCTACAATCCCACATGATATGATTGAGGCCTTTTTCCTCTTGCTTACAAAAGGGACACATTGGAGCTATAACCATAACTTTCATTTGGTCTTTAGTAGATAACTTTCTTGACAATACTCTCCACAACATTAGATTTATAATAAAGGATGGAGTAGAGAACCACACTTTCTTGAATCTTATTTTTCATGCCTTTAGGTTGCTTCTTGGGCCATGCTAAAGCTTCTTTTGCTTTAATAATCCACACGTCATCAAATGTGACAAAGTCAATACTCTTCTTTAGTATGGTTGCTTTTTTCCCATTTAGCGCTTGTACCAAGTACAACACACCATTGATTCTACAATGCAAAGTTGCAAGCCAATATTCTTTTTTCTTTGAAGAAGATTTCATTGATCCATATTCTTTCCTCTTTAGTTAGCCCATTTAGTTTGGTCCACATCATCAAGTACTGCATGATTCCATAGATCCTTCCACATCTTTACCCCTTTTTCATACATCACCCTGGATTTTCCAAGGTTGGTGAATCAAATTTTTGATACACACCTGTGTGGAAGGGTACTACAAACCATGGGCATTGGCAAAGACATAGGAGCCAGCCATGCCGCCATGTAGGAGAGTGGTAGGGTCGGGTTGCTACTAGAGGCCAAGAAGAGACGTAAGCAAACCCATGAGAAAATCAAGCACCTGAAAATGGCCCAAAACTTGTATTGAGCATTGGGATTCCAATAATAGCCTTGCAAAGAGAAAATCCCTTATACTTTGCATTGTAATACAAATGTATTTTTCTTGCAATTTATCACTCAAGCATATTTTCTATTGTTTTGTGTTCAACTATCATAAGATTGAAAAAATTTATGAGCTAACCTTACGGTGGTATATGTGTTAATATTTTTAGAATATGAAAGATGCAAAAATTATAATTAAAATTTTGCGATTTGATAGGCTAGGGAGCTTAGTTTTTCCTCAAACTGCCAAAAAATGGCAAAATAAGAGTTGTGTGGCATGCCTTGAACACTATGCCATGTGAATGGGTAGGATGACACAAGAACTGTCTCATCAAATCCAGCATACCTTGATCAAATGCCTCTTACAACTAGTTGCTACCTTTGGCACATTCACAAAGCTTTTCACTACTATGATGGATCTCAATCTAACCAATACTAATATGCACTCACAACTTAGTGGCACCCCACATGGGAAGAGCATAAAGAGCACCTAAATCATAAGAGAATTCTTGTCCAATAATAACTCTCTTGAGAACTATCTAAATACTAACTACAAAAATAGTGCATTCTTCCCATCCATGTAGCTACCACAAGGCTTCAAGACCCCTCAAAGATAGAATAACTTAAACAAAGTGTACTTCCTCTAGTCACTTCTCTCAGACATGGTATCAATAGTGCCTTGAAATGGCAACTAAAGGTATCATATTTCATCCTACCCATCATGCGTCATAGTGTCCAAGGCATGTTGCATAGCTCAATTAACCATTTTTTTGGCATTTTGAGGAAAAACTAAGTTCCCTAGCACCAATCAAACCACAATCTTTTTGATTATTTATTTTAAAAATTTCCATGTACTTTGTCACTCATATGGTGCATGCTAACTTGTCATTCAAAAAAGTAGAAAGGTTAATTGGATGGTTGCCTTAATAATCTCTTGCTCATTCTATTTAATCATTGCGTTTTGACATTGCAAATTTAATCATTTCACCATCATATATAAATACAATAAGGCATTTGAGGCACAATAAAAAGCAATGGTTTTTAATTACATTTCGAAGATTACGAAGTACATTGCATTGCAGTGTGTATTACAAAAACTCTAGGCCCTTGGAATCTCTAATCTCTCTCTCCTCTTATCCATCTAGGTAATTGCATATCTCTCTGCATGACGGTCACCCACTTGGCATTAATTGCGCACAGAATACTTGCTGTGCTAGGTGAAGGAAGGCACATTCCCATAATTAGCACTAGATTCATCAAATCATAAGTTCTCAAAAAAAACACACACACACACACACACACACACACAAGCATACCACCTTTTCCAAAGTGAGCAATTTCTATCATGCCATGTCATATTCCGATTGTCGACCAAGATTGCATTATCATCACCAAGCATGCTTTCCAATTCTAGCCACAATATGACTCTATCTATTAACCAATTTGGAGCCTAGATTGAGAGACACCATTCATCCTCTTTCTTTCCATTGTTATTTTGATTGCCACTACATTGCCATCATCTCTTGCCCATAATTCAGAAACCTACAACATATCATTAATTAGGCACACTGTTTGTCAAATTTAACCATCAATCTTACATACAATCAGTAGGATGAGTCAAAACTAATATGATTCCTAGCTTCTAGAATTGTTGTCAAAGGTCCACCTCTAATAATGTTCCATGCCATGGCCAAAAGCTTAGGTTTCATGCATTTACATCCTAAAAGCACTTGATTCCATGAAATCCTATCATGTGCTCTAGCCCCAATAGAGATGGAACATTAGTAGTTCATCCACATGATAGAGAAGGCATAGTAAGGGCATTGGGTGGCATTTTTCATACTTTATAAAAGTAATATTAAAAGGTGTGGATTTTCACACCTTATGGAGAGACTTTTGTAAAGCTTGAAGGCCTAGATTACCATCAAACTACCTCCAATACTCTTTTTCTTTACCACACCAATTACATATCTAGCTATTGCCTTAGGCTTGTTCTTATGTAGCTCACTACTCTCTATTTTCCCAAGACTTCTATCTATATTAAGAAACCATTGGAGGGGATGTAGGCCAATGGATCCTAATCCTAAGCAAGGCTTGTTGAATCAATTTGTCGTTTTCTTCAGCAAGCTAAGCCTTCTTTAGTAAGCTAAAACTAATTCTTAATCCTCTCTATTGGGGCCTAATCCAATATACTTGCATCCTAGATGTTAAGACAATTAGAGGTTCCCTTCTTCATCAATCTATAAGAAAGCTTACCCTTCAAGATTAGGTTTGACCAAATCATTAGGAAAAAAATAAACTCACAAATGGGCCTTTTAGTCCCCCTCCTCTCTCCTCCCTTGGCAGTGGAGAGCTGATCAACATGATGAATCAAGAATTCATCTAAGGGTAACATGATTATTGCTTGAGCTTATTGATCATCCTCCACATCAAAACGATTTGTAGAATCAACATCTCTAGTCCCTTGAATGAGAGGCCAGCAACCTCTCTCCATCATTTTGTACTTAATGAGTACTTGCCATAGGTGAAAGTCTTTGCCATCAAATTTATGAATTTGAGGATGAAGATTGGCATAGGCTAAGGCCATAGGAAGGTCTTACTACGTGCTTAGTGTCTAATCCTTTACAAAGGGCCACTAGTGCAAGAACGAAAACAATGTAGATTTTACAATTAAAACTGCAATGATGAGAATGGTTGAAAATCATACATATGGAGTATTTCAAAATAGGACTTAGGTGGTCCTTGCCTTTGACCAACCCTTTTTTTTATGTTTGATTGTTTTCCTTGGCTTTAGTGAAGTGAACTTAGACTGCACTTTTGGCTCCTCCTAATGATGTGGCTTATTAGAGGAGTTCTTGGTGGAACAAGGCTGATCAATTAACTCTATGCTATGGGATGAATCAGAGGAGAGTACAATAATACTCATTTCTCTGATTTACCAGCAACAAACAATAAGATACACCAGATAAATACATCAATAGTGCTAAGAAGCACTTGTACCAACTTCCATTCTTCTACTCATAATAAAGGTTGAACTTCACAAGCTTAGTAGTGCCCGTGAGATGAGAAAAAACCTCTATATTTGAGCTCCACATGGTAGTAACTGATCCTGACAAAGGGCTTTCAGTGATTATAATCATTGTTGATAATGCCCAGATTAAAAAATAATTCAAATGCTCAAGCTTGCAAGCTTTTGGCTATGGCAAACTATGACCCATGGTTAGGGTTTTGTGTGCAGCATGTAGTAGGAAGAGAGTTAAGCCAAACCCTCTTAGGGGAAGATGGCCTACTATAGGGGCTACAAAATCCTCTCGTTGCCGCACAAACTACGCCTGATCTGTGAAATGAACAATGTTGAGTTAAGCACACACCAATGTTGGGGTCTGATGCGACGTGCAGTTGTGCCTTTAGGTGCTGGACACTTCTCCAGAAGAAAGAAGAAAGAGGCATGGCCTAGTTTGTCCTCCCTAAGCCCTCCAAGGTCAAGGATTTGACAGGTAGCTATGGTGGAAGAAGAGGATAAGATGACATGAACAACTCAAGTGCACTTAGTGGAGTAATGATACTGAGGGAAGCTAAGGATCAGAGGTGGCTCTAATTCCATGTGAAGAAATCAAAGTGCAAGCCAACATTGAAGTGTGTGCACAAGAGGGAGAGGAGGCACAAAGTACAAGAATGTGTCTTTCTTATAAAGTTGCTTATGAGTACAACTAGGGTCACCTCACTCCGTCAGTTGATGTAGACCCATGGGATGTTTATATAGCCCTAACTGGCTAGGGTTAGGGTTTTCCCTTCCCCTCAGGACCATTCACACTTGCCTGCCCTTATCCACTCTTACATAAGGAGAGTTCATACGCCTATACTCTCAACAGGGAGGAAGGCCTCATGCTAAGGCCCGCCACCTGGAGCACAAGGTGGAGCCTCCTCTAGTGCAGCAGCAGGTGCTCCCCATAGAGCATTGTGACCACCATAGAAGAAGAGGAGATGGAAACTGGGCACTATCGCCCTTCGGGAGATAAGGAGAATCTAGCTTGGATACGAGCTTCTCATCCCGAAAATATATTTTCATAAGGTTGTTTGAGAAGTTATGTAAGACTTGGAGCTGAAAGGGATGGGAATAATTTGGGCGTGAGTGCAGAATGGCTCACCAGGAGGAAGGTGGATTGCTGCAGCTATGGAGGCCCTACAAATGATTGCAGAGAGGTTTCTCATCAACTTGTTCAATGATACACAGCTAGCGGCCATCCATGCAAAGCACATCCCAATCACAGATAAATGCATGAACTTTATCGTTTGGCTTTGACACGAAAAGGGGACTCCTCCATAGGTTATGAGATTAATGATGCAAGGTTTTGTCAAAATGAGTGTTATAGCACCATAGTATCTTGGAAGGCCAAAACATTTTGTATACTCTGCCACATTGGAATGTATGTATGTATGTATGTATGTATGTATGTATGTATGTATGTATGTATGTATGTATGTATGTATGTATGTATGTATGTATGTATGTATGTATGTATGTATGTATGTATGTATGTATGTATGTATGTATGTATGTATGTATGTATGTATGTATGTATGTATGTATGTATGTATGTATGTATGTATGTATGTATGTATGTATGTATGTATGTATGTATGTATGTATGTATGTAATATCTCATACGATGTGTACTAAATTAAAATAATTGAGTAAAGTTGTTTTGTTTTGTTTCTTGAAACGCACGCATTGAAAGTAGTAATATGTATGGATACAAGTTACGTTATTTCCTATGCACAATCGCAAGTGCAGTACTACATGTTGACATAAGTAAATTGGATTATGTTAATGTATGCGAATGCATCATTCACATACCACACATTATCATCACACATACACAAACCACACATTTATTCAATAAATATTTATTTATAGGAACAAAGTAAAATATCTTATATTCATCAAGAAAAAGCATGCAATAGCTGATAGTGATGACAGTTACAAATGACCGACAATTAACAAGAACTCTCATTCGTTCTTTGGCTTTTTCATCGGTGGAGAGGAGAAGCCAACTTCTGATGAAAATAGAAGTTCCTTCTTTGCTTCAAAAATGGCACACTCCCCCTTCACCTCTTTCTCTAGGAGACGCAAATCTAACACTTTAGCAAAGTCATCTAATGTAGTAAGCACACACATTGCTCCACCATGCGTTTGGTCAAACAAGTAAAGAAGCTTTGACCGCTTGACTAGCACCACCTTCTCCAAGCTAGATGTCACAGGTATCACTCTTGGTCAAAGCTCAGATTTTCATGATTGTTTGTTTCCTGCACTCATGGTGATCACTTCTTATGGAAGACCACCAAGTCTACAACAAGGTTGCCAATGTACTCCTTCAAAGTTGAATCCTTCCATCGATTCGTATGACGTTCCTCCTTGCCTTGATGCAAACTCATCTATATATAGTATGTCCTGAATGACAAAGTCAAATCAAACAATAGAATTAGCAACTAACCTAGAGTTATCAAAAAGCAACAAAACTTGATGGTAGGGTGCAAAGAAAGTGGCCCCAGATGCCAGACTTCGGACAAGGCAGCTGCAGGAATCATTTTTGGCCAAGATTTCGTCAGTGGACCTGTGGTTGTTCTGAAGAAGATGGCACCATGAGAGCCAACCCTTTCTCTGCCACCACCCAATGTCCCTCTTCAACATTTATGAGCTCTTCAATCGGCTCTTCTCATGTGTACGTGATAGCAACAACTTGTGGAGTTGTATCTTCATCACTCTCCTCCTCTAGGGATGTATCCAATGCAAGGAGGTAAATTGCCAATGTGCAATCACACTCCATGAGATCCAAAGGTGTTGTACTTGTTGCACTACCCATGGGAATAGTGCATACTCTCCTGTGCAAAGGACCCACATGGGCCAAACACCTATTCACCTCTTTTTAGTAATTCCTCCTTGCCTGAAATACCATGAGCTATTCCAAAGGCACCCAAGTCATGTCAGGTCCCTCGATGGAGTATGTACAGGTAGCAATGGTGCTCACAAAGTCTTCCAAAACCTGAAGGGGGGGATCCAGTGATGAGAGCACTCTTTCAAGCTTGAATTTTTTAGAGAAAACCTAAAATATCTCATCACCCTGGCTGGCAAAGATAGTCTCGTGGATGCACTTGTCAAAGTGTGTGCGAGTATCCATCATAACAGGTAGAAGGTATGTGGTGGATGTAAAAAGATGAAGAGAGAAAGTGTGAAATGAAACAATGAAACAAGAACTAAACTAGTTCTACCTTAAGAACCTTGAGTTTTAAACCATTAAATGTTGTTCGTATACGATATTTAGTTATGGCTTTACTTAACGTCTTTGTAAAGTTCACATGCATATGTAAATGTGTCGATATGGAAAGTATATAGCAAGTGTATGATTTTACATAAATACCATAATTTTTAAATATTGCAAGTTTGCAAGCGACAATATTCTATAGGCAAAAAAAATCCAAAATTTTACAAGTGCTGGATATTACAACTTGTGGTATTGGGATTTTTATGGAGACTCTATAATTTCTAAAATATGTGGAGCCACACACTTTCCACTAGTAATATTATCCTCAACTTGGCTTCGAATTTTCCTACCATCTAGTTTAAAATAGAAGCTAGCAGGTGGATTTTTCATTAACATTGTAATTTCTTGGCACATTATACTCAAGGGCCAATCATCCTCCATTTGCAACACTTGGGGCTCGCGACCCTCACAAATGACGATAATATCCACAACTGCACTTTCATGCATGTCTTGATCAAGGCACAACTATTTACCCTTGAGAATCCTTCATCTATGATACTTGAACACTAGGCATAAAGTCCGTCATGTGACAAAGTGACTGTAATTGGAAAGGAAAGTTAGCTTATCCATCCCAAAGTAAGATAATAGTCAACTAAGAAAGAAAAATTTTACCTGAAATCCCTGTCCCTTGTTGTGACTCAACACTCCACTGTGTCAGGACTGTGAGTCATATTTGATGTCTAAGTTTTGCCTAGAATTCTTGTTACATAATCCTTCGATGTACTTTTTATAACGTACGTGCTTTTGGTAGGTCTCAAACCCTTACATTCCTTGAACATATGTGCAAAAATTGCAATTAGTATGAACCAGCTTAGGTGCACATTCTTTGAGCTAATGCTTGGCTTCATAGAGTTCAATATGTCTATTGAAATTTTTGTGCTACACATATGCAAAATGTCGCTATTACACAATGGTCATTCTATACTATTGAGATTCGGTATGTGCATAGACTCAAGGGTTCCATATTCTCAATCCCCCTTGGGCAATATACACTTGGAGTCATAGAAAAAACAAGGTCCTCTGTGAGCTGCTTAGTTATATGCCTCTCAAAGAGAAATCTACTGATTTCGAGGTGGTAACACTTGAAAGAACCTATGAAACTCTTGACATTTTGCCACTCACAAAAATTCGAACAGTATACTTCTGTAAATACAAGACAAATAGTTACATAGATATCATGAGATTTCTCATTCTCAATGAGTTGCAAATACTTACTGTTTGCAATGTTTCGCTGAAAGGGCATAGTGGGCACAATATGTATTTGTTTTTGCATGAACACATGTTGTACCAACACCTCTGTTACAAGGTGAGAATCAACATTCCTTTGTCTGAGAGCTAAAATTTTACCCTTCAAGTACTTTGATACATCTGCAATTGCAGATGCTTTCAAAAGCTCCCTTCATACTTGGATGCATATGTTACCCAAGACGAGCAATGATACGTATCAATGATCCAATTCCCTTCTTCATCTTTTCTGTTACGTACTTCTATTGAGAGAATGCTTGTTCTTCTCTTAGGCATTATAACCTAGGTATTGGATGTAAAGAAGTATGTATTAACCCCTAAACAATAAGCATTTTAAGTATGTTTAATAATCACCAATATGCCATACAAATCAACATGGCATTAAGAGATGTTTGCACTTTTGTAAATAGACACAAACATTGATATCGAAATGCATGTGGATATGTACATCGACACAAAGTATAGATTCAATTTCAAGGCATCACTTTAATCATACCATTTACATGAAATATAATGAAAAGAATAGCATAAAAATACTCCGAGAATTTTGCTAAAATAAATTTCATTATAATGAATATGAGTTTTTTTAAAACTCGATACATTGTATTAAACGTGGGTATTACAAAGTAGTTACAAGGATAGCAGCCACATGGCATGCAAATCTTAATAGGCACATTGGATTGACACCTGAGATATTCTATGACTCAACACATTGTGCATTATATGGATGATATGATACAAGAGTTTCATGGATCATTGCCAATTGGCATAGAGATCAGAATGGACACACAAGACCAATAAAGCAGAGGATTTTTGAACCATCGACTTCCAGAAAATCCATATCATCCAACACAAAGGAAACACTCACCACAGCAAAATAGTCATCAAGAATTATGTGCTTCACATAAACCTTGTACAACACCTGCATGTACAAAAAAATACATGCATGAATCCCTTTTAACAAAAAATATCTAGATAACTGCATGAATAGAAGCAACACAAAATAGGTCCAATTTACCTATAAGCTAATGTGCTAAAGATAAGATTGAATAGTTGCGAATCAAAACCCATTGCAACTGATGGACAAAAGAAAACATCATCAATCCCATCAAACACAAAAGTCACTAATCAAATGAATAAATTTTGGCACCACAAAATATGGTAGATTTACCCGTGAATCAAGCTACAGAATCCCTGTTCTACCTTGTGTTAAAGGTGCTACAACAACAATTGATCCTTAAGTTAGAACTAGCATCAAACCCTATTATAGAGATAGTAGAAAAGGAAAAACGCAGAGAGGAAGAAAGAGGGAGTGTGTGAGTATGTGAGAGAGAGAAAGAAATAAGTACCCATCCAATCTTTCCCAAATTGATCTCTGCAAAAGACAATAGCAAGAGTTAGTATTTACATAAAGGTATACTGAAAAAATAGTAGAAAAGAGGAGAAAGAGAGAGAGAAAGAGAGAGGGAGAGAGAGATGAGCACTTATGCAATGTCACCCAAAATTATCTCTACAATAAAACAACAACAAGGGTTAGAACTAACATCATGCTGTATTGAAAAGATAGCATTTAAAAAAAAGCTACACACACACACACACACAGATTAAAACATTTGCCTCTTTCTCCAAATAAACTCTACAAGAAAACAACAATTAAAACCAACATCAAATTCTATTGAAAACACAACATAAAAGAGAAACAACACACACACACACACACACACACACACACAGAGATGAGCACCTATGCCTCCTGCCCAAAACAACCTTTGCAATAAAACAACAATAATAGTAAGAAATGATATCAAACCCTATTGAAAAATAGAAAACAAGAGAAAATGGCAAAAGAGATGGGCACCTGTGTTTTGCTCAAAACCTAAAGCTTCACGTAGAAGAAATTGCAGAGGTAAGTAGAATGCTCAAAATCCTAATCACTCTCACCAGGGAGCTTCAATGGAGACACAAATCCACCAGTATAGAGAAGAGAGGGAAAGTGGTTTGTTGCTCAACTTTTGGGTTAAACTGATTTCGTAAGAGAGAGAAAAACTAAAATTAAAAAGTCTCCAAAAAAGGGGGAAGTACGATGTGAGAGAAACTCAAAATTTGTGTACTATTCATTCTCCTTTTTTAAAAATCCCCCACTACCCCTTTTTAAAATAAAAAAACCCAAGATTTGGAGAGAGAAGATTCACCCTCCATGGATGTTAAAATCTAGCCTTCCTATTGGACAATCCAAAAGGCCCACATCTTAAACTATATTATTTTTAAGGGCCCATTTGTGAGTTCATTTTTTCCTAATGAGATGTAATCAACAAAAGTCTTTGAGTTAAAACATTTTGACACATGCAAGGAGGCATCCCTCATATTATTCTCTCCTATCCATTGAGCTTAGAAAAGCGTGCTTTGCCAGGCATTGACTATTAGATCAACCATAGTGGATTGCTTGATCTTGATCTCAAACTTTTACTTTGTCCAACCACTTACATTCAAGCCATCTTACCTTGTAAATTGGGGTTAAGCCTTGCCAAGCATTAACTATAAGATCAACCATAGTGGATTGCTTGATCTTGATCTTAAATGGGTAAATTTTTTGTCTATCCCACATCGTACAATCAAGCCATCTTACCTTATAAATCGGGGTTAAGCATATCCAATGTCTCATGCCTATTTTTCTTATATCTTGTGTGCTACAGATCATATACCTTTAGAATAGATACATTCTAGGCTAGAGAGTACCCATATCACTAGGTAGAATGTATGTCCCAAGATCCAAACTATTATATTTAACTTGATTTTTCTTATGTTAAGTTTCATACTTTTTAATATCTTATACTATTCATAACTTATAAATACCCAACCTAGGTATTCTGTCTTCCAAAATTTTCATATACAAGTACAAGCATGGAGATATTTGGTAGATTGGTCATGTGAAGGTTCTCATATAATTGCATGTGCTTAGATTATAAGAGTATGCATACACAAAAAATGTAGATAAATTGATATATCCTCAATCTTAATCATTAGGAGAAACATGGACTCTTCTTTTTTGCCCTTTAAGAAGTGATTTTTTTAAAAAATAGGCCTAACCAATGAGAAAGTTGGGATTCCAAATTCATGTAACATGAATCTTTTAGCCATATCTTGGCCCAAATCTTCCCTCAATAATAAAATAAGGGGAAATGTGGGGAATACAAGGCTGTCGCTCCCTGAAAGTTTGCGACTAGAGTTTTACTTTTCTCAAATTTTTCTGTTTGACTTTTCATATCTCCCATTTTTAGTTTTTCCCTTTCTTAAGTAGAACTCAAATTTATTATTTTTATTTCCTCGCTTCTTCTTTCCTGATGAAATTTTATAGCCTCATTGTTGCTTGATGTATCTATAACCCTGTGAAATTTCATTGCCTCTACACAAACACAAAGTGAGTTTCACATGTTTTATGAGAGCAGAGCTTATTCTACAAAAGCCCTCATATTTTCTTAACAAAAATTTATAGGTATATTGTTCTCTTCCATGGATGTTCTATGGTAAAGTTTTATCTTGTTCGAAAAAAACCTGTGTAAGTTATGTGCACACTCTGACATGAACTTTCTTTTGTTTTAGTACTCTAGGAGTTTCTCACAATCAAGAACAATGATCTTTTAAACACTCAACTTCTTCTTTAACATCTTTGGGTTTCTTTGTAAACAAAGTTAAGGCATGTAGTCTTTGTTTTTGTGTTGCTCTATGTTAAATTTCGTCTCATTTTGACAAATTCCATATAAGTTATATGCATACTAAGCTTTCCATTGCTTTTGTACTCCAAGAATCTTCCACAGTGGAGAATAATGATTTTATGAAAAGTCAACTTCTTCAACATCTTTGGGCTTCTCTACAAAGAGAGCCACAAGTATATTGACATTTTTTTCTATTGGTCCATGGTTAAATTTCAACTCATTTGGACAAAGCCTATGTAAGTTATATGCATGCTTTGACTCAATGAGATTTCTTTTGTTTTTATACTACGGGAACCTCATAGTGAAGGAACATTATTCTTGTAATAACTCAACTTTTTATTCAACATCTTTGGGCTACTTTGTGAAACAAATTACAAGTATAATGTCATTTTTTAAAATCTGCTCCATGGTTAAATTTCATTGCATTTGGAGAAAACATTTGCCAATTATGCATATTTTGAGTTAAACTACCTTTTGCTATTGTATCCTAGGTCTCCACCTCAGCAAGATACACCTATTGTCCAAAAATTGACTTCTTTTTTAACAGCCTTGGGATTGAGGGCCACAAAGTTTCTTTGGTGCATTGCTCTCTACACTGATTAAATATAAAGTTTTATTTTAGCTGTAAGTGTTTTTAATGAATTATTATTGTTGACATCTAATTAGAGTTGACGGGAAGAAATATCTAGTATAGATTTGAACAATAAGTTTGTAACGTTAATAATTTTTGTATTTAGAATTTCATAATTAAAATATTATGAATAAGAAAATATTTTGTTATTTTTTGATATTGTTAGGATAATTTTATTTAGATTCTAAAACCATGGAATAACATGAGATAAGATCAGGTGTTGTAGTCTCATATCATTGCATAATATTAGAATTATATTTGTGAAATTTGACAAAGGAATGCTTGTGCATGAAAATACTAATGATTTTATATATGAAAAATTTCACTTATATGTAATAATAAAATCACATAAAAACTTGTTCATAGGTAGCTTTTGTATTTGGTTAATATAGATGTCTTCACGGAGAAAAAACAATAGTAACATACTTGCAATGGAGGTTTTCAATAGGAAAGATAGTAGTGGTAATTAGATTTGTGATAAATACTATAAGTTGGATTGGAGTTTGATGCATCCAAGTAAGTGTAAGAATGTTGCAGACCCCAACAAACATTGGAAAGGTAGAATTTTAGAGTTCAAAAAAGTGTTTAATGGGACAATTATAGTAATAGAAGTGTTGACCAACATGTTTATACGCATAAACAAATCTGTGTGCACGACGAGAACTACATTGTAAAATATAAACAAAAAAATAAGTTCTTAAATTTTTTCATGGTTTATTCTTTTGCATTAAAGTTGTTTTTTATCATCATTACAGTGTTCTAATTCAAGTGTGTTTTACTAACAGCTCTATATCCATCGACTTTGCATGATTTATAGAATGTGGAATGTTTGAGTAGCAAGATACATATTTGGCATGAAGACATAGGTTCTTTGATCTATGATAATAACTCTACAAGTTAACTTGCAACTCAAAATATATTTTTTATAATTCATTATATGTAGTAGAAAGTTAGGGATCTCAGCATGTCCCATTGTCGCCATTTTCTAATTGTGAATAGTTGATTGGTAACTTGGAGTTGTCATAAGCATGTAAGTCAAAGATAAAATCTAACATCAACAGTGATATGAAACCTACTGGGGCTCCAAATACGTGTGTCTTAGTTAATTTATTCCATTTTCATTGTTTGCACATTTGTTTGGTTCATGTGAGGTTCTGAAGAAAATGAAGATTACTTATCAATGCAAGTGTCCATTTGGTGCACAGATCGGATGCTGTACGCTTGCGTAGTGAATGCCGGAAGGTCCCCAAGAACAATAGAACTCTACTTTTTGCACAAAATTCAAGGTAAAAAGCATGAACGACATGAACAAGAGACCAATTGGGTGCAATCTCCCCCCATGCCTTGTATGAGCGCTCCACAAAGCATGTATTTTATGTATTAATCATCTTCAAGCTCAAATAATAGCCCAAATTACAAAATAGCAAGCTTTTAGCTTTTGAGTTTGCTTTAGCATAAAATAGAAATAAAGCTAGTGGGCGGTGCCCAAAGAGTCTGGCATACCCAATACAATGTCCAAGTACAAATAACATAATCGTCCATGCGCATACAAAACAATAAATAAATATCCAACGCCTCAATAAATAGGCGCGACAAAATATAGGCGCCATGCCTAAGGTATACGGCCATCAAAATATAAGTAATAAATCGAATACTCGCTATCCTCCAATGCTTTCCTCCGCCACTACTGCTATCTCTACACATCAACTGAAGCATTCACAATCGTTAGTAAAATAATACAATTAAACCGACAAAAGTGAATGCCTAGCAGTCTTCAGCTACATAAATAAATCAACTGGTTAGAAATCAATCCTAACCTTAATTTATTACGAGTGTGCACTCTAAACTCATAAACGTTTATTAATTTAATATGCATTTTGCGAAATCACCCGCTATGGAATCACCCATGTACACACTAAATTAATGAAACGCCCAAAAAGGATAGGCGTCCCCATCAACTTCTCGCACAAAGAATCCACTTTGTGTATGAGCCCCGGTCATCAAAGTTTACGGAATCCACCGTAAAACCTCACGGAATCCACCGTGGCATGGAATCCACTGTGAAATATGTCTCCTGGCATCATACCCCCGGGGTGGGATAGCAATCGACCTCAATTGCTATTAGCTCAATGTGGAGCTAACAGAGTGGGGCAAGCATTTAAGTCTCTAGCGTGCATCCATTGGGCTTCCTCTACAGGATGGTTTTTAAATTTAACTAGATATCTAAAATATGTTCGGCCAGTTCTAGTGGTCATAAAGTCAGTATCTATGATAGCTTCAGGTTCAATTATTTCAGTCTCTTCCTCTAACAAAGGTGGGTTTTCATAAACAAGGTGTACAGGTAATTGGCCTCTAAGGGTCTTAATAAACTAATGTGAAATGTGTTGTGAATTTTCCAGTGAGGTGGTAATTCTAACTTGAATGCATTGTCATTAATTTTGTGAATGATCTTAAATGGTCCATAGAATCTAGGGGCTAATTTGACAACTGAATGTCTATCTACACTTTGTAATCTACGTTTTTCTATTCTCAACCAAACATAGTCATCAAGTTTGAAATTCATTGCTTGTATTTTCTTATTGGCTTGTTTGGTATATGATTGCTGGGCTTTGGCAATCATGTCTTTAACCTCATCAAAAATAGTATTGTGCATACTAGCAATATCATCAGCACTCTGAATTCTATTTGACAAAGATGCAACAGGTGTAGACAATCGATAACCATAAATCACTTCAAATGGTGCTTTCTTTGTAGATGTGTGTGGTGTATTGTTATATGCAAACTGTAATAAATGTAAATGTGTGTCCCATGTCTGTGGTTTAGAAATAGTGTAAGCACATAAAAGATCTAGTATAGTACTGTTAGTGGCTTCTGTTTGTCCATTAGTTTCAGGATGAAATACAGATGAGAAATCAATTTTTGTGCCTAGGTTAGCAAACAAAGTAATCCAAAAGTTGTTACAAAATCTAGAATCACGATCAGAAATAATAACTTTTGGTAATCCATGGTTAATGAAAACAGTTTTCAAAAACAATTGTGCTGCCTGTGATGCTGTTAAAGTTTTCTTACATGGAATGAAATATGCTTGTTTACTAAACCTATCTACTACTGTCCAAATCATATCATGGTTAGATTTAGTATTAGGTAAACCAGTAATAAAATCCATAAAAATTTGTTCCCATGGTCTTGATGGAATAGATAAAGGCATAAGTAATCCATATGTTTACCATGATGTCTCTTAACTCTTTGACAAATCAAACATTTAGAAACAAAGTTAGATACATCAGTGTCCATATGCGGCCAATAAAAATCTTCAGTTAATGTACGTAAAGTAGATATGATACCTCTATGACCTTGATATGGAGGACAATGAATCTCATTCAAGACAAAAGATCTGAATGGAACTGTTACACATAATCTCTTTTCATAAAACATGAATCCATCATTATAAGATAGTGAATCAATAGGAATCCAGTTATTTTGAACTAATTTATTCCAATCAGCATGAAAAGTAATGTCTTGATGATAAGTAACTTTCATAGGAGTTAAAGAATCAAATGATATAACAGAAATGTTATGAATGGCAGGTCTTCTACTTAATGCATCGGCCACTACATTTTCTTTATACCGGGTTGATATTGAATGATAGGATGAAAACTCTGAATAAAGGCTGCCCATTTGATATGTCAGTCAGATATTTGGGGTTGGCTAAGTAAATGTCTAATACTTTGTTGATCGGTCTTAATCATAAATTCAGAACCCATTAAATAATGTTTCCACTGTCTTAAGGCTTGTACCACAGCTAATAATTCTTTGTCATATGTGGAATATTTCAGTTCAGAGGGTTTCAGCTTACAACTAGAATAGGCTATGGGATGATTGTCCTGCATAAGTACGGCTCCTATTCCTGATCCACTAGCATTAGTCACTACTAAAAAGAACGGTCTATTAAAATCAGGCAACTGTAGTACAGGAGCATGGGTTAATGCATGTTTCAATAAGTCAAAGGATTTCTGTTGATTATCGGACCAATGATAAACAATACCTTTCTTCAGAAGTTTGGTCAATGGTAAAGCAAGCAATGAAAAATTACGCACAAACTTCCTATAGAAACTAGCAAGACCTAGGAATGATCGTAACTCATGCACATTTTTAGGTATAGGCTAGTTCAATATTGCTTCTATTTTCTTAGGGTCAATCTTAATTCCATCAGATGATACAATATGACCTAAATATTCAATTTCTGTTTTAAAGAACTCACTCTTTTCCGGATTGGCATACAGTTGATTATCTTTTAATAACTGGAAAACCAATGACAAATGCTCATAATGTTCTTTCTCATTTTGACTAAACACCAAAATATCATCAAAGAAGACAATAACAGAATACTGATATTTCAAAAATATACGGTTCATCATTCTACTAAATGTAGCAGGTGCATTAGTCAGTCCGAAAGGCATCACTAAAAATTCATAATGACCAAATTGTGTCCTAAATGCAGTCTTGAATATGTCAGACTTATCTAGTCTCACCTGATGATAACCAGATTTAAGGTCTATTTTACTAAATATGGCAGAACCTTGCAGTTTATCCATAAGGTCATCGACTCTAGGAATTGGATACCTATTCTTTACTGTGATCTTATTTAAAGCACGATAGTCAATGCACATACGATAGGTATTATTCTTTTTCTTTACTAACAGAACAGGTGCACCAAATGGAGAACTACTAGGTCTAATCAATCCTCTATTTAGTAATTCCTCAACTTGACTTTGAATTTCTTTTTGCTCTATCTGGTTATGCCTATATGGTGCTTTACAAGGTGGTTGGGTACCAGGAATCAAATCTATTTTATGGTCTTCTAGACGTGAAGGAGGTAAACCAGGTGGTAGATCTTCCGCAAAACAGTCTTTAAAATGTGCAAAAAATTCTTTATGCCTAGGGTGCACATGATTTTCTTTAACTTGCAGTTCATTCACCCAAATGAGATAAGATTTACTACTTTTGCGTAATGCACGTTTAGCTTGAGTATGCGAAAGCAGTGGAAAAGCATTAGATGCATGCATACCATACAATGTAATATGTTTTCCTTGAAATTGAATATTTATTGAATGTGTGGAATAATCTATATTAGGGTTATGCTGATGACGCCAAGGCATACCTAAAATAATGTCACTGGACTGTAATGGTACAACTAGAAAATTTCTTCTTTCAGTGTATTGACCAATTTGAATTTCTAAGTCATGCACTTCCTGTGTACCATTATACCTAGTGCCTAAGAATGCTGCTTTAATGCGATAATGCGTAGGTACAGTCTGTAACTTCAATTCTTTTACTAGCTTTGCAAAAATAAAATCATGAGTACTACCATCATCATGCAAAATAATATTTTCCTTTCATTGCACTAAACATTTCATTGTCGATAAAGAATGTGGAGTTGGCATACCTAGTAAAGTATCCGAAGGAGTAGTAATGTCGTCTTCATCTTCCGTGGAATCAGACATCTCTTCATGTTCGTCATCTTCCATTTCTCCAAGGTAGTTGATATGGACAGGTGGCTTCTTCGAATGACAATTTGCTGCTAGATGTCCAGGTTGGTGGCATTTATAACACACTATAGGCTTGGCTTTGGTTACATTGTTTGCAATGGCAGGAAGTCTAGGGATATTAGGATTTGGCTGTGGAATGGGCTTGGGGTTTTGGTTGGTATTGAATGGTAAAGCAGGTGGTTTTGCCCAATTTTTACGAAAAAATGATGAAGGAAAACGACCTTGATTAAATCTTCTAAAATTTGAGTTGAATTGCTTAGATCCATAGTTATCATTGGCTTGGAATTGCTGTGGACGCTTATCTCTTCCTCGCAGCTTGTCTTCAGTGTCGTGAGCTAATGAAATTGCGTCTTCAAGAGTTGCAGGCTTGAACATATTAACTTCAGCGTAATAATGCCCAAGTAGTCTAGACATATACTTGCGCTTGTGAATCACTTCAGGTACGTCTTCAAGCATGTGTAACTGGAGTAATGCATTCCAAAAGCGTTCAGTGTACTGAGAAATAGGCTCACGATCTCGTTGCTGAAGAAGGTCCCATTGCTTTATGGCTTTTTCATGGAATTGTGGAGGAAGGAAATTCTGCATAAACTTCTTCTTGAAATTCTCCCAGGTAGTGGGACAATCTATACTCTTGCGAACCATGGTCCACCAAAGAGATGCTCTATCCACTAAATGATTAGTGACACACTTGATTTTATCTTTTTGTGCATATGTTTCCTCATGAAAGTAGTCATCAAACAGACTAATGAATGCAAGAACAGTTTTTCCCTCTCGAGTGCTATTGAAAGTACGGAATTTGAAATTTCTTTTACTTATCTTTGTTTCCTTGCAGATGGATTGAGCTTCGAGAGTTGCGTCGATAGTACGTCGAATAAGATCTTCAGATTGAGGTTCTTCTTTGTCGGTAGTCGATCTTTGTAAATTAGCCAATTGAACTTGCAATGCTTGCCTAGCTCGTCGTTCTTCATCCAACTGCATCATAATTAAGTCCAACTTTTGCTCCATCGTAAGTTCAGGTAGGTTGCCTTCAGCCATTAAATCATCCATATGTGGTTCCGTCATCCTGCAAAACTCAAAAGACCTCTCACTCTCAAAATCAAATTAGCGGGATGAGCGTAGCTCAAGATCGGGTATACAGGGCTTATATATTTTTGTGTATGGCTTTCACAATCTTCGTCTTCGACTATTGCGGGATTTGTAATCTTTGAAAAATCTGTGTTTTATCCTTCTGCGTGTGCTGAAAATGCTTCAGCAAACCTGCGTATGCGAAGAATACCTTCCAATGAACAACTTTGCAGTTCGGAGTTTCTGCGCAGGAACAGCCCTTCTATGAGTTTTGAACAGAAGTCAGTTTTGACTTCAGGTGACTTGTCTGACTTGCAGAGTTACAGACTTATGTGACTTGCAGAGTTCCAGGACTTGCAGAACTTGGTTGATTTATCTGACTTGCAAAATTTCGACTTGAAGGATTTGCAGAACTTGGTTGCTTGTGTGTGACTTGCAGAATTGAGAGGACTTATGTGATTGGAGTTTAAGTGATTAGGCCTTAGGCTTAATCTGTTGAAAACGACGAAATTTAAGGGGGGGGCCCCTTTTTTCAGCGCGGCGAAAATCACAGACTCCTCCTCTGATACCTCGCGCCCAAATTTAGAAGCTTAAAGCTTCTTTAAGCTTTACTATTAAGCTTAATAATAAGCTTTTTATCCTTTGAATTAAAGCTTTTAGGCTTTTAGGCTATGGAGTCTTATCTCTGTTTGAAGACGACTTGATGTAGGAGATATCCACGTGGTCCTCCGCCTCTGCAAGCTGGTCCTTCACGATCTGATGATGGAAACAGAGGTTCTGGATCGCCAGGAATCCACCCGTATCGACCGTTCGCGATGAGATTGACCGTAGAGCTCGATCGTTCCAGGAGCTCCGCCTTCGCACAAGATGGGTAGCGATTGGAAGCTCTTGATCTCAGCTTCGCTCTGATACCACTGGTGCGTAGATCGGATGTTGTACGCTTACGTAGTGAATGGCGGAAGGTCCCCAAGAACAATAGAACTCTACTTTTTGCACAAAATTCAAGGTAAAAAGCATGAACGACATGAACAAGAGACCAATTAGGTGCAATCTCCCCCCATGCCTTGTGTGAGCGCTCCACAAAGCATGTATTTTATGTATTAATCATCTTCAAGCTCAAATAATAGCCCAAATTACAAAATAGCAAGCTTTTAGCTTTTGAGTTTGCTTTAGCACAAAATAGAAATAAAGCTAGTGGGCGGTGCCCAAAGAGTCTGGCATACCCAATACAATGTCCAAGTACAAATAACATAATCGTCCATGCGCATACAAAACAATAAATAAATATCCAACGCCTCAATAAATAGGCGCGACAAAATATAGGCGCCATGCCTAAGGTATACGGCCATCAAAATATAAGTAATAAATCGAATACTCGCTATCCTCCAATGCTTTCCTCCGCCACTACTGCTATCTCTACACATCAACTGAAGCATTCACAATCGTTAGTAAAATAATACAATTAAACCGACAAAAGTGAATGCCTAGCAGTCTTCAGCTACATAAATAAATCAACTGGTTAGAAATCAATCCTAACCTTAATTTATTACGAGTGCGCACTCTAAACTCATAAACGTTTATTAATTTAATATGCATTTTGCGAAATCACCCGCTATGGAATCACCCATGTACACACTAAATTAATGAAACGCCCAAAAAGGATAGGCGTCCCCATCAACTTCTCGCACAAAGAATCCACTTTGTGTATGAGCCCCGGTCATCAAAGTTTACGGAATCCACCGTAAAACCTCACGGAATCCACCGTGGCATGGAATCCACTGTGAAATATGTCTCCTGGCATCATACCCCCGGGGTGGGATAGCAATCGACCTCAATTGCTATTAGCTCAATGTGGAGCTAACAGAGTGGGGCAAGCATTTAAGTCTCTAGCGTGCATCCATTGGGCTTCCTCTACAGGATGGTTTTTAAATTTAACTAGATATCTAAAATATGTTCGGCCAGTTCTAGTGGTCATAAAGTCAGTATCTATGATAGCTTCAGGTTCAATTATTTCAGTCTCTTCCTCTAACAAAGGTGGGTTTTCATAAACAAGGTGTACAGGTAATTGGCCTCTAAGGGTCTTAATAAACTAATGTGAAATGTGTTGTGAATTTTCCAGTGAGGTGGTAATTCTAACTTGAATGCATTGTCATTAATTTTGTGAATGATCTTAAATGGTCCATAGAATCTAGGGGCTAATTTGACAACTGAATGTCTATCTACACTTTGTAATCTACGTTTTTCTATTCTCAACCAAACATAGTCATCAAGTTTGAAATTCATTGCTTGTCTTTTCTTATTGGCTTGTTTGGTATATGATTGCTGGGCTTTGGCAATCATGTCTTTAACCTCATCAAAAATAGTATTGTGCATACTAGCAATATCATCAGCACTCTGAATTCTATTTGACAAAGATGCAACAGGTGTAGACAATCGATAACCATAAATCACTTCAAATGGTGCTTTCTTTGTAGATGTGTGTGGTGTATTGTTATATGCAAACTGTAATAAATGTAAATGTGTGTCCCATGTCTGTGGTTTAGAAATAGTGTAAGCACATAAAAGATCTAGTATAGTACTGTTAGTGGCTTCTGTTTGTCCATTAGTTTCAGGATGAAATACAGATGAGAAATCAATTTTTGTGCCTAGGTTAGCAAACAAAGTAATCCAAAAGTTATTACAAAATCTAGAATCACGATCAGAAATAATAACTTTTGGTAATCCATGGTTAATGAAAACAGTTTTCAAAAACAATTGTGCTGCCTGTGATGCTGTTAAAGTTTTCTTACATGGAATGAAATATGCTTGTTTACTAAACCTATCTACTACTGTCCAAATCATATCATGGTTAGATTTAGTATTAGGTAAACCAGTAATAAAATCCATAAAAATTTGTTCCCATGGTCTTGATGGAATAGATAAAGGCATAAGTAATCCATATGTTTACCATGATGTCTCTTAACTCTTTGACAAATCAAACATTTAGAAACAAAGTTAGATACATCAGTGTCCATATGCGGCCAATAAAAATCTTCAGTTAATGTACGTAAAGTAGATATGATACCTCTATGACCTTGATATGGAGGACAATGAATCTCATTCAAGACAAAAGATCTGAATGGAACTGTTACACATAATCTCTTTTCATAAAACATGAATCCATCATTATAAGATAGTGAATCAATAGGAATCCAGTTATTTTGAACTAATTTATTCCAATCAGCATGAAAAGTAATGTCTTGATGATAAGTAACTTTCATAGGAGTTAAAGAATCAAATGATATAACAGAAATGCTATGAATGGCAGGTCTTCTACTTAATGCATCGGCCACTACATTTTCTTTATACCGGGTTGATATTGAATGATAGGATGAAAACTCTGAATAAAGGCTGCCCATTTGATATGTCAGTCAGATATTTGGGGTTGGCTAAGTAAATGTCTAATACTTTGTTGATCGGTCTTAATCATAAATTCAGAACCCATTAAATAATGTTTCCACTGTCTTAAGGCTTGTACCACAGCTAATAATTCTTTGTCATATGTGGAATATTTCAGTTCAGAGGGTTTCAGCTTACAACTAGAATAGGCTATGGGATGATTGTCCTGCATAAGTACGGCTCCTATTCCTGATCCACTAGCATTAGTCACTACTAAAAAGAACGGTCTATTAAAATCAGGCAACTGTAGTACAGGAGCATGGGTTAATGCATGTTTCAATAAGTCAAAGGATTTCTGTTGATTATCGGACCAATGATAAACAATACCTTTCTTCAGAAGTTTGGTCAATGGTAAAGCAAGCAATGAAAAATTACGCACAAACTTCCTATAGAAACTAGCAAGACCTAGGAATGATCGTAACTCATGCACATTTTTAGGTATAGGCTAGTTCAATATTGCTTCTATTTTCTTAGGGTCAATCTTAATTCCATCAGATGATACAATATGACCTAAATATTCAATTTCTGTTTTAAAGAACTCACTCTTTTCCGGATTGGCATACAGTTGATTATCTTTTAATAACTGGAAAACCAATGACAAATGCTCATAATGTTCTTTCTCATTTTGACTAAACACCAAAATATCATCAAAGAAGACAATAACAGAATACTGATATTTCAAAAATATACGGTTCATCATTCTACTAAATGTAGCAGGTGCATTAGTCAGTCCGAAAGGCATCACTAAAAATTCATAATGACCAAATTGTGTCCTAAATGCAGTCTTGAATATGTCAGACTTATCTAGTCTCACCTGATGATAACCAGATTTAAGGTCTATTTTACTAAATATGGCAGAACCTTGCAGTTTATCCATAAGGTCATCGACTCTAGGAATTGGATACCTATTCTTTACTGTGATCTTATTTAAAGCACGATAGTCAATGCACATACGATAGGTATTATTCTTTTTCTTTACTAACAGAACAGGTGCACCAAATGGAGAACTACTAGGTCTAATCAATCCTCTATTTAGTAATTCCTCAACTTGACTTTGAATTTCTTTTTGCTCTATCTGGTTATGCCTATATGGTGCTTTACAAGGTGGTTGGGTACCAGGAATCAAATCTATTTTATGGTCTTCTAGACGTGAAGGAGGTAAACCAGGTGGTAGATCTTCCGCAAAACAGTCTTTAAAATGTGCAAAAAATTCTTTATGCCTAGGGTGCACATGATTTTCTTTAACTTGCAGTTCATTCACCCAAATGAGATAAGATTTACTACTTTTGCGTAATGCACGTTTAGCTTGAGTATGCGAAAGCAGTGGAAAAGCATTAGATGCATGCATACCATACAATGTAATATGTTTTCCTTGAAATTGAATATTTATTGAATGTGTGGAATAATCTATATTAGGGTTATGCTGATGACGCCAAGGCATACCTAAAATAATGTCACTGGACTGTAATGGTACAACTAGAAAATTTCTTCTTTCAGTGTATTGACCAATTTGAATTTCTAAGTCATGCACTTCCTGTGTACCATTATACCTAGTGCCTAAGAATGCTGCTTTAATGCGATAATGCGTAGGTACAGTCTGTAACTTCAATTCTTTTACTAGCTTTGCAAAAATAAAATCATGAGTACTACCATCATCATGCAAAATAATATTTTCCTTTCATTGCACTAAACATTTCATTGTCGATAAAGAATGTGGAGTTGGCATACCTAGTAAAGTATCCGAAGGAGTAGTAATGTCGTCTTTATCTTCCGTGGAATCAGACATCTCTTCATGTTCGTCATCTTCCATTTCTCCAAGGTAGTTGATATGGACAGGTGGCTTCTTCGAATGACAATTTGCTGCTAGATGTCCAGGTTGGTGGCATTTATAACACACTATAGGCTTGGCTTTGGTTACATTGTTTGCAATGGCAGGAAGTCTAGGGATATTAGGATTTGGCTGTGGAATGGGCTTGGGGTTTTGGTTGGTATTGAATGGTAAAGCAGGTGGTTTTGCCCAATTTTTACGAAAAAATGATGAAGGAAAACGACCTTGATTAAATCTTCTAAAATTTGAGTTGAATTGCTTAGATCCATAGTTATCATTGGCTTGGAATTGCTGTGGACGCTTATCTCTTCCTCGCAGCTTGTCTTCAGTGTCGTGAGCTAATGAAATTGCGTCTTCAAGAGTTGCAGGCTTGAACATATTAACTTCAGCGTAATAATGCCCAAGTAGTCTAGACATATACTTGCGCTTGTGTGTCACTTCAGGTACGTCTTCAAGCATGTGTAACTGGAGTAATGCATTCCAAAAGCGTTCAGTGTACTGAGAAATAGGCTCACGATCTCGTTGCTGAAGAAGGTCCCATTGCTTTATGGCTTTTTCATGGAATTGTGGAGGAAGGAAATTCTGCATAAACTTCTTCTTGAAATTCTCCCAGGTAGTGGGACAATCTATACTCTTGCGAACCATGGTCCACCAAAGAGATGCTCTATCCACTAAATGATTAGTGACACACTTGATTTTATCTTTTTGTGCATATGTTTCCTCATGAAAGTAGTCATCAAACAGACTAATGAATGCAAGAACAGTTTTTCCCTCTCGAGTGCTATTGAAAGTACGGAATTTGAAATTTCTTTTACTTATCTTTGTTTCCTTGCAGATGGATTGAGCTTCGAGAGTTGCGTCGATAGTACGTCGAATAAGATCTTCAGATTGAGGTTCTTCTTTGTCGGTAGTCGATCTTTGTAAATTAGCCAATTGAACTTGCAATGCTTGCCTAGCTCGTCGTTCTTCATCCAACTGCATCATAATTAAGTCCAACTTTTGCTCCATCGTAAGTTCAGGTAGGTTGCCTTCAGCCATTAAATCATCCATATGTGGTTCCGTCATCCTGCAAAACTCAAAAGACCTCTCACTCTCAAAATCAAATTAGCGGGATGAGCGTAGCTCAAGATCGGGTATACAGGGCTTATATATTTTTGTGTATGGCTTTCACAATCTTCGTCTTCGACTATTGCGGGATTTGTAATCTTTGAAAAATCTGTGTTTTATCCTTCTGCGTGTGCTGAAAATGCTTCAGCAAACCTGCGTATGCGAAGAATACCTTCCAATGAACAACTTTGCAGTTCGGAGTTTCTGCGCAGGAACAGCCCTTCTATGAGTTTTGAACAGAAGTCAGTTTTGACTTCAGGTGACTTGTCTGACTTGCAGAGTTACAGACTTATGTGACTTGCAGAGTTCCAGGACTTGCAGAACTTGGTTGATTTATCTGACTTGCAAAATTTCGACTTGAAGGATTTGCAGAACTTGGTTGCTTGTGTGTGACTTGCAGAATTGAGAGGACTTATGTGATTGGAGTTTAAGTGATTAGGCCTTAGGCTTAATCTGTTGAAAACGACGAAATTTAAGGGGGGGGCCCCTTTTTTCAGCGCGGCGAAAATCACAGACTCCTCCTCTGATACCTCGCGCCCAAATTTAGAAGCTTAAAGCTTCTTTAAGCTTTACTATTAAGCTTAATAATAAGCTTTTTATCCTTTGAATTAAAGCTTTTAGGCTTTTAGGCTATGGAGTCTTATCTCTGTTTGAAGACGACTTGATGTAGGAGATATCCACGTGGTCCTCCGCCTCTGCAAGCTGGTCCTTCACGATCTGATGATGGAAACAGAGGTTCTGGATCGCCAGGAATCCACCCGTATCGACCGTTCGCGATGAGATTGACCGTAGAGCTCGATCGTTCCAGGAGCTCCGCCTTCGCACAAGATGGGTAGCGATTGGAAGCTCTTGATCTCAGCTTCGCTCTGATACCACTGGTGCGTAGATCGGATGTTGTACGCTTACGTAGTGAATGGCGGAAGGTCCCCAAGAACAATAGAACTCTACTTTTTGCACAAAATTCAAGGTAAAAAGCATGAACGACATGAACAAGAGACCAATTAGGTGCAATCTCCCCCCATGCCTTGTGTGAGCGCTCCACAAAGCATGTATTTTATGTATTAATCATCTTCAAGCTCAAATAATAGCCCAAATTACAAAATAGCAAGCTTTTAGCTTTTGAGTTTGCTTTAGCACAAAATAGAAATAAAGCTAGTGGGCGGTGCCCAAAGAGTCTGGCATACCCAATACAATGTCCAAGTACAAATAACATAATCGTCCATGCGCATACAAAACAATAAATAAATATCCAACGCCTCAATAAATAGGCGCGACAAAATATAGGCGCCATGCCTAAGGTATACGGCCATCAAAATATAAGTAATAAATCGAATACTCGCTATCCTCCAATGCTTTCCTCCGCCACTACTGCTATCTCTACACATCAACTGAAGCATTCACAATCGTTAGTAAAATAATACAATTAAACCGACAAAAGTGAATGCCTAGCAGTCTTCAGCTACATAAATAAATCAACTGGTTAGAAATCAATCCTAACCTTAATTTATTACGAGTGCGCACTCTAAACTCATAAACGTTTATTAATTTAATATGCATTTTGCGAAATCACCCGCTATGGAATCACCCATGTACACACTAAATTAATGAAACGCCCAAAAAGGATAGGCGTCCCCATCAACTTCTCGCACAAAGAATCCACTTTGTGTATGAGCCCCGGTCATCAAAGTTTACGGAATCCACCGTAAAACCTCACGGAATCCACCGTGGCATGGAATCCACTGTGAAATATGTCTCCTGGCATCATACCCCCGGGGTGGGATAGCAATCGACCTCAATTGCTATTAGCTCAATGTGGAGCTAACAGAGTGGGGCAAGCATTTAAGTCTCTAGCGTGCATCCATTGGGCTTCCTCTACAGGATGGTTTTTAAATTTAACTAGATATCTAAAATATGTTCGGCCAGTTCTAGTGGTCATAAAGTCAGTATCTATGATAGCTTCAGGTTCAATTATTTCAGTCTCTTCCTCTAACAAAGGTGGGTTTTCATAAACAAGGTGTACAGGTAATTGGCCTCTAAGGGTCTTAATAAACTAATGTGAAATGTGTTGTGAATTTTCCAGTGAGGTGGTAATTCTAACTTGAATGCATTGTCATTAATTTTGTGAATGATCTTAAATGGTCCATAGAATCTAGGGGCTAATTTGACAACTGAATGTCTATCTACACTTTGTAATCTACGTTTTTCTATTCTCAACCAAACATAGTCATCAAGTTTGAAATTCATTGCTTGTCTTTTCTTATTGGCTTGTTTGGTATATGATTGCTGGGCTTTGGCAATCATGTCTTTAACCTCATCAAAAATAGTATTGTGCATACTAGCAATATCATCAGCACTCTGAATTCTATTTGACAAAGATGCAACAGGTGTAGACAATCGATAACCATAAATCACTTCAAATGGTGCTTTCTTTGTAGATGTGTGTGGTGTATTGTTATATGCAAACTGTAATAAATGTAAATGTGTGTCCCATGTCTGTGGTTTAGAAATAGTGTAAGCACATAAAAGATCTAGTATAGTACTGTTAGTGGCTTCTGTTTGTCCATTAGTTTCAGGATGAAATACAGATGAGAAATCAATTTTTGTGCCTAGGTTAGCAAACAAAGTAATCCAAAAGTTGTTACAAAATCTAGAATCACGATCAGAAATAATAACTTTTGGTAATCCATGGTTAATGAAAACAGTTTTCAAAAACAATTGTGCTGCCTGTGATGCTGTTAAAGTTTTCTTACATGGAATGAAATATGCTTGTTTACTAAACCTATCTACTACTGTCCAAATCATATCATGGTTAGATTTAGTATTAGGTAAACCAGTAATAAAATCCATAAAAATTTGTTCCCATGGTCTTGATGGAATAGATAAAGGCATAAGTAATCCATATGTTTACCATGATGTCTCTTAACTCTTTGACAAATCAAACATTTAGAAACAAAGTTAGATACATCAGTGTCCATATGCGGCCAATAAAAATCTTCAGTTAATGTACGTAAAGTAGATATGATACCTCTATGACCTTGATATGGAGGACAATGAATCTCATTCAAGACAAAAGATCTGAATGGAACTGTTACACATAATCTCTTTTCATAAAACATGAATCCATCATTATAAGATAGTGAATCAATAGGAATCCAGTTATTTTGAACTAATTTATTCCAATCAGCATGAAAAGTAATGTCTTGATGATAAGTAACTTTCATAGGAGTTAAAGAATCAAATGATATAACAGAAATGCTATGAATGGCAGGTCTTCTACTTAATGCATCGGCCACTACATTTTCTTTATACCGGGTTGATATTGAATGATAGGATGAAAACTCTGAATAAAGGCTGCCCATTTGATATGTCAGTCAGATATTTGGGGTTGGCTAAGTAAATGTCTAATACTTTGTTGATCGGTCTTAATCATAAATTCAGAACCCATTAAATAATGTTTCCACTGTCTTAAGGCTTGTACCACAGCTAATAATTCTTTGTCATATGTGGAATATTTCAGTTCAGAGGGTTTCAGCTTACAACTAGAATAGGCTATGGGATGATTGTCCTGCATAAGTACGGCTCCTATTCCTGATCCACTAGCATTAGTCACTACTAAAAAGAACGGTCTATTAAAATCAGGCAACTGTAGTACAGGAGCATGGGTTAATGCATGTTTCAATAAGTCAAAGGATTTCTGTTGATTATCGGACCAATGATAAACAATACCTTTCTTCAGAAGTTTGGTCAATGGTAAAGCAAGCAATGAAAAATTACGCACAAACTTCCTATAGAAACTAGCAAGACCTAGGAATGATCGTAACTCATGCACATTTTTAGGTATAGGCTAGTTCAATATTGCTTCTATTTTCTTAGGGTCAATCTTAATTCCATCAGATGATACAATATGACCTAAATATTCAATTTCTGTTTTAAAGAACTCACTCTTTTCCGGATTGGCATACAGTTGATTATCTTTTAATAACTGGAAAACCAATGACAAATGCTCATAATGTTCTTTCTCATTTTGACTAAACACCAAAATATCATCAAAGAAGACAATAACAGAATACTGATATTTCAAAAATATACGGTTCATCATTCTACTAAATGTAGCAGGTGCATTAGTCAGTCCGAAAGGCATCACTAAAAATTCATAATGACCAAATTGTGTCCTAAATGCAGTCTTGAATATGTCAGACTTATCTAGTCTCACCTGATGATAACCAGATTTAAGGTCTATTTTACTAAATATGGCAGAACCTTGCAGTTTATCCATAAGGTCATCGACTCTAGGAATTGGATACCTATTCTTTACTGTGATCTTATTTAAAGCACGATAGTCAATGCACATACGATAGGTATTATTCTTTTTCTTTACTAACAGAACAGGTGCACCAAATGGAGAACTACTAGGTCTAATCAATCCTCTATTTAGTAATTCCTCAACTTGACTTTGAATTTCTTTTTGCTCTATCTGGTTATGCCTATATGGTGCTTTACAAGGTGGTTGGGTACCAGGAATCAAATCTATTTTATGGTCTTCTAGACGTGAAGGAGGTAAACCAGGTGGTAGATCTTCCGCAAAACAGTCTTTAAAATGTGCAAAAAATTCTTTATGCCTAGGGTGCACATGATTTTCTTTAACTTGCAGTTCATTCACCCAAATGAGATAAGATTTACTACTTTTGCGTAATGCACGTTTAGCTTGAGTATGCGAAAGCAGTGGAAAAGCATTAGATGCATGCATACCATACAATGTAATATGTTTTCCTTGAAATTGAATATTTATTGAATGTGTGAAATAATCTATATTAGGGTTATGCTGATGACGCCAAGGCATACCTAAAATAATGTCACTGGACTGTAATGGTACAACTAGAAAATTTCTTCTTTCAGTGTATTGACCAATTTGAATTTCTAAGTCATGCACTTCCTGTGTACCATTATACCTAGTGCCTAAGAATGCTGCTTTAATGCGATAATGCGTAGGTACAGTCTGTAACTTCAATTCTTTTACTAGCTTTGCAAAAATAAAATCATGAGTACTACCATCATCATGCAAAATAATATTTTCCTTTCATTGCACTAAACATTTCATTGTCGATAAAGAATGTGGAGTTGGCATACCTAGTAAAGTATCCGAAGGAGTAGTAATGTCGTCTTCATCTTCCGTGGAATCAGACATCTCTTCATGTTCGTCATCTTCCATTTCTCCAAGGTAGTTGATATGGACAGGTGGCTTCTTCGAATGACAATTTGCTGCTAGATGTCCAGGTTGGTGGCATTTATAACACACTATAGGCTTGGCTTTGGTTACATTGTTTGCAATGGCAGGAAGTCTAGGGATATTAGGATTTGGCTGTGGAATGGGCTTGGGGTTTTGGTTGGTATTGAATGGTAAAGCAGGTGGTTTTGCCCAATTTTTACGAAAAAATGATGAAGGAAAACGACCTTGATTAAATCTTCTAAAATTTGAGTTGAATTGCTTAGATCCATAGTTATCATTGGCTTGGAATTGCTGTGGACGCTTATCTCTTCCTCGCAGCTTGTCTTCAGTGTCGTGAGCTAATGAAATTGCGTCTTCAAGAGTTGCAGGCTTGAACATATTAACTTCAGCGTAATAATGCCCAAGTAGTCTAGACATATACTTGCGCTTGTGTGTCACTTCAGGTACGTCTTCAAGCATGTGTAACTGGAGTAATGCATTCCAAAAGCGTTCAGTGTACTGAGAAATAGGCTCACGATCTCGTTGCTGAAGAAGGTCCCATTGCTTTATGGCTTTTTCATGGAATTGTGGAGGAAGGAAATTCTGCATAAACTTCTTCTTGAAATTCTCCCAGGTAGTGGGACAATCTATACTCTTGCGAACCATGGTCCACCAAAGAGATGCTCTATCCACTAAATGATTAGTGACACACTTGATTTTATCTTTTTGTGCATATGTTTCCTCATGAAAGTAGTCATCAAACAGACTAATGAATGCAAGAACAGTTTTTCCCTCTCGAGTGCTATTGAAAGTACGGAATTTGAAATTTCTTTTACTTATCTTTGTTTCCTTGCAGATGGATTGAGCTTCGAGAGTTGCGTCGATAGTACGTCGAATAAGATCTTCAGATTGAGGTTCTTCTTTGTCGGTAGTCGATCTTTGTAAATTAGCCAATTGAACTTGCAATGCTTGCCTAGCTCGTCGTTCTTCATCCAACTGCATCATAATTAAGTCCAACTTTTGCTCCATCGTAAGTTCAGGTAGGTTGCCTTCAGCCATTAAATCATCCATATGTGGTTCCGTCATCCTGCAAAACTCAAAAGACCTCTCACTCTCAAAATCAAATTAGCGGGATGAGCGTAGCTCAAGATCGGGTATACAGGGCTTATATATTTTTGTGTATGGCTTTCACAATCTTCGTCTTCGACTATTGCGGGATTTGTAATCTTTGAAAAATCTGTGTTTTATCCTTCTGCGTGTGCTGAAAATGCTTCAGCAAACCTGCGTATGCGAAGAATACCTTCCAATGAACAACTTTGCAGTTCGGAGTTTCTGCGCAGGAACAGCCCTTCTATGAGTTTTGAACAGAAGTCAGTTTTGACTTCAGGTGACTTGTCTGACTTGCAGAGTTACAGACTTATGTGACTTGCAGAGTTCCAGGACTTGCAGAACTTGGTTGATTTATCTGACTTGCAAAATTTCGACTTGAAGGATTTGCAGAACTTGGTTGCTTGTGTGTGACTTGCAGAATTGAGAGGACTTATGTGATTGGAGTTTAAGTGATTAGGCCTTAGGCTTAATCTGTTGAAAACGACGAAATTTAAGGGGGGGGCCCCTTTTTTCAGCGCGGCGAAAATCACAGACTCCTCCTCTGATACCTCGCGCCCAAATTTAGAAGCTTAAAGCTTCTTTAAGCTTTACTATTAAGCTTAATAATAAGCTTTTTATCCTTTGAATTAAAGCTTTTAGGCTTTTAGGCTATGGAGTCTTATCTCTGTTTGAAGACGACTTGATGTAGGAGATATCCACGTGGTCCTCCGCCTCTGCAAGCTGGTCCTTCACGATCTGATGATGGAAACAGAGGTTCTGGATCGCCAGGAATCCACCCGTATCGACCGTTCGCGATGAGATTGACCGTAGAGCTCGATCGTTCCAGGAGCTCCGCCTTCGCACAAGATGGGTAGCGATTGGAAGCTCTTGATCTCAGCTTCGCTCTGATACCACTGGTGCGTAGATCGGATGTTGTACGCTTACGTAGTGAATGGCGGAAGGTCCCCAAGAACAATAGAACTCTACTTTTTGCACAAAATTCAAGGTAAAAAGCATGAACGACATGAACAAGAGACCAATTAGGTGCAATCTCCCCCCATGCCTTGTGTGAGCGCTCCACAAAGCATGTATTTTATGTATTAATCATCTTCAAGCTCAAATAATAGCCCAAATTACAAAATAGCAAGCTTTTAGCTTTTGAGTTTGCTTTAGCACAAAATAGAAATAAAGCTAGTGGGCGGTGCCCAAAGAGTCTGGCATACCCAATACAATGTCCAAGTACAAATAACATAATCGTCCATGCGCATACAAAACAATAAATAAATATCCAACGCCTCAATAAATAGGCGCGACAAAATATAGGCGCCATGCCTAAGGTATACGGCCATCAAAATATAAGTAATAAATCGAATACTCGCTATCCTCCAATGCTTTCCTCCGCCACTACTGCTATCTCTACACATCAACTGAAGCATTCACAATCGTTAGTAAAATAATACAATTAAACCGACAAAAGTGAATGCCTAGCAGTCTTCAGCTACATAAATAAATCAACTGGTTAGAAATCAATCCTAACCTTAATTTATTACGAGTGCGCACTCTAAACTCATAAACGTTTATTAATTTAATATGCATTTTGCGAAATCACCCGCTATGGAATCACCCATGTACACACTAAATTAATGAAACGCCCAAAAAGGATAGGCGTCCCCATCAACTTCTCGCACAAAGAATCCACTTTGTGTATGAGCCCCGGTCATCAAAGTTTACGGAATCCACCGTAAAACCTCACGGAATCCACCGTGGCATGGAATCCACTGTGAAATATGTCTCCTGGCATCATACCCCCGGGGTGGGATAGCAATCGACCTCAATTGCTATTAGCTCAATGTGGAGCTAACAGAGTGGGGCAAGCATTTAAGTCTCTAGCGTGCATCCATTGGGCTTCCTCTACAGGATGGTTTTTAAATTTAACTAGATATCTAAAATATGTTCGGCCAGTTCTAGTGGTCATAAAGTCAGTATCTATGATAGCTTCAGGTTCAATTATTTCAGTCTCTTCCTCTAACAAAGGTGGGTTTTCATAAACAAGGTGTACAGGTAATTGGCCTCTAAGGGTCTTAATAAACTAATGTGAAATGTGTTGTGAATTTTCCAGTGAGGTGGTAATTCTAACTTGAATGCATTGTCATTAATTTTGTGAATGATCTTAAATGGTCCATAGAATCTAGGGGCTAATTTGACAACTGAATGTCTATCTACACTTTGTAATCTACGTTTTTCTATTCTCAACCAAACATAGTCATCAAGTTTGAAATTCATTGCTTGTCTTTTCTTATTGGCTTGTTTGGTATATGATTGCTGGGCTTTGGCAATCATGTCTTTAACCTCATCAAAAATAGTATTGTGCATACTAGCAATATCATCAGCACTCTGAATTCTATTTGACAAAGATGCAACAGGTGTAGACAATCGATAACCATAAATCACTTCAAATGGTGCTTTCTTTGTAGATGTGTGTGGTGTATTGTTATATGCAAACTGTAATAAATGTAAATGTGTGTCCCATGTCTGTGGTTTAGAAATAGTGTAAGCACATAAAAGATCTAGTATAGTACTGTTAGTGGCTTCTGTTTGTCCATTAGTTTCAGGATGAAATACAGATGAGAAATCAATTTTTGTGCCTAGGTTAGCAAACAAAGTAATCCAAAAGTTATTACAAAATCTAGAATCACGATCAGAAATAATAACTTTTGGTAATCCATGGTTAATGAAAACAGTTTTCAAAAACAATTGTGCTGCCTGTGATGCTGTTAAAGTTTTCTTACATGGAATGAAATATGCTTGTTTACTAAACCTATCTACTACTGTCCAAATCATATCATGGTTAGATTTAGTATTAGGTAAACCAGTAATAAAATCCATAAAAATTTGTTCCCATGGTCTTGATGGAATAGATAAAGGCATAAGTAATCCATATGTTTACCATGATGTCTCTTAACTCTTTGACAAATCAAACATTTAGAAACAAAGTTAGATACATCAGTGTCCATATGCGGCCAATAAAAATCTTCAGTTAATGTACGTAAAGTAGATATGATACCTCTATGACCTTGATATGGAGGACAATGAATCTCATTCAAGACAAAAGATCTGAATGGAACTGTTACACATAATCTCTTTTCATAAAACATGAATCCATCATTATAAGATAGTGAATCAATAGGAATCCAGTTATTTTGAACTAATTTATTCCAATCAGCATGAAAAGTAATGTCTTGATGATAAGTAACTTTCATAGGAGTTAAAGAATCAAATGATATAACAGAAATGCTATGAATGGCAGGTCTTCTACTTAATGCATCGGCCACTACATTTTCTTTATACCGGGTTGATATTGAATGATAGGATGAAAACTCTGAATAAAGGCTGCCCATTTGATATGTCAGTCAGATATTTGGGGTTGGCTAAGTAAATGTCTAATACTTTGTTGATCGGTCTTAATCATAAATTCAGAACCCATTAAATAATGTTTCCACTGTCTTAAGGCTTGTACCACAGCTAATAATTCTTTGTCATATGTGGAATATTTCAGTTCAGAGGGTTTCAGCTTACAACTAGAATAGGCTATGGGATGATTGTCCTGCATAAGTACGGCTCCTATTCCTGATCCACTAGCATTAGTCACTACTAAAAAGAACGGTCTATTAAAATCAGGCAACTGTAGTACAGGAGCATGGGTTAATGCATGTTTCAATAAGTCAAAGGATTTCTGTTGATTATCGGACCAATGATAAACAATACCTTTCTTCAGAAGTTTGGTCAATGGTAAAGCAAGCAATGAAAAATTACGCACAAACTTCCTATAGAAACTAGCAAGACCTAGGAATGATCGTAACTCATGCACATTTTTAGGTATAGGCTAGTTCAATATTGCTTCTATTTTCTTAGGGTCAATCTTAATTCCATCAGATGATACAATATGACCTAAATATTCAATTTCTGTTTTAAAGAACTCACTCTTTTCCGGATTGGCATACAGTTGATTATCTTTTAATAACTGGAAAACCAATGACAAATGCTCATAATGTTCTTTCTCATTTTGACTAAACACCAAAATATCATCAAAGAAGACAATAACAGAATACTGATATTTCAAAAATATACGGTTCATCATTCTACTAAATGTAGCAGGTGCATTAGTCAGTCCGAAAGGCATCACTAAAAATTCATAATGACCAAATTGTGTCCTAAATGCAGTCTTGAATATGTCAGACTTATCTAGTCTCACCTGATGATAACCAGATTTAAGGTCTATTTTACTAAATATGGCAGAACCTTGCAGTTTATCCATAAGGTCATCGACTCTAGGAATTGGATACCTATTCTTTACTGTGATCTTATTTAAAGCACGATAGTCAATGCACATACGATAGGTATTATTCTTTTTATTTACTAACAGAACAGGTGCACCAAATGGAGAACTACTAGGTCTAATCAATCCTCTATTTAGTAATTCCTCAACTTGACTTTGAATTTCTTTTTGCTCTATCTGGTTATGCCTATATGGTGCTTTACAAGGTGGTTGGGTACCAGGAATCAAATCTATTTTATGGTCTTCTAGACGTGAAGGAGGTAAACCAGGTGGTAGATCTTCCGCAAAACAGTCTTTAAAATGTGCAAAAAATTCTTTATGCCTAGGGTGCACATGATTTTCTTTAACTTGCAGTTCATTCACCCAAATGAGATAAGATTTACTACTTTTGCGTAATGCACGTTTAGCTTGAGTATGCGAAAGCAGTGGAAAAGCATTAGATGCATGCATACCATACAATGTAATATGTTTTCCTTGAAATTGAATATTTATTGAATGTGTGAAATAATCTATATTAGGGTTATGCTGATGACGCCAAGGCATACCTAAAATAATGTCACTGGACTGTAATGGTACAACTAGAAAATTTCTTCTTTCAGTGTATTGACCAATTTGAATTTCTAAGTCATGCACTTCCTGTGTACCATTATACCTAGTGCCTAAGAATGCTGCTTTAATGCGATAATGCGTAGGTACAGTCTGTAACTTCAATTCTTTTACTAGCTTTGCAAAAATAAAATCATGAGTACTACCATCATCATGCAAAATAATATTTTCCTTTCATTGCACTAAACATTTCATTGTCGATAAAGAATGTGGAGTTGGCATACCTAGTAAAGTATCCGAAGGAGTAGTAATGTCGTCTTCATCTTCCGTGGAATCAGACATCTCTTCATGTTCGTCATCTTCCATTTCTCCAAGGTAGTTGATATGGACAGGTGGCTTCTTCGAATGACAATTTGCTGCTAGATGTCCAGGTTGGTGGCATTTATAACACACTATAGGCTTGGCTTTGGTTACATTGTTTGCAATGGCAGGAAGTCTAGGGATATTAGGATTTGGCTGTGGAATGGGCTTGGGGTTTTGGTTGGTATTGAATGGTAAAGCAGGTGGTTTTGCCCAATTTTTACGAAAAAATGATGAAGGAAAACGACCTTGATTAAATCTTCTAAAATTTGAGTTGAATTGCTTAGATCCATAGTTATCATTGGCTTGGAATTGCTGTGGACGCTTATCTCTTCCTCGCAGCTTGTCTTCAGTGTCGTGAGCTAATGAAATTGCGTCTTCAAGAGTTGCAGGCTTGAACATATTAACTTCAGCGTAATAATGCCCAAGTAGTCTAGACATATACTTGCGCTTGTGTGTCACTTCAGGTACGTCTTCAAGCATGTGTAACTGGAGTAATGCATTCCAAAAGCGTTCAGTGTACTGAGAAATAGGCTCACGATCTCGTTGCTGAAGAAGGTCCCATTGCTTTATGGCTTTTTCATGGAATTGTGGAGGAAGGAAATTCTGCATAAACTTCTTCTTGAAATTCTCCCAGGTAGTGGGACAATCTATACTCTTGCGAACCATGGTCCACCAAAGAGATGCTCTATCCACTAAATGATTAGTGACACACTTGATTTTATCTTTTTGTGCATATGTTTCCTCATGAAAGTAGTCATCAAACAGACTAATGAATGCAAGAACAGTTTTTCCCTCTCGAGTGCTATTGAAAGTACGGAATTTGAAATTTCTTTTACTTATCTTTGTTTCCTTGCAGATGGATTGAGCTTCGAGAGTTGCGTCGATAGTACGTCGAATAAGATCTTCAGATTGAGGTTCTTCTTTGTCGGTAGTCGATCTTTGTAAATTAGCCAATTGAACTTGCAATGCTTGCCTAGCTCGTCGTTCTTCATCCAACTGCATCATAATTAAGTCCAACTTTTGCTCCATCGTAAGTTCAGGTAGGTTGCCTTCAGCCATTAAATCATCCATATGTGGTTCCGTCATCCTGCAAAACTCAAAAGACCTCTCACTCTCAAAATCAAATTAGCGGGATGAGCGTAGCTCAAGATCGGGTATACAGGGCTTATATATTTTTGTGTATGGCTTTCACAATCTTCGTCTTCGACTATTTCGGGATTTGTAATCTTTGAAAAATCTGTGTTTTATCCTTCTGCGTGTGCTGAAAATGCTTCAGCAAACCTGCGTATGCGAAGAATACCTTCCAATGAACAACTTTGCAGTTCGGAGTTTCTGCGCAGGAACAGCCCTTCTATGAGTTTTGAACAGAAGTCAGTTTTGACTTCAGGTGACTTGTCTGACTTGCAGAGTTACAGACTTATGTGACTTGCAGGGTTCCAGGACTTGCAGAACTTGGTTGATTTATCTGACTTGCAAAATTTCGACTTGAAGGATTTGCAGAACTTGGTTGCTTGTGTGTGACTTGCAGAATTGAGAGGACTTATGTGATTGGAGTTTAAGTGATTAGGCCTTAGGCTTAATCTGTTGAAAACGACGAAATTTAAGGGGGGGCCCCTTTTTTCAGCGCGGCGAAAATCACAGACTCCTCCTCTGATACCTCGCGCCCAAATTTAGAAGCTTAAAGCTTCTTTAAGCTTTACTATTAAGCTTAATAATAAGCTTTTTATCCTTTGAATTAAAGCTTTTAGGCTTTTAGGCTATGGAGTCTTATCTCTGTTTGAAGACGACTTGATGTAGGAGATATCCACGTGGTCCTCCGCCTCTGCAAGCTGGTCCTTCACGATCTGATGATGGAAACAGAGGTTCTGGATCGCCAGGAATCCACCCGTATCGACCGTTCGCGATGAGATTGACCGTAGAGCTCGATCGTTCCAGGAGCTCCGCCTTCGCACAAGATGGGTAGCGATTGGAAGCTCTTGATCTCAGCTTCGCTCTGATACCACTGGTGCGTAGATCGGATGTTGTACGCTTACGTAGTGAATGGCGGAAGGTCCCCAAGAACAATAGAACTCTACTTTTTGCACAAAATTCAAGGTAAAAAGCATGAACGACATGAACAAGAGACCAATTAGGTGCAATCTCCCCCCATGCCTTGTGTGAGCGCTCCACAAAGCATGTATTTTATGTATTAATCATCTTCAAGCTCAAATAATAGCCCAAATTACAAAATAGCAAGCTTTTAGCTTTTGAGTTTGCTTTAGCACAAAATAGAAATAAAGCTAGTGGGCGGTGCCCAAAGAGTCTGGCATACCCAATACAATGTCCAAGTACAAATAACATAATCGTCCATGCGCATACAAAACAATAAATAAATATCCAACGCCTCAATAAATAGGCGCGACAAAATATAGGCGCCATGCCTAAGGTATACGGCCATCAAAATATAAGTAATAAATCGAATACTCGCTATCCTCCAATGCTTTCCTCCGCCACTACTGCTATCTCTACACATCAACTGAAGCATTCACAATCGTTAGTAAAATAATACAATTAAACCGACAAAAGTGAATGCCTAGCAGTCTTCAGCTACATAAATAAATCAACTGGTTAGAAATCAATCCTAACCTTAATTTATTACGAGTGCGCACTCTAAACTCATAAACGTTTATTAATTTAATATGCATTTTGCGAAATCACCCGCTATGGAATCACCCATGTACACACTAAATTAATGAAACGCCCAAAAAGGATAGGCGTCCCCATCAACTTCTCGCACAAAGAATCCACTTTGTGTATGAGCCCCGGTCATCAAAGTTTACGGAATCCACCGTAAAACCTCACGGAATCCACCGTGGCATGGAATCCACTGTGAAATATGTCTCCTGGCATCATACCCCCGGGGTGGGATAGCAATCGACCTCAATTGCTATTAGCTCAATGTGGAGCTAACAGAGTGGGGCAAGCATTTAAGTCTCTAGCGTGCATCCATTGGGCTTCCTCTACAAGATGGTTTTTAAATTTAACTAGATATCTAAAATATGTTCGGCCAGTTCTAGTGGTCATAAAGTCAGTATCTATGATAGCTTCAGGTTCAATTATTTCAGTCTCTTCCTCTAACAAAGGTGGGTTTTCATAAACAAGGTGTACAGGTAATTGGCCTCTAAGGGTCTTAATAAACTAATGTGAAATGTGTTGTGAATTTTCCAGTGAGGTGGTAATTCTAACTTGAATGCATTGTCATTAATTTTGTGAATGATCTTAAATGGTCCATAGAATCTAGGGGCTAATTTGACAACTGGATGTCTATCTACACTTTGTAATCTACGTTTTTCTATTCTCAACCAAACATAGTCATCAAGTTTGAAATTCATTGCTTGTCTTTTCTTATTGGCTTGTTTGGTATATGATTGCTGGGCTTTGGCAATCATGTCTTTAACCTCATCAAAAATAGTATTGTGCATACTAGCAATATCATCAGCACTCTGAATTCTATTTGACAAAGATGCAACAGGTGTAGACAATCGATAACCATAAATCACTTCAAATGGTGCTTTCTTTGTAGATGTGTGTGGTGTATTGTTATATGCAAACTGTAATAAATGTAAATGTGTGTCCCATGTCTGTGGTTTAGAAATAGTGTAAGCACATAAAAGATCTAGTATAGTACTGTTAGTGGCTTCTGTTTGTCCATTAGTTTCAGGATGAAATACAGATGAGAAATCAATTTTTGTGCCTAGGTTAGCAAACAAAGTAATCCAAAAGTTGTTACAAAATCTAGAATCACGATCAGAAATAATAACTTTTGGTAATCCATGGTTAATGAAAACAGTTTTCAAAAACAATTATGCTGCCTGTGATGTTGTTAAAGTTTTCTTACATGGAATGAAATATGCTTGTTTACTAAACCTATCTACTACTGTCCAAATCATATCATGGTTAGATTTAGTATTAGGTAAACCAGTAATAAAATCCATAAAAATTTGTTCCCATGGTCTTGATGGAATAGATAAAGGCATAAGTAATCCATATGTTTACCATGATGTCTCTTAACTCTTTGACAAATCAAACATTTAGAAACAAAGTTAGATACATCAGTGTCCATATGCGGCCAATAAAAATCTTCAGTTAATGTACGTAAAGTAGATATGATACCTCTATGACCTTGATATGGAGGACAATGAATCTCATTCAAAACAAAAGATCTGAATGGAACTGTTACACATAATCTCTTTTCATAAAACATGAATCCATCATTATAAGATAGTGAATCAATAGGAATCCAGTTATTTTGAACTAATTTATTCCAATCAGCATGAAAAGTAATGTCTTGATGATAAGTAACTTTCATATGAGTTAAAGAATCAAATGATATAACAGAAATGTTATGAATGGCAGGTCTTCTACTTAATGCATCGGCCACTACATTTTCTTTATACCGGGTTGACATTGAATGATAGGATGAAAACTCTGAATAAAGGCTGCCCATTTGATATGTCAGTCAGATATTTGGGGTTGGCTAAGTAAATGTCTAATACTTTGTTGATCGGTCTTAATCATAAATTCAGAACCCATTAAATAATGTTTCCACTGTCTTAAGGCTTGTACCACAGCTAATAATTCTTTGTCATATGTGGAATATTTCAGTTCAGAGGGTTTCAGCTTACAACTAGAATAGGCTATGGGATGATTGTCCTGCATAAGTACGGCTCCTATTCCTGATCCACTAGCATTAGTCACTACTAAAAAGAACGGTCTATTAAAATCAGGCAACTGTAGTACAGGAGCATGGGTTAATGCATGTTTCAATAAGTCAAAGGATTTCTGTTGATTATCGGACCAATGATAAACAATACCTTTCTTCAGAAGTTTGGTCAATGGTAAAGCAAGCAATGAAAAATTACGCACAAACTTCCTATAGAAACTAGCAAGACCTAGGAATGATCGTAACTCATGCACATTTTTAGGTATAGGCTAGTTCAATATTGCTTCTATTTTCTTAGGGTCAATCTTAATTCCATCAGATGATACAATATGACCTAAATATTCAATTTCTGTTTTAAAGAACTCACTCTTTTCCGGATTGGCATACAGTTGATTATCTTTTAATAACTGGAAAACCAATGACAAATGCTCATAATGTTCTTTCTCATTTTGACTAAACACCAAAATATCATCAAAGAAGACAATAACAGAATACTGATATTTCAAAAATATACGGTTCATCATTCTACTAAATGTAGCAGGTGCATTAGTCAGTCCGAAAGGCATCACTAAAAATTCATAATGACCAAATTGTGTCCTAAATGCAGTCTTGAATATGTCAGACTTATCTAGTCTCACCTGATGATAACCAGATTTAAGGTCTATTTTACTAAATATGGCAGAACCTTGCAGTTTATCCATAAGGTCATCGACTCTAGGAATTGGATACCTATTCTTTACTGTGATCTTATTTAAAGCACGATAGTCAATGCACATACGATAGGTATTATTCTTTTTCTTTACTAACAGAACAGGTGCACCAAATGGAGAACTACTAGGTCTAATCAATCCTCTATTTAGTAATTCCTCAACTTGACTTTGAATTTCTTTTTGCTCTATCTGGTTATGCCTATATGGTGCTTTACAAGGTGGTTGGGTACCAGGAATCAAATCTATTTTATGGTCTTCTAGACGTGAAGGAGGTAAACCAGGTGGTAGATCTTCCGCAAAACAGTCTTTAAAATGTGCAAAAAATTCTTTATGCCTAGGGTGCACATGATTTTCTTTAACTTGCAGTTCATTCACCCAAATGAGATAAGATTTACTACTTTTGCGTAATGCACGTTTAGCTTGAGTATGCGAAAGCAGTGGAAAAGCATTAGATGCATGCATACCATACAATGTAATATGTTTTCCTTGAAATTGAATATTTATTGAATGTGTGGAATAATCTATATTAGGGTTATGCTGATGACGCCAAGGCATACCTAAAATAATGTCACTGGACTGTAATGGTACAACTAGAAAATTTCTTCTTTCAGTGTATTGACCAATTTGAATTTCTAAGTCATGCACTTCCTGTGTACCATTATACCTAGTGCCTAAGAATGCTGCTTTAATGCGATAATGCGTAGGTACAGTCTGTAACTTCAATTCTTTTACTAGCTTTGCAAAAATAAAATCATGAGTACTACCATCATCATGCAAAATAATATTTTCCTTTCATTGCACTAAACATTTCATTGTCGATAAAGAATGTGGAGTTGGCATACCTAGTAAAGTATCCGAAGGAGTAGTAATGTCGTCTTCATCTTCCGTGGAATCAGACATCTCTTCATGTTCGTCATCTTCCATTGCTCCAAGGTAGTTGATATGGACAGGTGGCTTCTTCGAATGACAATTTGCTGCTAGATGTCCAGGTTGGTGGCATTTATAACACACTATAGTCTTGGCTTTGGTTACATTGTTTGCAATGGCAGGAAGTCTAGGGATATTAGGATTTGGCTGTGGAATGGGCTTGGGGTTTTGGTTGGTATTGAATGGTAAAGCAGGTGGTTTTGCCCAATTTTTACGAAAAAATGATGAAGGAAAACGACCTTGATTAAATCTTCTAAAATTTGAGTTGAATTGCTTAGATCCATAGTTATCATTGGCTTGGAATTGCTGTGGACGCTTATCTCTTCCTCGCAGCTTGTCTTCAGTGTCGTGAGCTAATGAAATTGCGTCTTCAAGAGTTGCAGGCTTGAACATATTAACTTCAGCGTAATAATGCCCAAGTAGTCTAGACATATACTTGCGCTTGTGTGTCACTTCAGGTACGTCTTCAAGCATGTGTAACTGGAGTAATGCATTCCAAAAGCGTTCAGTGTACTGAGAAATAGGCTCACGATCTCGTTGCTGAAGAAGGTCCCATTGCTTTATGGCTTTTTCATGGAATTGTGGAGGAAGGAAATTCTGCATAAACTTCTTCTTGAAATTCTCCCAGGTAGTGGGACAATCTATACTCTTGCGAACCATGGTCCACCAAAGAGATGCTCTATCCACTAAATGATTAGTGACACACTTGATTTTATCTTTTTGTGCATATGTTTCCTCATGAAAGTAGTCATCAAACAGACTAATGAATGCAAGAACAGTTTTTCCCTCTCGAGTGCTATTGAAAGTACGGAATTTGAAATTTCTTTTACTTATCTTTGTTTCCTTGCAGATGGATTGAGCTTCGAGAGTTGCGTCGATAGTACGTCGAATAAGATCTTCAGATTGAGGTTCTTCTTTGTCGGTAGTCGATCTTTGTAAATTAGCCAATTGAACTTGCAATGCTTGCCTAGCTCGTCGTTCTTCATCCAACTGCATCATAATTAAGTCCAACTTTTGCTCCATCGTAAGTTCAGGTAGGTTGCCTTCAGCCATTAAATCATCCATATGTGGTTCCGTCATCCTGCAAAACTCAAAAGACCTCTCACTCTCAAAATCAAATTAGCGGGATGAGCGTAGCTCAAGATCGGGTATACAGGGCTTATATATTTTTGTGTATGGCTTTCACAATCTTCGTCTTCGACTATTGCGGGATTTGTAATCTTTGAAAAATCTGTGTTTTATCCTTCTGCGTGTGCTGAAAATGCTTCAGCAAACCTGCGTATGCGAAGAATACCTTCCAATGAACAACTTTGCAGTTCGGAGTTTCTGCGCAAGAACAGCCCTTCTATGAGTTTTGAACAGAAGTCAGTTTTGACTTCAGGTGACTTGTCTGACTTGCAGAGTTACAGACTTATGTGACTTGCAGAGTTCCAGGACTTGCAGAACTTGGTTGATTTATCTGACTTGCAAAATTTCGACTTGAAGGATTTGCAGAACTTGGTTGCTTGTGTGTGACTTGCAGAATTGAGAGGACTTATGTGATTGGAGTTTAAGTGATTAGGCCTTAGGCTTAATCTGTTGAAAACGACGAAATTTAAGGGGGGGGCCCCTTTTTTCAGCGCGGCGAAAATCACAGACTCCTCCTCTGATACCTCGCGCCCAAATTTAGAAGCTTAAAGCTTCTTTAAGCTTTACTATTAAGCTTAATAATAAGCTTTTTATCCTTTGAATTAAAGCTTTTAGGCTTTTAGGCTATGGAGTCTTATCTCTGTTTGAAGACGACTTGATGTAGGAGATATCCACGTGGTCCTCCGCCTCTGCAAGCTGGTCCTTCACGATCTGATGATGGAAACAGAGGTTCTCGATCGCCAGGAATCCACCCGTATCGACCGTTTGCGATGAGATTGACCGTAGAGCTCGATCGTTCCAGGAGCTCCGCCTTCGCACAAGATGGGTAGCGATTGGAAGCTCTTGATCTCAGCTTCGCTCTGATACCACTGGTGCGTAGATCGGATGTTGTACGCTTGCGTAGTGAATGGCGGAAGGTCCCCAAGAACAATAGAACTCTACTTTTTGCACAAAATTCAAGGTAAAAAGCATGAACGACATGAACAAGAGACCAATTAGGTGCAATCTCCCCCCATGCCTTGTGTGAGCGCTCCACAAAGCATGTATTTTATGTATTAATCATCTTCAAGCTCAAATAATAGCCCAAATTACAAAATAGCAAGCTTTTAGCTTTTGAGTTTGCTTTAGCACAAAATAGAAATAAAGCTAGTGGGCGGTGCCCAAAGAGTCTGGCATACCCAATACAATGTCCAAGTACAAATAACATAATCGTCCATGCGCATACAAAACAATAAATAAATATCCAACGCCTCAATAAATAGGCGCGACAAAATATAGGCGCCATGCCTAAGGTATACGGCCATCAAAATATAAGTAATAAATCGAATACTCGCTATCCTCCAATGCTTTCCTCCGCCACTACTGCTATCTCTACACATCAACTGAAGCATTCACAATCGTTAGTAAAATAATACAATTAAACCAACAAAAGTGAATGCCTAGCCGTCTTCAGCTACATAAATAAATCAACTGGTTAGAAATCAATCCTAACCTTAATTTATTACGAGTGCGCACTCTAAACTCATAAACGTTTATTAATTTAATATGCATTTTGCGAAATCACCCGCTATGGAATCACCCATGTACACACTAAATTAATGAAACGCCCAAAAAGGATAGGCGTCCCCATCAACTTCTCGCACAAAGAATCCACTTTGTGTATGAGCCCCGGTCATCAAAGTTTACGGAATCCACCGTAAAACCTCACGGAATCCACCGTGGCATGGAATCCACTGTGAAATATGTCTCCTGGCATCATACCCCCGGGGTGGGATAGCAATCGACCTCAATTGCTATTAGCTCAATGTGGAGCTAACAGAGTGGGGCAAGCATTTAAGTCTCTAGCGTGCATCCATTAGGCTTCCTCTACAAGATGGTTTTTAAATTTAACTAGATATCTAAAATATGTTCGGCCAGTTCTAGTGGTCATAAAGTCAGTATCTATGATAGCTTCAGGTTCAATTATTTCAGTCTCTTCCTCTAACAAAGGTGGGTTTTCATAAACAAGGTGTACAGGTAATTGGCCTCTAAGGGTCTTAATAAACTAATGTGAAATGTGTTGTGAATTTTCCAGTGAGGTGGTAATTCTAACTTGAATGCATTGTCATTAATTTTGTGAATGATCTTAAATGGTCCATAGAATCTAGGGGCTAATTTGACAACTGGATGTCTATCTACACTTTGTAATCTACGTTTTTCTATTCTCAACCAAACATAGTCATCAAGTTTGAAATTCATTGCTTGTCTTTTCTTATTGGCTTGTTTGGTATATGATTGCTGGGCTTTGGCAATCATGTCTTTAACCTCATCAAAAATAGTATTGTGCATACTAGCAATATCATCAGCACTCTGAATTCTATTTGACAAAGATGCAACAGGTGTAGACAATCGATAACCATAAATCACTTCAAATGGTGCTTTCTTTGTAGATGTGTGTGGTGTATTGTTATATGCAAACTGTAATAAATGTAAATGTGTGTCCCATGTCTGTGGTTTAGAAATAGTGTAAGCACATAAAAGATCTAGTATAGTACTGTTAGTGGCTTCTGTTTGTCCATTAGTTTCAGGATGAAATACAGATGAGAAATCAATTTTTGTGCCTAGGTTAGCAAACAAAGTAATCCAAAAGTTGTTACAAAATCTAGAATCACGATCAGAAATAATAACTTTTGGTAATCCATGGTTAATGAAAACAGTTTTCAAAAACAATTGTGCTGCCTGTGATGTTGTTAAAGTTTTCTTACATGGAATGAAATATGCTTGTTTACTAAACCTATCTACTACTGTCCAAATCATATCATGGTTAGATTTAGTATTAGGTAAACCAGTAATAAAATCCATAAAAATTTGTTCCCATGGTCTTGATGGAATAGATAAAGGCATAAGTAATCCATATGTTTACCATGATGGCTCTTAACTCTTTGACAAATCAAACATTTAGAAACAAAGTTAGATACATCAGTGTCCATATGCGGCCAATAAAAATCTTCAGTTAATGTACGTAAAGTAGATATGATACCTCTATGACCTTGATATGGAGGACAATGAATCTCATTCAAAACAAAAGATCTGAATGGAACTGTTACACATAATCTCTTTTCATAAAACATGAATCCATCATTATAAGATAGTGAATCAATAGGAATCCAGTTATTTTGAACTAATTTATTCCAATCAGCATGAAAAGTAATGTCTTGATGATAAGTAACTTTCATATGAGTTAAAGAATCAAATGATATAACAGAAATGTTATGAATGGCAGGTCTTCTACTTAATGCATCGGCCACTACATTTTCTTTATACCGGGTTGACATTGAATGATAGGATGAAAACTCTGAATAAAGGCTGCCCATTTGATATGTCAGTCAGATATTTGGGGTTGGCTAAGTAAATGTCTAATACTTTGTTGATCGGTCTTAATCATAAATTCAGAACCCATTAAATAATGTTTCCACTGTCTTAAGGCTTGTACCACAGCTAATAATTCTTTGTCATATGTGGAATATTTCAGTTCAGAGGGTTTCAGCTTACAACTAGAATAGGCTATGGGATGATTGTCCTGCATAAGTACGGCTCCTATTCCTGATCCACTAGCATTAGTCACTACTAAAAAGAACGGTCTATTAAAATCAGGCAACTGTAGTACAGGAGCATGGGTTAATGCATGTTTCAATAAGTCAAAGGATTTCTGTTGATTATCGGACCAATGATAAACAATACCTTTCTTCAGAAGTTTGGTCAATGGTAAAGCAAGCAATGAAAAATTACGCACAAACTTCCTATAGAAACTAGCAAGACCTAGGAATGATCGTAACTCATGCACATTTTTAGGTATAGGCTAGTTCAATATTGCTTCTATTTTCTTAGGGTCAATCTTAATTCCATCAGATGATACAATATGACCTAAATATTCAATTTCTGTTTTAAAGAACTCACTCTTTTCCGGATTGGCATACAGTTGATTATCTTTTAATAACTGGAAAACCAATGACAAATGCTCATAATGTTCTTTCTCATTTTGACTAAACACCAAAATATCATCAAAGAAGACAATAACAGAATACTGATATTTCAAAAATATACGGTTCATCATTCTACTAAATGTAGCAGGTGCATTAGTCAGTCCGAAAGGCATCACTAAAAATTCATAATGACCAAATTGTGTCCTAAATGCAGTCTTGAATATGTCAGACTTATCTAGTCTCACCTGATGATAACCAGATTTAAGGTCTATTTTACTAAATATGGCAGAACCTTGCAGTTTATCCATAAGGTCATCGACTCTAGGAATTGGATACCTATTCTTTACTGTGATCTTATTTAAAGCACGATAGTCAATGCACATACGATAGGTATTATTCTTTTTCTTTACTAACAGAACAGGTGCACCAAATGGAGAACTACTAGGTCTAATCAATCCTCTATTTAGTAATTCCTCAACTTGACTTTGAATTTCTTTTTGCTCTATCTGGTTATGCCTATATGGTGCTTTACAAGGTGGTTGGGTACCAGGAATCAAATCTATTTTATGGTCTTCTAGACGTGAAGGAGGTAAACCAGGTGGTAGATCTTCCGCAAAACAGTCTTTAAAATGTGCAAAAAATTCTTTATGCCTAGGGTGCACATGATTTTCTTTAACTTGCAGTTCATTCACCCAAATGAGATAAGATTTACTACTTTTGCGTAATGCACGTTTAGCTTGAGTATGCGAAAGCAGTGGAAAAGCATTAGATGCATGCATACCATACAATGTAATATGTTTTCCTTGAAATTGAATATTGATTGAATGTGTGGAATAATCTATATTAGGGTTATGCTGATGACGCCAAGGCATACCTAAAATAATGTCACTGGACTGTAATGGTACAACTAGAAAATTTCTTCTTTCAGTGTATTGACCAATTTGAATTTCTAAGTCATGCACTTCCTGTGTACCATTATACCTAGTGCCTAAGAATGCTGCTTTAATGCGATAATGCGTAGGTACAGTCTGTAACTTCAATTCTTTTACTAGCTTTGCAAAAATAAAATCATGAGTACTACCATCATCATGCAAAATAATATTTTCCTTTCATTGCACTAAACATTTCATTGTCGATAAAGAATGTGGAGTTGGCATACCTAGTAAAGTATCCGAAGGAGTAGTAATGTCGTCTTCATCTTCCGTGGAATCAGACATCTCTTCATGTTCGTCATCTTCCATTGCTCCAAGGTAGTTGATATGGACAGGTGGCTTCTTCGAATGACAATTTGCTGCTAGATGTCCAGGTTGGTGGCATTTATAACACACTATAGTCTTGGCTTTGGTTACATTGTTTGCAATGGCAGGAAGTCTAGGGATATTAGGATTTGGCTGTGGAATGGGCTTGGGGTTTTGGTTGGTATTGAATGGTAAAGCAGGTGGTTTTGCCCAATTTTTACGAAAAAATGATGAAGGAAAACGACCTTGATTAAATCTTCTAAAATTTGAGTTGAATTGCTTAGATCCATAGTTATCATTGGCTTGGAATTGCTGTGGACGCTTATCTCTTCCTCGCAGCTTGTCTTCAGTATCGTGAGCTAATGAAATTGCGTCTTCAAGAGTTGCAGGCTTGAACATATTAACTTCAGCGTAATAATGCCCAAGTAGTCTAGACATATACTTGCGCTTGTGTGTCACTTCAGGTACGTCTTCAAGCATGTGTAACTGGAGTAATGCATTCCAAAAGCGTTCAGTGTACTGAGAAATAGGCTCACGATCTCGTTGCTGAAGAAGGTCCCATTGCTTTATGGCTTTTTCATGGAATTGTGGAGGAAGGAAATTCTGCATAAACTTCTTCTTGAAATTCTCCCAGGTAGTGGGACAATCTATACTCTTGCGAACCATGGTCCACCAAAGAGATGCTCTATCTACTAAATGATTAGTGACACACTTGATTTTATCTTTTTGTGCATATGTTTCCTCATGAAAGTAGTCATCAAACAGACTAATGAATGCAAGAACAGTTTTTCCCTCTCGAGTGCTATTGAAAGTACGGAATTTGAAATTTCTTTTACTTATCTTTGTTTCCTTGCAGATGGATTGAGCTTCGAGAGTTGCGTCGATAGTACGTCGAATAAGATCTTCAGATTGAGGTTCTTCTTTGTCGGTAGTCGATCTTTGTAAATTAGCCAATTGAACTTGCAATGCTTGCCTAGCTCGTCGTTCTTCATCCAACTGCATCATAATTAAGTCCAACTTTTGCTCCATCGTAAGTTCAGGTAGGTTGCCTTCAGCCATTAAATCATCCATATGTGGTTCCGTCATCCTGCAAAACTCAAAAGACCTCTCACTCTCAAAATCAAATTAGCGGGATGAGCGTAGCTCAAGATCGGGTATACAGGGCTTATATATTTTTGTGTATGGCTTTCACAATCTTCGTCTTCGACTATTGCGGGATTTGTAATCTTTGAAAAATCTGTGTTTTATCCTTCTGCGTGTGCTGAAAATGCTTCAGCAAACCTGCGTATGCGAAGAATACCTTCCAATGAACAACTTTGCAGTTCGGAGTTTCTGCGCAGGAACAGCCCTTCTATGAGTTTTGAACAGAAGTCAGTTTTGACTTCAGGTGACTTGTCTGACTTGCAGAGTTACAGACTTATGTGACTTGCAGAGTTCCAGGACTTGCAGAACTTGGTTGATTTATCTGACTTGCAAAATTTCGACTTGAAGGATTTGCAGAACTTGGTTGCTTGTGTGTGACTTGCAGAATTGAGAGGACTTATGTGATTGGAGTTTAAGTGATTAGGCCTTAGGCTTAATCTGTTGAAAACGACGAAATTTAAGGGGGGGGCCCCTTTTTTCAGCGCGGCGAAAATCACAGACTCCTCCTCTGATACCTCGCGCCCAAATTTAGAAGCTTAAAGCTTCTTTAAGCTTTACTATTAAGCTTAATAATAAGCTTTTTATCCTTTGAATTAAAGCTTTTAGGCTTTTAGGCTATGGAGTCTTATCTCTGTTTGAAGACGACTTGATGTAGGAGATATCCACGTGGTCCTCCGCCTCTGCAAGCTGGTCCTTCACGATCTGATGATGGAAACAGAGGTTCTCGATCGCCAGGAATCCACCCGTATCGACCGTTCGCGATGAGATTGACCGTAGAGCTCGATCGTTCCAGGAGCTCCGCCTTCGCACAAGATGGGTAGCGATTGGAAGCTCTTGATCTCAGCTTCGCTCTGATACCACTGGTGCGTAGATCGGATGTTGTACGCTTGCGTAGTGAATGGCGGAAGGTCCCCAAGAACAATAGAACTCTACTTTTTGCACAAAATTCAAGGTAAAAAGCATGAACGACATGAACAAGAGACCAATTAGGTGCAATCTCCCCCCATGCCTTGTGTGAGCGCTCCACAAAGCATGTATTTTATGTATTAATCATCTTCAAGCTCAAATAATAGCCCAAATTACAAAATAGCAAGCTTTTAGCTTTTGAGTTTGCTTTAGCACAAAATAGAAATAAAGCTAGTGGGCGGTGCCCAAAGAGTCTGGCATACCCAATACAATGTCCAAGTACAAATAACATAATCGTCCATGCGCATACAAAACAATAAATAAATATCCAACGCCTCAATAAATAGGCGCGACAAAATATAGGCGCCATGCCTAAGGTATACGGCCATCAAAATATAAGTAATAAATCGAATACTCGCTATCCTCCAATGCTTTCCTCCGCCACTACTGCTATCTCTACACATCAACTGAAGCATTCACAATCATTAGTAAAATAATACAATTAAACCGACAAAAGTGAATGCCTAGCAGTCTTCAGCTACATAAATAAATCAACTGGTTAGAAATCAATCCTAACCTTAATTTATTACGAGTGCGCACTCTAAACTCATAAACGTTTATTAATTTAATATGCATTTTGCGAAATCACCCGCTATGGAATCACCCATGTACACACTAAATTAATGAAACGCCCAAAAAGGATAGGCGTCCCCATCAACTTCTCGCACAAAGAATCCACTTTGTGTATGAGCCCCGGTCATCAAAGTTTACGGAATCCACCGTGGCATGGAATCCACTGTGAAATATGTCTCCTGGCATCATACCCCCGGGGTGGGATAGCAATCGACCTCAATTGCTATTAGCTCAATGTGGAGCTAACAGAGTGGGGCAAGCATTTAAGTCTCTAGCGTGCATCCATTGGGCTTCCTCTACAGGATGGTTTTTAAATTTAACTAGATATCTAAAATATGTTCGGCCAGTTCTAGTGGTCATAAAGTCAGTATCTATGATAGCTTCAGGTTCAATTATTTCAGTCTCTTCCTCTAACAAAGGTGGGTTTTCATAAACAAGGTGTACAGGTAATTGGCCTCTAAGGGTCTTAATAAACTAATGTGAAATGTATTGTGAATTTTCCAGTGAGGTGGTAATTCTAACTTGAATGCATTGTCATTAATTTTGTGAATGATCTTAAATGGTCCATAGAATCTAGGGGCTAATTTGACAACTGGATGTCTATCTACACTTTGTAATCTACGTTTTTCTATTCTCAACCAAACATAGTCATCAAGTTTGAAATTCATTGCTTGTCTTTTCTTATTGGCTTGTTTGGTATATGATTGCTGGGCTTTGGCAATCATGTCTTTAACCTCATCAAAAATAGTATTGTGCATACTAGCAATATCATCAGCACTCTGAATTCTATTTGACAAAGATGCAACAGGTGTAGACAATCGATAACCATAAATCACTTCAAATGGTGCTTTCTTTGTAGATGTGTGTGGTGTATTGTTATATGCAAACTGTAATAAATGTAAATGTGTGTCCCATGTCTGTGGTTTAGAAATAGTGTAAGCACATAAAAGATCTAGTATAGTACTGTTAGTGGCTTCTGTTTGTCCATTAGTTTCAGGATGAAATACAGATGAGAAATCAATTTTTGTGCCTAGGTTAGCAAACAAAGTAATCCAAAAGTTGTTACAAAATCTAGAATCACGATCAGAAATAATAACTTTTGGTAATCCATGGTTAATGAAAACAGTTTTCAAAAACAATTGTGCTGCCTGTGATGTTGTTAAAGTTTTCTTACATGGAATGAAATATGCTTGTTTACTAAACCTATCTACTACTGTCCAAATCATATCATGGTTAGATTTAGTATTAGGTAAACCAGTAATAAAATCCATAAAAATTTGTTCCCATGGTCTTGATGGAATAGATAAAGGCATAAGTAATCCATATGTTTACCATGATGTCTCTTAACTCTTTGACAAATCAAACATTTAGAAACAAAGTTAGATACATCAGTGTCCATATGCGGCCAATAAAAATCTTCAGTTAATGTACGTAAAGTAGATATGATACCTCTATGACCTTGATATGGAGGACAATGAATCTCATTCAAGACAAAAGATCTGAATGGAACTGTTACACATAATCTCTTTTCATAAAACATGAATCCATCATTATAAGATAGTGAATCAATAGGAATCCAGTTATTTTGAACTAATTTATTCCAATCAGCATGAAAAGTAATGTCTTGATGATAAGTAACTTTCATAGGAGTTAAAGAATCAAATGATATAACAGAAATGTTATGAATGGCAGGTCTTCTACTTAATGCATCGGCCACTACATTTTCTTTATACCGGGTTGATATTGAATGATAGGATGAAAACTCTGAATAAAGGCTGCCCATTTGATATGTCAGTCAGATATTTGGGGTTGGCTAAGTAAATGTCTAATACTTTGTTGATCGGTCTTAATCATAAATTCAGAACCCATTAAATAATGTTTCCACTGTCTTAAGGCTTGTACCACAGCTAATAATTCTTTGTCATATGTGGAATATTTCAGTTCAGAGGGTTTCAGCTTACAACTAGAATAGGCTATGGGATGATTGTCCTGCATAAGTACGGCTCCTATTCCTGATCCACTAGCATTAGTCACTACTAAAAAGAATGGTCTATTAAAATCAGGCAACTGTAGTACAGCAGCATGGGTTAATGCATGTTTCAATAAGTCAAAGGATTTCTGTTGATTATCGGACCAATGATAAACAATACCTTTCTTCAGAAGTTTGGTCAATGGTAAAGCAAGCAATGAAAAATTACGCACAAACTTCCTATAGAAACTAGCAAGACCTAGGAATGATCGTAACTCATGCACATTTTTAGGTATAGGCTAGTTCAATATTGCTTCTATTTTCTTAGGGTCAATCTTAATTCCATCAGATGATACAATATGACCTAAATATTCAATTTCTGTTTTAAAGAACTCACTCTTTTCCGGATTGGCATACAGTTGATTATCTTTTAATAACTGGAAAACCAATGACAAATGCTCATAATGTTCTTTCTCATTTTGACTAAACACCAAAATATCATCAAAGAAGACAATAACAGAATACTGATATTTCAAAAATATACGGTTCATCATTCTACTAAATGTAGCAGGTGCATTAGTCAGTCCGAAAGGCATCACTAAAAATTCATAATGACCAAATTGTGTCCTAAATGCAGTCTTGAATATGTCAGACTTATCTAGTCTCACCTGATGATAACCAGATTTAAGGTCTATTTTACTAAATATGGCAGAACCTTGCAGTTTATCCATAAGGTCATCGACTCTAGGAATTGGATACCTATTCTTTACTGTGATCTTATTTAAAGCACGATAGTCAATGCACATACGATAGGTATTATTCTTTTTCTTTACTAACAGAACAGGTGCACCAAATGGAGAACTACTAGGTCTAATCAATCCTCTATTTAGTAATTCCTCAACTTGACTTTGAATTTCTTTTTGCTCTATCTGGTTATGCCTATATGGTGCTTTACAAGGTGGTTGGGTACCAGGAATCAAATCTATTTTATGGTCTTCTAGACGTGAAGGAGGTAAACCAGGTGGTAGATCTTCCGCAAAACAGTCTTTAAAATGTGCAAAAAATTCTTTATGCCTAGGGTGCACATGATTTTCTTTAACTTGCAGTTCATTCACCCAAATGAGATAAGATTTACTACTTTTGCGTAATGCACGTTTAGCTTGAGTATGCGAAAGCAGTGGAAAAGCATTAGATGCATGCATACCATACAATGTAATATGTTTTCCTTGAAATTGAATATTTATTGAATGTGTGGAATAATCTATATTAGGGTTATGCTGATGACGCCAAGGCATACCTAAAATAATGTCACTGGACTGTAATGGTACAACTAGAAAATTTCTTCTTTCAGTGTATTGACCAATTTGAATTTCTAAGTCATGCACTTCCTGTGTACCATTATACCTAGTGCCTAAGAATGCTGCTTTAATGCGATAATGCGTAGGTACAGTCTGTAACTTCAATTCTTTTACTAGCTTTGCAAAAATAAAATCATGAGTACTACCATCATCATGCAAAATAATATTTTCCTTTCATTGCACTAAACATTTCATTGTCGATAAAGAATGTGGAGTTGGCATACCTAGTAAAGTATCCGAAGGAGTAGTAATGTCGTCTTCATCTTCCGTGGAATCAGACATCTCTTCATGTTCGTCATCTTCCTTTTCTCCAAGGTAGTTGATATGGACAGGTGGCTTCTTCGAATGACAATTTGCTGCTAGATGTCCAGGTTGGTGGCATTTATAACACACTATAGGCTTGGCTTTGGTTACATTGTTTGCAATGGCAGGAAGTCTAGGGATATTAGGATTTGGCTGTGGAATGGGCTTGGGGTTTTGGTTGATATTGAATGGTAAAGCAGGTGGTTTTGCCCAATTTTTACGAAAAAATGATGAAGGAAAACGACCTTGATTAAATCTTCTAAAATTTGAGTTGAATTGCTTAGATCCATAGTTATCATTGGCTTGGAATTGCTGTGGACGCTTATCTCTTCCTCGCAGCTTGTCTTCAGTGTCGTGAGCTAATGAAATTGCGTCTTCAAGAGTTGCAGGCTTGAACATATTAACTTCAGCGTAATAATGCCCAAGTAGTCTAGACATATACTTGCGCTTGTGTGTCACTTCAGGTACGTCTTCAAGCATGTGTAACTGGAGTAATGCATTCCAAAAGCGTTCAGTGTACTGAGAAATAGGCTCACGATCTCGTTGCTGAAGAAGGTCCCATTGCTTTATGGCTTTTTCATGGAATTGTGGAGGAAGGAAATTCTGCATAAACTTCTTCTTGAAATTCTCCCAGGTAGTGGGACAATCTATACTCTTGCGAACCATGGTCCACCAAAGAGATGCTCTATCCACTAAATGATTAGTGACACACTTGATTTTATCTTTTTGTGCATATGTTTCCTCATGAAAGTAGTCATCAAACAGACTAATGAATGCAAGAACAGTTTTTCCCTCTCGAGTGCTATTGAAAGTACGGAATTTGAAATTTCTTTTACTTATCTTTGTTTCCTTGCAGATGGATTGAGCTTCGAGAGTTGCGTCGATAGTACGTCGAATAAGATCTTCAGATTGAGGTTCTTCTTTGTCGGTAGTCGATCTTTGTAAATTAGCCAATTGAACTTGCAATGCTTGCCTAGCTCGTCGTTCTTCATCCAACTGCATCATAATTAAGTCCAACTTTTGCTCCATCGTAAGTTCAGGTAGGTTGCCTTCAGCCATTAAATCATCCATATGTGGTTCCGTCATCCTGCAAAACTCAAAAGACCTCTCACTCTCAAAATCAAATTAGCGGGATGAGCGTAGCTCAAGATCGGGTATACAAGGCTTATATATGTTTGTATATGGCTTTCACAATCTTCGTCTTCGACTATTGTGGGATTTGTAATCTTTGAAAAATCTGTGTTTTATCCTTCTGCGTGTGCTGAAAATGCTTCAGCAAACCTGCGTATGCGAAGAATACCTTCCAATGAACAACTTTGCAGTTCGGAGTTTCTGCGCAGGAACAGCCCTTCTATGAGTTTTGAATAGAAGTCAGTTTTGACTTCAGGTGACTTGTCTGACTTGCAGAGTTACAGACTTATGTGACTTGCAGAGTTCCAGGACTTGCAGAACTTGGTTGATTTATCTGACTTGCAAAATTTCGACTTGAAGGATTTGCAGAACTTGGTTGCTTGTGTGTGACTTGCAGAATTGAGAGGACTTATGTGATTGGAGTTTAAGTGATTAGGCCTTAGGCTTAATCTGTTGAAAACGACGAAATTTAAGGGGGGGGGCCCTTTTTTCAGCGCGGCGAAAATCACAGACTCCTCCTCTGATACCTCACGCCCAAATTTAGAAGCTTAAAGCTTCTTTAAGCTTTACTATTAAGCTTAATAATAAGCTTTTTATCCTTTGAATTAAAGCTTTTAGGCTTTTAGGCTATGGAGTCTTATCTCTGTTTGAAGACGACTTGATGTAGGAGATATCCACGTGGTCGTCCGCCTCTGCAAGCTGGTCCTTCACGATCTGATGATGGAAACAGAGGTTCTCGATCGCCAGGAATCCACCCGTATCGACCGTTCGCGATGAGATTGACCGTAGAGCTCGATCGTTCCAGGAGCTCCGCCTTCGCACAAGATGGGTAGCGATTGGAAGCTCTTGATCTCAGCTTCGCTCTGATACCACTGGTGCGTAGATCGGATGTTGTACGCTTGCGTAGTGAATGGCGGAAGGTCCCCAAGAACAATAGAACTCTACTTTTTGCACAAAATTCAAGGTAAAAAGCATGAACGACATGAACAAGAGACCAATTAGGTGCAATCTCCCCCCATGCCTTGTGTGAGCGCTCCACAAAGCATGTATTTTATGTATTAATCATCTTCAAGCTCAAATAATAGCCCAAATTACAAAATAGCAAGCTTTTAGCTTTTGAGTTTGCTTTAGCACAAAATAGAAATAAAGCTAGTGGGCGGTGCCCAAAGAGTCTGGCATACCCAATACAATGTCCAAGTACAAATAACATAATCGTCCATGCGCATACAAAACAATAAATAAATATCCAACGCCTCAATAAATAGGCGCGACAAAATATAGGCGCCATGCCTAAGGTATACGGCCATCAAAATATAAGTAATAAATCGAATACTCGCTATCCTCCAATGCTTTCCTCCGCCACTACTGCTATCTCTACACATCAACTGAAGCATTCACAATCGTTAGTAAAATAATACAATTAAACCGACAAAAGTGAATGCCTAGCAGTCTTCAGCTACATAAATAAATCAACTGGTTAGAAATCAATCCTAACCTTAATTTATTACGAGTGCGCACTCTAAACTCATAAACGTTTATTAATTTAATATGCATTTTGCGAAATCACCCGCTATGGAATCACCCATGTACACACTAAATTAATGAAACGCCCAAAAAGGATAGGCGTCCCCATCAACTTCTCGCACAAAGAATCCACTTTGTGTATGAGCCCCGGTCATCAAAGTTTACGGAATCCACCGTAAAACCTCACGGAATCCACCGTGGCATGGAATCCACTGTGAAATATGTCTCCTGGCATCATACCCCCGGGGTGGGATAGCAATCGACCTCAATTGCTATTAGCTCAATGTGGAGCTAACAGAGTGGGGCAAGCATTTAAGTCTCTAGCGTGCATCCATTGGGCTTCCTCTACAGGATGGTTTTTAAATTTAACTAGATATCTAAAATATGTTCGGCCAATTCTAGTGGTCATAAAGTCAGTATCTATGATAGCTTCAGGTTCAATTATTTCAGTCTCTTCCTCTAACAAAGGTGGGTTTTCATAAACAAGGTGTACAGGTAATTGGCCTCTAAGGGTCTTAATAAACTAATGTGAAATGTGTTGTGAATTTTCCAGTGAGGTGGTAATTCTAACTTGAATGCATTGTCATTAATTTTGTGAATGATCTTAAATGGTCCATAGAATCTAGGGGCTAATTTGACAACTGGATGTCTATCTACACTTTGTAATCCACGTTTTTCTATTCTCAACCAAACATAGTCATCAAGTTTGAAATTCATTGCTTGTCTTTTCTTATTGGCTTGTTTGGTATATGATTGCTGGGCTTTGGCAATCATGTCTTTAACCTCATCAAAAATAGTATTGTGCATACTAGCAATATCATCAGCACTCTGAATTCTATTTGACAAAGATGCAACAGGTGTAGACAATCGATAACCATAAATCACTTCAAATGGTGCTTTCTTTGTAGATGTGTGTGGTGTATTGTTATATGCAAACTGTAATAAATGTAAATGTGTGTCCCATGTCTGTGGTTTAGAAATAGTGTAAGCACATAAAAGATCTAGTATAGTACTGTTAGTGGCTTCTGTTTGTCCATTAGTTTCAGGATGAAATACAGATGAGAAATCAATTTTTGTGCCTAGGTTAGCAAACAAAGTAATCCAAAAGTTGTTACAAAATCTAGAATCACGATCAGAAATAATAACTTTTGGTAATCCATGGTTAATGAAAACAGTTTTCAAAAACAATTGTGCTGCCTGTGATGTTGTTAAAGTTTTCTTACATGGAATGAAATATGCTTGTTTACTAAACCTATCTACTACTGTCCAAATCATATCATGGTTAGATTTAGTATTAGGTAAACCAGTAATAAAATCCATAAAAATTTGTTCCCATGGTCTTGATGGAATAGATAAAGGCATAAGTAATCCATATGTTTACCATGATGTCTCTTAACTCTTTGACAAATCAAACATTTAGAAACAAAGTTAGATACATCAGTGTCCATATGCGGCCAATATAAATCTTCAGTTAATGTACGTAAAGTAGATATGATACCTCTATGACCTTGATATGGAGGACAATGAATCTCATTCAAAACAAAAGATCTGAATGGAACTGTTACACATAATCTCTTTTCATAAAACATGAATCCATCATTATAAGATAGTGAATCAATAGGAATCCAGTTATTTTGAACTAATTTATTCCAATCAGCATGAAAAGTAATGTCTTGATGATAAGTAACTTTCATAGGAGTTAAAGAATCAAATGATATAACAGAAATGTTATGAATGGCAGGTCTTCTACTTAATGCATCGGCCACTACATTTTCTTTATACCGGGTTGACATTGAATGATAGGATGAAAACTCTGAATAAAGGCTGCCCATTTGATATGTCAGTCAGATATTTGGGGTTGGCTAAGTAAATGTCTAATACTTTGTTGATCGGTTTTAATCATAAATTCAGAACCCATTAAATAATGTTTCCACTGTCTTAAGGCTTGTACCACAGCTAATAATTCTTTGTCATATGTGGAATATTTCAGTTCAGAGGGTTTCAGCTTACAACTAGAATAGGCTATGGGATGATTGTCCTGCATAAGTACGGCTCCTATTCCTGATCCACTAGCATTAGTCACTACTAAAAAGAATGGTCTATTAAAATCAGGCAACTGTAGTACAAGAGCATGGGTTAATGCATGTTTCAATAAGTCAAAGGATTTCTGTTGATTATCGGACCAATGATAAACAATACCTTTCTTCAGAAGTTTGGTCAATGGTAAAGCAAGCAATGAAAAATTACGCACAAACTTCCTATAGAAACTAGCAAGACCTAGGAATGATCGTAACTCATGCACATTTTTAGGTATAGGCTAGTTCAATATTGCTTCTATTTTCTTAGGGTCAATCTTAATTCCATCAGATGATACAATATGACCTAAATATTCAATTTCTGTTTTAAAGAACTCACTCTTTTCCGGATTGGCATACAGTTGATTATCTTTTAATAACTGGAAAACCAATGACAAATGCTCATAATGTTCTTTCTCATTTTGACTAAACACCAAAATATCATCAAAGAAGACAATAACAGAATACTGATATTTCAAAAATATACGGTTCATCATTCTACTAAATGTAGCAGGTGCATTAGTCAGTCCGAAAGGCATCACTAAAAATTCATAATGACCAAATTGTGTCCTAAATGCAGTCTTGAATATGTCAGACTTATCTAGTCTCACCTGATGATAACCAGATTTAAGGTCTATTTTACTAAATATGGCAGAACCTTGCAGTTTATCCATAAGGTCATCGACTCTAGGAATTGGATACCTATTCTTTACTGTGATCTTATTTAAAGCACGATAGTCAATGCACATACGATAGGTATTATTCTTTTTCTTTACTAACAGAACAGGTGCACCAAATGGAGAACTACTAGGTCTAATCAATCCTCTATTTAGTAATTCCTCAACTTGACTTTGAATTTCTTTTTGCTCTATCTGGTTATGCCTATATGGTGCTTTACAAGGTGGTTGGGTACCAGGAATCAAATCTATTTTATGGTCTTCTAGACGTGAAGGAGGTAAACCAGGTGGTAGATCTTCCGCAAAACAGTCTTTAAAATGTGCAAAAAATTCTTTATGCCTAGGGTGCACATGATTTTCTTTAACTTGCAGTTCATTCACCCAAATGAGATAAGATTTACTACTTTTGCGTAATGCACGTTTAGCTTGAGTATGCGAAAGCAGTGGAAAAGCATTAGATGCATGCATACCATACAATGTAATATGTTTTCCTTGAAATTGAATATTTATTGAATGTGTGGAATAATCTATATTAGGGTTATGCTGATGACGCCAAGGCATACCTAAAATAATGTCACTGGACTGTAATGGTACAACTAGAAAATTTCTTCTTTCAGTGTATTGACCAATTTGAATTTCTAAGTCATGCACTTCCTGTGTACCATTATACCTAGTGCCTAAGAATGCTGCTTTAATGCGATAATGCGTAGGTACAGTCTGTAACTTCAATTCTTTTACTAGCTTTGCAAAAATAAAATCATGAGTACTACCATCATCATGCAAAATAATATTTTCCTTTCATTGCACTAAACATTTCATTGTCGATAAAGAATGTGGAGTTGGCATACCTAGTAAAGTATCCGAAGGAGTAGTAATGTCGTCTTCATCTTCCGTGGAATCAGACATCTCTTCATGTTCGTCATCTTCCATTTCTCCAAGGTAGTTGATATGGACAGGTGGCTTCTTCGAATGACAATTTGCTGCTAGATGTCCAGGTTGGTGGCATTTATAACACACTATAGGCTTGGCTTTGGTTACATTGTTTGCAATGGCAGGAAGTCTAGGGATATTAGGATTTGGCTGTGGAATGGGCTTGGGGTTTTGGTTGGTATTGAATGGTAAAGCAGGTGGTTTTGCCCAATTTTTACGAAAAAATGATGAAGGAAAACGACCTTGATTAAATCTTCTAAAATTTGAGTTGAATTGCTTAGATCCATAGTTATCATTGGCTTGGAATTGCTGTGGACGCTTATCTCTTCCTCGCAGCTTGTCTTCAGTGTCGTGAGCTAATGAAATTGCGTCTTCAAGAGTTGCAGGCTTGAACATATTAACTTCAGCGTAATAATGCCCAAGTAGTCTAGACATATACTTGCGCTTGTGTGTCACTTCAGGTACGTCTTCAAGCATGTGTAACTGGAGTAATGCATTCCAAAAGCGTTCAGTGTACTGAGAAATAGGCTCACGATCTCGTTGCTGAAGAAGGTCCCATTGCTTTATGGCTTTTTCATGGAATTGTGGAGGAAGGAAATTCTGCATAAACTTCTTCTTGAAATTCTCCCAGGTAGTGGGACAATCTATACTCTTGCGAACCATGGTCCACCAAAGAGATGCTCTATCCACTAAATGATTAGTGACACACTTGATTTTATCTTTTTGTGCATATGTTTCCTCATGAAAGTAGTCATCAAACAGACTAATGAATGCAAGAACAGTTTTTCCCTCTCGAGTGCTATTGAAAGTACGGAATTTGAAATTTCTTTTACTTATCTTTGTTTCCTTGCAGATGGATTGAGCTTCGAGAGTTGCGTCGATAGTACGTCGAATAAGATCTTCAGATTGAGGTTCTTCTTTGTCGGTAGTCGATCTTTGTAAATTAGCCAATTGAACTTGCAATGCTTGCCTAGCTCGTCGTTCTTCATCCAACTGCATCATAATTAAGTCCAACTTTTGCTCCATCGTAAGTTCAGGTAGGTTGCCTTCAGCCATTAAATCATCCATATGTGGTTCCGTCATCCTGCAAAACTCAAAAGACCTCTCACTCTCAAAATCAAATTAGCGGGATGAGCGTAGCTCAAGATCGGGTATACAGGGCTTATATATTTTTGTGTATGGCTTTCACAATCTTCGTCTTCGACTACTGCGGGATTTGTAATCTTTGAAAAATCTGTGTTTTATCCTTCTGCGTGTGCTGAAAATGCTTCAGCAAACCTGCGTATGCGAAGAATACCTTCCAATGAACAACTTTGCAGTTCGGAGTTTCTGCGCAGGAACAGCCCTTCTATGAGTTTTGAACAGAAGTCAGTTTTGACTTCAGGTGACTTGTCTGACTTGCAGAGTTACAGACTTATGTGACTTGCAGAGTTCCAGGACTTGCAGAACTTGGTTGATTTATCTGACTTGCAAAATTTCGACTTGAAGGATTTGCAGAACTTGGTTGCTTGTGTGTGACTTGCAGAATTGAGAGGACTTATGTGATTGGAGTTTAAGTGATTAGGCCTTAGGCTTAATCTGTTGAAAACGACGAAATTTAAGGGGGGGGGCCCTTTTTTCAGCGCGGCGAAAATTACAGACTCCTCCTCTGATACCTCACGCCCAAATTTAGAAGCTTAAAGCTTCTTTAAGCTTTACTATTAAGCTTAATAATAAGCTTTTTATCCTTTGAATTAAAGCTTTTAGGCTTTTAGGCTATGGAGTCTTATCTCTGTTTGAAGACGACTTGATGTAGGAGATATCCACGTGGTCGTCCGCCTCTGCAAGCTGGTCCTTCACGATCTGATGATGGAAACAGAGGTTCTCGATCGCCAGGAATCCACCCGTATCGACCGTTCGCGATGAGATTGACCGTAGAGCTCGATCGTTCCAGGAGCTCCGCCTTCGCACAAGATGGGTAGCGATTGGAAGCTCTTGATCTCAGCTTCGCTCTGATACCACTGGTGCGTAGATCGGATGTTGTACGCTTGCGTAGTGAATGGCGGAAGGTCCCCAAGAACAATAGAACTCTACTTTTTGCACAAAATTCAAGGTAAAAAGCATGAACGACATGAACAAGAGACCAATTAGGTGCAATCTCCCCCCATGCCTTGTGTGAGCGCTCCACAAAGCATGTATTTTATGTATTAATCATCTTCAAGCTCAAATAATAGCCCAAATTACAAAATAGCAAGCTTTTAGCTTTTGAGTTTGCTTTAGCACAAAATAGAAATAAAGCTAGTGGGCGGTGCCCAAAGAGTCTGGCATACCCAATACAATGTCCAAGTACAAATAACATAATCGTCCATGCGCATACAAAACAATAAATAAATATCCAACGCCTCAATAAATAGGCGCGACAAAATATAGGCGCCATGCCTAAGGTATACGGCCATCAAAATATAAGTAATAAATCGAATACTCGCTATCCTCCAATGCTTTCCTCCGCCACTACTGCTATCTCTACACATCAACTGAAGCATTCACAATCGTTAGTAAAATAATACAATTAAACCGACAAAAGTGAATGCCTAGCAGTCTTCAGCTACATAAATAAATCAACTGGTTAGAAATCAATCCTAACCTTAATTTATTACGAGTGCGCACTCTAAACTCATAAACGTTTATTAATTTAATATGCATTTTGCGAAATCACCCGCTATGGAATCACCCATGTACACACTAAATTAATGAAACGCCCAAAAAGGATAGGCGTCCCCATCAACTTCTCGCACAAAGAATCCACTTTGTGTATGAGCCCCGGTCATCAAAGTTTACGGAATCCACCGTAAAACCTCACGGAATCCACCGTGGCATGGAATCCACTGTGAAATATGTCTCCTGGCATCATACCCCCGGGGTGGGATAGCAATCGACCTCAATTGCTATTAGCTCAATGTGGAGCTAACAGAGTGGGGCAAGCATTTAAGTCTCTAGCGTGCATCCATTGGGCTTCCTCTACAGGATGGTTTTTAAATTTAACTAGATATCTAAAATATGTTCGGCCAATTCTAGTGGTCATAAAGTCAGTATCTATGATAGCTTCAGGTTCAATTATTTCAGTCTCTTCCTCTAACAAAGGTGGGTTTTCATAAACAAGGTGTACAGGTAATTGGCCTCTAAGGGTCTTAATAAACTAATGTGAAATGTGTTGTGAATTTTCCAGTGAGGTGGTAATTCTAACTTGAATGCATTGTCATTAATTTTGTGAATGATCTTAAATGGTCCATAGAATCTAGGGGCTAATTTGACAACTGGATGTCTATCTACACTTTGTAATCCACGTTTTTCTATTCTCAACCAAACATAGTCATCAAGTTTGAAATTCATTGCTTGTCTTTTCTTATTGGCTTGTTTGGTATATGATTGCTGGGCTTTGGCAATCATGTCTTTAACCTCATCAAAAATAGTATTGTGCATACTAGCAATATCATCAGCACTCTGAATTCTATTTGACAAAGATGCAACAGGTGTAGACAATCGATAACCATAAATCACTTCAAATGGTGCTTTCTTTGTAGATGTGTGTGGTGTATTGTTATATGCAAACTGTAATAAATGTAAATGTGTGTCCCATGTCTGTGGTTTAGAAATAGTGTAAGCACATAAAAGATCTAGTATAGTACTGTTAGTGGCTTCTGTTTGTCCATTAGTTTCAGGATGAAATACAGATGAGAAATCAATTTTTGTGCCTAGGTTAGCAAACAAAGTAATCCAAAAGTTGTTACAAAATCTAGAATCACGATCAGAAATAATAACTTTTGGTAATCCATGGTTAATGAAAACAGTTTTCAAAAACAATTGTGCTGCCTGTGATGTTGTTAAAGTTTTCTTACATGGAATGAAATATGCTTGTTTACTAAACCTATCTACTACTGTCCAAATCATATCATGGTTAGATTTAGTATTAGGTAAACCAGTAATAAAATCCATAAAAATTTGTTCCCATGGTCTTGATGGAATAGATAAAGGCATAAGTAATCCATATGTTTACCATGATGTCTCTTAACCCTTTGACAAATCAAACATTTAGAAACAAAGTTAGATACATCAGTGTCCATATGCGGCCAATAAAAATGTTCAGTTAATGTACGTAAAGTAGATATGATACCTCTATGACCTTGATATGGAGGACAATGAAGCTCATTCAAAACAAAAGATCTGAATGGAACTGTTACACATAATCTCTTTTCATAAAACATGAATCCATCATTATAAGATAGTGAATCAATAGGAATCCAGTTATTTTGAACTAATTTATTCCAATCATCATGAAAAGTAATGTCTTGATGATAAGTAACTTTCATAGGAGTTAAAGAATCAAATGATATAACAGAAATGTTATGAATGGCAGGTCTTCTACTTAATGCATCGGCCACTACATTTTCTTTATACCGGGTTGATATTGAATGATAGGATGAAAACTCTGAATAAAGGCTGCCCATTTGATATGTCAGTCAGATATTTGGGGTTGGCTAAGTAAATGTCTAATACTTTGTTGATCGGTCTTAATCATAAATTCAGAACCCATTAAATAATGTTTCCACTGTCTTAAGGCTTGTACCACAGCTAATAATTCTTTGTCATATGTGGAATATTTCAGTTCAGAGGGTTTCAGCTTACAACTAGAATAGGCTATGGGATGATTGTCCTGCATAAGTACGGCTCCTATTCCTGATCCACTAGCATTAGTCACTACTAAAAAGAATGGTCTATTAAAATCAGGCAACTGTAGTACAGCAGCATGGGTTAATGCATGTTTCAATAAGTCAAAGGATTTCTGTTGATTATCGGACCAATGATAAACAATACCTTTCTTCAGAAGTTTGGTCAATGGTAAAGCAAGCAATGAAAAATTACGCACAAACTTCCTATAGAAACTAGCAAGACCTAGGAATGATCGTAACTCATGCACATTTTTAGGTATAGGCTAGTTCAATATTGCTTCTATTTTCTTAGGGTCAATCTTAATTCCATCAGATGATACAATATGACCTAAATATTCAATTTCTGTTTTAAAGAACTCACTCTTTTCCGGATTGGCATACAGTTGATTATCTTTTAATAACTGGAAAACCAATGACAAATGCTCATAATGTTCTTTCTCATTTTGACTAAACACCAAAATATCATCAAAGAAGACAATAACAGAATACTGATATTTCAAAAATATACGGTTCATCATTCTACTAAATGTAGCAGGTGCATTAGTCAGTCCGAAAGGCATCACTAAAAATTCATAATGACCAAATTGTGTCCTAAATGCAGTCTTGAATATGTCAGACTTATCTAGTCTCACCTGATGATAACCAGATTTAAGGTCTATTTTACTAAATATGGCAGAACCTTGCAGTTTATCCATAAGGTCATCGACTCTAGGAATTGGATACCTATTCTTTACTGTGATCTTATTTAAAGCACGATAGTCAATGCACATACGATAGGTATTATTCTTTTTCTTTACTAACAGAACAGGTGCACCAAATGGAGAACTACTAGGTCTAATCAATCCTCTATTTAGTAATTCCTCAACTTGACTTTGAATTTCTTTTTGCTCTATCTGGTTATGCCTATATGGTGCTTTACAAGGTGGTTGGGTACCAGGAATCAAATCTATTTTATGGTCTTCTAGACGTGAAGGAGGTAAACCAGGTGGTAGATCTTCCGCAAAACAGTCTTTAAAATGTGCAAAAAATTCTTTATGCCTAGGGTGCACATGATTTTCTTTAACTTGCAGTTCATTCACCCAAATGAGATAAGATTTACTACTTTTGCGTAATGCACGTTTAGCTTGAGTATGCGAAAGCAGTGGAAAAGCATTAGATGCATGCATACCATACAATGTAATATGTTTTCCTTGAAATTGAATATTTATTGAATGTGTGGAATAATCTATATTAGGGTTATGCTGATGACGCCAAGGCATACCTAAAATAATGTCACTGGACTGTAATGGTACAACTAGAAAATTTCTTCTTTCAGTGTATTGACCAATTTGAATTTCTAAGTCATGCACTTCCTGTGTACCATTATACCTAGTGCCTAAGAATGCTGCTTTAATGCGATAATGCGTAGGTACAGTCTGTAACTTCAATTCTTTTACTAGCTTTGCAAAAATAAAATCATGAGTACTACCATCATCATGCAAAATAATATTTTCCTTTCATTGCACTAAACATTTCATTGTCGATAAAGAATGTGGAGTTGGCATACCTAGTAAAGTATCCGAAGGAGTAGTAATGTCGTCTTCATCTTCCGTGGAATCAGACATCTCTTCATGTTCGTCATCTTCCATTGCTCCAAGGTAGTTGATATGGACAGGTGGCTTCTTCGAATGACAATTTGCTGCTAGATGTCCAGGTTGGTGGCATTTATAACACACTATAGGCTTGGCTTTGGTTACATTGTTTGCAATGGCAGGAAGTCTAGGGATATTAGGATTTGGCTGTGGAATGGGCTTGGGGTTTTGGTTGGTATTGAATGGTAAAGCAGGTGGTTTTGCCCAATTTTTACGAAAAAATGATGAAGGAAAACGACCTTGATTAAATCTTCTAAAATTTGAGTTGAATTGCTTAGATCCATAGTTATCATTGGCTTGGAATTGCTGTGGACGCTTATCTCTTCCTCGCAGCTTGTCTTCAGTGTCGTGAGCTAATGAAATTGCGTCTTCAAGAGTTGCAGGCTTGAGAATATTAACTTCAGTGTAATAATGCCCAAGTAGTCTAGACATATACTTGCGCTTGTGTGTCACTTCAGGTACGTCTTCAAGCATGTGTAACTGGAGTAATGCATTCCAAAAGCGTTCAGTGTACTGAGAAATAGGCTCACGATCTCGTTGCTGAAGAAGGTCCCATTGCTTTATGGCTTTTTCATGGAATTGTGGAGGAAGGAAATTCTGCATAAACTTCTTCTTGAAATTCTCCCAGGTAGTGGGACAATCTATACTCTTGCGAACCATGGTCCACCAAAGAGATGCTCTATCCACTAAATGATTAGTGACACACTTGATTTTATCTTTTTGTGCATATGTTTCCTCATGAAAGTAGTCATCAAACAGACTAATGAATGCAAGAACAGTTTTTCCCTCTCGAGTGCTATTGAAAGTACGGAATTTGAAATTTCTTTTACTTATCTTTGTTTCCTTGCAGATGGATTGAGCTTCGAGAGTTGCGTCGATAGTACGTCGAATAAGATCTTCAGATTGAGGTTCTTCTTTGTCGGTAGTCGATCTTTGTAAATTAGCCAATTGAACTTGCAATGCTTGCCTAGCTCGTCGTTCTTCATCCAACTGCATCATAATTAAGTCCAACTTTTGCTCCATCGTAAGTTCAGGTAGGTTGCCTTCAGCCATTAAATCATCCATATGTGGTTCCGTCATCCTGCAAAACTCAAAAGACCTCTCACTCTCAAAATCAAATTAGCGGGATGAGCGTAGCTCAAGATCGGGTATACAGGGCTTATATATTTTTGTGTATGGCTTTCACAATCTTCGTCTTCGACTACTGCGGGATTTGTAATCTTTGAAAAATCTGTGTTTTATCCTTCTGCGTGTGCTGAAAATGCTTCAGCAAACCTGCGTATGCGAAGAATACCTTCCAATGAACAACTTTGCAGTTCGGAGTTTCTGCGCAGGAACAGCCCTTCTATGAGTTTTGAACAGAAGTCAGTTTTGACTTCAGGTGACTTGTCTGACTTGCAGAGTTACAGACTTATGTGACTTGCAGAGTTCCAGGACTTGCAGAACTTGGTTGATTTATCTGACTTGCAAAATTTCGACTTGAAGGATTTGCAGAACTTGGTTGCTTGTGTGTGACTTGCAGAATTGAGAGGACTTATGTGATTGGAGTTTAAGTGATTAGGCCTTAGGCTTAATCTGTTGAAAACGACGAAATTTAAGGGGGGGGCCCCTTTTTTCAACGCGGCGAAAATCACAGACTCCTCCTCTGATACCTCGCGCCCAAATTTAGAAGCTTAAAGCTTCTTTAAGCTTTACTATTAAGCTTAATAATAAGCTTTTTATCCTTTGAATTAAAGCTTTTAGGCTTTTAGGCTATGGAGTCTTATCTCTGTTTGAAGACGACTTGATGTAGGAGATATCCACGTGGTCCTCCGCCTCTGCAAGCTGGTCCTTCACGATCTGATGATGGAAACAGAGGTTCTTGATCGCCAGGAATCCACCCGTATCGACCGTTCGCGATGAGATTGACCGTAGAGCTCGATCGTTCCAGGAGCTCCGCCTTCGCACAAGATGGGTAGCGATTGGAAGCTCTTGATCTCAGCTTCGCTCTGATACCACTGGTGCGTAGATCGGATGTTGTAGGCTTGCGTAGTGAATGGCGGAAGGTCCCCAAGAACAATAGAACTCTACTTTTTGCACAAAATTCAAGGTAAAAAGCATGAACGACATGAACAAGAGACCAATTAGGTGCAATCTCCCCCCATGCCTTGTGTGAGCGCTCCACAAAGCATGTATTTTATGTATTAATCATCTTCAAGCTCAAATAATAGCCCAAATTACAAAATAGCAAGCTTTTAGCTTTTGAGTTTGCTTTAGCACAAAATAGAAATAAAGCTAGTGGGCGGTGCCCAAAGAGTCTGGCATACCCAATACAATGTCCAAGTACAAATAACATAATCGTCCATGCGCATACAAAACAATAAATAAATATCCAACGCCTCAATAAATAGGCGCGACAAAATATAGGCGCCATGCCTAAGGTATACGGCCACCAAAATATAAGTAATAAATCGAATACTCGCTATCCTCCAATGCTTTCCTCCGCCACTACTGCTATCTCTACACATCAACTGAAGCATTCACAATCGTTAGTAAAATAATACAATTAAACCGACAAAAGTGAATGCCTAGCAGTCTTCAGCTACATAAATAAATCAACTGGTTAGAAATCAATCCTAACCTTAATTTATTACGAGTGCGCACTCTAAACTCATAAACGTTTATTAATTTAATATGCATTTTGCGAAATCACCCGCTATGGAATCACCCATGTACACACTAAATTAATGAAACGCCCAAAAAGGATAGGCGTCCCCATCAACTTCTCGCACAAAGAATCCACTTTGTGTATGAGCCCCGGTCATCAAAGTTTACGGAATCCACCGTAAAACCTCACGGAATCCACCGTGGCATGGAATCCACTGTGAAATATGTCTCCTGGCATCATACCCCCGGGGTGGGATAGCAATCGACCTCAATTGCTATTAGCTCAATGTGGAGCTAACAGAGTGGGGCAAGCATTTAAGTCTCTAGCGTGCATCCATTGGGCTTCCTCTACAGGATGGTTTTTAAATTTAACTAGATATCTAAAATATGTTCGGCCAATTCTAGTGGTCATAAAGTCAGTATCTATGATAGCTTCAGGTTCAATTATTTCAGTCTCTTCCTCTAACAAAGGTGGGTTTTCATAAACAAGGTGTACAGGTAATTGGCCTCTAAGGGTCTTAATAAACTAATGTGAAATGTGTTGTGAATTTTCCAGTGAGGTGGTAATTCTAACTTGAATGCATTGTCATTAATTTTGTGAATGATCTTAAATGGTCCATAGAATCTAGGGGCTAATTTGACAACTGGATGTCTATCTACACTTTGTAATCCACGTTTTTCTATTCTCAACCAAACATAGTCATCAAGTTTGAAATTCATTGCTTGTCTTTTCTTATTGGCTTGTTTGGTATATGATTGCTGGGCTTTGGCAATCATGTCTTTAACCTCATCAAAAATAGTATTGTGCATACTAGCAATATCATCAGCACTCTGAATTCTATTTGACAAAGATGCAACAGGTGTAGACAATCGATAACCATAAATCACTTCAAATGGTGCTTTCTTTGTAGATGTGTGTGGTGTATTGTTATATGCAAACTGTAATAAATGTAAATGTGTGTCCCATGTCTGTGGTTTAGAAATAGTGTAAGCACATAAAAGATCTAGTATAGTACTGTTAGTGGCTTCTGTTTGTCCATTAGTTTCAGGATGAAATACAGATGAGAAATCAATTTTTGTGCCTAGGTTAGCAAACAAAGTAATCCAAAAGTTGTTACAAAATCTAGAATCACGATCAGAAATAATAACTTTTGGTAATCCATGGTTAATGAAAACAGTTTTCAAAAACAATTGTGCTGCCTGTGATGTTGTTAAAGTTTTCTTACATGGAATGAAATATGCTTGTTTACTAAACCTATCTACTACTGTCCAAATCATATCATGGTTAGATTTAGTATTAGGTAAACCAGTAATAAAATCCATAAAAATTTGTTCCCATGGTCTTGATGGAATAGATAAAGGCATAAGTAATCCATATGTTTACCATGATGTCTCTTAACTCTTTGACAAATCAAACATTTAGAAACAAAGTTAGATACATCAGTGTCCATATGCGGCCAATAAAAATGTTCAGTTAATGTACGTAAAGTAGATATGATACCTCTATGACCTTGATATGGAGGACAATGAATCTCATTCAAAACAAAAGATCTGAATGGAACTGTTACACATAATCTCTTTTCATAAAACATGAATCCATCATTATAAGATAGTGAATCAATAGGAATCCAGTTATTTTGAACTAATTTATTCCAATCAGCATGAAAAGTAATGTCTTGATGATAAGTAACTTTCATAGGAGTTAAAGAATCAAATGATATAACAGAAATGTTATGAATGGCAGGTCTTCTACTTAATGCATCGGCCACTACATTTTCTTTATACCGGGTTGATATTGAATGATAGGATGAAAACTCTGAATAAAGGCTGCCCATTTGATATGTCAGTCAGATATTTGGGGTTGGCTAAGTAAATGTCTAATACTTTGTTGATCGGTCTTAATCATAAATTCAGAACCCATTAAATAATGTTTCCACTGTCTTAAGGCTTGTACCACAGCTAATAATTCTTTGTCATATGTGGAATATTTCAGTTCAGAGGGTTTCAGCTTACAACTAGAATAGGCTATGGGATGATTGTCCTGCATAAGTACGGCTCCTATTCCTGATCCACTAGCATTAGTCACTACTAAAAAGAATGGTCTATTAAAATCAGGCAACTGTAGTACAAGAGCATGGGTTAATGCATGTTTCAATAAGTCAAAGGATTTCTGTTGATTATCGGACCAATGATAAACAATACCTTTCTTCAGAAGTTTGGTCAATGGTAAAGCAAGCAATGAAAAATTACGCACAAACTTCCTATAGAAACTAGCAAGACCTAGGAATGATCGTAACTCATGCACATTTTTAGGTATAGGCTAGTTCAATATTGCTTCTATTTTCTTAGGGTCAATCTTAATTCCATCAGATGATACAATATGACCTAAATATTCAATTTCTGTTTTAAAGAACTCACTCTTTTCCGGATTGGCATACAGTTGATTATCTTTTAATAACTGGAAAACCAATGACAAATGCTCATAATGTTCTTTCTCATTTTGACTAAACACCAAAATATCATCAAAGAAGACAATAACAGAATACTGATATTTCAAAAATATACGGTTCATCATTCTACTAAATGTAGCAGGTGCATTAGTCAGTCCGAAAGGCATCACTAAAAATTCATAATGACCAAATTGTGTCCTAAATGCAGTCTTGAATATGTCAGACTTATCTAGTCTCACCTGATGATAACCAGATTTAAGGTCTATTTTACTAAATATGGCAGAACCTTGCAGTTTATCCATAAGGTCATCGACTCTAGGAATTGGATACCTATTCTTTACTGTGATCTTATTTAAAGCACGATAGTCAATGCACATACGATAGGTATTATTCTTTTTCTTTACTAACAGAACAGGTGCACCAAATGGAGAACTACTAGGTCTAATCAATCCTCTATTTAGTAATTCCTCAACTTGACTTTGAATTTCTTTTTGCTCTATCTGGTTATGCCTATATGGTGCTTTACAAGGTGGTTGGGTACCAGGAATCAAATCTATTTTATGGTCTTCTAGACGTGAAGGAGGTAAACCAGGTGGTAGATCTTCCGCAAAACAGTCTTTAAAATGTGCAAAAAATTCTTTATGCCTAGGGTGCACATGATTTTCTTTAACTTGCAGTTCATTCACCCAAATGAGATAAGATTTACTACTTTTGCGTAATGCACGTTTAGCTTGAGTATGCGAAAGCAGTGGAAAAGCATTAGATGCATGCATACCATACAATGTAATATGTTTTCCTTGAAATTGAATATTGATTGAATGTGTGGAATAATCTATATTAGGGTTATGCTGATGACGCCAAGGCATACCTAAAATAATGTCACTGGACTGTAATGGTACAACTAGAAAATTTCTTCTTTCAGTGTATTGACCAATTTGAATTTCTAAGTCATGCACTTTCTGTGTACCATTATACCTAGTGCCTAAGAATGCTGCTTTAATGCGATAATGCGTAAGTACAGTCTGTAACTTCAATTCTTTTACTAGCTTTGCAAAAATAAAATCATGAGTACTACCATCATCATGCAAAATAATATTTTCCTTTCATTGCACTAAACATTTCATTGTCGATAAAGAATGTGGAGTTGGCATACCTAGTAAAGTATCCGAAGGAGTAGTAATGTCGTCTTCATCTTCCGTGGAATCGGACATCTCTTCATGTTCGTCATCTTCCATTTCTCCAAGGTAGTTGATATGGACAGGTGGCTTCTTCGAATGACAATTTGCTGCTAGATGTCCAGGTTGGTGGCATTTATAACACACTATAGGCTTGGCTTTGGTTACATTGTTTGCAATGGCAGGAAGTCTAGGGATATTAGGATTTGGCTGTGGAATGGGCTTGGGGTTTTGGTTGGTATTGAATGGTAAAGCAGGTGGTTTTGCCCAATTTTTACGAAAAAATGATGAAGGAAAACGACCTTGATTAAATCTTCTAAAATTTGAGTTGAATTGCTTAGATCCATAGTTATCATTGGCTTGGAATTGCTGTGGACGCTTATCTCTTCCTCGCAGCTTGTCTTCAGTGTCGTGAGCTAATGAAATTGCGTCTTCAAGAGTTGCAGGCTTGAACATATTAACTTCAGCGTAATAATGCCCAAGTAGTCTAGACATATACTTGCGCTTGTGTGTCACTTCAGGTACGTCTTCAAGCATGTGTAACTGGAGTAATGCATTCCAAAAGCGTTCAGTGTACTGAGAAATAGGCTCACGATCTCGTTGCTGAAGAAGGTCCCATTGCTTTATGGCTTTTTCATGGAATTGTGGAGGAAGGAAATTCTGCATAAACTTCTTCTTGAAATTCTCCCAGGTAGTGGGACAATCTATACTCTTGCGAACCATGGTCCACCAAAGAGATGCTCTATCCACTAAATGATTAGTGACACACTTGATTTTATCTTTTTGTGCATATGTTTCCTCATGAAAGTAGTCATCAAACAGACTAATGAATGCAAGAACAGTTTTTCCCTCTCGAGTGCTATTGAAAGTACGGAATTTGAAATTTCTTTTACTTATCTTTGTTTCCTTGCAGATGGATTGAGCTTCGAGAGTTGCGTCGATAGTACGTCGAATAAGATCTTCAGATTGAGGTTCTTCTTTGTCGGTAGTCGATCTTTGTAAATTAGCCAATTGAACTTGCAATGCTTGCCTAGCTCGTCGTTCTTCATCCAACTGCATCATAATTAAGTCCAACTTTTGCTCCATCGTAAGTTCAGGTAGGTTGCCTTCAGCCATTAAATCATCCATATGTGGTTCCGTCATCCTGCAAAACTCAAAAGACCTCTCACTCTCAAAATCAAATTAGCGGGATGAGCGTAGCTCAAGATCGGGTATACAGGGCTTATATATTTTTGTGTATGGCTTTCACAATCTTCGTCTTCGACTATTGCGGGATTTGTAATCTTTGAAAAATCTGTGTTTTTATCCTTCTGCGTGTGCTGAAAATGCTTCAGCAAACCTGCGTATGCGAAGAATACCTTCCAATGAACAACTTTGCAGTTCGGAGTTTCTGCGCAGGAACAGCCCTTCTATGAGTTTTGAACAGAAGTCAGTTTTGACTTCAGGTGACTTGTCTGACTTGCAGAGTTACAGACTTATGTGACTTGCAGAGTTCCAGGACTTGCAGAACTTGGTTGATTTATCTGACTTGCAAAATTTCGACTTGAAGGATTTGCAGAACTTGGTTGCTTGTGTGTGACTTGCAGAATTGAGAGGACTTATGTGATTGGAGTTTAAGTGATTAGGCCTTAGGCTTAATCTGTTGAAAACGACGAAATTTAAGGGGGGGGGCCCTTTTTTCAGCGCGGCGAAAATCACAGACTCCTCCTCTGATACCTCGCGCCCAAATTTAGAAGCTTAAAGCTTCTTTAAGCTTTACTATTAAGCTTAATAATAAGCTTTTTATCCTTTGAATTAAAGCTTTTAGGCTTTTAGGCTATGGAGTCTTATCTCTGTTTGAAGACGACTTGATGTAGGAGATATCCACGTGGTCCTCCGCCTCTGCAAGCTGGTCCTTCACGATCTGATGATGGAAACAAAGGTTCTTGATCGCCAGGAATCCACCCGTATCGACCGTTCGCGATGAGATTGACCGTAGAGCTCGATCGTTCCAGGAGCTCCGCCTTCGCACAAGATGGGTAGCGATTGGAAGCTCTTGATCTCAGCTTCGCTCTGATACCACTGGTGCGTAGATCAGATGTTGTACGCTTGCGTAGTGAATGGCGGAAGGTCCCCAAGAACAATAGAACTCTACTTTTTGCACAAAATTCAAGGTAAAAAGCATGAACGACATGAACAAGAGACCAATTAGGTGCAATCTCCCCCCATGCCTTGTGTGAGCGCTCCACAAAGCATGTATTTTATGTATTAATCATCTTCAAGCTCAAATAATAGCCCAAATTACAAAATAGCAAGCTTTTAGCTTTTGAGTTTGCTTTAGCACAAAATAGAAATAAAGCTAGTGGGCGGTGCCCAAAGAGTCTAGCATACCCAATACAATGTCCAAGTACAAATAACATAATCGTGCGCCCATGCGCATACAAAATAATAAATAAATATCCAACGCCTCAATAAATAGGCAGGACAAAATATAGGCGCCATGCCTAAGGTATGCGCCCATCAAAATATAAGTAATAAATCGAATACTCGCTATCCTCCAATGCTTTCCTCCGCCACTGCTGCTATCTCTACACATCAATTGAAGCATTCACAATCATTAGTAAAATAATAGAATTAAACCGACAAAAGTGAATACCTAGCAATCTTCAACTACATAAATAAATCAACTGGTTAGAAATCAATCCTAACCTTAATTTATTACGAGTGCGCACTCTAAACTCATAAGCGTTTATTAATTTAATATGCATTTTGCGGAATCACCCGCTATGGAATCACCCATGTACACACTAAATTAATGAAATGCCCGAAAAGGATAGGCGTCCCCATCAACTTCTCGCACAAAGAATCCACTTTGTGTATGAGCCCCAGTCATCAAAGTTTACGGAATCCACCGTAAAACCTCACGGAATCCACCGTGGCACGGAATCCACTGTGAAATATGCCTCCTGGCATCACCATCTAAGGAATGGATGAGTCAACTATTGGGCATGTCATGGAAAGTCAAAATAATGCATTTTAATGCCGACGATCAAGTGAAAGGTTAATCAATCAAATCTTACATTTAAGTAAATCTTTTTTTACTTAATTGTATGCCTTGATTTAATTGATATAGGTATTGCTTAGATGAATTGTTGTGTTAGTCACTTTTACTTACTATATTTTTTGTTTTAATTATAGGTATTCCATCACTAGACAAACTCTGTGCATTCACTTTCAATATAGAAGATGGTGACTTTTGTGAGGAGAGTGGATTAGCTTGGATCAAGATACTTAAGATGAGATACATATAACTCTCATAGATATGGTTATCTTGTGGAATGGTCATAATCCTTTTGTAGTCAGTGTAGAGAGTCTTTGGTCCATTTCTTTTCTGAGACAAGAAATCCAACTAATGTCCACTGAACCCCTAGGCAACTTCTATTTCAAGTTAGATAATAGAGAGGTCAGGACTTGTAGTAAACAATCCTTGACATATAAGCAATGTGCTTCTCCACATATCCTTGAGATAGTAGAATCCTTGTAAAAGTTCTTATAAAGAGCAAATACAAACTTTTTAAAAACTTCAATCTACTTTAAGTTCTAATAATTTTGGTTTAATGTAATCCAAGCATGTGAGTATATATGTTGTAATTAGTCAATTACGTTGGTTCAACTCATGATTAAATTATATGCTAGAGTTTTGTAGCCTTTGGAATATTGTCTTTGCATAATGATATATTGTAGCTCATCTCATCTACTCATTTTTTTAGCACTCTCTCTATTGTGGAAATGAATGAAAATAAGTGTTGTAAGTATTTAGATTTCTAGATGTTGTGGTCTTTTAGATTTTTTTTCTTATAAAATTTCGATATTATCTCTAGTTAGACTCGAACATACTCAGTGATCCAAACATATTTGACGATATAATGAAGTGTTTGTCTATCTGAGTAATTTTGATGGTGGCTTTAAATTATTGAAATAAAGTATCTATGGTTAGGATTTTAATTTGAAACTTTAAGGTTAAAAATTTTATAAGAACATTTTTTAGAACCCATGGAAGTTCTTGGGGGGAATCTCTGAGTTGCTTGCTTGGAGAACCAATGAGTGAGGCCATGCTTGAAACAAGAAGGTCAAGAGACAATGCCAAGGATGGCCTTTGGACTTACAAATATGTAGAAGACCCCAAAAGAAGCCCAAGCCTTATAGACGAAGGCATCGATGGAGGGTCAGCACAACACCGCGATGGATATCCAAAGCGTTGCTACGTACTCAAGGGTATTACGCAGGTAGCCGATGGATTTGGGTGCCAAAACCTCCTGCTAAACCTCCTTTGTCGATTGAAGGCCAGATCGTATCAAGAGCAAAGAAGCATAGGAGGAGATCTAAACAAAAGACCAAGTCTCAAGTCAAAACCATTGGAGTGATCGAGCCCCTCACGGTTGAAATCAAGAAACCAAACGGGACTAATCTAAGGGTAGATCCTCAGCCTAGCATGCTTGACAAGCAGATATCAGATGTAATCGTTGAGGATACAGAAAAGCCACTAGTACCCAAGGAGCATTTGATTCCTCAAGAGGATAACAAGCATCATAGGCACAACATTTCTCATGGCAAGGTTAAATGCTCAACAAAGCAAATGGTAAAATCATCTAACAGCCACGAGCAAATCTTCCAGCCAATGTCAGAGCCACTTAGGAGTCCCAAGTTTCCTACACCCTCTTTCCCTAAACGGACACAGGAAGCACAACAGCAGTCATCAAGTGTAGCTGCTCAATCCCAATCTCTATCTCCATCTAAGCTTCCAAATATCCAAGAGGTGGGACATGACACCATCCGTAGCTCTCAGCCCAAGGATATGCATGTGCAACCTAATGTGACTAGATCAACTCATGCTCGGGACCTACACAAGTGAACGCTCAAAGGGCAACAAAAGACGCAACCACTTCCGATCGCCCTAGGGACTTGACACTGCAATCTACTAACAATAGCCAGTCCACTGAAATAGCTGCTACTACTTCCAATCAGGGATCACAGAAGTCACAACCCCTGGCTGTGACAACGCCCCTTGCGGAACGTGTCCTTAGCAATTCACCTGTGGAGGAGGTGCTGCAACCAACATTCTTGACAACACTAGCACTTCCAAAGTGCTTAAAGCCTAGGCTAGAGGAGTTAAACATAAGGGAATTGGCTGAAGATCTAGACTCTCCAAAAAGAGAGGCAGTTGTACCCTCACAACCTAGCGAGGCTATTTAGCAGGCCACGGCTATGCACCATGAGGACACATAGAGAAAGAGAATGCTAAGGCCCAACCAAGCACATCAACGACTGACCTAGTTCAAGGTCCCGAGTCTTCAAGGGATACACCTCAATTGCCTAAGAAAAAGAAGAGAAAAGAAAGAGAACAACAACGACAGTTGCAAGTGGTTGTGGACCCCAAGAACATTGAGACCAAGTGCGCTGGAGAGATGATGAACAAAGCATCAAGTCCATCCACCAATGAACCCATTGATGTCTCTCCTAATAGCGGTGAAACCTTAGACACATCTGTGTGTTCTGAAAAATCAAAGCAGCCGTTACCATCAACGGTTTCTTGCAACACTCAATCCACTGACAACAGAACTCACATTGACCAATCAAGAGTGGATACAACACTGTCACAACAGGGTGACAAATTTATACCAGTCATATCTAAGGAGAACCATGACGCAATAACAAAGCCTCAGGGGAAACATGGAAACCCCAAGAGCATAAGCAATCCTAGTGTTGACCAATCTTGCTCATCTAGGCCTGAGCCCCCAGCTATGCTAAAGTGTAGGGAAACTCCTAGAACCTTGCATGAGATAGCAACCGAGCAAGCCCTCGTTGAACATAGAAGTGTCGCAGAATGCTTAACTGAGTTGGATACTAAGCTCAAAGTTTTTGCACGTGTCTATGTCCTTACGGACATGGGTGCATTCCCTAAGGAGCAGATTGAAGAATACTTGCCATTTTCCCTATCCTGGGAAGAGCAAGAACATCTTGACAAGCACTATGATAGGCTCCTGTATGAACGCATGCGACTCACCTCTGACAAGGAAGCCAACGAACTAAGCTTAACTGTAACATTCAATGATGTGCTCTACCAACAAAATCTCTTAGAAATAAAGCAACTAAAGTGACAATCCGAGGGTCGAAGTCAATTTGAAAAACGTTGGTTTGAAAACCGCATTGTAATTGCCAAACTAGGAGCCCAGATCATGACAGTCTCAGAGGAGCGATTGGCCAAATGGCGGTCTCAAAAAGACCCAACCTATGTGGCGCCAACTTCCTTTCGAGTACCGATTGCCATTCAGGGTACAGACTTAGATGAAACTAGCCAAGAGAACTCTCTATCTGATAAGGTTCTCACTGAGGAGGAGTTACATGTTGCTAGTAGACTTGGACAAGATTCCATGCTACTCGATGTTGCAAAATATCTATCGTTATTGAGTAAGCTGCCACGAGTACTAGATGCGTGTGCCACACTCCAATACAATCCGGAGTTCTACAATTGCCTTTTATCCTCGTGAAGTGACATGGATTCGTAAATATGTATATAAATAAACAATGAATTTTGTGACCCTGTATAGACAATATCAACACACACAAGCAATGATAGTCAAGCGCAGGGAGAAGAGTTGGGTTTGATAGACAATGAATTTTGTGACCCTGTATAGACAATATCAACACACACAAGCAATGATAGTCAAGCGCAGGGAGAAGAGTTGGGTTTGATAGGCTAAGCTCCTCAGGTCCTCCTCTCACTACACATTTAGAAGTTGTGTGACCATTCCCGCCTCTAGGTGGAGGGCATGCAACCCTCACTACTGCCATAGGAAGCCCTAACCAACATCTCTGATGGTGTAGATAGGATACCGTCCCTTTCTATACACCTTTTTCCCTTTTCGATCTATCCTTCCAAGGATGAGCCCTGCCCCACTCTATGACAACCAGTCCATGCAACTTAGCATAAGCCAAGATCTGCTAATGGCTGGAGGTGAAACGGACATCATCATGGGGGCCATCCCTCTACAACAAACGTTGCATGCCTCACCTCTCCCCTCCTCATCATATGTGTTTGATAACCCACTGTATAATCCCTTCCATGCGAATAGTTTTATCTTGCCTCAAGGCCTAATCCTTGGTTCGCATTTTGCAGGTCCGCCTACATAGCCGACATGGAGCACCCAGTGAAGCTAGCTTGCAAGGATGCTATCTGCCATCGAAGGGAGCATGTAGCACAAGCTCCTCTGCCGAAACGCTACGTACCTACCCTTGAAAGATATGCAAAGAAACGAGGCCCTAAACGACACTGCACAGGACATAAGCCGAAAACCCCCCAAGCCAAGAGGACGAGAGCTCAAGGGAGCACATAGGGCATGGCAACACCGGTCGTGTGGGCCCCCAACAGACACTCGGGCACTATGTGCTCAAAAGAGGAGAGGGCAGCTCGAGACAAGCAAGAATTTGACGCATTGTTTAAAAGCATTCTGGAAACAATTGAGGCCAGGGACTACACCATCCGGGTCCCAACCGACATCTTCCTTGCCCAACCTCACAGGAGCCCCGCACCAGCAGAACCTCAGTCACCCAACCACCCGGACTCGCCCCGCCTCGTACAAATAGAGTAGCCCCATGTTGTATAAAAGGCTTATCAAATGCTACCTGGCCATGACTTTTTGTCTTTAAATGGTTAAGTGATGATATGTTCCCCAATTGTACAAACTTTTTATATTTGCGTTTAATATATTTCACATCTTTCGCAAAAGAAAAAGCTAATCAAGCGCAAGTGATAAGTATCTAAGTCAACACCATGGAATTCAGATAAGCGATGTCTCCTTGCGTTGCACTGATTTATTATAGTTGCAGCATATGCCGTGCATGTACTCTCATGAAGTGACAAGTGGATACAGGAGGACACAGGTCTTTGTGTGAAAGTGTTCAATGCCCAAGTCACTGCAAGACCACAGACCCCACAAAGAGCCGCGACAAAGCCACGCTACCGGAAGCAAAAATCACCCTTGCCAACCACCCACATCGCATGGCCCAAAGCATAGTCATGGGCTATGCTCTCTTTCTGGGACGAGCTCTGCATTTGGCTCAAGGCAGTTGTTACCTCGATTGTACCAACATTGCATGTCGTAAAGAGGTTTGCAAAATCTCAAGTGTATCTCCCTATCTCAACAACTAGTTCTCTAACAATGAGACTAGGGCACAATCATCACTGTAATATCCATTTCCTGAGCCTTCGAAGCTCGACATTTTCCAACCCATGGAAAGGCTGATAGCCTCAACATATTGCAATGGTTGTACTCAAGCAAGTCCCAAAAAAAAAAAAAAAAAGAACAAGAAAAGGAAACGAAAAAGAAAACGGAAAAGAAAAAAAGAAAAGAAAAGAAAAGAATGAAAAGATACGAAGCACCCACGATCACAGCACAGCACCTAGGGGTCCTCAGATTAGGTACGTCCAGTGACCTTGGTCCGCTGCCTTCGTCCCTAGTCCCCTAGCCCTTTAGCATCACCCACAATTGTTCAGGGCACATCAAGGGCAGGACATACCTAGGGAGCTTATCTCGCCTATGGTTAGACCTATCACCCTGACCCATTCGCACGATTCCCTCTTGCACTCTGCCTTAATACCATTGCAATCAATTGTGGTAAGCACCGAACAAATGGCCATGAAAAGTACACCGTCCTCATCAAGCAAGTCCAATAGCTACTGAAAGTGCGGTGTCCCTATGTTCAATTATGCTACGTTGTGCAATCACTATGCAAAGGATGTCTCATACACCTTCACATGTACTTCTTCTCAACATGGACAACTTTGCTTCATCCACACATTGTTACGAGAAACCAATCCGCAGTCTTCTAACTACGTAATATCTAAGTATTCACAAGCACTCACATAATATCTGCACCGAAATATATACACAGTTTGGGTCCTCAAGTACAGGACAATACTCTCAGCTTGCTTAGAGTTCGACCTATCTCCCAAACTAATTGAACTATGTCTTGTGCACGATAGACAAAACTAGCACTACCCCTAGGGAGAGACCACCTATGAGAGGTTTTTAATTGCAGGCATTGAAGACTCCAATGAAAGTATCGTTCGTTTTCATCGACACCCAACTCTGAATTCTTATCATTTATCATCGTGCAAGCCCGCCAAAAATCGTCATGTGCAGAATTCCCAAAAAACCAACACTTGTGCTGGCCATCAGTGCAATCCCCAACAAAGAACAGCCCTACCACCACCTCCAACACCCCTACCACTAGCCACCTAGGCCACCAACGTGCCCCCAACGACCTTCCTCCACACCACCATCAACACTCCTCCACGGCAACCCCACCGATGTCCCTTTCACCCACGTCTTCAGTGCATGCCAAAGCCTGCTACCTATGACGGTGAGTGCCATGGGACTGGCGCTTATCTAGAAGGGGGGTAATGTTAACCGGTAGACAAACAAGGTGGAAAATCTAGAAAAGCTAAAGCAGAAGATAAAAGCCAAGGCAAAGTGAAACGGAAGACAAAGGCGCACAAGAAAAAGCGCAAGTCAATACTTTTGTAAAAGAGCACAAGCGCATCATGATTTAATTTAAGGAGTACTGGGCTCTCACCCATGCAATTTGTAAAGGTAGAGGGGTGGTAGGAAGGAAGCTAGGAAGATAGAAGGACAATGGGAAAAAGGGTCTAGGTCATGGCCTGCCATGTAAAAAAGGGGATAAGGGGATGACCGCCAAAAAAAGACCGGGGAGGAGAAGCTCTCCATCTTCTTCTCTTCTCTTCTCTTCTCTTGCTCACAGCTATGGAGCTTGGAGCGTGGAGCTTGAGGATGGAGCCTGCTTGAAGCTTGCACTTGGATCGTGGAGCTACCGGAGTGCACGGAAGAGGAGGTAACTTGATCGGCATGGAGGTAAGCTCACTACACCCATAGATATAGATGGCGTGTCGGCTATGTGAGAGATAGCCATTACTGCTCGGCTTGGAACACTTGAAGCAATAAGCGGTCCGTGGGTCTTGGCGATTGAGTGAAAGCTCCCACAACATGATGCCATGCTTGACCTTGGATCGTATTACACCCCATGAGGCATGGAGTGGCATGCATCCCTTCTATGATTACTTGAGGATGTTTGGCTACTAGGCATGTGTATGTATGCCACATGAGCCTATGTCACGTAGATGTATCCTCATTGGATATGGAGATGGTGACTTTAAGGCCTGCAGATTATGGGATTTGGATGCCCAGCAGGTCATACGTAGTCATCATGCTGTCTTCTATGAGACACAGATACCTCTCAAGCCTCTTGATGAGCGTTCAGTATGCTTTATGACTGATTTTACGGCAGCTATAGTGCCATTATAGCAAGCTATTTATGTTGAAAATGAGGCACTTATTGGCCTAGATGACATAGCTATGCATAGCAATCAAGGGAGGATGTTGGTGGTCAGTTGCTAGACCCCTTGCAGGCTCACGAGAGCCGTTTTCTTGTAGTTTTGCAAGCTGGACAGCCAGCCATATGTCAGTCTTCCGCTTCGCTGAGGCCACATGTAGTCTTGAGACCCCGTTGGACGAGTGTCTGGGATGTTGACTCTCTTTCAGTGATTGACTCTGGAGAGTTTGGCTACTCTCCGCTGTCTTGTATGCGCTACAATGATGCTATGTGCGATTTGATGCTTTACAGCCGTGCATTGATGAGTTGTGCTTGTTTCATGAGAAGCATTCTTGGATTACTCCATTATATGGAGTTGCGGGATTGCTTATCTCCTGGATGTCATGGACTCGGGGATGCTTGACTCTTCTTCTACAGAGGTTCCTGATACTTCTTGCACATCTCGCTTTCTGATTGGGCATTAGGTGTGATGTCATGATTCCTCACATTGTCTTTTTTCTTTTATTTTCTTTATTTTCACTTCCCAACCACATTGGCCTTTTATTGGGAGGTTGTTGGGGTAAAAGGCCTTTAGGCCTGCCCATGTACACTGTGACCGCCCATTCTTTATTCATATATAATATGATAGTGCAATAAGGCTATCAATTCAGTTGGACAGCACCTACAATGTGTGTGCTCTTCTCTCCCGCATCTTCCTCTTCTGCTTCTCCACTGCCATTGCATCCCCTTCATCTCTCTCATGCACACACTTTATATATCCTCCTCTCTCTCTCTCCCTCTCTTGTATATGACATACACCCCCACACTAAGTCCTTTAATGACACCTATATCTGACATGAGTATTCGTGCATGTGTAGATAGCTTTGGAAATGGATCCAGTATCCAATGCTACACCAAATACCGAGGTCCGCATATATATATCGTCCCTCTCTACCAAACCTATTATGCACTACACAAGTAGTCGGTTCCTGATGTTGAAGAAGGAAGACATTTGCAATGGCAATGGCTACCATATTCTTGCTATCATCCATGCAAATGGCCGAATACAAAGTATGTCAATCCATTGTAACAATGACCATGAGGCTGTCCATGTATATGTTCTAGATACCTTGGTCTCACAAGACTATCTTGTCGAACAAGGAAATGGGCCTACATTGCAGCCTTCCCCCACCATAGACCTCAACTAGAGCCCTGTAGTATTGAGAAACAACAATCACCGTGGAAGCCTCACCACCCCCCTTGGACATTGAGAATAACAAAACCATCCCTATCACGCTTGATGAGGAAGAGGAGGGGATGCGACAATCCTCTTATGCTACAAGTGTGGTTGAGTACATAATGTCTTGGGGGGGTTGACACCGAGTCTTACGTCATTTGCTTCAGAATACGAGCCCTATAGAGAGAGTGGAGGGGATCCCCGTTTTCTATGATGGCAATGTGGCATACGAGCTTCCACCAGTAGCATGTGCGTCCAATGGAGGGTATGGAGCAAAAGTACAATGGCCATTGCTGGACAAAGCCCATGTCAACATCAATGGCATTCCTCGATATTATTCACTAAAGCAAATGTATCAGAGAGCTAGAGTGTCCCAATAGAGATTGTACTGGCAAGTCGACTTTTAGCTCCCCAAACAAGGTGGCATGGGAAGGTGCAAGATTCTTCATTCGCTCCACTATCATTAAAGTGATTGTAGATTCGCATGACATGGTTCTAGTACCCTATCACAAGTAAATCACACTAATCAAGTCCAAATACATGCCATGCAGGTAAACTCAGTACCGCCATACCGACTGTTGAAATGTCAATTGTTGGTCTCGAAAGCCTTGGATGCTTCTATTGTAAGAACCCCCCCCATCCTACTCTCCAACTGCGAGTGTGTAGTGTATTATGTGATGTCAGCAAGGCCAGTGTTAAGACTATTTATTCATCAAGGCACACATAACCATGAGGGGCAAAGAGGCACATGTAGAGCTAATGTCAAAGAGGTACGAAAGACCCAAGAGGAAATGGTAAGAGACTTTAGTGCAGCTCGACTTCGACACACCTGCAAATGACTATGGCTAAAAGGCTAGTGATGGGTGCCTTGGTTTGTGAGCAAGGTGTCCCCATGTCCGACACTAAACTCTCAACAATGCTCGAGCAACCACTCATTCAGAGGAACAAGTAACATATTATTCCATTCACAACACATTTCAAAATATCTTAAAAGGCCATGCATATGAAGATCAATATTTTGTGCATGCAGGTTTAAACGCATGGTCCATGCAACACACGCTGAGAGTGATCAGGGAATGGAATCTCATCTTCTAAAGTTAAAGCAATGTTGTGCATACAGATTATTCCATGGTAGCCTATTTCCTGTGCAAGCCGTTAACAATGATAGTAGGTGCTTTATATTCACAATGTTAACAATTAGGCCAGCCTCAGGGGTTGACTTAATGAATCGTATGCGAAAGAATGGCACTGGGGACCTACGCAATAGCTGGGTATGCTTTGACCACATGCATCGCATCAATGATTGGACCACCATGGCAGCACGTGTATGACCCAAGGTAGTTTCTCTTACCTAATTCTACCATCCCAACACAAACTTAAGCAACATAGTTCTCCTTACTCTTCCATTCCTTTCTTGTGTTTCTGTAGTGTGGACACACAAGAGCTGATTTTCGAGGGTTCATTGTAGACGAGGTAGCTGCCAATTGGAGGGCCATCCACACAACAATCAATGGTGGTCCGGACAATGTAATGCAAGAAAGGGAGAGATCTTGCTTATTTCATTGGGAACAAAGTCTCCAAATATACACATCATAGTATGTGCACAAAAGTTTTCAAGATGAGCATAAGCGCTTTTGTCGCAATGGAGGTGTACAGTCACAGAAGATAATGCACAATATCGATTCATTTGGGCTTGGTGGGCCTCAGGAAAAGTTGCGGATTGCAATATACCAGCATTTGTTGGCCTAGTTGGTGGCATATCAGATATCCACGTTGGAGACAACACTTTGTCGAGGTAAGATTAGTTCATATATTTTATTTTATGTAGTAGTCTTGTGGGTTCAAGTACATTTTACGCTCATTTTGACGACCATTATACATGTAACATGTAATCCATTTGTAGAATGTAAATACAGCACATAGTGCTACATATGGCAGGGCAGCAAGCACAAAAAAAAAACTCTGTAACCGTCACTATTAGCGTCACAAATTTATTTCACGCATCACTATTGGCGTCATAATATGTGTCGCAAATCGTCGCTATTGGCATCTGTTATAAGGTCCGAGATACATGCTTAACTTTCTTATATACTTAAATATATATGGTGAATATCATGCTGGCACAAAGAGAAAACAGATGAGAGAAAAGAAAGTTGTAGAGAGAGAGAGGTAGAGAAATTGACAACACACTAGGGACTGGAAGATGGGCCAGTCCCCCCCCCCCCCCCCCCCTTGTGGAGTTATACTATTGACAAGGAGCAAGCTCCTCCATTATACATAAACCAGTTCTTACTTGTAGATCTTGGAAACAAGATCGCGGTTCCTTGCACAGTATACAACCGATTAACACGTGCAACTTGGAAGTTGGCACCTTTTGATCCTTCTTGAGTCTTCTTCTCTCCTACACAATATGTGTAGGGCTCTCCTCTTGGCGCTTGATTTCAGCAGAGCTTCTGCAGCACTTGCACCTTCTCTTCTCCTCTTGGAACTTGATTTTAGCAGAGCTTCCGTAGCACTTGCACATTCTCTTCTCCTCTTGGATGCATGCAAAGTGATGCTTCCTTCACCTCTCTCACACCCAAGGAGAGCCTCTTCTTTTATAGCTTTCAAGAGCTTCTTTTCTTGGAGAGAGACTTGAGTTGATCTTTATGCAAGATGTGGTTGTTCTAGGACCTAGTATGCAACACCAATTTCGAGATATTTCTCTGTGTGTTGCTCAGATGAAAAAAAGTCCAACACAAAAGTTGTAGATCTCATTGTTTCTAATAACCCTTGCATCTCATTTTTAGAGATCGGCTTTCTATTGCAATATATTTTAAAAATCGATTCACCATGTCTTTTTTAAAAAGAACAGCTTCTCAAACATTATCTTAACCTGTGGTCAATGCAACCACCTTAAGGAGAGTTCATTAAATTGCCTTGGGCCTCAACCTTAACATTGACCTCCACACAAAAGCTTGTGTCTTTTTAGACCTTAGAAGAGAAAATCACTTCTCTCCTCACTTCGAGAGGATCATGTCTCTTGTCTTTCTTAGTGAGAGAATTACCTCTTTGGTCTTTCTTAATGAAAGAAAAGACCTTAAACCTTGACTTGTAAGGAATGCAATGCTCATTACACACAAGTAAACGTTCCTAGGCGTCCCTGCATGCACACATAAATACATATACACAATGCCAATGCACTTCCTCTTCTTAGAACTTAATCCATCTTCATTTATCTGTAACTCATTGATTCTTGTGTACAATCTTACACTTGGCAGACACTTCTTTTCCCCTTCATAACTTGTACTGCATATACTAGATATCCCCGTCACAATGCTCTGATCACCCCATTAAGTGATATACTAGGAATACTAGTCTCTAAATGGTCTCATGGCCATGCTAGATCATCATCAACACTTAAAGAAAAGTGAGTCATTAATTTATTGACATGAATATTTTTTTAATAGAAAATGCGTAATAAGCAATCAATTTAGTGACAGCATCATTATTTATGTCGTGACATAAATAATGACGTTTACCAAAAGTGTGGTATCATTTTGTAATACTTCACTTATACGTATCATGTCATCTATTGCCATGTTGTGCAAAATGCAACAAGTTGAAATCAATATTGACACCTTGTGAAAGGTGAGAAGGATCGAAGTTTGCTTGGAAGATCTATGGCCGGAGAGCAAGAGCAAGAAAGAGAGACACAAAATGGGAACTCCAACAGCCACAGTGTGAGATCGGGCCTTCCTTTATTTAAACTATCACTAAAAGAATAAAGAATAAAGTGACGGTGACAGTGACGAGCACCCACCACTTGCACTATGCAGTGGCGAGTAGTGTCAGTGTAGTAATACACGGACAGCTAGACAAAGGCGCCTTTATCCCAAACAACCTCTACTTAAAGGCGAATCTACCTCAATAAGGAGTGAAAAGAAAAAGAAAAGACAGTATAATGTACACATGTACAACAGGATGAGGAAAAACGTCATCTCATCCAATGCCCATCAATCTCTTGAGGAAGGCAAAGTGCTCAGTAGTAAGACTTTTCGTGAAAAAATCTCGAAGATTTTAGTCAATGGAGATCTTGACCAGGTTAACAGACTTGTCCTCCATGACCCCTTGTATGAAGTGATACCTCACCTCAATGTGTTTCATCTTCTCATGGAATACCGAATTCTTGGCTAGCTGAATAACACTCATAGAATTCGAATGCAGCCTAAGGATAGCATCAATCTCAAGGTCATGAACCAAGCGGCCTAACTATATGGCCTCCTTGCAGGCCTCGGTGGCTACAACATACTTGGCCTCAGTGGTAGATAGAGCCGTACACTTCTGAACCGTAGACATCCAAGAGATAGCACCTCCAACATAGGTGAATACATAGCCAGAAGTGGACTTCCTACTATCTGCATGTCCTGCCTAATCAGAGTCTGTGTACCCCACAACTCATGTATCCTGGCTACCATAGCAAATACACATATCTATTGTGCCCTTCAAGTATTTCATGATACCCTTCACAGCATCCCAATGCTTCTTGCTAGGTGCAGCCTTATAGCGTGCCACAACACCAACTACAAAGGCAATATCTTGACGAGTGGCTATCATAGCATACATCAAACTACCCACGGCTGATGCATAAGGGATCTTGGCCATCTCAACCCTCTACTCATCTGTCTGTGGACAATCGGCCTGTGAAACTTTCACATAAGAAGATAATAGATAGCCAATAGGCTTCACGTCCTACATGCGGAAACACTCAAAGACTTTACAAATGTACTCCCTCTATGAGAGGTAGAGTAGTCCGTGATGCCTATCGCGCTTAATGCATATACCAAGAATATGAGAGGCCTGTCCCAAATCTTTCATCTCAAAGCTCTTCTTCAGTTGAAATGTAAGAGCATCCAGCTCATCATGATTTGTCCCTGCTATCAACATATCATCCACATAAAGTACCAAAATAAGCAATGAGCCATTATAGGCTTTCTTCATGTAAAGACACGGATCCATAGCACTCATGTTATAGCCCTGTGACTGTATATAAAGGCATCAAACTTATAATACCACTCCCTAAGTGCTTGCTTCAAGCCATAAAGACTTTTCTTCAACTTGCACACTAGGTGCTCCTTGCCAGGTTCTGCAAAGCCCTTAGGCTACTCCATGTAAATCTCATCATGCAAGTCCCCATGTAAGAAAGCCATTTTGACATCCATCTGGTACAAGTCCAAGTCAAGATGTGCAACCAAAGCCAAGACTAAGCGCAATGTAGTCATCTTAACCACAAAAGAGAAAACCTCATCAATGTCAACACCATGCTTCTGCTTAAAACCCTTTGCTACCAATCTAGTCTTGTATGCCGGCTTGGGGTGTCCAGGTGTACTTTTCAGCTTATACACCCACTTGCATGGTAGAGCCTTCTTGCCCTTAGGCAATGCAACTAAATCCCAAGTCATATTCTTATGCAAGGAGTCTATCTCAGACTGCATAGCCCTCTCCCAGAAGGTGACTATCACCCCTGCGCATAGCCTTATCATAGGTGAGAGGCTCTCCTGCATCTGTAACCAAGACATAATGCATCGAGGGCTCAAATCGATCATGTGGGCGTCTATCTCTAATAGACCATCTCACGGCAGGCTCTGCTACTTGTCCAACACCCTGGCCATGTGTACCAATTGCTGTTGCAGGCTGTCCAACTGGCTGTGCAGGAGCATGTGGCTCCTCCTGGAATATAACCCTACGTATCTCTACCACCTTCTCAGGCTGCCTATGCATCTTATCTTCATGGAAGACTACATCATGGTTGTGAATGGCTTATCGTGCCTACGGATCCTAGAGGCGATAACCCATCTCATTTGCACTTTCATAGCCAAGAAAAATGCATTTGACACTCTTAGGATCCAGCTTACTACGCTTGTCCTTGGGCACATGGCAGTATACCTCACATTCAAAGACACGAAGATACGCATAAGATGGAGATTTCCCAGTCCATACCTCCTCTGCAATCTGAAAATCTAAACCACTGGAAGGTGATCTATTTATGATATGCACAGCTCTACTGACTGCCTCAGTCTAAAAGCTCTGTGGTAGGCCTGCATGGCTAAGTATACTACATACGCTCTTGATGGTTCTATTCATTCGCTTAGCCAAACCATTCTGGGGTGGGGTATAGGGGACCCGTCAATTGATGCTTAATACCCCTCTCATCACATAGCTGCTCAAAGGCACATGACACATATTCTCCTCCATTGTCAGTCCTAAGTCATTTTAGCCTATGCCCACTTTTGTTCTCAACCAATGCAAGCCATATCTGAAATATAGCCAAGACATCTAACTTAAGCTTAATGGGATAAGCCCAGAGTTTACGCGAAAAATTATCAATAAACGTCACAAAATACTTTGCACCACCCATAGACTGACAGGGCATGGGCCCACAAACATCCAAATGTGTCAATGCCAAGGGCTCACTCATGCGTGTCCTACCAAACTTCTTATGCGTATTCCTAGTCTGTCTGCCATAAAGATAATGCTCACATGAATCAAAACATGCGTAGTCAAGGGGCGGTAAGTATTGCAAACCGGAAAGCATTTTCATTCCCTTCAAGGACATGTGGCCCAAATGGACATGCCAAAGAGATACATGTGGGATGGAATCCACTGAAAAAACATGGTCAACAGAGAACCCATCAACTACAAGAGGATAGAGGTTGCCAGCTTTGGCACCTCTAGCAAGCACAAGTCTGCCCACAGGTGATACTCCATGTGGAATCCCCAAATGAAACTTGAAACCTCCTGCAGACATAAGACTGCGTGTAAGCGCAGGTAAATGACATACATCCTATAACAAAAAAGTATTGTCAGTAGAGAACTGTAGCCGTACATCCCCAATGCCAACAATAGCAAGTGACATGTTATCACCCAAGCGAACTGAACCAGAGACAGTGTGGTAGGAGTGGAACCACTCATGTCATGGTGTAACATGAAATGAAACACCAGAATCCAAAAGCCAACACTGCACATACATAAAGTGAACCTCGATCAACGGCGTAGCATCACAAGAACTAGCTGCAAGTATGTACTCCCCATCGGAGTCATTAGTCTGCATGACAATTATTTTCTCAATTTTCACACTGGATTTTACAAGCACCATACTGCGATCGGAGGACTTTTCCTATACTTTGTCTTTCCCCTTCTCTTTGCGCTTCTCATTGCGTAACTGATGACACTGTGGGCATATATGACCCTTCTTGCCACAATGATGGCATGTCACATTAGCATTTCTTCCACAAGACTTGTGTGATTTACCATGTGACTTAGACCTAGATTTCTGCTAGTCTCTGCCACATCCATATCCACAGTCATTCTTTCCATTACCATCTCTACCTCTAACAATCAAAGCATGCAACACACGAGAGGCATCCAAGTTCTTACGGTTGATCTCTTCTTGTAGAAGAGCACTCTCTACGTCATGCAAGTTCAAAATAGTAGCAGGAGCACATAAGACAGTGCGGAATACATCCCATGACTCACTGAGAGTCCCAAGCAAAAACAATGGAGTAACCTCATCATTGAAAGTAATGCCCTGCAAATTCAAGTTCTTGAGAATAGTATGGAACTGGCTCAAATGAGCAAACATTGTCATATTCTCCTTCATACGCAGGTCCATAAGTTGCTTCAGCCAATACATTTAACTTGCTGGACCTTTCTTATCATAGAGGTTCTTAATTTTATCCCAAAGCTGCCAAGCACTTTATGCTTCCTCAACCACATTGTAATGCACCTATTCAGTGAGAGACAAGATGAGGGTGGACTTGCATAACTCATCAAGCTTATCCCATTCGTCATCAGTCATAGTTTCAAGCTGCTTGCCATGCATCCTTAGTGGCTTTATCTGCAACTTTTGTACTAGTACCTGTCAAACTTGGCTCTTCCGATAGGCATAATTTGTACCATCAAGCTTAGTGATGTTAAAGATAGCATTGTCAGTGGAAGAAGATGCCATACTGCAGTCCAAAATGGTGCAGACAATTCAAAATTTGATTGTTGTAAACTGTAGAAAATGACCAAAAACCCACCAAAACCAAGGCAAAATGGCAAGAAACGAGTATTTAATTATGTTTCCTACCAAGTGCCATCAAAAGTACATCAAACCAGGATGATTCAGCATGAAAAATACATGACATTCTAGAGATACATGCTTGTTGTAATTTATGGCAGCAGTGTACAATGAGAGCTGACACTAGGCAAAACCCAATATTCAAAGTCAATCATAGATTGTCAATGTAAAACCAACATCAAATGGGCATAAACAATCATGTAATAGTCAAACTGACATGAGCCAACACACAAGCATGCTAGACAAAGTCCGTTAGTAAAGTCACCCCCCAATCAACAGGGAAAAATGTACATACCACTACCAAGACCTGACACAAGTCAGTGTCTGCTCAGTGAATACAAAGCCGAATCAGCCCAAGTACATCTACACGAACCAAGGTATATCAACCATACATCATCTACGAGGAGATCCCAGTCTCAAAGATCCAAAAGCTCAATATGCATAACCTGCAATGCTCAATGTCTGATAAGCGTACAAAGACACTCCCGCTGGCACAAAAGCCATAAGTGTCAAGCAAATAAGCTCAAACAAAGCATATAAGAGCACCAGTGATGGAGTATCCAAGATCATACATCAATAAGACATCTAGGGCATATGAGCAATCAAATATCAAATGATAGTATCCAATGTCATGAAGACAATCCCAATCAATCTCTAACGAGCCAACGCAAGACCAAAATAAGCTCCAAAATATCCAAAGTCAAGCCCAAATGAAGTTCCAGTAGCATTCAATTCCAAACAATGTAACTAGCATGTGTAGGTAACATAAGCATCAAGCATGTACCAACGGGTTATACATAGACCATAGGTATAACCTTTATCGCAAAGCATGCCAGTGTAGACCAATGTCAAGTAAATGCCAACCAATACGGAGCTCAAACAAGGCTCAAAATACATTCAAGAACCATCCAAAGCATTTGCCAACCTTCATTTGCATCCCAATAGTCATATGAAACACCCAGGAAGCACCTATGACCAGTAGGCAGAGCATAGAGTGACTAAACAAGCTTCAGCCTCGGAGTGTACAGTAATGATTTACTATGTAAAACTGAGTATTTCAGGCCACTAAATCAACTCCAAATGATGGCCAATCAATAGGCATATATACCTCAAACATGCGGGGACCACTCAGGACCAACCGAGCATAATCGAGCATCAAATGACCATGTAGCATAAGTATAAAGTGTAATGATAGGGGATTGCCCTATTTTGGGCTGCCTGTGGATTGTGTAAAAGACTCAATGGTTGAGCAAATTTAGCCCCAAAAGCATCTCACATTATAGGCATACATTCCCTTAGCATTCAGGGAGCATTTGGGACCCCCAACCGAGTATCAAATGTCAATGCCAACCAAGCATAAACATAAAGTGCCTATGTAACATTGTTTGTGGCTGCCTGTGGACAATGAAAAACAGTCTTGGACTGAGGTAAATCAGTCCACAAATCAATGCCAATGATAATCACCAATGTTGAGCATAAAGAGGGTGTTCCCAAGTGCCAAATGAAGTGTTTTTAAGCTCTAAAGGAATGCCCTGAGGGTGCCCAAATGGGCCTGGCAGGTGCTCGAGAAGCCGGGGAGTGACGAAAGCTTGAGAGAGTCGGCTATGGCTGCCGGGAAGGAGACCCAATGAGTGTAGGTAATCAATAGGAAGCTAAAGGAGTCAGAGACCAAGCTCGAATGCTCAAGCAACCACGCTCTGATAGCAGTTGAAAGGTGAGAAGGATCGAAGCTTGCTTGGAAGAGCTATGGTGGGAGAGTAAGAGCAAGAAAGAGAGACACACAAAATGGGAACTCCAATAGTCACAATGTGTGACTGGGCCTTCCTTTATTCAAGCTATCACTAAAAAGAATAAATAATAAAGTGACAGTGACGGGCACCCGCTATCTGTAGTGTGCAGTGGCAGGTACTGTCAGTGTAGTGATAAACGGGTGGCTAGGCAAAGGCACCTTTACCCCCAACACCTTGTAGATGCTAGGGTTTGAAATGATCCCATTTAGAATACACCATATATTTTTCAAGCATCCAAATGCATGCTCGACAATCGTCCATGTAGAAGATAGTCGATAGTTATCGAGTGATTGTGAAGACATGAGAGGCATCTAAAAAGGAATAAGCAACCATGACAATTGGTAGTATCTCCCATCCCCAATAATGTACTCCAAATGCTATAAGCAAGGATAGTGAAATAAGGACCATTTAGTCGAGAGTTGGATTATGCAAGGTGGAAGAAAGCAAAACTCTAAAGACCGTGCCTATCATTTGTGAAGCCAAGAAAACTAGAGTAAATGTCAATAGATCTCAAGTTGAAATCCAAAATGCCCTACAAGATTATAGAGTACTTTTCTTTGCAATTATGCTATGCGGTTGACAATTCATAAGCTAGCTAGCCTATCCATGCAAATGTGTGTGTAATATATAGTATTGCAATAGTTAAGCAATCCCTATTGTTATTACCTACTTGATTCCAAAGAGCCATCTCATCATGTGTAGTGGGCCACTTAATGAGCTCATTTTGAAAAGGAAGCTAATAATTGATGAAGCTGTTAACAATTTCAATGAGTGTGACACCACAAGCAAACTACTTAGAGATCACCCTATAAGAGGATCATGTGACAAAGGCATGTTTCTTAGATTAAGGGGCACTAGTTTAATCTACAAAATGTTGCAAAAGTGGAAAGCTTTAACACTCAAGCTTAGCAACAAATACACGGGTCTGGCAAGGGTACAACGCAAAGTAGCAAACTAATTTGCACCTCTTAAAAAAGGGTAATAGTGACCAATTGGCAAGGTGGAACAAGCAAGAGCGTGGAGTAGCAATTGGAGGTCAGTGGCGGTAGTCAAATGTTGGGCAACAAGTGGAATGATGTGAGGAGATGATGAATGAAATGATGGAGAGGTGACAAACTTTTACGAACAAGTGCAGTTTACGCACCACAACACCGCTCTTTTTATCACTCGAAAAGCTCGAAAAGTGCAATTGTGGGTTTGAACTTTGAAACTCAACCCACTCTCAAACCAAGAGCACCACCATGACCCCATTGGCCAAAGAGCCCCTTCAGGCTTCTAGTCGTAGTGTGTGCAGTGCTCGAAATAAATCTTTTTCGAAAAAGTTGGAAAACTTTGAAGTGGGGAAGATAAAGAGCTTTGCTGTCAAAACTTAGAGATATTGAGGCAAAAATACACTAAAATCCCCTAAGATTCGTAGTTTTTTTTAACGTTCAAATCTTATTTTTAAAAGTAAAATTTGAAATTTGAAAGTGAGATTACAGTAAACCTAGGTTTTGTTCGAGCACGGAGTGTGTGACACTCATTAGCGAATGCATCATTTCATTTGGAGATAACGTACAGAAAAGAAAAGTCCGTCCAGTTGGCAAAAAGTGGTACCTAGATATCTCTCCCGCCTCCCTCTCACATATTCCAGTTTCCCTCTCTGTGCTGATCGCCTTGAGCCTTGTGTAACAACAACAGAGAAGGGAGCGGCAGAAGCAACACTCATGTCTCGGCATCACCATCAGCACGTGTACGAGCAAGGCCCTTCCTCAGTCATTCTGGTGAGTGTCCAAGGCAGGCGCCCATCTCCTCCCCCACGCACCTACGGCGACAAAAGCAGAGCCCCCTTCTTCCCCACCGATCCTCTTAATCCCCCACCCAAACCGCTCCTCCTCGCTGTTCCCGAGGCCGAGGGGGAATACCCTGTGGTTCTCCTCTTCCATGGCTTCCTCCTCCTCAACAACCACTACTCTCAGCTCCTCCAACATGTCGCTTCCCATGGCTTCATTGTGGTTGCCCCTCAGGTGCTTCTCTCTCTCTCTCTCTCTGCCTTGTGATGAATTTTTATCCGGTTCATTGGTGGTACTAAATGCCACATTGAACTGAAATTTTAGGTCTTGATATCTGCAGATTCGATTTCCCTATGTGGTGCAATGTTCACGGAGAAAGCAAGGTTTAATGGAAAAAAGAACAGCAATTTTTTAAAAAACCTTTGAAATTTAAAGGAGAAGGTTTAAACCCTTGAACTTTACAAAATTTACATGAACTTTTATTCACACATCCCTCCAAAATTTTTGACGAAAGTTCATACACCCCTCCAAAAATTTTGGCGTAAGGTATCTTCAGTTCACAATATTTTGAGTTAAAGGATTTTGTATCTGCTACCGAAAATGTTCGTTGTGAGCACTGAGATAGTCTCTTCTCAGGTGTTGATTACGATGATATGTGACTTACAAATAGATGTTGTTTATGCTATGATGTTGTCCAACTGTGCACACCTTTTAACATCTTCTCATGTGGGAAAAAGGGCTCTTTCCCCTTACTTTTACCTATATTGTTCAACACTGCGAGCTTTTGCTCAGGAAGCACTGCATATCTAGCGAGGTGCAGTTGGACGCAAGGGACTACCATTCCGGGATGGGGGACTGACAATTCCCTGCCCCCAACCACACCTAGCTTGGCATGGGATGCATCCCTTTAAAAAGCTCATGATATTGTCATGATTCACAATGTGGCAATTATAGTGGAAATATGTCTAGAACTTCTTGTGACAATCAATGTAGCAGAAATGGTTTCTAGAATGTTGCTTGCTCGCTACGTGATAGTTATGCTTGTTCATAAGCTGTGTGACTGCTATACACCAGGGCTTGCAGGCCCCTGCCCCCAATTACACCTAGCTAGGTATGGGATTCGTCCCTCACAGAAGCTCATGATGTTGCCATAATTCACAATGGGGTAAATATAGTGGAAATTTGTCTTAAACTTCTTGTGACAATCGATATAGTAGAAGTGGTTTCTAGTTTGTTGCTTGCTCCACTCCACAATAGTTATACTTGTTCGTAAGCTGTATGATTGCTATATTCTCCTCGCCCCCCTTTCGCCAATACTAGAGACTTGATACAAGTAACTAGCCTAACCATGAAATGGCCTTTGTCTCGGCCACATGAGAGCGAATCCCATACAAAACTCTGGAAATGCGATTCAGTTAGGCCGTATGGAATCAAATCCAAACCAATCATGTGTGGCAATGTGCTGGATGTCTGCACACATTACAATGTGTATCTGAGAACTCTTTTTGTCCATTCAACAGTGGAACCGATGACTATGTTCCATGAAAGAGCTACGGATGCATTATGATTATTAAGCAGGTTTTCTCTACCGTTGGAAAGAATCTGTTTAACCACGGCTATAGTCGTTGAAAATCTACTTTATTTTTGCAATATCTTCAAGAGAATATGGCTGGTTTGAGACCTGATAAAGTTTTACTTCTTGGGTGTTTTCACGGCAGATGTACATTGTCACTGGTGCTGATGCAAGCCAAGAGATAGCCGATGCTGCTGCCATTGTCGATTGGCTGCCTCAGGGACTCACAAATTGTTTTCCAGATAATCTAATTGGTCAGGTGCACCCAAAATTGGATAAGATTGCACTTGTGGGCCATAGCAGAGGAGCCAAGGTGGCTTTTGGCCTTGCCCTTGGTCTTTGTGCTGCATCACTCAAATTTTGTGCAGTAGTTGGCTTGGACCCTGTGGATGGCAAGGATGTTGGCCAGCAGACCACACCTCCTATCCTCAAGTTTTCTGAGCATTGCTTTGATTTGAAGCTTCCCATCCTCATAGTGGGCTCGGGTCTGGGATCCATGAAAAGGAACGCACTCTTCCCACCTTGTGCTCCTGAAGGCGTGAGTCACAAGGCGTTTTTCTTCGACAGCTCGGATCCCACATTTTACTTCGTTGCATCGGAACATGGGCACATGGATTTTCTCGACGATCGCACTCATGGGTTTCGTGGCAAGCTGTCGTACTGTACATGCAGGAATGGACCATCCAGAGCACCCATGCGCAGATTCGCAGGTGGCATTCTTGTGGCATTTTTCCAAGCAGCAATGTTTTCAGAGACTGCATCCATGCAAGATCTTCTAGCAAACCCATCCAATGCTCCCGTGAAACTGGAAGACCCCGAGTGGTATATTGCAGCATGCTCGTCTTCTGAGATTCCTAATCTTGAAGCAGTCTTCACAGCGACTTGATTGCTAGAGGCTGTTGTCACATGTTCAATCGGTCACTCGTATGTGTATATATTTAAGATGGTCAAATCACTGCTGAAACATGGCAGTCATGAAAGTAATGCCCGGAGATTTAAGTTATCAATCTTACAAAATGTTTATTCATGACACTACAAGTCATTTACAGAGTCATCTGCCCCGACTTCTGCCACTTTGGCTGCAGTGTAGACTAGGCTAATTTTCCTTTGGTGGAGCACCAACTTCAAGATCAATTTCCTCCTTGGATAGTGGTTTCGCCAAAGGAGTGCACATAAAGATGAGTGAGACAGTGTGCGCGCATGTGTGATAGAGAGATGGCCTGCGTGTCGGGGCATGATTGGACGTCAGCAGTCCTGCGTCAGCATGCAGTTTCTCTTTCCTTCCTTCCTTCATCCCATTTCAGCTCTCTGTGCTGTTCCTGTGTGTTCAAAATTCATTCACAGCTCTGTCTTATCTTCGTTGTCTGTTCCAGCAGTGCACACCATCCCGCAAATCAGAGCTACAGTTCGAACTTCGTCGTGTAAAGCCCTGTGCTTGTGTGTCCACGTGCGTGTGCGTGTGCGTGTGCGTGTGCCTGTGTATGCATATACAGGCTCTCTTCTTTCTGCAGTGCAAGGAATTCAGACTCTCAGATGTACGGTTTAGGGTTTCAGGATAAAATGGGAAAAACAGGAAAAAGACAACACGTTGCCTTGAATAGAGATTCGCCTGTAGGTATGTGTTTTCTGGGCAACAAGATTCAGTCGGAGTATGCACGATGCACTTCATGAAGATTTGTGAACAGTAGAGGAAAATGAACAGACACTTTAATTCTCATTGTATTATGATGTCAAACTGTATGCAAGTGTGACTCCTTTGCAAGAATATGTTGACAGATCCATCGTCGTTTTTCTTCCAAGCAAGTTGCCTTCTGCATGGGAAGTTGCACAATGGGTAGTGTAACCTGTTGTCAGCTATTCAATGTTTTCCCATGCCCTTGCGAAGGATTATCCATGTCTTATTAGGTGTCGGTTTCCAGCATGGATGGAGATCGACAACGTTGAAAGGATGGATGCGCGTTACTTACGAGTTGAAGTGAGACGTTTGTATTGATGCATTTCACAAGTTTGGTCACACACGTCTTCGGAATGTCAAGTACTGTACCCCCAAACGATACTGCGGTGTAGAGACATTGTACAATCAAGCATAAAGCAGCCTTCAACCAATTTGCAATCACCAAAGGATAAAGCCAAAATATTGGCTGCACCGATAGTTGTGAACTTTGCAATCAAAGGGCTATTACAAAATGGTTTCAGATAGTTGGCAAGCCCCTACGGAACCTCTTTTCCCTCGTAAAAATGTGCTCGATTCTGAGACGAAGTGCAGATGCATAATATATGCTTGAAAATACTCATCCACATCATTGGCGGCGTCTAAATTATCTTCTTACAAGAGTTGAACGAGGCAATTCTTCCTTCGGCATGGCTGACAATGCATATGATCTTGTTGTGGTAAATGGGCTCAAGTATAATTTGCCTTTTGCATGATGACACGAATGTTATGCAAGACGATTGATATTCAAAGATCCAATAAACTGTGTTACAATGTGATCTTTGCGGTCCGAGTAAGTAGAGGCTCTTTCGTCACTTCATACATTGCATATAGTTTGTATACAACAGCATGATTAGCGTGCATCAACATGGTCGTTTTGTTCGTTACGGTAGCTTTATGTTGGTTTGAGTTGCTATCCGAGAGTTGTGAGGCTTGCTCATCGTGAAACTTCAGCCTCAACTTCTGCATAAGGATCCTCTTGGAAGGTGAATAGTCATCTACTGTATTTGTACGGTTAGGTTTTTGAATTTGCAATAGTATATCTTCTCAAGCTTCTTGATAAAGAGCTTCGATATGGAAGGAGATTCAAAATTATCATTCGCTACGTAATGCTTTGTTTGTGAAGATTTCAAGGAATGCTCTCTTGAAAGGCATAATTCGGCCAAAATGCTTGCTCTTCTAAATGCTCTAGATTTATTGCAACATGTGAATCTTGCTCAATCTAGTTTTAACTTTCATTAGAATGCTTTCAGCCATGTATAGCTCGATTGGGTCGTTGATATTTATTCCATACAAATCAGTATGTTTTTTTTTTTTGGATAATGTGCGGTAATATATATTAGTCAAATTTTGAGAGAATTTACATTTGGAAATTGGCTTATAGCCTCATTCTTAACTACTCCAACTTCTAACTAGCCATTTTGAATACATGGGTTTTTTTCCTAAGGGCCTTAAATATTGCTAGCCTCTCTCTCCTAACAGCTTGGAATACTTATTGCACCGACTCTTTGGGCTCTTTCCTCATCACCACTTTGTTTCTATTATTGCAGACGTGCTTCGCTAGCAACGACCTTACCTTGTTCCAAAGCTTGAGTGTTTCTTCATCTAACTTTACCTTTACTTTCTTCCTTAGTATTACAGTGTCTCCGCATGTCCAAAATAGATGTTTCACTGTTTCTTTTTGAGTTGCACAAAGGGCACAATTTGTATTGACCTTTAAAATCTTTCCCACCCGATCTTTTGTTGGAGCTTCCGAGTTGTTATCCTCCAAAGCATGACGTTCAGTTGGTGGTTGGGTGTGGCTTTCCACAACTTACTGAGTCCCCCTCTCTCAAACTCTGAAAGCGCTTTTTCACCTTGCATGTGTCATCTACCGCAATCGCACCACCTCTTCATTCTCCAAATTGAACTTCTTTCTGAGGGGCTCCATATTCATTAGTTCTCCCTCGGCTTCATCCCATATATCAATCCACCTCATGATACCTTTGTTTACCAATTTCATGGCTAGCTTTGCACCTGTGTTGATTGGCAGTTTATTGTCCCTATATCCCTGCGAGAATCTCCACACGCACTATAGCAGTGCGTAATCTCCTACTCTCGGGATTTCTTTCCCCCAGCTAAGACCTCTGATGACTCTCGTCCGTGTAAGCAACAGGTTCCTGATTGTTTTATAGCCTTTTAGGCTTAGTTGGGCTGTAGCCGCCAGAAGCTTATCCTCCCATGTTAGTCGCACCCATTTTCTTCCTCCTATCCTTGTTGTGCTTAGCACTGCCCTGCCAATTAGAGCCCATGGCTCCTCCTCCTCCTCTATTCTAAGCATGGTTTTTGGAGGCTAGCCTTTCGGCTCTTTCAAAAACCATTTCTAGTCCTAGCCCTCCATTCGCCTGGGCTTCCATCATTGTGTCCCAGTTTATTGATTGCCACTTCTCTTGATCCCCTGAAGTCCACAGAAATGATCTTAGCAGCTTGTCTACTCTGCAGCATTGGTTTCTAGAAAAGGGAGTAATTGGCGGGACAAATATGGCTGCTGGCATCAGGGTTTTTGTCCTCAACTATGATCCTTCCGATCGTGGCGAACGGGGCATTGGCGAACTTCTTGACCTTTTGCTCCATCTTGGCTAGTAACCATTTCATCTTGCTCTTTCCCAAGACTGCCAGGCCTATTGGGGCCCTAAGATACCTGAGGAACTCCCCCATCCACACCAGTTGCCTCCTAATCCTTGCAGCCAGCTCGGCTGCTCGTTGAGTCCCAAGAACAAGATCTCTGTTTTGGACTTACTTATCACTAGTCCTGACACCTGAGAGTATTGGTCGTATACTTGAAGCAAATTGGTCACATTCTCTTTTTCCGCTTGCATGATGTTCGAAGTGTCATCTGCAAATAGTTGTGCCACCATTTGTGTGCCATTGGGCAATGGCAGCCCTTTGATGTTTCCTTTCTCCACTCTATACTACAGTTCTCTTAGTAGGGGGTCCACGGCTATGGCGAATAGTAGAGGAGCTAATGGACACCCCTGCCTCACTAATCTCTTGAGCTCAAATGGGTGGGATATAAAGCCATTTACCCCCACCTTCACCGAGGCATTGGAAAATAGGGTTCTTATCATTCTAATGAGACCCTCACCTAGGCCTAGTTTCCCCATTACTTTTAGTAGGAAGTCCCACCTTAGCCTGTCATAGGCTTTATCTAGGTCCATGTTGATTAACACAAAGTTGCCCCCCATTTCTGTCGCATGTTCCATTGCCACCAAGATATTCAAGATGGCATCTTGTATCTTTTGACCACAAACAAAGCCATATCGTGCTTTGTGAAGGATTCTCCCAGCACGTACTTCAGCCTCGAGGCTATGGCCTTGGACATTACCTTATAGGTTACATTTAATATTGATCGTGGCCTCCACTACATTGGCTTATTTCTGTTTAGCCCTTTCGTAATTCATCCTTGATTGATCTCTTGTGGAATCATGCCCCTTCTCATGCAAGTATTTGGCAAGTCCCACTATGTCCCTCCCACATACCAGCCATATTCCTTGGAAGACTTCAACCAGAATCCCATCAAGGCCTGGTTACTTACCCCTCTTCATCCTTCTGATCACATATTGAAGCTCTTCACTCGAGAACTGTCTAGCCAGTAGTATTGATGCCTCCTCTGTGATTGTTGTTCCCATTGGACTCAAAAATTGCTAAAGCTTATCGGCATAATCTGGTTCATGTGTTGCCGCATGTCCATCTATGCTAGATAGGTATTTCAAAAGTACCTTGGCTATTGAAATATTATGTGCATATCTTGCCCTCCTCGTCTTCTATCATTGCAATATGATCCCTTTTCTACTTTTGTTGCAAAGGCTTATAGAATGTCGAGGTTGGGGCATCCCTCTCGATAAAGCCTACACCATTTAATTGCGTTCGTATAGCCACAACTCGCCTCCCCTCTTCCACGTTAAGGTAATCTTCAGTTCTTTAAAGGAGCCAAACCAGGTGTTGATCATTAGGATCATTGCCAAGAGTAGCCAACAAGCTAGCTCTTGCCTTGACAACCACATCTATATTCCTTCTTCTAGACTTAACTTGAGCACGGCTATGGCCTTTTGGAAGCTCCGTGATGCCTTGGATTGCTTTTTACTCTTTCGAGCAAATCTTCAACCCCTCTCCTTGCTTCCTCCCATCTATCTTGGAGTTGCTACACAATTTTTTTGTTTTGCAAAAAAGAACAATTAAACATAAATTGGGGCGACCCCTCTTTAAACCCCTAAGTTGTGTTTACCTTATGATTTCTTAGATAGGGCTATGGTTTGAGTCGATGATCTCTACTAATACCATGATGTTGGGCTTCGGTAAGATCCACCACCCTCCTTGATTGGCATAGATGCGATCTAGTTGTGCCGCTCACTAGGTACTATCCTTATGCCGATTGTGCGAGGTAAAGGCCTTTGCTAAATCTTTCTCGCACATGTGGGCTATATTGCTAGATCATGTTGACGACAGATCTCAGTCCAGCTCTCCTTTTCCATGGCTATCATTGACCCATTACTGTGATCTGTCCGCCTCAACATGTGTCATGTTCCAGTCACCCATTAGGATTGTATTCTCCTGATTTAGTTCCCCCCTAAAGTTGTCCCAAAGTCTGGCCCTCTTAGCTGAGACATTTGGGCCATAGATGGAATACATATGTAGCCTTGTACCAACTATATCAACCTGGATTCCAACAGCAGTGCCTTCCTCTTTGAGCCATAGCATTGAGGGTTTTAAATTCTCCCTTATCCAAAGCAGGGTGCCTCTTTTCCCCCTCTGCTCTGCTACTAGGAACGTGGTGTATCCCTCCACCTTCAGGTCCTCTCCTTTGCCTACATGTAGCTTAACTTCCTACGATGCTATGTATGCAGTTTTATCTCCTGATGAAGCTTTTGCATGCTGACTTCCTCCTATTAGAACAAAGGCCTCTAACATTCCAAGATATTATGCTGAGCTTAGTATTGATGCCCATGACACAAATCAGCCTAGAATTCTTGGAACTCCTCATTCTCCTCAGCTAGCGGGACATAAACATTTTTGTCCACCAAGGGGTTTCTAGCAAGTTTCTTTGAGAGAAATAGTATTGCTCCTCTTCCCCTTCTTACCTCTATGCTCCCTGAATGGTGGTTGATTCTCCTTAGCATCACTATTAGGGCTTTTCCCCTTATCCTTTGATTGCTACTTCGTTTGGGTCTGCCAGTTTGGGGCTCTATTGGCTTCGAATCCACCTCTGGCCCTGTTGTAGACTTCTATGAGGTTCCAAGTACCCCGGGCATGATCATCTGTAGCTGTTGTGATTTCTCTGGGCTGAAAAGCAATGGCCCCTCCTTGCCATTCTTCTGTTTGCAATCTCTAGCATAATGTCCATTCTGATGACATGTGTAACATGCATCCGGAGAAAGTGGTTGAACTTGACCTCCACACACACCTCCAGCTCATGCGAATCGAATACTTCCAAGTAATCCGATATTTCCTTGTTCGTGCTCCGTAAGATGCATGCCTTCTTCTCTACCCTGATGACTCCATTATTCACCTTCAAGATGTATAGCACCTTGCCCAATGCCCCAATCTCTTCTTCCAACCAATCTGGGAGGCCTGGGTATGTAACCCAAACCGGGCACTCCTATTGCAGGGAATCCTCAGGGTTAAAGTGCGGGGACCATGGGAGCATGTACACAAAGTTGCCCCTAAGACCAACAGGTGAAGCCACAACCAGTCCCTTTCTTGATGTGTGCCCACGATTGCGAAGTAAAACCCCTTACCCACAAACTTGTATTGGTTAAGCATTGCTCTCCCATGGTATGTATGCATGAACCACCAAGCAAATTCATCTTCTCTAGGGATCTTCCCATGAAGTAGAAGTAAATTCTGCCAAGCACTAAACTCCATGTACTTATTCTAATTTTAATTTTCTGTAAGGAGAAACTGACTGGTGCTTTCAACACCTTAGCTCCCTTTTCTATCGGCCTTCCTCCTTCTCTCAGAGAACTCCCACAAGTTTTGGTGGAGCATATCCAACTCATCCTGCTTCGTAGCAACAGCAGGGTAATCCAGTTCCATGGCATCTTCTCTCCTAGCTAATCTCTTCAATGTGCCTGATGCTTCTCCATCCTCTGCTTGCCGTCACGATTGCTTGCATGGAATACTTGTCAGTGGCAGCGGCATGGCCTTAAAAGGCAATAAATGTCTTTGAAGCCTTTATGACTTTAATGACCTCTCACCACTACCAGTCTACCACCTTTTACCATGAAATCTCAAAATAGACTCCTTTTAATGAACCTCTACAAACTAGTATGTTGATTATATTTTGTAAAATCTAGATAGTTCGAGCTCAATTAGTTTGTTTTGATCATGCTCCCTTACAATTCGGTCATTTCTTTAGCGTGAAAATGGATATCTATATTATCCCATACATGTTTATTGTCAGGTAATAATAGTTATATTTTGTTTAGCATATGCAAAGGGTTGATCAAGATCATGGTAGTCGATTCTTGGGAGAGGAAAGGAAAACATTGCATGAGATTGCCCTACCACAAGAGCTAATACAAATGATGAAGGAAGTGTGTCAACATTTGATCAATTTTAATCAATATTGTCATTTCAATGATGTTAAGTACATAAAAATTTACAATAACCAAGAATGATGGGATAAATGGATGACTAGAACATGAGGAGATTAAGTTTAAAGGAAAAAGAAAAGAATTAGTGAGGGTGACAATTTGATGTGCAATGGACAATTGTGGATCATTTGGACTCTTGATGTGTTAAAACTATATTGATGTTTACATCACTTCTTGTTCTTGAATGCATATTGCTATGACTTTAGACAAATTTCTCATGTGAATGTAGGTGTTAAATATTTCTATGTCCAAAATCGATGAGAACTTCATAATAGCATGGCTGCCACCTTGTAAATATGGCTACTACCTCTAATAACTTCAACATGGGCTTATACCCCTTAGACAATTCTCAATATCACATGGCTACTACCTCTAATAACCTCAACATGGGCTTATACCCCTTAGACAATTCTTAAAAGCATTCTAAATATCATGTTATACATACATAGGGCCTCCATGCACCCTAGCATTTCTAATAGTCCAAATGCTCTAGGCTATCACACCTCTAATAACAAGCCATATTTTCCAAGCTTCCTCCCTAATGTTTCTTTTGTCACCTAAGAGGGTTTGCTTATGTTAATAGAGCTATAGAGCCCATCCTTAAAGATCAACTTCTCAAATCTCTTCCAGACCCAAGTTTTGACTAAGGGGAGCCCCAAAACATGTGGAAAGTATCCTCTTCCCGCCTTCCTTAGGAGCATAAAGGGTTCACCCAACAAAACTCCCCAACTTTTTCCTTAGTGAAAAGCTTTTAAAACTAAACTCTCCAAAGCAACAAGTTTAGCTTATTGGAGGGCGTGGACTTCCACACCTTGAGAAAATGCTTCCTCCACACATGCAACATGTCAAGTGAGAGTATCTATTCCAACCATTCTTAGCCTTCTCAACGAGCTTGTTGCTTCATCCCCCTTTCATACCTTGGTAGTCTTAACTTTGAATCAACAAACCTAAGCATTCATAAGACTTGACTTGACTACCATGGGTGATGTGGGCCACTTAACCCACTTGCACTAAAACACATCTCATAGGCAATCCTGATCTTGATAGTGAGATGGAACTCCTCTCAAATCTATCCCAATGTGTCCAATCAAACCTACACTGGTGTCCCACAAATCCAAACAGTGGTATAATCCCTTACTAGCAACCTTAGATGCCATTCAAGGATTACCAATCACCAAAAAAGTATCCATCAAAAGCAACATGTTAAGTGTGAACTACCTACAGAAGATACGGATCACCTTTAGTGTCGCCCAACTAATAATCTTTATTAATCACTTTACTCCAATGGTCACCCTAATTCCTTAACTAGCTCCAAGCCCTCAATTTCTAGTTCAACTCTGATGCTAAAGAGTTTGTCATCCCAATCCAACTCAATCTTCAACCCAAAACCACGATGAGTCATGACAAACTTGACCAAGTAAATCGAGAGTTGAGATGAGTTAAGCCACTGAAATGAGCCAAACACCAACCACTTGGACTTATCGGTCAACAAACGTATAAGAGGCCAAAATTATATTAATTATCAACCTTCTAGCAAGGCTTGAAGCTTGTCCCTACTATCCTTGCATCTTAGTTGTAATCTAGTCGAAGAGCACCCAAACCTTTGGGCCACTTCTATAACAACTCCAATAAGCCATCTAAGCTATCTCAATATCGTACCATGTGTGACTATCTTGCAACCCGTATCCAAGAGCCAACTTGAAGAGTCATCCCAAGCTAGATACACTTTTTCAATTTTGTGTTGGCTAACATTGGACCTTGAGGCCAATAAGAAATCCCCTTAGACGTCGAGCAATCATTCCATAGAGGTCCTCTCTATTTGAATCATATCAGTGTCGCCATTTGCAAACATTTGGGTCATGAAGACCTCCTCACTTGGTAGAGGTACACCTTTGATTAATGCTTTGTAGACCTTGCCATAAATAACTGCAATAAAGGTTCAGTGGCAATCACAAACAACAATAGTTGGGTGGAACAACCCTATCATATAGATCTCTACAACTAGAAACACTTACAAGAGACATGTTAATGTTTACTTTGGCAATGCATTCTAAAATAGGGCTTAGACCATGTTACAAAATTCATATTCAAACTTACATAGCATTCAAAACTTTTAGCAAGGACTTCCATGAGACAAGATGATAACCCTTTTCAAAATCCATATTGACAAAGCATATACTTTATTCAACTTTATCACATAATCAATAACAATAATTGTATTAAGATTTGGATTTTGGATCCTCCTACCAAGTTAAAATCCATACCAAGCTTCTTAGTCTTACTTTCGACAATACAACTAACTTTTGCTTCAAATCTCACAATGTTGGAGAGATATGGGGTTCAAATGCTTTAGCCATCTTTATCTTCAATGCATACCACGCTATCTCTTTTATGGTTACATTTGAGGGCATTAAAACAAAACTCATTGGGAGACTCAAATTAAACTTCCCATTTAGCTCTTAGCTGAATCCTAACAACCTCAAGTCTAGTATGTTCCTGATGATAACGGAAATCCTCAATACATTGAAGTAGTTGTCTAATATGTTTGTGATGACAAAGGAAATCCTTAATACATTGTAGTAAAAGGAAGATCTCATCACCATTATGAGCTTTATTGGTATTAGGACTTAAGGATTGGGAGGGGGGGAGATATATTAAACGTAGCAACACATACAGCTCTAAAGCAAGACAAAGTCGTTAAATAGTCCAACTATGTTATCTCCAAAATCACTTTGTAAAGGTTATTAAGACCAATCCACCATACCCCTTGTTTCAAATAGATTCTGTCAAGCTAACCATCATGCCATGTAGAGTCTTGGCACTTATCATGCCATGTATGAGAGGGTTATTTTCATTAAACATTAAAGACATATCCCTCAAACTACATAGCAAAGCAATCCTGCAATTTTATCTCATCCTATCCATCCCAAAATATCTATCCCATGCTTGGATAAAGCCATGTTACAATTTTCAACAAGGATGGTATTGGTTAATCCACATCCACACTGTAACCCTATCTTTAACAACGTTCAGTGCATAAGAGATACCACATCAATCTCCTTCACAGCAAGCATGACTCATGCTGCAATGGTAGAGCCCTTACCATGAGCCTATGAAAGCGTCACCTTGAGTTATGATTTAGTACAAATCAGTGTGCCTCCTCTACCTAGTACCCTTACTTCCACAAAGACATCATATCTTGCCATTGGCCTACCTTCAACTCTTGCAAAGCTAGTACATCCAACTTGTATCCTAATCAAGTAGATCTGAATAATACAATCCACTCATATTGTGCAAGAAAACTCTTAATTACAATGACAAAACTAAGGCTACACAAGATTGAGAATGATATTTTTTAATGGCTTTGTCTAATCTTTTCCCAACAATTTAATCTAATCTAAACTAATCTATACTTTGAGCTACCTTTTTTCACCAAAATAGTTGTCTTTTTATCTGGCATTATACCTGGCTATGTTTGTTTCAGAGCAAGCAAAGTATACAAGCAGGAGAGTGGTTCCTCGCCATTTCATCCCTCTCAAGCACTTCCATACCTCCTATTCCACCACATTGTAAGAATATAAGCTCCTTGAGTCGATTGCACCTATAATCTCAACAATGGAACTAAAACATCATTGTTTACACTCAACAAATGGGACATTGATGGAAGATCTCCTATTCATTCAGGAGTTCAACTATTCCTATGGCTTTACATGCCTCTTACACAACCATCTCATACTCTAGCTATGAATTTTGTATGCTCTCTCTCCACTCAAATTCATGATAAAGAGAAGGCAAGAAAAGCTCATAAGTTGTAGTAGACTCACCTAACTCACATCTCTATCGTTATAGTCTAAATGGAAAATTTATTGGTATCCTCATGATTCAAGTGATACTCCTCGAGCTTTCTTATGACCTCTACAATTATTATAGGTGTTCTAATCTAAGTTTGACTGATTTGACAATTTGCATGGGCCTATGCGTGGCTTTTGCTTAATTTTTAAAAACTCTTGAGGTGTTCTATTCAACGTGCCACACTATGCCTTAACATGCAAGGTGCCCTAGTGTTGAATTTTGGTGTGAGGTGACATTGTGATGATAGCCCAAGGTTCTTTGCTTCCTAAGGAAGGGTTCGCATCTTGGTCGTTTTATATTCGGATTGAAAATTGTTCAAGGTTAAAGGCACCTATGCCTAGCCTCCCACATTTACTCTGTACATTGTACTTACACTCCTACACATTGTAGGTAGCAAGTGCCCATCACTGTCACTTTATTCTTTATTCTTTTAGTGGCAATAGAATAAGGAAGGTAGTCACAATGTGTGACTATTGGAGTTTCCCACACCCGTCTCTCTCTTCTTTGTTTGAACCTCTATAGCTCTTACTTTTGCTCATGCTTCCATTTCTACTCCGCCTTTCAACTGGTATCAAAGTGGGCATTCAAGGAGCTTCACCAATATTGCATTTAGCCTAGGAAGAGAGCTTGGCTTATAACTTTCATGGAAGGCCCATTTTAGTCCAATGAGGCATATATTGGCTTCCCTATCTTCAATACTTATTCCAACCTAATTGAAGAGCATCCCAAGGTTTAGGTAAGTCTTGTTGAGTACTTACTAAGTTGAGAAATAGCCATTCTATCCATTTTAAGTGGATATAAAGCATGTTGTAGAAGTCAAGGATAGCTATGGCAACTTGACAGCACTTTGTATTTTGCCATAACTTTTGTATATGATATCAAATTGAGGCGTTCTATAGCTAGAAATGAAGAGCACAACAAGAACTACAAGACTAAGTACTTATAGAGTTAATTTTATGGAGTTTTTAGTTATTTATTTTACATAGAGCATAATAGTTTTGGTTTAGACAACAAGCTTACAAGTTATTAGCTTTATGTATTATATGCCTATATGCTGTTCAAGTATTCCATTTGTTTATGTTGATATTTAGCATCAATATTTATACTTAGATATATTTATGGTTACCTTTGAAGCTTGGGTTTGAGATCCATTGGATATATTTGGGTGTTAGCCATTTGCTTCAATGATTCTTCACTTGCAGGTTAAAGACATTGGATATATATGCTTCTAACTGTATCATTGATGGACTTGGGCTTCTTGAATATTGTGTGCTTAATGCATTGAGCTTTGTTGTGCTCTTGGGCATTCCAGATTCACTTGCAATGGAAACCATTTGTATTTATATTGCAAAGCTCGGTTCTTTGAGTCAGTTGGAGACTCTTTATGCTCTTTTGGTTTATACTACAGTATTCATTGCAGATATTCATGACTTTGGGCTGATTTATTTTTGAGCTTGGATACCATATATCTATCATTCTCAATGGGTTGTAAGTGGTGTATACGCATTGTTGTATGTATCTATGTACCTAACACCCTGTATTTTTTAACAATTCTTGGTACTTGGTTGCTATATTATAATTGCATCTTATATATTCCAATTGCTAGCCAAATATTCTTAGCAATGGAAGCTTACTCCTTTGGTCATTTGACTATAAATGTATTGTCATTTACTATAGTTTTATGGACTGTAACACTAAAAACTACTTATGAGCCATTTGTTTGAAAGAAGGTGCCTTGTTTGAGCAATCTAATATCTACTATTTCTGGAGAAGTATATACTCTTTAGTTTCTCACTTCTTGTCCTCACTTTTGGTTTAGTGTTGGGGTTGTTTTGCTATAATTACAGCAACATATACTCTTGTACAGTGTAGTCATTTGCAAGTATAATGGTAGGTACTTTCAATTCATCAAATGACAATGCTATTTTTAACATTGAGAACTTAGATGGTAACAACTTCCAATTTATGAAAAAGAACTAAGTCATGCCATTAAAAGCTAAGGTCATAAAGCCAAAATTTTAGGATAAAGATAATTGAGATGAGCTTAATGAGCTATGCAAGTCCACTATCATACTATCTTTGTCTAAGCAAGTATACTTCAATGTTATTTTGAGTGTAATTTATGGCAAAAGATATGTGATCTTTAATCCTACACCTTAATTGTATCGATTGAATAAGCTTGGGGATCATTTCATGAAGGAGGATATGCCTATGTCTACTCATTTGAATGAGTTCCATTCTATTTTCAGTTAGCTCATCTCACATGGCATTTAGTTTGAGGATAACATAAAGTCATTGTTCTTACTTGTCACACTACCAGAGTCATGGGATACATTTTGTATTGCTATGAGTGCTAATCCTCTTGAAGATGATTTTAAATATAGTGATATAGGGAGTGCTTTACTCTCATTGGAGAAGTGAACAAGAAGAATATTGATGCATTGCACACTTCTCATGCACTTATAGTTAGAAGCAAATATGGTGGAACTAGGAATAATAGCCATGGTAGAGATTCATAGCCCAATAGGGGCAAGTCTCAATCTCATGGGCAATCACGTAGTAAGTTCTGTGGTCATAGGTCCTCTTTGACATGTCATTATTGTGGGTAGCATGGTCACATTAGGCCACATTAGCCATGGTAGAGATTCATAGCCCAATAGGGGCAAGTCTCAATCTCATGGGCAATCACGTAGTAAGTTCTGTGGTCATAGGTCCTCTTTGACATGTCATTATTGTGGGTAGCATGGTCACATTAGGCCACAATGCCATAAAATGCACAATGATAGGTGGAATGAAAAAGGTAAGGGAAAAGCACAAGATAATGCTAAATCTTCTAAATGATTCTAGCATTATGCCTAAGTCCAACCTGAAGATAGAGGAGATAAATGATTCTAGCATTATGCCTAAGTCCAACATGAAGATAGAGGAGATAAATGCCTTGGAGTATGGTTTAGATGATTATATACTTGTTAATTCACTACTTCATGCTACTCAGTTGGCCAATGCTTTGTCCTCTTACTCTCAATGTTGGCTTCTTAATTCGAGGGCTTCATTACATGTTACCCACAATATCATTGATTTTATAGCTATAGTATTGTTACAAGTTCTCTTAGACTAGGAAATGACACTAAATTGGATATCATTAGCATAGGTGATATTAAAATGCAGTTCGGTACTAGTGCTCCTTTTGTGCTTCATGATGTATGTCATGTCCCAGCTTTGACCAAAAGCCTTATTTCAACTGGACAGTTGGATGATGACAAGTACCATGTATCTGGAGCCCCATGAGGAACACCAATAAAACGGGGAATCTACTGCAAGAAAATCTATCTTTTATCATCAACAAGCATCTTTTTCATATTTGATATGACCACAACAAGGAAAAGAACACCAAGAACAAGAAATCTTCAGGTAGCTTCATAGAAACAATTATCCCACGGCTTTAACTTGAGAAAAATTGATTATGCTCTTCATATTCTTCATAGAATTCACCAAGATACCACAAAGACTTAAGAGAATACACTGTTTTGAATGGAAATCATCACATAGTATTATTTTTCAAAAGTTTCATAGCTTTCTCTCACAGTCTCTCATTGATAGATACATTGTTTTGCATAAATTTTGCTATCTCTCACTCTCTCTCATACATGCTCTCTCTACATAGTACAATGACAAAATCAAGAATAATTATTCATAACCCCTCTTTGGTCGTGGATATCCCTCCCAAGAGACATGCCTACTATGAAAGGTCACCAGAGCCACTACAATGTCCCTTGAGAGCTCACTATTGTCAATGTCATTTCAATCTTTACTTCAAGTCTTCAATAGCTACTTCTTGGTGAATTCACCAAGATACCACAAAGACTTAAGATACCACAAAGACTTAAGAGAATACACTGTTTTGAATGGAAATCATCACATAGTATTATTTTTCAAAAGTTTCATAGCTTTCTCTCACAGTCTCTCATTGATAGATACATTGTTTTGCATAAATTTTGCTATCTCTCACTCTCTCACTCTCTCTCATATATGCTCTCTCTACATAGTACAATGACAAAATCAAGAATAATTATTCATAACCCCTCTTTGGTCGTGGATATCCCTCCCAAGAGACATGCCTACTATGAAAGGTCACCAGAGCCACTACAATGTCCCTTGAGAGCTCACTATTGTCAATGTCATTTCAATCTTTACTTCAAGTCTTCAATAGCTACTTCTTCAACTACTTGAGCTATTTTCGACTTATATTCATCTCTTTCCATGGCTCAAAAACTTCCCTAAGCTACACATTCATTCATCATCACACTTATAGATGCATACAAAACAGAACAGAACAGGGACACAGGTTACATACGGTCCATAGAGGGTTAACAAAAGGTATCGGAAAGCCTTTAGCTCACTTAAAACATTCAATAACATCAAGAATCAGTTAAGAAGCTTCGAAACACTCTCAAAATTCATCAATAATTATTCTAACCCCTCATATAGAAGAAAAACAAAGCAAACTAGAAGCTCAACAAACCCAAAAAGACACTAACAAGATATCAACAGAACACGTCAGAACCTCATATCTCCACTATAAACCATCATGAGCTTCCAAAACATAATCAACCTCATCCAAAAACTCCCAAACACTTTCAAAACAACAAATCATCATTCAAAATCCATAAAAAATCAACCATTTAATCCACCAAAACAACAAAAACCAGCCAAAAAATCAAGTCATCTCAATCCTCAACCTATCCCCACACTTAATCAAGGAGCATCCTCACGACCTAGGAAAAAGAGAATATAAATTCAAGATATAGCTCATCTCAATCTTCTTTAGCATCTTCAAGAAACACCATCCAAACACTCCCCCAACTCATAACATGTATCTAATAAAGGATTGCAACGAAAGAAAAACACCTTTATCCATTATCACATCTTCGAAAGATAAAAGCATGACAAACTTTTAAAGGATATAAGAGGTTTGTTTTCTACCGCCGAATCACAAACCACCATTAGTCATCTTCTCGATCAGCTTCATCTTCATATACACCATAAAACATATACACAACTCACATGGACACAATACAATGTGGTCTAAATGGCACATGCTCCCAAAAATTGAAGAGCAAGGAGAAAGATTTGTATTAAAAAGGACCAATACATTCAAGAGAGTGTCCATAGGCTATGTAGGATGAAGATATTTTTTCTTGAACTTCATACTCAGCTTGAGATGTTCCAGACTCTTGTTCTCATCCACAAAATGTTGAGGCACATTCTGAAGAAATTGTAAGCAACACACTATTTTCAACATGACAATAAACCTAGTAGGAAAAGCTTGTGCGAAATAATATTGAACATCCATCCATTTGAGCAACAATCACATTTTCATTTGGATTAATCGTCAAGTTGGGAATATTTTGCAGCTCTTGACCTTGGCAAAAAGTCCATTCCACAATTTATCCTTTTGTTGCAAATGATCTAATTCTTTCTTAGACAACAAAGAAGACATCATGGTGGTTGGAGGAGGAATAGAAAGAGTGGTAACTTTCTAATTAAGTTCATCGATAAACTTCTTTTGCGACTCTGCAGTCTCTTGAGAATGCTACAATTGGCCCTCACAAATGCCAAGCTTACGAGCTGATTCAATCATTTCCTCAAAGGCGGCATTATTGTCTACAGTTAAGGACACGTTTGCTTCCTCTAAAGTGGCAACCTTAGTTTTTAATTCTTTAATCATGGCCTATTGTGAATCCATCAAAACCATAGCTACAGTCATTTGTGTATGGATATCACCCAAAGTAGTCTTTTCAGAAGCTAAATTCACAAGAGCTTTGCTAAGTTGACTAGTCAAAGAATCCACCTTGTCTTGCAATGAAGTATACATTCCCGTATAGATTGTTCGAAGACAATAAGTCATGGAAGTCTCCAAAGCATTCTGAACACCAAAACCTAGCCATGAAAGCATAGATCCAAAAAGTATTATTTGCAAGGAAGGAGGAATCTATGGATCCAATTGTCCTTCCCGTTGTGCGACAAAGAGATTGGTATAAGACAAGAATGAGGAAAGGAAGCTACCAAATCTCACAGATCAAAATCTGTGTACCACAAGAGTTGAGACAGATAAAGGATCAGAAGAACCTTGTGTGTGACACTTCTTTCAAATGATTCTGGAAGGGGTACATCCGCTAGATCTGAATTGAATTCCATAGGAGGAGAAGGAATAGGTAGAGGAGACTGATGTGGAAGTGGTACAAGATCAAGCACAGGAATGCCACCTGGGGGAGGTGCTAACTAAATGATTTTCTGTAGAAAAACTCCATACGACACATTACTAAGTTGACGTTTTGTGACTCGTTGAAAATGTTGATCCATCTTAGCCAACTTAAAGGTTGTCCAATTAAGCTTAACCCCTTCCAGGATCCTGATAGAGGCCGTGAAGAGTTCTTTGGACAAACACTTTGAAGTAGGCATTCCTGACATAAAGCAATCCATGGAGGAATTGGCATAATTGCTTCCATAAAGGAGAGAAAATATGTGCTACTGATACTCATGAAGTAGTGATAATCTTATGTGCTACCAAAGGAGTAGAGGTTTCCTTCTACAATAAGGCAAGAATCTCTGCAGTGGATAATAATTGGTTGCCACTAGCCACAGGGAAAGCTACAAAAGGCAGGAACAAGGCCTTATTGATAGTAATAGGGGATAAACAAAATCGACAACCATAAACCAAGCATGAGAGCTTCTTGTAAGTCTCCAGGAAAGAATAACAGAGCTTTGCATCCACTAGAGGGAACTTCAAGGCCACAAAAAGATGAAGGCCAGCCATTCGAATACAATCAGCATCCAAGAGAAGAGAATAATCATCAATCGATAATGGTACATGCTGAATTACAAGTGGGGGAGTGGAAGAAGATGCCATTTAGACCACACTAGAGTATCCACACACACACACAACCAGGAAAATGAGGAAGGATTCTTGCAAAACCCACACATAATACCACTGAGATTAATAATAGAGGAAACAAAAATAGTAATCACAACACATTGACTAGACTAGACCAGACCTCCCCAAGCATTACACATCCTACGAAAAATTTAACATGACCTATAGACATATGCAATCAAAAGCTTCATGCGATGCACACATACAGGCAACCACAAACCCCGTAATCAAACACTCAAATGAAAATAAAATTTCACGACGCATTCCATATCCCAGACACAATATAGAAATCAAGACTAAACCATAAACTCCAACCATCACAATAAATATAGATGGACAAGAGTGTTATCTTTGAGCAAGAAAAATCCCAATCCATGTAATCGTATGCTATATACACCTATGGTGCGGTGAAGTGGGTGAGTGAAAACTACACTACTCATTTTTATTAGATGAGCAATTAATCATAGTTCATTATTAAATTAATACGTTAATGCATGGTGAGTTGTTTGTGTAGCCTTCCCCAACTTATATTGACTTGACTGGATTGGGGGTCTCTATAAATGCAATTTATTTTTTTAAAAGTTATATGATCTGGGGCGCAAAGTGTATGTGTGTGTAACTTTGGGGGGTTATTATTAATTGCAAATTAATTGTGTGTATAACGCATGTGCACGTGCACTTATGAATGGATCTTAAGTTACCAAATTAAGTGGGTTATCATGCTATGTGCTCGTGCAACGATGGAGTTCCTTTTATAAATTAACAGTCTGATTTTTTAATTAAAATTTTAGGATGTGCATTATGTTAATTTTGTGGGTACACCATTCTCGATTGATTTTTAATTACAATCACTTGTGTGTGATGGTGTATGTGAAGGAAGGAAAGAGGAAAACTTGGCGGCATGTGGACACTCGCAAGGTCTGATGTGCAAAATCCCACTCGTTCACATGGAAAAAAAGACAAAAATACCAATGAAAACAAAGTTGAAAATTAATATGAGAAAATCTATGCATCAGAAATGAAGTGCAACCAAAAGGAACAGTATCAAGGAAAATCTATGGGATAGGGATGTCAGGTCAAAACACTGTTTTACATTAGGGAGTATTCACATGGAAAAAATAGAAAAAATGAGCATAGAAATACATGAAAAAATTAATAACACAAAATTGGGGGGTTGGAACAGGATGGGAAAAAAAGAAAAATTATGCAAGGGAGCAAGTTAGACAAGGCTATCAAATCAGAATTGAATTTCGAGGTATGTGGGGCACGTTCACATGGAAAAACAGCCAAAAACACATGCAAGAACATTCAAAATTACAAAAAAAATTAATAACGGTAAAATAGTGTATCGAATGATGGGCAATAAAAAGGAAAAATGTAAAGGGAAAGGTACAGGTCAGGGCTATCACATCAGTTTGATGTTCTAAAGTGAAAAATGCGCATTCGCATGGGAACACATTAAATGGGCCAAAATTTTGTTAAAATTTAATAACTCGTGATTCATGACTGGGAATGAAGGGCTATATAAAGAAAATGGCCATTTTGAAGGGACGAGCATGGCTGTATGGTTAGATTTTTATTTTGGTGAATGTAGGATGCATTCGCAGAAAAACACGTCAAAACAAAGGATAAAGAAAAACAATCAAGGAACGACCCCAAAATGGGGTGAAAAGAAGACAGGTGGGTGGGAAAGGGACCCCGGTAGGGTAGGAATAGGACATAGTATGCTCGAATCTCCCAATAGGGATGTTTACATAAGGGTATGCAAAGCAGATGCGCAGGGACGCATCCCCACACTTAAGACCTTAATAGATCGGATGGACTAAGCAATAGGGACCTAACCCTTGATCACAACCCATACAGCTACATCCCCACACTTAAAACATGACTAACTCGTGCAATCAAAAGGGGTAGGGTGAGAAAAACTTGACCCGAATTGCAGATGGTCGAAGTGGTGAACCGTTACTAACTCGTGAAGAGTTGTAGTCGTCAATGCAGGAGGTACCACAACTCACCACATCACATTCGTCGAGCATGGCAGGGACCATTCAGTGGAACCCAGGGAGATAACTTTGCTGATGAAGCATTGGTTGAGTTGTCGGTGGTGAGGTATACAATACTCAATCTCAATAGTCACTCATGTTGGAATGTTAGATCAGTCACTCACCCCATGGCTCACATCTCTTGATAGATAATAATCGAACCCATAGCTCACACCCGATTTAGAAATCAACTAGATAAATGGTTCAGAGGGAGTATGTCAATGTGCACAGTTGATGGTGCATTAGTGCGTCCCAACCCATTTGGCATAGGTGCAAGAAGGAAGGACAGAGAGCCTTGGCGAGCAGTGCCCCAACAGAATGAGGTGTATAGTGATGGCAGAGGAGACTCGTCATGTATGTGCATAAGGAAACGAGAACATATGTGTCTCCAAGTGTTGAAACGTCCCTCAATCCTCACCTCTCAGTTGATAAAAGGGAAAATTAATCACACTTAGTCCCCCCCTCTATCTCATGCTCTGTTGATGATTACAGGAGGACAACTGAGTTCCTCACACCCCCTTGATTGAATCATCACTACCACTTGTGCGAAGGTTGTATGCCTTCTGCGCAATTGGTGGTGCAATGGTGCATCCCGCCCTGTGTTGGCATACGGTGTGAGAAGGAAGGCTGAGAAGTCTTATAGTACCATACATACAAGAACAATTTGTGCTTTGTGCCTTCTCATGCATAGCTCACCTCTCTGTTGGATTTTAAAGGGCAAGGAATGGTCACTCGCCCCACTCTCTATCTCACGTTCTGTTGATGATTATAGAGGGCAATCCATACTTACATCCCCATCCAGTTAGGATAAAAGCTTACATCGCTCAAGGGTTGTCGACAAAGATCAGCTTCGTCAGGTTAACAATGTCAACTTGTATTGATTGATGGAGAGGCCTACCCACAGAGGTATCTAACAAGTCAAGTACTTGGATTGCATGTTGGAAATATCGCATGTTGGAGGAAGCAGAAGCACTGATGGGGTTACAAGATTCAGTGCACCAAGGGAGGCAGCTTTGAAACTTCTTCTAGAAGATCAACGAATGATTTAGCGATCCTAGCCTACGGGGTATTACCACCTTTTCCACAAGCAGCTTCCCACCCAAGGGTGTTTGCCACATTTTCTTGGAATGAGGTCTATTATGTAATAGATAGGGAATTTCTTCATTTTCTCCCATAACAGTTTTGATTTTCTTTTCTTTTCTTTCACCCTACTCTTGAGGGTGTTTCCACCTTTTCTCGAAGAATAGGTCGGCATAACAAGGACTGAAGTTCTTTTTTTTCATGACTGATGTATATATATATATTTCTTTTTCTTCTTTTGAAAGAGGAGAATGGCAAAAACACCATGTATCAGAACCATCCTCACCACATCTACTAGATCATATGGAAAAGAAGCAAAGGAGGGGTGGAAGGCAATTGTGATGAGGGGCTAACTAAACAAGGCCACCTCATCAGGATAAGCAGAATGGCTATCAAAAGCATTAAGCAGATCCTCACTAATTGACTTGCAAAAATGAAAGGACTATTGGTGGGGATTATCAGGATCCCCAAGAAGGGTAATATTTCTTGAGGCGATAGCCAGTAATCAAGAAGGGATCATCAAAAGCATCAACTGTCTATACTTGGATAGAGCCATTAGGGTTGACAGCAAGTACCTTATAGGGATCCATCTATCGTTAATGGATTTGGTAAGCTTTACCGTTCTCTGACAAGCATCACAACGTTTGTAGTAGTCAGCATTCTTGTGGAGGGTTGACCACCAATATCCCACGAATAGGGCCTTTCTAGTTGTCGCTTCTCCTGGGAAGTGTCCTCCACAAGGCTCGTCATGGCATACTTTCAGAATGATCCAAATTCATCTCCTGCAACACATCTACACAGTACTTCATCCTTACCTTTCACCTAACCGGGTGTACAGGGCCGATTCCAACAAAAGCTTCTTTTTCTCACGACTAGAGATACTAGGGGGATGTTGTTGGGTTACCAAGAGGTTGGTTGTTTCTGCATACCATGTGGTAACAATTTCAACTAGAAAGAGGGAAGCATCAGGAAGGTCCAGATCATCCTACTTCTCTTCATCGTTCTAAGGGATTTACGGCAAATGATCAGCCAGGACATGGAAGCAACCAATTTTGGTAACCACTTCAAAATTAAACTCTTGAAACAGAATGAGCCATCTCATCATTCTTTCCTTCACATCATCTTTATTCATTAGGAAGGACAGGGCCTTATGATCCACATAGAATTTGAAGTGTGTTGACAGTAGGTAGTGTCGGAATTTCACCAAGGCAAAAACCATTGCTAAACACTCAAGCTCTGTCACTGTATAGTTCCTTTCTCTATCATTACTTTCCAGCTTGCATAATAGATAGGTTGATCTAACTTTGAGGGGCCCTTTTAGCATAAGACCGCATTTGGGCCTTCGACTGATGCATCAATGTGCACATGGAACTCCTTTGTCCAATCAAGAGGCTACAGGATGGGTGCTTTAAACATGCACTGTTTTAGGGTATTGAACGCCTCACCACAATCAATGTTCTACATAAACTCTGCACTTTTCCTCGGGAGCTTATGCAAAAGGTTGCCTCTATTGCAAAATGTTCAATGAATCTTCTATAGTATCCCACATTGCCAAGGAATCCCCTCAACTGTTTGAGGTTGGTTGGCATTGTTAAAACCACAATCTTCTCGATATTTGCAAGCTCTATTGCTATCCCTTGTGCAGAGACAATGTGGCCAAGAAGAACTCCTAACGAGACTCCAAAGACGCATTTGTCAGGGTTGAGAGACATCTCATACTCTCGGAATCTATCAAAGCACGCTCTAGGTGTCCCCAATGCTCACAGATTAGGCTATAGACACAAGTCATCTAAGTACACCTCAATGAAGTCATTCAGATGGTTCTAAAATGCAGCCATCATCACTCCTTGAAATGAAGCAAGAGTGTTACTACAAAGCCCAAACAGCATCACTTTGTAAGCATAGATTTCCCATTCAGTTGTGAAGGTTGTTTTGGATTAATCTTCTTATGCAATCTGAACTTGATTATATCCACTGAATCTGTCTAATAGGAAATAAAGCTCATGGCCTACCATTATGTCCAATAGTTGGTCTGTGAAATGAATTAAAAAATAATCCTTCTTTGTCTTTGAATTCAGATTTCGTAAGTCCACACATATTTGCAGCTTTTCATTCTTCTTGGATACTACAATGATGGATGAAACTCATTCACTATTGGCCACTTGATAAATAAACTCAACTTCAAGGAGCTTTAGTAGTTCAGCCTTCACCAGGGTAGAGTAATTTGGATTCATGTGCCTCTGTATTTGCTTCACAAGTTTGGCATTAGGCTCTAGGTCGATGTGATGTTGACATATTGTGAGATCAATCCCTTTCAAATCTTTGTACGACCATGCAAACACGTCCAAGTTCTCTTTCAGTAGATCATGCAAGATCGACAACTCTTTTTCTGGGAGATTGATACCCACCTTCAGGTGACATTTTGCACCATTTGCATCCAGGAATGTTAATTACTTTTCACCTTTCACTTCACAGATGAAGGTCCCACGGGGACTACTTATGGGTAGAGATCCGACTACCTCAAGGGAGTAGTCTCCTCTTCTGATGATCTAGTGGAACCAACTTTCTCTTTCAATTGGGACTTAGCTTTCTCATTAGGAAGTTGAAAGGTTATTAGAGCTATTTCAGATCTTATAGGAGGGTTATTTGTCTCTTGACTCAAGGATTCATCTTCTAAGGATACATCCAAGAACGTCACATAACAAGAACCTTCTAAGTTTTGTTTGAGCTGTTGAACTGGTCGTTGTTGCCAAGGTGCATAGTCATCATCCTCACTTGAGAAGGGTAACTTTAGGTGACAAGAGCCACTGCTGAAGAAAGGCTTATTCTGCTTATTGTATTTCTTATAGATATTTTGCATATGATGTGACTCATTAGTTAATCCAAAGGATACCATAGTCATTTTGTCTAACAGCATGGGGTTTTCTGCTTTTGTAGCTTCTAAAATTTCTTCCTTATATGTGCCTTATACAAGTAGGATAGATTCTTCTAGCTCACTTTCATGGTCATCTGCTACAATGTTCTTTTTGTCCTCTTTAGACTCTGTTTCTACCTCTGTGGGGGTTCTTAAGAGAAGAACAAACTCTCTGTTATGTCCTCTGCCTCTACTTCTGCATTTGCCTTTACTTCTGTCTCTGTCTCTGCTACAGCCATATAATAGGGATAACAATATATCCATGCTTCTATCTCATTGCCAAAAGTGATTTTAAAAGTCAATTCGGGTTTAGGCAAGAGGTATTCACCCATTGACAAAGACTTTGCTTCTTTCAACAGTTGGCTTACAATGCCCATTGTCAAGGACTGTGCCTCTGTTTTCTTAGGGAAGATCTGTTTAATGGCTTCTTCGTCTCCTCATATGCCATTTGTTACTTCATTGGAGGAGTCTCTTATGACTTTGATGGAAGTGGATCCAACATCGTCACCACCTTGTTGGGTCCTTTGCCTAGGGTTAAGGTTCCTTTGAACCAATCCGTCCATGCCCTGGAGAGGATATGAGGTCCTATAGGAATTTGGTTTGACCACCAAATATGTTAGCTACTAATCTCTTTATGCCAGGGTTGTCTTCACATATTGGAGAATGCCCAAAGATTTGATTTTTCTTTGGTTTGCCAATCGGATAAGCCACTGTGTAGGCTGCATACCTTGCAAGCCTAAATCCTTCATCATCACATCCATCATTATGTTCACTGATAAACCCCCATCAATCAATGTATATGTTATAAAGCATCCTTCAATCCAAACACCAATCTCTGGGGTACCAAGATCTAGAAAGGCGTTAGCCACATCCACTTTTTTCACAAGTTCTGGGGCCTTATTGGACTTCATGGCTGTTGAGGGAGCAATCATCAGGCCTCTTCTTCTTGTCAATATACTTTTGAATTTCTTTTTACAGTTGGGAGACAACATCAGTAATTGTCAAAATATTAGGTTAGGTTTAAAGGTGTCTGGGTCTTTGATCAAGTCATATTCTTTTATAGGATCTACGGCTTTTCCAATCGGCTAGGGAATGGGGCAACACCCACTTTTATCTTCCTTCTTTCCTCTAAGAGAGGCAACCTCTACATTTCTTCTACTTCTAGGGATACTGTGGCATCCTCTATCTCCTAGATGTCTGGTCATGTCTTTGCAACTCTCAATGGCTCTGCAATGCTCTGTACTACATTGTTCTACTCTGCACTATTATGTTTCTCCTTAGAAAGATTAAATTTCACCGATTTAGCAGAGGGAATGTCCTCTTTTGAAATTGCATGCTCTCCTTTCTTAGCACACGTTATTGCGGCAACCTCCAATTCCACCAAATTGGAAGCGAGTTCTTGGGTCTTCTGTTGAGTCTCAGGAGTAGCGTTTATAGGAGCTGGACTTAGATAGTCTTTTGCAGTATGGTCTTCTCCTTTGCATCGATTGCATAAGGGTTTGTAGTCCATGGACCTTCTAGGGTTTAGACAGTTTGGTAAGATATGTCTCTTTTCTCCATATCTGTAACACTTGACCTCTGATCTCTCGCCACTGATAGACTATCGTTGATGCGCAGATCGGATGCTGTACGCTTGCATAGTGAATACCGGAAGGTCCCCAAGAACAATAGAACTCTACTTTTTGCACAAAATACAAGGTAAAAAGCATGAACGACATGAACAAGAGACCAATTGGGTGCAATCTCCCCCCATGCCTTGTGTGAGCACTCCACAAAGCATGTATTTTATGTATTATTCATCTTCAAGCTCAAATAATAGCCCAAATTACAAAATAGCAAGCTTTTAGCTTTTGAGTTTGCTTTAGCACAAAATAGGAATAAAGCTAACGGGCGGTACCCAAAGAGTCTGGCATGCCCAATACAATGTCCAAGTAGAAATAACATAATCGTGCGCCCATGCGCATACAAAATAATAATAAATATCCAACGCCTCAATAAATAGGCATGACAAATATAGGCGTGGCACCCATCAGAATATAAATGATAAATCGAATACTCGCTATCCTCCAATGCTTTCGTCCGCCACTGCTGCTATCTCTATACATCAACTGAAGCATTCACAATCGTTTTAGTAAAATAATACAATTAAACCGATAAAAGTGAATACCTAGCAGTCTTCAGCTACATAAATAAATCAACTGGTTAGAAATCAATCCTAACCTTAATTTATTACGAGTGCGCACTCTAAACTCATAAACGTTTATTAATTTAATATGCATTTTGCGGAATCACCCGCTATGGAATCACCCATGTACACACTAAATTAATGAAACGCCCGAAAAGGACAGGCGTCCCCATCAACTTCTCGCACAAAGAATCCACTTTGTGTATGAGCCCCGGTCATCAAAGTTTACGGAATCCACTGTAAAACCTCACGGAGTCCACCGTGGCACGGAATCCACCGTGAAATATGCCTCCTGGCATCATACCCCCAGGGTGGGATAGCAATTGACCTTAATTGCTATTAGCTCAATGTGGAGCTAACAGAGTGGGGAAAGCATTTAAGTCTCTAGCGTGCATCCATTGTGCTTCCTCTACAGGATGGTTCTTAAATTTGACTAGATATCTAGAATATCTTCGGCCAGTTCTAGTGGTCATAAAATCAGTATCTATGATAGTTTCAGGTTCAAGTATTTCAGTCTCTTCCTCTAACAAAGATGGGTTTTCATAAACAGGGTGTACAGGTAATTGGCCTCTAAATGGTCTTAATAAACTAATGTGAAATGTGTTGTAAATTTTCCAGTGAGGTGGTAATTCTAACTTGAATGCATTGTCAATAATTTTATGAATGATCCTAAATGGTCCATAGAATCTAGGGGCTAATTTCACAACTGGGTGTCTATCTACACTTTGTAGTCTACGTTTTTCTATTCTCAACCAAACATAGTCATCAACTTTGAAATTCATTGCTTGTCTTTTCTTATTGGCTTGTTTGGTATATGATTGCTAGGCTTTGGCAATCATGTCTTTAACCTCATCAAAAATAGTATTATGCATACTAGCAATATCATCAGCACTCTAAATTCTATTTGACAAAGATGCAACAGGTGTAGACAATCTATAACCATAAATCACTTCAAATGGTGCTTTCTTTGTAGATGTGTGTGATGTATTGTTATATACAAACTGCAATAAATGCAAATGTGTATCCCATGTCTGAGGTTTAGAAATAGTATAAGCACGTAAAATATCTAGAATAGTGCTATTAGTGGCTTCTGTTTGTTCATTAGTTTCAAGATGAAATGCAGATGAGAAATCAATTTTTGTGCCAAGGTTAGCAAACAGAGTAATCCAAAGGTTGTTACAAAATCTAGAATCACGGTCAGAAATAATAAGTTTTGGTAATCCATGGTTAGTAAAAACAGTTTTCAAAAACAATTGTGCTGCCTATGATGCTGTTAAAGTTTTCTTACATGGAATAAAATATGCTTGTTTACTAAACCTATCTACTACTATCCAAATCATATCTTTGTTAGATTTAGTATTAGGTAAACCAGTAATAAAATCCATAGAAATTTGTTCCCATGGTCTAGATGGAATAGATAAAGGCATAAGTAATCCATACTGTTTACCATGATGTCTCTTAACTCTTTGACAAATCAAACATTCAGAAACAAAGTTAGATACATCAGTGTCTATATGCGGCCAATAAAAATCTTCAGTTAATGTACATAAAGTAGATATTATACCTCTATGACCTTGATATGGAGGACAATGAATCTCATTCAAAACAAAAGATCTGAATGGAACTGTAACACATAATCTCTTTTCATAAAACATAAATCCATCATTATATGACAGTGAATCAATAGGAATCAAGTTATTTTGAACTAATTTATTCCAATCAGCATGAAAAGTAATATCCTAATGATAAGTATCTTTCATAACAATCAAAGAATCAAAAGATATAATAGAAATATTATGAATGGCAGGTCTTCTACTTAATGCATCAGCCACTACATTTTCTTTATCGGGTTGATATTGAATGATAGGATGAAAACTTTGAATAAAGGATGCCCATTTGATATGTCGGTCAGATATTTGAGGTTGGCTAAGTAAATGTCTAATACTTTGCTGATTGGTCTTTATCATAAATTCAGAGCCCATTAAGTAGTGTTTCCACTGTCTTAATGCTTGTACAATAGCTAATAATTCTTTGTCATATGTGGAATATTTCAGTTCAGAGGGTTTCAGCTTACAACTAGAATAGGCTATGGGATGATTGTCCTGCATAAGTACGGCTCCTATTCCTAATCCACTAGCATCGGTCACTACTAAAAAGAATGGTCTATTAAAATCAGGCAACTGTAAGACAGGAGCATGGGTTAATGCATGTTTCAATAAGTCAAAGGATTTCTGTTGATTTTCGGACCAATGATAGACAATACATTTCTTCAGAAGTTTGGTTAATGGTAAAGCAAGTAATGAAAAATTACGTACAAACTTCCTATAGAAACTAGCAAGACTAAGGAATGATCGTAGAGTTTGTTGTCCCAATCTTTTTAATGATTTTCCACTAGGTCTATAAGAATACTACTCTTGCGTAATGCACATTTAGTTTGAGTATGCGAAAGCAGTGGAAAAGCATTAGATGCATGCATATCATACAATGTAATATGTTTTCCTTGAAATTAAATATTAATTGAATACGTGGAATAATCTATATCTGGGTTATGCTGATGACGCCAAGGCATACCTAAAATAATATCACTAGACTGTAGTGGTACAACTAGAAAATTTCTTCTTTCAATGTATTGACCAATTTGAATTTCTAAGTCATGCACTTCCTGTGTACCATTATACCTAGTGCCTAAGAATGCTGCTTTGATGCGATAATGCGTAGGTACAGTCTGTAACTTCAATTCTTTTACTAGCTTTGCTGAAATAAAATCATGAGTACTACCGTCATCATGCAAAATAATCTTTTCCTTTCCATGCACTAAACATTTCATTGTCAATAAAGAATGTGGACTTGGCATACCTGGTAAAGTATCCGAAGGAGTAGTAGTGTCGTCCTCATCTTCAGTGAAATCAGGCATTTCTTCATGTTCGTCTTCTTCCATTGCTCCAAGGTAGTTGATATGGACTGGTGGCTTCTTCGAATGGCAATTTGCTGCTAGATGTCCAGGCTGGTGGCATTTATAACACACTATAGGCTTGGCTTTGGTTACATTGTTTGCAATGGCAGGAAGTCTAGGGACATTAGAATTTGGATGTGGAATAGGCTTGGAGTTTTGATTGACATTAGATGGTAAAGCAGGTGGTTTTGCCCAATTTTTACGGAAAGATGATGAAGTGAAATGACCTTGATTAAATCTTCTAAAATTTGAGTTGAATTGCTTAGATCCATAGTTACCATTGGCTTGGAATTGCTGTGGACGTCTGTCTCTACCTCCCAGCTTGTCTTCAGTGTCATGAGCTAATGAAATTGCGTCTTCAAGAGTTACAAGCTTGAACATATTAACTTCAGCGTAGTAATGCCCAAGGAGTCCAGACATATACTTGCGCTTGTGTGTCGCTTCAGGTACGTCTTCAAGCATGTGTAACTGGAGTAATGCATTCCAAAAATGCTCTGTGTACTGAGGAATAGGTTCACGATCCCGTTGCTGAAGAAGATCCCATTGCTTTATGGCTTTTTCATGGAATTGGGGAGGAAGGAAATTCTACATAAACTTATTCTTGAAATTCTCCTAGGTAGTGGGACAATCTATACTCTTGCGTACCACAGTCCACCAAAGAGATGCTCTATCCACTAAATGATTAGTGACACACTTGATTTTATCTTTTTCTGCATAGGTTTCCTCATGAAAGTAGTCATCAAACTGACTAATGAATGCAAGAACAGTTTTTCCCTCTCGAGTGCCATTGAAAGTACGAAATTTGAAATTTCTTTTATTTATCTTTGATTCCTTGCAGATGGTTTGAGCTTCGAGAGTTGCGTCGATGGTACATCGGATAAGATCTTCAGATTGAGGTTCCTCTTTGTCGGTAGACGATCTTTGTAAATTTGCCAATTGAACTTGCAATGCTTGCCTAGCTCGTCGTTCTTCATCCAATTGCATCATAATTAAATCCAGCTTTTGCTCCATCGTAGGTTCAGGTAGGTCGCCTTCAGCCATTAAATCATCCATATGTGATTCCGTCATCCTGCAAAACTCAAAAGACCTCTCTCACTCTCAAAATCAAGTTAGCGGGATGAGCGTAGCTCAAGTTCGGGAATACAAGGCTTATATATTTTTGGGTGTGGCTTTCACAATCTTTGAAAAATCTATGTTTTATCCTTCTTCGTATGCTGAAAATGCTTCAGCAAACTTGGGAATGCGTAGAGTACCTTCCAATGAACAACTTTGCAATTCGGAATTTCTGCGCAGGAACAACCCTTTTATGAGTTTTGAACAGAAGTCAGTTTTGACTCCAATTGATTTGTCTGACTTGCAGAGTACCAGACTAATGTGACTTGCAGAGTTTGTAGACTTGCAGAACTTAGTTGCTTTATGTAACTTGCAGAACTTCGACTTAATAAACTTGCTGAACTTGCTGAATTTGAGAGCTGTTGTATGACCTGTGGCTTGAGTGACTTAACTTAGTAGTGTAGCTTAAGGCTTAATAAGCCCAATTCGATTTTGAGGTATCGCGGCATGCTGTCGACGCGTTCGATCTCGATGAGTACATACTGACCTCGCCCGAGATGAATTTTAAGATATTAAGCTTATTAAAGCTTAATACTAAGCTTTGTAACTTAAAGATTGAAGCTTTAAAGCTTGGTAAAGAATATGGCTTATCTCTGTTCTTGACAACTTAAAGAAGAGAATGTAGGAGTGGTCCTCCGTCTCTGCAGGAGGCCGGTCCTTCGCAGTCTGATGATGGAAATAGAGGTTCTTGATCGCCAGGAATCTGCATGTATTGACCGTAGAGCCCGATCGTTCCATGAGCTCCGCCTTCACACAAGATGGGTAGCGATTGGAAGCTCTTGATCTCAAATTCACTCTGATACCACTGGTGCACAGGTCGGATGCTGTACGCTTGCGTAGTGAATACTAGAAGGTCCCCAAGAACAATAGAACTCTACTTTTTGCACAAAATACAAGGTAAAAAGCATGAACGACATGAACAAGAGACCAATTGGGTGCAATCTCCCCGCATGCCTTGTGTGAGCGCTCCACAAAGCATGTACTTTATGTATTATTCATCTTCAAGCTCAAATAATAGCCCAAATTACAAAATAGCAAGCTTTTAGCTTTTGAGTTTGCTTTAGCACAAAATAGAAATAAAGCTAACAGGCGGTACCCAAAGAGTCTGGCATGCCCAATACAATGTCCAAGTAGAAATAACATAATCGTGCGCCCATGCGCATACAAAATAATAATAAATATCCAACGCCTCAATAAATAGGCGTGACAAATATAGGCGTGGCGCCCATAAGAATATAAATAATAAATCGAATACTCGCTATCCTCCAATGCTTTCGTCCGCCACTGCTGCTATCTCTACACATCAACTGAAGCATTCACAATCGTTACTAAAATAATACAATTAAACCGACAAAAGTGAATACCTAGCAGTCTTCAGCTACATAAATAAATCAACTGGTTAGAAATCAATCCTAACCTTAATTTATTACGAGTGTGCACTCTAAAATCATAAACGTTTATTAATTTAATATGCATTTTGCGGAATCACCCGCTATGGAATCACCCATGTACACACTAAATTAATGAAACGCCCGAAAAGGACAGGCGTCCCCATCAACTTCTCGCACAAAGAATCCACTTTGTGTATGAGCCCCGGTTATCAAAGTTTACGGAATCCATCGTAAAACCTCACCGAGTCCACCGTGGCACGGAATCCACCGTAAAATATGCCTCATGGCATCAGTCGCCCTCTATAACTCTGAGAGGGAAACCTCCTTAGGCAGAAATTAGGAATGAACTCCCTAGGCTTTGGTCCAATGTCTTGCATTGTCATTTTAGATTCTAACAAGTTGAATCTTGCTTCTTTATCTTTCTTTTTTCTTTTGTGCATCTCCTTCAAAGAGAAAATATCTTCTACATGGTTCTTCCTTAAACAGGACGAACAGAAGGCTCCAGGAATGGTTGGTTTTTGGGTACATTCAATGGCTAAATGTCTTGCTTGATGTCACTTTCCACACCATGTATTAAATTACATCACATCTCTTCCATCTCCTATAGGAGTGGATATGTTGGCGATATTCACTTTTAGCATTTGTAGTTGTTCTGATCACATCCATAAGCTCCTTCTTGATCCTTGAAAAGTGAGAAGGATCGAAGCTTATGCTCGAGAGCTATGGCGGGAGAGCAAGAGCAAGAAAGAGAGAGACAAGAAATGGGAACTCCAACAGTCACAATGTGTGACCGGGCCTTCCTTTATTCAAACTGTCACTAAAAGAATAAAGAATAGAGTGATAGTGATGGGCGCCCGCCACCTGCAATGTGCAGTGGCTGTGACTGCCAGTGTAGTAATACACTGGCAGCTAGGTGGAGCCGCCTTTACCCCCAACAACCTCCCACTTAAAGGCGAATCTGCCCTAGTGAGGAGTGAAAGAAAAAGAAAAAAGACAGTACAACATGTACACATGTACAACAGGATGAGGAAAGATGTCATCTCATCCCATGCCCATCAACCTCTTGAGGAAGGCAAAGTGCTCTGTACAGAGGCTTTTTGTGAGCAGATCTGCAGGATTCTGGTCAGTCGAGAGCTTGACAAGATCAACAGACTTGTCCTCAACAACCCCACGTATGAAGTAATACCTCACCTCAATGTGTTTCGTCTTCGCATGGAAGATTGAAACTGAATAGAACTCATAGAATCCGAATGCAGTATAGGGATAGCATCAATACCAAGGTCAGTAACCAAACAACCCAACCAAATGGCCTCCTTGCAAGCCTCAGTGGGCTGCAACATACTCAGCCTCTGTAGTAGAAAGGGCCATGTATTTTTGCACCCTGGACATCCAAGAAACAGCACCTCCAACATATGTGAATACATAGTCGGAAGTGGACTTACTACTATCTACATGTCCTGCATAATTAGAGTCAGTGTACCCCACGACTCCTGTATCCTGGCTGCCATAGCATATGCACATATCTGCAGTGCCCTTCAGGTACCTCATGATACCCATCACGGCATCCCAATGCTTCTTGCCAGGTGTAGCCATATAGCGTGCCGCCACAACACCAACTGCAAAGGCAATATCTGGACGAGTGGCTATCATGGCATACATAAGACTGCCCACTGTGGATGCATAGGGAATCTTGGCCATCTCGGCCCTTTACTCATCTGTCTGCGGATAATCAGCATGTGATACCTTCACATAAGAAGTCAATGGACAGCCAATAGGCTTTACGTCCTGCATGCGAAAGCGCTCAAGGACTTTATGAATGTACTCCCTCTTAGACAAGTAGAGGAGTCCCTGATGCTTGTCACGTCTAATGCGCATACCAAGTATGTGAGCGGCATGTCCCAGATCTTTCATCTCAAAGCTCTTCTTGAGCTGAGCCTTAAGAGCATCTAGCCTATCATGAGCTTTCCCTTCTATCAACATATCATCCACATAGAGTACCAAAATCAATAAAGAACCATCATGGGCTTTCTTCTGTAAAGACACGGATCCATAGCACTCCTGTTATAGCCCTATGACTATATATAAAGGCATCAAACTTATGATACCACTCCCTAGGTGCTTGTTTCAAGCCATAAAAACTTTTCTTCAATTTGCACACTAGGTGCTCCCTGCCAGGTTCTGCAAAGCCCTTAGGCTGCTCCATATAAATCTCATCATGCAAATCCCCATGTAAGAAAGTCATCTTAACATCCATCTGGTATAAATCCAAGTCAAACTGAGCAACCAAAGCCAAGACTAAGTGCAGGGTGGTCATCTTAACCACAAGAGAAAAGACCTCATCAAAGTCCACACCATGCTCCTGCTTAAAACCCTTTGCTACCAATCTAGCCTTGTATGCCAGCTTGGGGTGTCTAGGGGTACTTTTCAGCTTGTACATCCACTTGCACGGCAAAGCTTTCTTGCCCTTAGGCAAGGAAACCAAATCCCAAGTCTCATTCTTATGCAAGGAGCCTATCTCAGACTGCATAGCCCTCTCCCAGGAGTAACTGTCACCCCTACACATAGCCTCATCATAAGTGAAAGGCTCTCCTGCATCTGTAACCAAGACATAATGCATCGAGGGCTGAAATCTATCAGGTGGACGTCTGTCTCTAGTAGACCGTCTCATGGCAGGCTGTGCTACCTGCCCAGCTGCCTGTCCAACACCTTGACTATGAGCATCTGCTGCAGTTGTAGGCTATCCAACTGGTTGTGCGGGAGCTCTCGGCTCCTTCTGAAATATGACCCTGCAGATCTCAACAACTCTCTCAGGCTGCCTATGCATCTTGTCTTCATGGAAGACTACATCATGACTACGGATGACTTTCCATGCCTACGGATCCCAAAGACGGTAACCCATCTCGCATGCATCCCCATAACCAAGGAAAATGCATTTGACACTCTTAGGATCCAGCTTACTTCTCTTGTCCCTGGGCACATGGCAAAATGCCTCACATCCAAAGACACGGAGATGCATATAAGAGGGAGGTTTTCTAGTCCATACCTCCTCTGCAACCTTGGAAATCCAAACCACTAGAAGGTTATCTGTTTATGACATGCACATCTGTACTAATTGCCTCAGCCCAAAAGCTTTGTGGTAGGCCTGCATGGCTAAGCATACTGCGTACACACTCCTGGATGGTTCTATTCATGCGCTCAGTCAAACTATTCTGGGGGGTATAGGGGACGGTCAATTGACGCTTAATACCCCTCTCATCACATAACTGCTCAAAAGCACGTGAGACATACTCACCCCCATTATCTGTTCTTAGGCATTTTAGCCTATACCCAGACTGGTTCTCAACCAATGCAAGCCATATCTGAAACACAGCCAAGACATCGGATTTCAACTTAATGGGATAAACCCAAACTTTCCGTGAAAAATCATCTATGAAAGTAACAAAATACTTGGCACTACCCATAGACTGACAAGGCATGGGTCCACAGACATCCGAATGTACCAATGCCAAGGGCTCACTCATGCATGGCCTACCAGACTTTTTATGCGTAGACCTAGTCTACCTGCCATAAAGACAATGCTCACATGAATCAAAACATGCATAATCAAGGGGCGGTAAGTACTGCAAACCAAAAAGCATTTTCATTCCCTTCAAAGACATATGGCCCTAACGGGCATGCCAAATAGATACATGTGGGATAGAACCCACAGACAAAACATGATCAAGGGAAGAAGCTGATACAATCAAGGGATAGAGACTGCCAGCCTTGGCACCTCTCGCAATCACAAGTCTGCCACGAGTGATCTTCCATGCAGAGTCTCCAAAACATACATGACATCTTGCATCATCAAGATGTCCAGCTAACATGAGACTGCATGTCAAAGCAGGTACATGACGTACATCTTACATAACAAAACTACTGCCGGAAGGAAACTGCAGCCTAACATCACCAATACCCACAATATCAAGAGACCTGTCATCACCCAAGCGCACAGAACCCGAAACAATATGGTATAAATGAAACCACTCTCGGCAAGGTGTCACATGAAAGGACACACCTGAGTCCAAGATCCAACACTGTGCATACATAGAGTGTATCTCTATCATTTGCGAAGCACTAGAAGAAGCTGCAAGGATATAATCATCATCATCAACATCCTCAGGTTGCATAACATTGATCTCTTCAATTTCAACACTGGACTTTGCAGGCACTATGCTGCGATTAAAAGACTTATCCTGCACTTTGTCTTTACCCTTATCTTTGCACCTTTCATTGCACAGTTCATGGCATTGTGGCCTAATATGGCCCTTTTCCCCACAATGATGACAAGAAACATCTGCATTCTTGCCATGGGATTTGCTATGTGACTTCCTACGAGACTTGGACCGAGATTTTTGAGAATCCCGTCCACAGCTACTGCCACTGCCACTGCCATTGCCATGCTTTCCATATCCATCATTCCTGCCTCTAACTATTATAGCATGCGACACACGAGAGGCATCCAAATTCTTACGGTTAACCTCTTCCTGCAGAAGAGCACTCTTAACATCAGATAATTTCAAGGTAGCAGTAGAGGCACATAATGCAATGCGGAATACATCCCATGACTCATTAAGAGTACCAAGCACGAAAAGAGGAGTAACATCCTCTGCAAAAGTGATGTCTTGTGAAGTCAAGTTCTTGAGTATAGCATGGAACTGGCTCAAGTGAGCAGACATAGTCACATTCTCCTTCATGCGCACATCCATAAGCTGCTTCAGCCAATACATCTGGCTCGCTGGACTTTTCTTGTCATAGAGATTATTGATTTTATCCCACAACTGCCATGCACTCTGTTCTTCCTCAAATACATTGTAATGAACCTATTCTATGAGAGAGAATACAATAGTGGACTTGCATAACTCATCAAGCTCAAGCCATTCCTCATCTGGCATAGTTGCAGGCGGATGCCCGCTCAACCTCAAAGGTTTGATCTGCGATTTCTGCACCAACACCTGCCAAATCTGGCTCTTCCAATAAGAGTTATTCGTACCATCAAGCTTAGTGATGTTGAAAATAGCATGTTCAGTGGACGAACTCGCCATAATGCAAGCTGAAAGACTATAGATAGTTCAAAACTGCTTGCTGTTTACTGCAGAAAATGACCAAAAAATCACCAAAATCGAGAGAAAATGGCGAGAAAAGTATAATCAAAGCTACTACCCACTAAGTACTAGTGAAAGTACATCATTTCAAAATATTTGAGCATGAAAAATCCATGTCAGTTTATACATATATACTTGCTATAATAAATTACATATTTCAGTAAATGAGAGCTAACAGTGCCAAAATCGGATCTCAGGTCAATCAGATACTGCCAAGACCAAAGCCGCCATCGTGCGGGCATAACATAGGCATATGACAGTCGATAAGCATGAATCCAACACCCAATCATGCGGGCATAACATAGGCATATGACAGTTGATAAGCATGAATCCAACATCCAAACATGTCATACAAACATTTGCCAGAGTAGGCACACCCTCAGTCAACGAGGCAAAGTGATCCTGCCACTACCAAGACTTGACGCAGGTAGGTGTCAGCTCACAAAGAGAGGGACCCAAAGCAAAGAGTCGGCTCATAAGCATCAAAGGAACTAAGACATATGAACCATGCATCATCCTGAAGGGTAAAAGATCCCAAATAGTCTCAAAAGCTCAAAGAGCATAGACCACCTGCTCAATGGCTGTCAAGCATCCAAAGACGCTCCCACTGGCACAAAAGCCGTAAATATCAAGCAACAAAGCTCGAACAAATCATGTACAAGCACTAATGACAAGTGTCCAAGATCAAGCATCAATGGTTCATCACGGACATGTATGCAATAGAGCATCTGTATGTAGCATCCATGTATGTAAGACATCAACTACATCCCAAGATACAACTCTGGCAAGCCAATAAATAGCTCAAGTAAGCTCTGGAAATCCAAGGTCAAGCTAAGATCGAGCTCCAGTAGCAATAGGCTCCAAACAATGTGACTAGCATGTAGTAATGGCATAGGCTAAGCATGTCAAAACCAGTCAGACATAAGCAACATACATGCCATAAGTACATCCAAGACAGAGCATCCAAATGCTTTGCAAAGCGAGCTCAAGCTCAACCAACGATCCCGAATCAAAACCAAGCTCTATGTCGAGCCCCAAGTGTCAATACATCACCATATATGCCCGAAACATAGCCTGAAAAGCATTGGCATAAGCATACATGAGTAAAATGACTTCAGCCCAACTGTGTATAGCAGTGATTTACTGCTCAAAAGTGAGAATTTAAGCACCAAAATCAGCTCCAAATGGTTTCCAAATAATAGGTATATATTCCCCTAATATCCGGGCATCAAACGGGACCAACTGGCATCAAATGACAATGCCAAACAAGCTGTAGCATCAAATGTTAGTGTAACACTGTCATAAACTGCCTATGGACTGTTATGACAGTCCCAAAATAGTGTTAAATCAATCCAAATGCTATGCCAACACATCGACCATCAAAACCAAGCATCAAAGCATATTCATATGCCCGAAATGGAGCCTTTCCAAGTGCCAATGGAGGGGGGGAACTATTGTTGTGACTTTCAATGCTGAAGATACATATGGGAGGGCTGTGTGATTCTGCCAACTGTAAATGTTGGTCCTGGGGCTGCAAAAAATGGCAACCAATCTTCGAAGGGGTCTGGTTAAAGCCAAGGAAGGCCTCAAACAAGCTCCAGCAAGGGGAGAGCAGCCCACATATGAAATGAGAGCTGGGAGTGTAATGGCTGCCCTATTTCAAGAGGGCTGAAAACTGAGGTAAACCCTATAAAGAGTGAAGCAATACCTCTGTGTGAATGCCTTGAGGGTGCCCAAAGGGGCCGGGAAGGTGCTCGGGAAGCCGAGGAGTGACAGGAGCTCGAAGGAGTCGGATATGGCTACCGGGAAGAAGACCCAATGCAAGTGGGGAGTCAATGGGAAGCTGATAATGCCACGAACCAAGCTCAAGAGTCGGGAAGCTGAGCTCTGATACCATTTGAAAGGTGAGAAGGATCGAAGCTTGCACTCGAGAGCTATGGCGGGAGAGCAAGAGCAAGAAAGAGAGAGTCAAGAAATGGGAACTCCAACAGTCATAATGTGCGACCGGGCCTTCCTTTATTCAAACTATCACTAAAAGAATAAAGAATAGAGTGACAGTGACGGGCGCCCGCCACCTGCAGTGTGCAGTGGCGGTGACTGTCAGTGTAGTAATACATGATCGGCTAGGCGGAGGCGTCTTTACCCCCAACAATCCTTGCGACTGACTTGGACAAGTAGTCCTTCAAATTTTCACCTCCTGGAGTACTAGTAGTGGGGTTTTGGGAAGCTTCTATTATCACAACATAGACTGGTTGGATCAATCCAGAGGATCCTCTGTTCTGGTTCTGCTTCAGAGCTCCTGTTACAACTAGGGATTGTTAGTTCTATTTGGTTAGGTTTCACTGTTGTTGTTGAGTCACCATTGGGAAAACTGTTTGAGGCCATTGTTGTTGTGGTTAAACCATCATTTGAGATACTACCATTGGAGTTCCAAAAGAGACACCAAGGAAAATGGGTTTCTACTGTAAGAAAATCTATCTTGTAACATCAACAAGCTTTTGTTTCATTCTTTAGAGAACTACAATAAGGAAAAGAACACCACTAGCAAGAAATCTTCACATAGCATCATAAAAGCAATTCTCCCACGACTTTATCTTTAACAAAATTTATCATTCTCTTCATTTTCTTCATAGAATTCATCAACCAACAAGGAGAACACAAAAGAAACACCGGTTTGAATGAAAATAATAACATAGTATTCATCTTCATTATCTTCATAGTTCTCTCTCTCAATCTCTCATAGATAGATATATTGTTTTTCATAGAATTAGCTATCTCTTGCATATGATCTCTCTTACAATAGTACACTCTCAATAGTACATCAAAACCTCACTACAATACTCTATAATCACTCACAATAATCCTTCTTAGGTTGTGGATACACCTCCCAAAAGGTGTGTTAGAGGCACCAGAGACATCATAGTGTCCTATGAGATATGGCTTCTATCACTATTCTTCTGTAACCTTCTGTGAATTTTCATCAGCTACTTCTTCACTTCAATTAGCTTGAATAGAGCTTCCATTCATTCTTTTATAAGATAAGAACACTTCCCAAAACATCCATACATCCAACATAACACAACAAAAACAAACAGAACAGACCATAGAACAACATGACAACAGAAGAATAGAACTACAAAAGCTACAGAACCTTATAGAAGATCAACAAAACCTTAAAAACCACAAAAGCCAAACCAAAACCAATTCAATCTTTCATAAACCTTTTAATACAATCTCAACCATCTCTCAAAACATCCATTCAACCATCTCAACTACCAAAACAAAAACACAACAAAACAAAACAGAAGAAAATCAGACCTTACAAAACCAAACAAAGAGAATCACAGAATCCTTTAAAACAACCTATCCTCATCAAAAACCAACATAAACCCTTCAAACATACTCAAACCATTCCAAAAAATTCAAAACATCTTTAAATTCAAACAATCAATAATCAAAATCAACCATTCAGCAACAAAAACAACAAAAACAACAAAAAATCAGCCCAAAAAACAATTCATTTCCACACTCAACAACCATTTGCAGCCATTGTGGATTCAGTGCACTATACTCTCACACTATTTGCACCTGAGGGTAGGGATAGGAAATTGTCGCTAGGACTGCATTTGGTGGGTATACCATTCCTGGCATGGGAGGAGGTAGAACTCCTCTTCCCGAGGTCGTCAACAACCTTGCTTCAACTTTATCATACAGTCTTGCACCTTCCACTGTAGCTTGTAAATTAGCTGGGCTTTTCAATTCCACAAACTTGTGAACTTCTAGTTGTAGGTCTGTAAAGAAAACTTCCTTCTAGATGCCTTTATCTAAGTGATGGTTGGTCTATCTTTTCACTATGGATTCCATTCAAAAGAAATAGGCTTCCACCCATTCACTAGAAGACTAACTTAGGTTCATGAACTCCTCTCGCATCCACTCTTCAAAACCTTCTTGCCTTAATTTAGTAAAAAAGGCAAACTTCATGTCATCAAATGTGCCAAAAGTTCTTATTGCTTGTCTCTCACACCGCTGAAATGTTGTGCCTTTGAAAGTGGCAGGGAATATCGCCAACCAATGCTTAGGGGTTCTGGCATTGTTAGCCACACACGCTATCATAAACTTTGCTACATGAAGATTAGGGTCTTCATTGTACTCTCCCTTAAAGATGGGCAACATGACTACATTCACTAGCTTGTCGTCAACATTTCCAGGATGGATCTGATTAGAAAGGGGACCTTGAGTTACCATGAAGACTTCTGTAAAGAGCGCCGCTAGGGCATCAAAGGAGGCTTCTAATGCTAGCTCGTTCTCGGCTTTGACTTTTGACTTCTCTCTTCTCATGTACCTTCAAACGTGTTCTAGTGCTTGCTTCTTGATCATGTCATTCATTAGGGAGCTAGCTCCACCCAGTTCATCTATACTCCACAGAACAGAATCAGAGGGGACTTCAGTCTCTAGATGACTCTCTAACCGACATTAAATCTACTTCCTTATTTCCATCGTCTCTGAATTCAGCTTTCGTTCCACTATAGAGGGAAAGTTATTCAGTTCTAAAGGTATAAAAACTCATTATTCTAAGCATCATTGTGGTGCCATCATAGTAATACCAACTTTTGATGGTTTTTGTGAAGAACACTCTATCCACCAACTTCCAATGGGTTGCTAATTGGACAAACAGAAGGTTGTCAATGCACCATGTGTCCCACGCATCCTGCTATTGAGCATCCACGAACAGATTCCAACTCTTTTCTTTCTTGTTCTCGTGAACCTCCACTGACCACAACTCTTGAAGCTTCTTCATAATCCTCCACTTAATGATTCAAAAAACTCTTCAATGAATGCTAATTCTTTCATGAATGGGCATTCTCTCTGTTTCTGCACTTCAAATTTTCTCCCAAATAATTTGCCACCAATATGCATGTCTCTATTGCTTCAACAAGGAGAGGAAATAGTCCACCAGATAGAGCCTACATCATGATGGTAATATGTTTCTGCCATTGTGGGATAAACTTTCTTGTCGAAAGTGGCTTTGGCAATTATAATCTCTAATTCTTCATTGGTAGAAGAAACTTTGCAAGCATCCATTGAATTCTTCTCCTCTTGGCAATGCCATTTCCTTCATTTTTAACCCCTTCTACTGCTTGTTAATGTCAGCTTTTCCCTAGCTGCACATAAAAAACATGGAGCCTCAAGAGGAACACCAAGAAAACGGAGAATCTACTGCAAGAAAATATATCTTATACCATCAACAAACATCTTTTTTATATTTGATATGACCACAACAAGGAAAAGAACAGCAAGAATAAGAAATCTTCACACAACTTCATAGAAATAATTCTCCCACAGCTTTAACTTGAACAAAATTGATTATGCTCTTCATTTCTTCATAGAATTCACTAAGAGACCACAAAGACATGAGAGAATATACCACTTTGAATAGAAATCATCACATGGTATTCTTCTTCAAAAGTTCTATAGCTTTCTCTCACGATCTCTCACTCATAGATACATTGTTTTGCATAAATTTTGCTATCTCTCTCTCTCTCTCTCTCTCTCTCTCTCTCTCTCTCTCTCTCTCTCTCTCTCTCTCTCATACATACTCCCTCTCCATAATACAATGAGACAATCAAGAATAATTATTCATAACCCCTCTTTGGTCATGGATACCCCTCCCAAGAGGCATGTCTACTATGAAAGGTCACCAGAGCTACTACAATGTCCCTTAAGAGCTCACTACTGTCATTGTTACTTCAGTCTTTACTTCAAGTCTTCAACAACTACTTCTTCAACTTCTTTGAGATATTTTGAAATTATATTCATCTCTTCCCATGGTTGAAAAACTTCCACAAGCTACACATTCATCCATCATCACACTTACAGAGGCATACAGAATAGAACAAAACAAAATAGAGACAAAGGCTTTACAAACGATCAACAAAGGATTAACAGAAAGAATCATAAATCCTTTAGCCCACTTAAATCATTCAAAACCATCAAGAATCAATCAAGAAGCTTCCAAACACTCTTAAACTTCATCAACCATTATTTAGTATCATAGCCTTGGATACATGTCTTTATTTTTTGAGGGTTGAGGGTTGAGATACTTCATCTCAGTCAAAAAATAAAGTCATCTAGACATGCCAAGATTAGGTGCCTCTACCATTTGCTTGTCTTTGAGTCTGTTAACTATGTTTTAGCTATGACCGATCTTCCATGTGTATCTTTAGTATCATAGCCTTGGATACATGCCTTTGAAAGGAATGAAAGTACTTACTCATTTGCACTATGTTCAACCTCTTGATTAATCATATTTTGATTCATGTGATTATGGTCTTTGCAATAGTACACATCTAATTCTCATTAAATGTTTGGCTATATATGCTTGGGTGAGCCATTGGCTCTTATACATTAAGATATTTGTGGTCACATGCCCTGTCAGCCATCATTGGGTGGTGGGAAGTACTTTGTTACATTTACAAATGATTATTCATACAAGGTTTGGGCGTATCCTATAAAGTAGAAATAGAATGTTTTACCTACATTTTAGTAGTTTCTTGCTATGGTTAAGAACCAGTCTTGGCATAGGCTAAAATGCCTATGATTTGACAATGGGGGTGAATATGTCCCTATTGCATTTGAACAATTTTGTGATGAGAGATTCTACAATATGCTTAGTCAAACAAGCTAATCAAAATACTTTTGGGTTGAGGCAATTATAATTGATGTATATCTTATTAATAGATTCCCATGCATTGATCTTGGTGATAGAATTGTAGAGGAGATATGGTCTGGTAAACCTCCCTTATATGCATACTTACAAATCTTTGATGTGAGGCTTTCTGCCATATTCCCAAAGACAAGTGCAATAAGTTGGATCCAAAGTCCATCAAATGCATCTTTCTTGGATTTAATGATACAAGTGAGATGAGCTATCGCCTTTGGGATCCACAAGCTCATAAGGTTATTTGCAACCATCATGTTATATTCCATGAGGAAAATATACATATGAGACCAAAGCAGGTGATTGAGGTATTCAGGGTGATCTTTCAATTCCTGTTAAGATATAGTTAGCCCTAGTTATATAGCTTGTCGTTGTTGATGATATAGTGGCCCAAGTTCCACCAATTATGAAGAATCATGATGTTGGACAAACAGGATAGGCCATACAAGCCCCATAGCCAACTTTGAGATGCTCCACTGGATCCTTATGTCCTCCTAATCATTTTGGGCCCTCTATGCGTTATGTCATGGTAATAGGTGCTAGTGAGACTCTCACTTATGACAAGGCTATGCACATAGGTGATAGCCACTATTGAAAGAGGGCCATGCAATCTGAGTATGATTCATTGTAGAAAAGTCGTACATGGGATTGAGTTTCTTCACCCAATGGAAAACAGGCATTGTCATGCAAGTGGATGTACAAGTTGAAGAATACCCCTAGTCACTCCAAGCCAACATATAAGGCCTTATTGGTCGGTAATGGTTTTAAGCAAGAGAAGGAAGTTGATTTTGACGAGGTATTCTCTCATGTGGTCAAGGCGACTACCCTATGCTTGGCATTGACCTTGGTTATGCAAATGGATCTAGACTTGTACCAAGGTGCATGAGCTTAGCCACCCACACTTACTCTATATACTATCCTCACACAACTATACATTATATGTGGCGAGTACCCATAACTGTCACTTTATTCTTTATTCTTCTAGTGGCAACATAATAAGGGAAGGTGGATCACACATTGTGACTATTAGAGTTCTCACACACTAGTCTCTCTCTTCTTTGCTTGAACATCCATAGCTCTTGCTTCCGGTCTTACTCCACCTTTCAAAACCTTGCACAAGAAGCCCCAATGATACAACTGCAACTAGAGACTCCCAAGAGGTCAAGAGTGTAGAGTATAGGCCCATGTGAATCAAGTTTTACCCCAAATGTTAAAGGTAGGCTAGGGAATTTTGGATATTTCTAGCTCTTTACATGCACTACTTCCTTTCATATTTGCATATTGTGCCCTAAATTCATGATTATCAAGGAGTTACATCTTGCTTGTGCTAATAGATTCAAGTGAAGAGTTTGGTTGCCTTAGTGTGCTAGAGCTAGTGAGACTAAGAGGATTAATGCCAAGCTACCATGTGTAATTGCTTCCTTGTGTATTCACTATTTATCCCTAAATTTCAAAGGTTGAAAACCCTAAATTCTTATGTCCACAATGCACAAATGATCTAGTCTAAGGGTGCAATGCAAAATAGACTTATACCACAAGATGGGTGAGTGGCTATTTTGTCCTTACACCTATGTAAACTCTAAGGCCTAGCTGCATGTTAGACAAATCTCTTAAGAGTACTTAATAAGGGGGGATGGTGATTAAGGGTTTTATACTTCTTAGAATGAGTTTAGCACTAAGTGCTCCTAGGGAGATGGAATTCTATGTCTAGGTTTACTAGATGTGGTGCATGCTTATAAGCATAATGTGGACAAATATTCTTAGTTATGGACCTTCTAGGGTCGATGCAATTGGCTAGGAGTCAAACAGTGGTACAAGGGTGCGTTTCTAAGGATTTGTGAGCACCCAATATAAATCTCAACTAGTAAGAGAGTGTCCAAAGGAAGTATGAGCATAATGTGTCACTTTAAGACCTACATAAAAGAAAACATGATAGAATTTCCTAGTGAGTGTGATGGGTCTACCTTGGTCTAAAGTACCTAAGTGATAATGTGATGCCACATAAGCATGTGTATGTTGGAGGGTGTGAGGCACTAATGTGTACAAAAGGTAACACTTAAACACTTGTCAATTATGTGGCCAAGTATGTTAGGCCATGTGGCTGATTGTGTAAGGAGTTGTGTGAAGGAACAAATGGGCACTTAGCTAGCCTTGTGGGTAATTGAGAAGCATGTGCATGACTGTGTTTGAGGCTATGAGGCCAATTGCCTTATGAGGCCACCAAGGGTGGCATCTACTTGGTGGTGTGACCACAAGGCCGACTACATCAAGAGCATGTGGCTGATGGTAAAGCCATACGAAAGCCTTTAGTCTTTCCAACACTAGTTATGAGGCTCCTACACAGTAAGTTCTCTTCGGTTCTAGTTTAGACCTTTGTACCTCTAGTTCTTATCTTGCTTTATATCAGTCTACTCTTGTATCAAGATCTTGCCTTATCTTATATCGTGAACCTAATCTTATTGCAAACATCATTATATTGAATCTTGTATCGAGAAATACATTGTTGTACTTTGTCTTCTTAAATCAAGAATCAAGTTTTTATTATTCTTTTTCAAGTTAATCCTTGTAAGTTGTGAGAGGACAATCCTTATCCTTGCCCAACTCTTGCCAATTTCATAACACATTCCTACAGACATTCTTGTATCTCTTTTTTCATTGGATGCCAGTGCTTAATTTTTTGCAAGTGTAAAAATGGCCAATCACTTGCATGCCTCACTAATATCTATAAAGTGTGGTCTTATCCATGTGTCCAATATGCTATGATATAATGTGACATTATTGGCACAACTTGCTTTGATGGTTGCAAATTGGCATTAGCTATGCAAGATCACCAAATAATATTACAAGCTTGTGTTTTAATGGGTCAAGCAATGACCCTTGACAAGCACTCAATATGATCAAACATTGCCCACATGAATATAGATATCTCATCGATGATGATTGGATCTTGCAATGAGTTGCTCATCAATCTCTTGTAATAATGATGGATATGGTAATATCTTAAATTGGTAATGACTTGTGGTGGAAAGATTGAAAAGCCTAGATGTAGCCACTCCTATACTTGCTGTTTAGTCCTGTTAACAATATGTAAACCAATGTTGCACAAATAAGTCGATTATAGACCAATTGTTGCTCTATTGTTAAAGCAATTGGAGCTATTGTTTTGAACTCTCTTCTAGAGTTGCGACATGTTTGTTCATGCTAAGGCCACACTATTGTGGCACTAACTAGTTGTTGGAGATTATATACTTATAACTAGGTTATCTTTTGATGGATGGGACTTTCTAGATGACCATGTTCTTGGTTTAGTTTGACGCTAGTAAATTTCTACGTGTGTACTTGATGATCTAAATTTTAAGATCTTTCTCTTCATTACAAGGCCATGGAGTTAGCACTCAACATAGTATGATTGTGTTGTATTCTCATTGCTTATTAGTTCGCTTTTTAGTTTGAAGCTCACTCATTGTGGCAACATATCGAAGAAGAAACCTTCAATTTGGTAGCCTTGATGTAAATCAATGAATCTTACTAGCCTTTTACAAGACTTTGATTCTCCGGGATGTGTAACGTACCCACCTATCGGCTATCCAAGCACGTTTTTAGCGGTCCATCGAGAGACGAGTCTAAGCGACGCTGCCCGACACTCCCATGGAATGTCACGGGGTTTGTCGCCTAGGGTTTTTGAGTCCGCCTTGCAACGGGATGTTTGCAGCCACGAACCCACTAGGATCGACCTGGAACTTTGAGTCCCTAGATGTTGAGGTCTTCTAATAGCATTCTAGCATCGGGTTTGGACATCCTACTTTATGCAGAGATAACCAAGCCGAAGCAGACCCATACCACACTTGGTTCAAAGAGGATGGGAAACGAGAGGGATGTGGTACTCTACCTCTCTACCCATAGGGCATACTTCCATTTCAGTCCCCTAAAACGGCATGAATCAGGGTTCCAACCTAACGATTTCTAAGCGTCGGTCGTTAGTAAAACCTTGTGAGAAGCCTCCCAATTCTCTGGGACCACCCTGCCATAGGACAGACCTGTTGGGGGTTCTGTCCTCCCGTTTCCCTCACTTAGCATACTTTAGTTGTCTAATTAGCCCTATCACTTTTAGGTGTGACATGTAAAAACAGCTTCCTTAATTAGCTTTTTAAAAGGATAGGGTTTGTTCACGTAATCTTATGGCATTGATACGAAAACAAACAAATAAATCTCTATCACTTTAATTAATTCTCAAATTGGAAGTTTTCAATAACCTCCTTCCATGACATTTCTAGACATTTTATCATACCCACAATAGCAAGTGCTAAATTAATCCTCTTGCATAAGTCCATATTCCAAATCAATCCTAGTTGGAAGCCCAATTCAGTATTTTGAATTAACACAATTATAACTGCACACCAACGTGATTGTTGGTGTTGTCTTCTCTTCTCTCTTCATACACTAATGATTGGTTTGTGCATTGTCTTCTCTTCTTTGTTTATCCATTAATGATGGATTAGTAGTATAACATCACCAATTATCACGATGATATAAAGAAAGAATCCACTATCTTTCCATCCACTTTGCATGGATTGAATAACATCTTTATTAATGATAGGCCCATAAGTGCAAAAGAAGTAGTCCCAATCAAAGAGGCTCTATAAGTCATCCCCATCAAAGAGGCATATCAAAACCTTGCATGCCATTTCTGGTAGAAAATTTGTATTACACTATTTGTTATCATCTATTTGTGCTTTGTAGATGGTGTTATATTGATAGTGGGTCTTCTCTTTCCAGTCTTAAATAAGTGGCTCTCTCTTTTTCTTCCAAGCTCCAATTGGCATACAAGTGTTGGGACCATGTAAGGCACACGTGTCTTTATTACTGCTCTTACTAGTAATTATTATCTTCTTTATTTTGGCTCCTAAGATACCATTGTGTTTGTTGATCAAGTAAATATTTTATCTTTGTTTTTTGTTGTTCAATCGGGAGCTCAAAATTTCCTCACATGTTAACATTCCGATTAGAAATCTGCGATGCGAGAAGAAGTTTTAACTTGTAGATGAGTTTATCAAACACAAAACCTATTATGAGATGAACGTAAGAAGTACAATATAAATTAATACTTGTGAAGCAAGAAGAAAAGAGTAGCATGTCCCAACTTAAAACATGCATATCACACTCATTGCCAACATATGCTAAGTTGTGGCTCGGGCTGTCTTGGTTACATTTTTGAATTCATTTGGGCAAGTTTGCTTCTTGATGTTAATCTCTACTCACTAAGATTAGTCCATGATAACCATAAAAAATCAAAGCTTATGTGTGTGTGTGTGTGTGTGTCCCTTATATATATTGCTTTTTACTACATATGGATGCAAGGTTTTTATTGGGTGGATGTGTTACTTCTTGTTACATATGGATGTATCGCTTTAAAGCGCATGCATAAGTGCCATATGCGATGCACAAATAGACCTCTAATTGACACTTTTCTTTCAATGTCATATTCTATGGCTTAATAAGTTTGTGTTATCTTGTATTTTATGGCATCTTTTATTTGTACATCTTACAACTAAATAATTTTATTACGTTTGTACTTTAGGGCTTAATAAATTTGTATTATCTTTATATCTATACATTGGGATACTTACAAAAATGGTAGGCCTTACGATAATACTTATCACTTATTTATAATGCATGTAATCTTCTTTCTATTCTATTATTTTGGTTGTAGGTTGGGAAAGCTCCCAACTTCCAAAGGACTTCTGGAATTTACCCCTTCCCAAACCTCCCCTTTTTAATTAAGCCCCCCTCCCCCCCAAAAGTTTAATCACTCCCTCTCTCTTTTCTCTCCCCTTTTTAATTAACCCCCCTCTCTCCCCCCTTCCTCCCCCCTCTCACTTGTAGCCTCTCTCTCCTTTTTAATTAAATCAAACTTTTCACAAGCTTCTCTTTCTCCCCCTTTTTAAATCAAAAGTTTTTCTCTTTCTCTTAGTTAGATTAAACTTTTAAATTTAATCTATTTTAAAATTAATTATTTTTAATTTTTTTATAAAATTATAAATATTTTAAAATATCATTTCTTAATTTAAAACATTTTTGACATAATTTTTAACATACTTTGAGAGAGAGAAAGAGAGAGAGGGGAGAGAAATATAAAAAATAAGAGAGAGAACAAAAGTATAGAGAGGAAAGATAAAATTTAAAAGAGAGAGATAATTAAAAAAGGAAAAAAGAGGAGAAAGAGAAAGAAAAGATAGAAAGGGGAAAAAAGGGAGAGAGAATAAAAACTGACAGAGAAGAAAAAGAGAGAGAGTAAAAGAAGAATAAGAAGAGAGAATATGAACATAGAGAGAAAATTATAGACAGAAGAAAGATAAAATTTAAAAGTGAAAGAGAAAAGAAAAGAATTTAAAGAGAGAATGAAGAGAGAAAGAGAAGAAGAAGAAGAAAAAAGGAGAGAGAGAATTGCACATTTGATGAGAGAGAAAGAGAGAGAGAAGGGAGATGAGACAAAATAAACTAAAATAAAAGATAGAGAGAGAGGGAAAGAGAGAGAAGAAGAAAAAGAGAGAGACAAAGAGGAATATAAAGAGAGAATTATAAAAAGAGGAAATATAAAATTTAAAAGAGAGAAAGAGAAAAAAATTTAAAGAGAGAATGAAAAGAGAGAGAGAGGAGAATAAAAAATAAAAAATGAGAAAAGGGAGAGAAAAAAAAGACAAGGGGAGAAAAAGAAGAGAGAGAGGGGAGAGAGAAAATAAATTAAAAGAACAAAGAAAGAAAGAAAGAGAAAGGGAAAAAATTTTAGCGTAGGGAATTGGGGGGAGAGATAAAGAGAGAGAAGAAAAAAATAAAAAACAAAAGGGGCGTGATGTTGTAAACCACAGCCAATTTCTCCCGGGCGATACTCATGGCGCTGGACCAGGCACATGCAGCGCACAGGTAAATAACCAGATAGGGATGTCGAGGGGAGAAAATGGATGACCTGCAGCATGTCAAGCATTTTTCTTGCTTTTTGGTTCCTCAGGTTGTCTCTTCAAACCACAGGAGGACATCTTGGTCCTGGTCTGCTCTGCAGTAATCGGAAAAGTTTTCCTGCAAGATTCGCTCGTTTGGGAGCTAAGAAGAACGTCCATTGCCACAATGTGGTGGTGCGCAGCACGGATGCCATAGATAGTTTGGATTCCGTTACCTTCCCGTCTTTCTTACCACCCGAGGTGAAGTACCTGCAGGATTCAGAGGCACGCGCCATGGCTGCTAGAATCCAGAGGCTTCCTGTCAAGGTATATGCCAATCACAGCTCCTAACATTCTTTGTTTTGGGAAGTTTAGAGACTACACACAATTTCGTGAGTCCTGTCAGAAACTTCTCAGAACAGTGCAAAATAACAAAGCAAATAAACACGAACATGATACTCGGTGAGTGATAACTACACAAAGAGACGCAAAGCCAAACAACTAGGGAAAGGAACAGACTAGCAATGGCCAATGCCATACAGCCGACACAATCTTGCAAAGCAACCATACAATGAAGTGACCAGCGTGTTCCATGCGCAAATTATTCTGCAGGGTAGACTAACAACCATGCATGCTATGATATTTAGTTTATTGCTATAGAATAAGATGCTTTTTATTTTGTGGATTTTCATTTGCTGCACATTTTATTTTCATAGCAATAAACTAAATATCATAACAATAACGATGCATACAAGTGGAACCTAAGTGAGGATATACCGTATATTCAAATAATAACAGCTAATAAATGATTTTCTCAAGAACATATGGTTAGGACAATAAGTTAGGATACAATGGGCTACCTTGGCACTCTTGTTAGAGAGGATCTGTAGACCTAGGTAATTATGACACTTCATCAAGTACAATTTCACCATTTGACAAGATAAATGAATCAAAGAATCTGCGATGAGCGCAACATGTGTTTGATTTTGCAGGCTCAAGGTGTGATGTTCTTGAAAAATGTACCTGTACTATTGATCTTCTTAAAGCTGAACTATGGACCTAGATGACAAAGGAGAAGCTTATGTGATTTCCATTGCTTGTGCATATATAGCATGCTGAAAGCAGTCCAGCAGCTAGGTGATGATGAGGGGCTGGAAATAGTAAATGCAGCCTGCTATGACAATGGCAACAGGTAGCAAGAGTGACCAGCAGGTACTGTGGCACCAGAATGATGCTAATGTAGAAGTAGATGTCCTTCAGAAGCAGGCCAACCTTGGATAGCAAATGTAGCAGTCAGCCAGTTGCGGATGATGATGGCAGCGGTTGGAGACTGTTAGGCAGGTGCTGAAGTAGTGGTGGAGGTTGAAGGTGATGATGGTGGAGAATGGCAGCAAGTGAAGATTCAGTGAGTGGGATCAAGTGGCTTAACCCACACACTATTTATAGGAGTGCAACCAAGCAAAGTTCATGGGTTTGCTTATTGGGACACTTGAAGCACTCTTGTGCATTTGAGTTTTGGGTCTGCTTAATGAGCTTTATGAAAGGTTCAATGTTAATGCACTTTCTTTAACTTAATGATTTGTAGCTTGTAAGAGGGGACCTTTTGCATCTTGGTTTGGGCTCTAGAGCTATACTTAAAAAATGCATCCAGTCTTTCACGTGAGAAATTTGGCAGAGCTCTATGGCATGAGTCATTCTTCGATCCTTGATCAATAGAGTCAACTTCAAGGATGTTAGGTGCCTTCAGGGGAAGCGTTTCTTCATACATTCAAATAAGAGTCATGAAGATGCAAGCTTCAGTCATTGTTGTGAATTTCATAGCGATCTAGTGCGAGAGTGAAGTGGCTTGATGAGAGCCAGTTCTTGAGGGATGCTCTACCACTTCTTTGGACTTCGCAAAAAGGCTATGTGTCTTTATTCACTTACTAGGCTCCCAACGCTTTGATGTTCACATAGATCACAATCTTGCCTAGATCTTCCATGCTCATTGCAGAAGAAAACCGTTGAGAAAATTTGTTGTGACAGATCTCCCTTTGATGCCCAAACCATAGTAGGAAAAGCACAAGATCTTGCAAGAGAACTCTAAACAACTCTATAACCACACAATCAGCTACAAATCAACATCGCTCATCTTGGGATATCATTGTGTGCACTAGAGCAGCTATGGATCAACATCATTCATCTTGGGATATCATTGTGTACACTAGAGCAGCCATCACTTGCACTAAAACTACCATTGCCTGCCTAAAAACAGTCTTGGCCCGCCTAAAACATCTTTGTCAGCAGCAAAAACAGCATTGCCAACATGATAAACAATATTGCTAGCATGGACAGCACGATCAGCTCTAGGGGAGGTATGGCCCTTAGTAGATGGTGATGGACGTCCTGATGGCAGCCATGGCCTGTCCAATATAGCCTACTTGTGGTTGGAAAGCTGTGTTCCTCCACCCTTATGCGTTTCTCCTGCTTTTCTTGTGTTTCACTTGCTTTTCAGCTTAGCTGTGTTCCTCTGCCTTTCATGCATGTCTCCTGCTTTTCTCGTATTTTACTTGCTTTTCAGCTAAGTAATCAATTTCAATAGTAAAATTTAATTATTCAGTCATTATTTTATTAAATTGAGTGTCCTGTTCTGAAACTTTGGCTGATGCCCACATTCAATAAATTAAATGAAACTTTCATTAAGGTACTTAAATTGAATTAATTGAAATGTGTGCAGAGTTACACATTAACTAATTCATTCTTAATTGACAGAACCTTAATAATCACTAACTGACGTATCCATGTCGAGGACAACTCATGCAATTTCTCGGACCCACCCAAAGAGTAAATAAATCAAATCCTTGTGACAATCACCTTCTGTTTAGGAGTGCAAACACGCCATAAGATGAGCCTGAAGGGGTCATTTGCTGCATACATAGGTAGTTTTGTGCTCTTTAATGCACATCAAAAAGTGCAGAGGCTATGAGGACTGTAGAGAACATAATTATGGGAAAGGAGAAAATGGAAATGTAAATGGGAATGGGCATGGAAATAGAAACAATAAAAAATTGGGCTTTTGGGGAGTTTCCAGTAACTATGGTGTTCTAGGAAATGAGGAAGCTAAAATTGAAATGGTGAAAGTCTGGAGTTTTACAGAGGTTGGAGTTCTTTTCTGGGTGGAGGGGAAGTGCTTGTTGGACGGAATGCAGATTGGCCAAGTTGCTGATTGTGACATTTTCCAGGTCAAGGTCTGCCAAGTTTCTGCTCAATGAGATTTTGGCTTGTTCATTTCCTTCATCATTCACAGGCTACCTATGTGGAGTCCTCAGTTGTGTAATGTTATTTGATCCTTGTATCTTTGTTCTGTTGCCCTTTATTTTCCCCTTGGCCATCAATACAATGGTTGTTTGTTTGTTTGGGTTCATCTTGTCATGTCAGTTAAATCTTATCATCCTTGAGCTGTTTTTCTGTGTCTTTTGAGAGAGTGTCAAGGGCTGGCATCTTCCACTGTGTCACTGCCCAGAATGAGAACTCACTGTAAGGAGACAGTTTTCTCTAGAAATGTGGATTTTATTTCAAACACCCTCCCAGAAGGCCACAAGGAAGTTTGGTGTAAGCAGCGAAGATAGAGGATCTTCCAGTTTTAAGGAATTTCCTCAGATTCAAAACTAATCTAATAACAAGGAGATGATTGCAATAGTATCAACTTCAAAGCGGCTTCTATCAAGATTCAGTACTTGGGAAACAAGTGCCATGTCCTTTGGATAACTGGATTTAATATTCCCATCTGTTAACAGACACATGCATCAGTCTTTTGCATCTGGCATTCAAGGCCTGCAAAGATTTTCTGTATCTAATTTTGAACAAAGTCCCTTTGCAGCTCTAATTAGTTCTCCTTTTGTAGGCTGGTGAAGGGACTGAGAAAGCTTACTGACGTATGGATGTCGATGCAGACAAAATTTTTAGACATGCCTATTATGACCAGCTGTGTCAAACCTGTGACTATAAATGAGGAGTTGCTTCCCGTGGTCCTACTTCATGGGTTTGACAGGTAAACGTTTTCAATGAACTCAGTTTTTGTGTTGTTTTTTCTATTTTAGTAAGAGGGCTTAAATGCTCTGCAGCTCCTGTTTAGAATGGAGGCATACCTATCCTTTATTGGAGCGGGCAAACATCAACTGCTGGGCCTTTGACATACTTGGGTGGGGTTTCTCACATCATGGTATGTGTGGTAGTTTCACTTGAAGGCTGATTCTATTTAATGTACTTTCAGCCAGGCTATATGACAATTTGTGTGTCTCTGCAGAAGGAGTAGAGTCATTTAGTGCGGAAGTCAAAAGAGAGCACTTGTATGAGGTGATTACATTGCTCTTTGCTATAGGACTTTCCTTGGTCCCTGAAGATTGAGTTTAACTGCTGGGTCTGCTCTACGGTGGATGCAACTTGGTTGTGATTGTTCAGTTGGCTTTTCTGGTCCTTATGGTGTGATAGTTTTGGAGATCATACCTTAAAAAGCCCATGATTCTGGTGGGTGCGAGCCTTGGAGGTGCTGCAGCGATAGATTTTACGGTTGTTTATCCCGAAGCTGTAAGTTATTAGTCTTTGCAGATAGGTCAATTCACGAGTTGTTGCATCTGTTCAATGTTGTTATCCCCACTATTACAGGTATCAAAACTGGTCCTTGTAAATGCTCAAGGATATGCAGAGGCCAATGGAAAAATGGGTTCATTGCCCCGATATCTTGCCTATGCAGGGGTAAGTTTTTCCCCCTTTGTTTTGGCATCTTGGTGCTACAGGCAGTAACATACTTTTTTCTGCTCAGTGAATAGAGTAGAGGAAAGAAATCAGTCTTTTCCTGGCCAAAGGACTTGGCCACCATGTCTAAAAGGGATAGATTCAAGGGGTTTCTTTAGAGTAGAGGTCAAATAGTGCGTGTTATTACAGCTTCATGCTTATGCTGCTCTAAATCTACAATCATGTGTTGCAGGTAGCGGTACTGAAAAGTGTATTGCTGCGAGCCTATGCAAATCTTCTTGTTTATCATAGAGTAGACTATCGTTTGATATTTGAATTAATGAAGGTAATCCCTAACCATTTCCGCTCAAAAGTCAAAATGGTTGTGATCATGCACAGCATAGGTTGCATTCATGCCTGACTTACCTTCTCAGCATTTTTGAATGTGCAATTGTTTTACATGTTACAACTTGTGAAGGATTAAACTAATTCTCATGGCTTTGCAAGCATAATCTATCCTCGCAGGAAGGTGTACTTTTTTGCTCTTCAAAAATGCCTTCTCAGCACTTTAATTGTGGCCAACATGTCTCATAATATTTGTGTAGCATGCAGAAGGGGATGACATATCAAAGCCACAATTTGAACAAACATCATCCGTACATGATGCAAGAGAATGAAAACACAAAAATCTGACAAAAATTTATAAGATTATGAACAGAGAAGAAAGACAGCAAAGCATGGGGGAGTCTATGAGCTTGGTTAGAACCATGTCGGTGAACTTATTTATATACAAGATTCTGTTCTCCTGAGTTGAACTGTGGGCTCACTTCACCAGTATGGATTTAGGGTGAATGTAATTAATTCAATTTACACTGCTGTTTTATGTCCTCAATTATTCTTGCTTTTAATATAATGCAAAAGTGCTTCAATTTACTTCCCAGCACCTATGTTGAAAACAAATTGATCAAAGTTGCTTCTTTTAAGCGCCTTAATGGGAACTTTTGTATGGATCATCTCAAATATAATTGTTGGAAGGGCACCATTATTCTTCGACTTAGTAGACTCATAGCTAGAGCCATATGATCTAAAGCATTCATTGTGAATTTGATCGTGTTGGCCTAGGTATGGAGTATTTGTGTGAGAGAGAGAAATGAAACTCAAGAATGCTCAATCATATGATGAATGGATGTACTCTTGGATGAACCAAAGGACAATGAATGAATAACGATCAAGACTAATGATAATGTCCAAAATGATGTACTAAAATGCTCAAAAAGTCTTTAAATAGAAAAATCTAAGACTAATTGTACTATTTAAAGACTGTGTGTCCTAGAAACTTGAGCTCTCATTGTGCTAGGCATATTAATTGTCTTAATTGTCCTAAGTGACAGCTAAGTGTAGCTAGGAAGCCAAACTAGGAGATCAATTAGTAGCCCATGAGATGATCAACAAACCCCCTCCATGGTATAGGTTGACAAATCTAGGAAAACACAACAAATCCTAGAACTATATAATGCCATTGTCGCACACGTTCATCCAGATGAATATAGCAACCTATTATTGTACAGGGAATGACAAATCATGTTACAAAAGGTATCAAGTTCAAGGCTTGGTGAAAAGCCTAGAAATCTGGTTGAGGAAGAGCCTTCACAAAAACATCTACTAAGTTGTCTTTAGTGGGTACATAAGATAATTGAACATCTCATGTTGACATGTGCTCATAAATAGAGTGATAGTGCTCCTCTATATGTTTTTTGGAGTCATGGAAAATTGGATTCCATGCAATGACCAAATCATTGTGTGTAAAGGAGTGTCAGACATTTTTTGTGAACATGAAGGTCTTCAAGTAACTTGTAGAGCCAAATACATTCTAGAGTAGTTGTTGTCAAAAGACAACATGCCAACGAGATAGTAGGATTTGTGGGGAGGAACACAGAGTGAACTAGGCAAACACTAAGAAGAGAAGAGAAGAGAGAAGAAACTTTGATGAATGGAATGATGAAGATTGAAATCATGGAGTGAATGTGATACAAGGGAACAAGGGTGCCGTAGCATAAGGAAGATGATGAAGACAGCCATGAACCATGAATCCCAATGTCCTTTTGAAGGGGTGTGAGGGCAGTGGAGAGGTTGGAGAGAAGAGGTGACGGACTGAATGAATCACATGTGAAGAATGAGTGATAAAGGCAGCCTATAAATAGGCAAGAGATTGTCTAGGGTAGCGCTTAGAGGGAGGCCACCGGTCGTCTAAGGTGGTGCCTCACTGTGGGTGCCCAGTCCCTTTTGGGGGCTGTCCACTATGAAACCCAAAATGAAAAATGCAAAACGCAAACTACAAGTGAAGGGTTTCTTAACATCCCCTCTTAGGCCCAAAAAGGGGGACGAGAAGAGTGAGATGGAGATGCAATGCTACAGATTGAAGAATGCTCGTGGAGCAGGTGCCACTTTGACAGTGTCCCTTGTGGGAAAATTGTTCACTCGTTCAAGTGCCCTAGTACAAAGATGATGAAATTATACAATGCATAGGAGGAATGTCGAATTTTGTGTGGTGTCGAGAACCATAAGGATATGGTCATACTCGATCTTGAGAGTTGGCTCCATGTTGACCAAGTGACCAAGGCAAGAAGAAGAGGAGAAAGAAGATGTAGAGGATCCCTAAGATTCAAGATTTCCACTTGAAAGGTAACGTGCATTGAAGAACAGTAGACAGAGTGAACTGAAGAACCTAAAACTCAACTGTGGGAGAGAAGCCACTAGCTCTGTGCATTCGTGCAGGAAGGAATACGATGGCCTCGTCACCAAGTTGCGGTTGAACCTCCAAGGTCTCGATCTAGGTAGATTCTCAAGATCCTGGGAATCAATAGGTGAGATGACCGTTGGAAGGAAGCCACCCCATCCAAGGGTAGAAGAAGAAGATAAAAGGCCTCTGCCAAGGTGTGTGAAGGACTGAGCGGTGGGTGGGGACCCCCTTTGAAATTGGAGGAATAGGAGCCCCCTCTGAAGTTGCAGTAGATGTAGATGCTCTCGCGAAGGGCAAAGAAAGATCAATCCTCTTTGAATTCCCCTTTGAGGTAGATAGGGAATCCAAAAACTCATGGATCATGGACTTCGAAATGTTTGAGGATGAAGGAAGTGCCATTGGTCATGCTGAAGAAGGTATCTAGGGTGGTGAAGAACTCTCAGAGATGGCTTCTCAAACTTGAGTAGGTGAGGGTGGAGAAGGGTGGGGCTTAGGTTGAGCAATGAGTGGGCAACAATAGCTGCTTCTCAATAGAGCGGATTGGGAAGCCAAAGAAGAGGAAGGAGTTGAGCAGCCACTATCTCTCGAAGGAGCGCATTGACGAGGAGACGGTATCAAACAATCATTGTCTCTTGATGGAGCGGACTGTAGAACTGCAAGCCGTGGTAGCCACTGTACCCGAAAATAGGTGGGAGAAGAATGCCGCTAGCATTGCGATGATCTCCAGGAGGTCGTAGCGCCAATCGATTCTCCATGTGCTTGAAAGGACTTAGTGCACATCGGATGCGTCTTATTGCCTTGAGCATAGTACTTTGATAGCTGATGTAGAACGATCTTTGTGGCCTAGAAAGGAGAGGTGGCACAGATAGTGCTGGGTGGGAGATGGATATACTCGAGGGGGGGGTGGGGAGCAAAGGTCGAAGTCGGCAAGCATTGGTGGTGTGTCCGGTGATGCCACAATAGGAGCACCCAATAGATTGGTCATCTATTGGTAAAGAAGCCATGGGTAGGAGTGTGCCTTGCTAAAGAAGGAAGAGGTCAACCACGAACCATGAACTGCAATGTTCGCCTCAAGGGGTGTGAGTGCAGTGCAAAGCACAAACCGCAATGTCCGCCTCAAGGGATGGGAGGGTAGTGGAAGGGTTGGAAGTGAACTACTAGTGGGAGGAGGATACTACTAGCAGTAAGAGGGTGCAGCCAGCAGTTAGGAGTAGCTGCGGGCTGACTTGGAAGAGCCGCCGGTTGTGCAAATGCAGCTTTCGGCAAAGAATTAGGTGTTGGAATGTTGTCAATAGTTAGGAAGTGCTGCCAGCAGACCAGGTTGAGCCACCAGCGGACTGGGTAGAACTACCAGTAGAAAAACAGGGGATACAGCAGTATGGTGGAGTTGCCAGCTGAAGGGAGGAGTCGCCGGCTGAGAAGGAGGAGCTGTCAGCTGGAAATGCAAGTTTTAGCAGATAAAAAAGAGCCGCTGGGTTGTAGAGAACAGCCGCTAGGAGATTGTTTGAGTTGCCAATAGCAGGGAGGAGCTGCCAACTGTCAAGAGGCTGAAATGCAAGCAGAAAATAGCAAGTGTAGGTGAGAGCAGCTGCCAGGTAAGGTGTTGATGCAGCGGAAGAAGAGAAGTGGATGCTAAACCCGCCACTGGTCTTTGCCTTCACTAGAGTGGAGGATCTTTGCTGTTGTTTGGGTAGATCCAGATCTGATACCATGTCAAAAGACGATGTACCAACGAGATAGTAGGGTTTGCGAGGAGGAACACAGAGTAAACTAGGCAAACATTGAGAAGAGAGAAGAAACTCTGATGAATGGAATGATGAAGATTTTAATCATGGAGTTAATGTGATACAAGGAAACAAGGGTGTCATAGCACAAGGAAGATGATGAAGACAACCACGAACCACGAACCGCAATGTCCTCTTGAAGGGGTATGAGGGCAATGGAGAGGCTGGAGAGAAGAGGTGATGGACTCAATGAGTCAGCTGTGAAGAATGAGCGACAAAGGTAGTCTATAAATAGGCAAGAGACTGTCTAGGGTGGCGCTCGGAGGGAGGGCGTTGGCTGTCTAGGGTGGTGCCCCATTGTGGGCGCCCAACCCCTTTTTGGGGTTGTCCACTATGAAACCTTGAACACAAAACACAACACAGGTGCCTAGCCCCTCTTTGGGTTGTCTATTGTGAAACCTTAAATGCAAAACGCAAAACGCAAATTGCAAGTGAAGGGTTTCTCAACAGTTGTAAGTGCTCCTTTGTACTTAGCTTCACAACTAGAAGTAGCAACTGTGTTTTGCTTCTTGCTCAACTAAGAAACAAGAGAACTACCCAAAATGAGCCTAAATCTTGGGGGGTGCCGTGGAGGTGTTTGAAGACATGCTTCATTGCTTGCCAATGAAGAACAGACAACTTGCATAATTCTGCTCAATTGGGAGATTGCAAATTGAAGATTTGGTTTAGTGTGACATAATTGAACAAGACATCCAAGAGCTTAATTATAATAGGTAGCTTGAATGATCCATGGCCATCAAAAGAAATTAAAAAACTAGGCTCCAAGAGAGTAGAAAATTGCCTTGTAGTCATCAAACTAGAAGCATCGTAGATGCTGTCCAATATACTTGGATTGTGCTATAATAATCCTCTTCTCAATGGTGGCAAATTTGACTCAAATAGTTATGAAGTAGACCCAATTCTGTCATAGCATGCTTATAGGCTACATTTTGATCATCATTTTCCCAATAAAAAACATTATCAACATAACGGATGGAAATCAACTATATAAAGTAGCCTCTATATGGATATTATTGAAACCCAGATGCAACAAATTAGAATGAATATGGGTGTACCAAGTGCATGGAGCTTGCTTCAAACCATGAAGGATCTCTTTAAGAGATATGCCTTGCCTTTTGAGCCGTTGACTTCAATGCTAAGAGGTTGGGTGACATATACTTCTTCATTCAAGTAGCCATGGATGAAGGCAATCTTACTATCTAGCTGATGTATTTGACAATGAAAGTGGACAACAAGTGCAACAACACATCTGATAACGGTGATGCAAGTGGTAGCAATAGAGATTTCCTCAAATCAATGCCTTCTTGCTGGACATAGCCCTTGACAACGAGATAGGCTTTCTACTTGTCAACAAAGCGATGAATTCATATTTTAATTTTAAAGCCCATTTTACACCTATAACATGCTTGCGTGGTGGTAAGGCATACAACTCTCAAGTATCATTTTGATGGGTAAAACGAAACTCATTTGGTGTCCACCCATTGTTCAACTGCAAGTTCATCTTTGCAAAACTCTCTTAAGAATAACCTTGCTTGTTGGATGGTGAAACATTCGTTACCCTTTGCTTTCAGCACTACAGCCAATAAAGATGCAATGGGCAGCCTTGTCATGGAGCTTATGCCTATTTTGAGAAGGCAATGAGCATATGCCAAATATCCAAAGGTCCTCATGTGAGAAAATGTGAGAAATAGAGGGCTTAGAGCTTGTCCAAGGCTCATGAAGAGTAATGGTCTTTAAGGATCTTGTAGGGCACCTATTTAAACATAAGTGGCACACATGATTGCATTCAACCAAAATGTACTAGGTAAGTTTAAGCATGCACCTAGCCATCTCCAAAAGACATTGAGTTTGATGTTTCACTATTCCATTTTGTTGCGGGAGGAAGGAATTGATGCAATGTTTCGGGCATAGTTGGAAACTGTTGTTTTGAATTTTTGCAAGAGTTGATTCAGCAAAATCACCTTACAGAATTTACAGTTAGTTCCCGATCAGGAAAAGGATTGTCTCGCATTCTAAACAGCCTAGTAAGACTTATGAGCAATCTTATAATCAAAGGTATTGCATACAAGAGCACAAGTAGTGCCGAATGTCTAGGGATCTCCAGTTCAACAGGTTTGTCAAGGAATATTGTGTAGCATGTTCTTGATAGACAACAAACAATTCCTCAACCATCTACACATCTAGGTTTTTTTGGGAGGTGGTTTAGTGTTTCAGTTTATGAATGCCATTATACTCGCCAATGTTGCATGCAAAATGCAGGTGGTTTTTAGCTCAACACCCACTCTTAGGCCCAAAATTGAACCGAAAGGCATCTATTATGTTTACCCAAAGCGTCCCACCCTAAAGGAGCTAAGGCATTGGACAAAGGGTGCACGACAACTGCCTAGTGGTCTACCGTGACTACAAAGGCGATGGTTATCTTACCAAGGGAGTTTAAATAGTCTCCCTAGATAGGACAGGGTATCGAACAGAGGGTACTCGTTGTCTGCCTAGTGGCCTCCCAAGCTCCATAAAGGCGGATGGAACCCCATTGAGCTTTTGTTTCGTTTGTTTTAAAAAAAAAGTTAAGAGTGAATTTTATGGGTGACAACCAATTAAGTAAGAGCAACTTGAAAGACGGGAGTGGGGATGGTACACCCAACATATCACAAAACAATACAAGAAGACGGGAGTGGGGATGGTACACCCAACACATCACAAAACAATACAAGCTTTCCCATCCACTCGAGGATGCTGATAATTAGGGAAAGATGATGAAGTATCATGAGAAGAAGGATAGTGGGGTGACCCATCGGTGGAAATAACTTAGGATCCATCCAGTGGTGCTCTACACAATGGGATGCATAGTATGTTACATGTTGAAGAATGCTCATGCAACAGGTGCCACTTGGATAGTGTTCCTCTTGGGAAAATTGTTCACTTGCCCAAGCACCCTTGTACAAAGATGATGAAATCATGCAACGCATAGGGAAAGGTATAGCAAAGGGGGGGAGGGGAGCTGATGTGGAAAACAAGTGCTGAAACCTGTAGAATACTTAGAAGCGTAGGAACCCCCTCTCAACTTGAATGCGATGCTAAAGAAGGAAGAGGAGCTCGATCATGGTCTTCATGGGGTGTCGAGAACCATGTGGATGAAGATAATGAAGTATCCCTATTGGAAAAGCAAGGATAGAAGGCATCACCATGATAGCATCGAGAGAGATACTACACAATTTGTTGTGGGAGAGGGAGCCGCCATACTGGTAGAAGAGCAATACTCTTAAGTAGATGGAACCATGAAATGAACGACCCGCAGCTCCTGTCGCCAGTTCAGGAAGGACTGGTGCAAACTTGCATGTCAGCTCTATATTGAAATACAAAACCTTGCAAGAGAGATCAAAATTTGCAAGCACATAGGTGATTAGTGAGATGCTCCAAAAAAACAAAAGTGAAAATAAAGGAAAGCAGAGCTAAGTGCAATGCAATGAGTATGTAAACATGTAGCGGAAGTCTAGAAAGGGAAAGGCTAAGTATGTGGCCACCATTGTGTACAGCGAGGTGGGGAAGTGGTTCTAGAAGGTGCAGTGGATATCCTAGGAATGGATGCATAAAGTGCAATAATTGAGCCACTAGCAGACCAATCAGCTAATCCTTCAGAAGTAGTGAAGGAGATAGATTGTGGAGACTCTTTGCGTGCCACATATCCAGTACCTACTGGGGTAGATGGAGTAGGTGACGTAGTAGCGGGAGGCATAGCTCCACTGGATTGGCCAGTCGGAGTGGAGGCAGTCACAACAGTCTGTGGTGGTTTTATAGGAGGAAGATCATGGGCCTTGGTACAATACTCCTTGTCCATATGGTTCGACTTTTGGTAGTGTGTGCAAAACCTATTTTTCTTAGGAATTTGCTGCCAAAGGGATTGTGTTTCTTTGGTTTTGTCAAAGGAACGAGGGTCATCCTTGTTTTGGCTTGCCTTTGTATCTTGCAAGTTCTTGTTGTCAAAAGATGACGTACCAGCGAGATAGTAGGGTTTGTGAGGAGGAACACATAGTGAACTTGGCAAACATGGAGAAGAGAAGGGAAGAGAGAAGAAACTGTGATGAATGGAATGATGAAGATGTGAATCATGGAGTGAATGTGATACAAGGGAACAAGGGTGCCGTAGCACAAGGAAGATGATGATGACAGCCTCGAACCACGAACCGCAATGTCTTCTTGAAGGGGTGTGAGGGCAGTGGAGAGGCTGGAGAGAAGAGGTGATGGACTGAATGAATCAGCCGTAAGGATTGAATGAGAGAGTGGCCTATAAATAGGCACAATCAGTAGTCTAGGATGGCACCCCTTTTTGGGGCTGCAAACCCTAAATGCAAAACGCAGAAATGCAAAAATGCAAATTGCGGGTGAAGGGTTTCTCAACACCCCCTCTCAGGCCCAAAAAGGGGATGTGGCACAAGGAGTACCTGGTGGACGACACATATACTCCGGAGGGGTGGGAAGCAAAGGTCGATGTCGATAGTCTTTGGTGAGATGACCGTTCGTGCCGCAGTAGGAACACCCAATAGAAGGGCAATCTGTCGGGGGAGACGCCATGGTACTGGGTAAACTAGATAAGGGAGGGTGAGAGGGAGAAAAAGGATATCTCCCAACGTGCAGCAGAAATAGTAGAGTAATTAGATGTTGATGCTGAACCCACCACCGGTCTTTGTCTTCTCTGATGAGGAGGAGAGGGAAAGACTAAAAACGCAGGTGAGGAGAGAGAGAGACTAAAAACGCAAGTGAAACCAGCAGCAGCAGTCAGTATGCTGAAATCAGCTCCGAACAGTGTGCGGTAGGCTGGAAACAAGCGCCAGACTGTTGTAAACAGCAATGGCCAGCATGGACTGTGATGTCCTCCGCGTCCGAGGTGTGGGCAGCAAGCTGAAATACTTGAAATCTGCAAAAATGAGATTGTTTTCTGAATGGAGAGTGATCAACAACAGTCACTTTGCTGTAAACAGCTGCAAACTGTGGGTGGAAGGCTGGAAACATGCGCTAGACTGTAGATGACAACAAGGGACATCTGAGATTGCGATGTCCTCCGTGAAAGGGGTGTGGGTAGTAAGCTAAAAACACGTGAAACCTGCATAAACGAGATGTTGATGGAGTAGAAGAAGAAGAGAAGTGGATGCCGAACCCGCCACCGGTCTTTGCCATCACTAGAGTGGAGGATCTTTGCCGTTGTTTGAGCAAATCCAGCTCTGATACCATGTCAATAGATGACGTACCAGTGAGACGGTAGGGTTTGTGGGGAGGAACACAGAGTGAACTCGGCAAACATGGAGAAGAGAAGGGAAGAGAGAAGAAACTGTGATGAATGGAATGATGAAGACTTGAATCATGGAGTGAATGTGATACAAGGGAACAAGGGTACCGTGGCACAAGGAAGATGATGATGACAACCACGAACCACGAACCGCAATGTTCTCTTGAAGGGGTGTGAGGGCAGTGGAGAGGCTGGAGAGAAGAGGTGATGGACTGAATGAATCAACCGTAAGGAATGAATGAGAGAGTGGCCTATAAATAGGCACAATCAGCAGTCTAGGATGGCACCTTTTTTAGGGGCTGCAAACCCTAAAGGCAAAACACAGAAATGAAAAAACACAAACTGCGGGTAAAGGGTTTCTCAACACTTGCCACTTTTGGTTTTTTCTCTTGAAGAGGCAACCAATCGTCGCCCCTTTAAATAGATGTGTATGGAGGACTTCTTGTAGACTTCATCGTGCAGCCTCACGTAACACAAAAACTAGCAGTCAAACTTGTAGAAGGTTGGCAATCTAGGTAGTGAGATAATGTGCTAGAGAAAATGGAAGTATTTGCCGGGCAACTTGTTCAAGTAGAATGTGACTTGATCGTCGTTTGACTTCAGGGAGCTAGTAGTGGGAAACTTGGCGAGTAATCACCAATATTCGGCCAACTTGGCTTTCAGATCGCCCCCTTCGTTAATGGGAAACTCTTGTAACTCAAAATCGAGATTGATACATCAGTGCGATCTCGTGCAGCATAGCGGTTAATGAGATGACTCCAACGCTCAAATGTGAGGGGAAAATGCTGTACTTGAGAGTGGAATTCAGGAGGCAACCCCTACATTAACTCAACATTGGCTATAGCATTGTGGGCTCTTCATTGATAGATGTGATCATGGTGAGCTAGACATAGACTTGATACCAACAATGAGGTCCCAAAGACCTTGAGATTCAAGTGCTTGTTGCATGAAGTTCGACTACGTGGTGAAATTCGACTCATTAAAATGAGTCTTATCCATGGAGGCGTTCTTGGCTGTTGAAATAGGAGTGGCAGTGTTAGGAGATAGAGAACACGTGTAATGGGGGTAGGGTGAATAGGGGGGATAGGGTGGGGGAGTGTAGTAAATTGGGGTGTTGAGCTAAAACATGCTTTACAGCTGATTACCATTTTTAAATAGCCCCAAAACATGTTGAATTAATGAGAAATGCAAATCTGGTGCCTGTTCGAGAGCGTTTTAGTGGTCCCCCAAAACTCTAATTTTTTGGGGCATCCTTCAATACAGTGCATGATTTCATCATCTTTGTACTAGGGCTCTTGGGCAAGTGAACAATTTTCCCACAAGGGACTCTATCCAAGTTGCACCTGTTGCATGAGCATTCTTTAGCATGTAGCATATTATGCATCCCATTGTGCAGAGCACCATTGGACAAATCCCAGGCTGTTTCCATTGGTGGATTCGACCACCATCCTTGTTCCCATGATACTTCATCACCTTTCTCTCGTCATCGACATCCTCGAGTGGTTGGGTAAGCTTGTATTGTTTTGTGATGTGTTGGGTGTACCATCCCTACTCTTGTCTTTTTGGTCACTGTTACTTAATCAACTGCCACCCCTAAAATTAACTTTTCCCCTGTCTAAAAAAAAAAGAAGAAAGAAAAGTTCAATGTGGTTTCATTCGCCTTTGTAGGGTTTGGTAGGCCACTAGGCAACCAAAGAGTACCCTTAGTCCGATGCCTTGTCCTATTTGGGGTGACTACTTGGACTCCCTTGGTAAGATAACCATTGCCTCTATAGTCTTGGTAGGCTAGTGGGCAGTCGACGTGCACTACTTTGGGGTGGGACACCTTGGGGTAATGATCGCAGGCCTTCCCTTTTAGACTCAATTTTGGGCCCAAGAGGGGTATTGAGCTAAAACACGCTTTATAGTTGTTTAACATATTTAAAACAGCCTCAAAACGTGCTTAATTAATGAAAAACGAAAATTTTGGTACACGGTTTGAGAGAGTTCTGGTGGTCCCTCAAAACCCTAATTTTTTGGGGCACCCTTCAACATCTAGAAATAGACAGGTTGTCTACCATTCAACCTCATCTCTTTGTGCCTGTTTCTCATTCTTTCAGTGCAGATTTCAGCCACCAGCCTTCACCCACGTGGTGGTCTACCCTTCATGACTGGTGCCACTCCTCCATCAACCCTTCTAGTGCTTAGCGCCTTCTTCCACAGTTGTCGCTTACTATTTGGTGTCCTCTCTTGTTGCATTTGATCCCATCATCTATCACCAATGATCAGACTACCTCCTACTGCTTGCGTTTGACCCTCATCAGCAAAGCGACAATTGGCAGTGCCCTTCCTCAGCATTAGGTGACCTTTTGGAACTTGCATTTGGCCCTCCTGCGTGTAGGCTACAGCTAGTTATGCTCTTTCTCCTCCAGCCAGCCCTTCTACTTTTGCATTTGCAGCTTTCTGTTGTCGTTCTTATCGTCAAACATCATCCTCTGCAGTTGCCTCTTTTCCCCAACACTCTGGCGACCAGCATTTGGTGTTTCTCACACTCCAACACTCCAATTGGCGGTCATAACACTTGGGATTCATCTTCGGTGGATGTCACTCTCCGACATTGCATTGCTTTGTCCTTGGGCATTTTGTATACTCTTATATTCATTTACAACATTCATTCACTTCAGAGTTTCTTCTCTCTGTGTTTGAGTTTAGAGTTTTTGCATTTTGCGTTTTGCGTTTAGGGTTTGAGTTTTGCTTATCTCTGTCTGAGTCTTTGTGTTTCAGTCTTGGTCGTACATGTTGTACTTCCTCAATGCAAATCCTAGCATATCTTCATACGCCCATGCCCACATTTGAAACAACAATGCACATTTCTCATATGCATTACTTCTCCATGTGAAGATATGCTAGGGTTTGCATTGAGGAAATAAAACATGTATTACCAAGACTGAAACACAAAGACTCAGACATAGACAAGCAAAACTCAAACCCTAAACGCAAAATGCAAAACACAAAACACAAAAACTCAAAACTCAAACATAGAGACAAACACAAAGAGAAGAAACTCTGAAGTGAATGAATGCTGTAAATGAATGTAAAAGTGTACAGAATGCCCAAGGGCCAATGTAGTGTCGGAGAGTGATGTCCACGGGAGACAGATCCCAAGTGCAGTAACCACTAGTTGGAGATGAAAGAGTGCCAAGGTAGAGAATCGTAAGGCAACAATATGAGAGATGTTTGCTGATGTAGACTGCCTGTGGACAACAAAAACACATGTATTGGCCAATGTAGTGTCGGAGAGTGACGTCCACGGGAGACAGATCCCAAGTGCAGTAACCACTAGTTGGAGATGAAAGAGTGCCGAGGTAGAGAATCGTAAGGCAACAATCTGAGAGATGTTTGCTGATGTAGACTGCCTGTGGACAACAAAAACACATGTACTGCAGAAGTTGCCTAGTGGGAGAGATGACAGCAGTTTGTTGCCTGGCACCAAATTTTGAAAACGCAAGCTAATTAGGTGCTATGATGAGGCAGTAGATTGAGACCTCCAAACAAGAGGGCGATGGCTGAAAATAGACCACCTAGGGCTGGATAATAGTGATGGGCTGCAACCATTGATGGCTGGACAATAGATGGTAGGTGGCTATTGGTTGAAATTTGCATGGTAGAGTGAGAGACCTGCACAAAAGGATAAGGTTGAATGGTGGGCAACCTGTCTATTTATAGATGAAAAGTACAATAGGGGGAAGGTCGATGCCGAAAACAAGTGGCGAAACGTGTAGAATATCAAGAAGGGTAGAAATCCCCTCTCAACCTAGATGTTGATGCCGAAGAAGGAAGAGGAGCTTGAGGATGCCTGTCTTCGTGTGGTATCAAGAACCACGTGGATGAAGATAATGAAGCATCCCTACTGGAAGAGCAAGGATAGAAGGCACCACTATGATAGCATCAAGAGAGACATTGCGCGATTCGTTGTGGGCGGGGAAGCCTTCATATTGGTAGAAGAGAAAAACTCCAAGTAGATGGACCCATGAAAGGAATGGTGTGCATCTCCTATCTCTAGCTCAGGAAGGACTGGTGCAAGTCAGTATGTTAGTCCTACACTGAAATATAAAACCTTGCAAAAGAGATCAAAATCTGAAAGCACAGAGGTGAGAAGTGGGATGCTTCCAAAAACAAAACTAAAAATAAAGGAAAGCAAAGCTAAGTGCAATGCAATGGGTATGTAAGTATGCAACGGAAGTCTAAAAAGGGAAAGGCCAAGTGTGTGGTCACCATCGCGTATACGACAATGTGGGGAAGGGGTCCTAGAAGGTGTAGTGGATGCTCTAGGAATGGATATGTAAAGTACAATAGGCGAGTCACTAGCATACCAATTAGTCTATCCTTCAAGAGTAGTGAATGAGATAGGCTACAGAGATTGTTCGTGTGCCATATATCTAGTAGCCGTTGGGGTGGAGAGAGCAAACGATGTAGCAGCGGGAGGTGTAGTCCCACTAGACTAGCCAGCCGGAGTAGAGGTAGTCGCAACAGTTTATGGTGGTTTTCTAGGAGGAAGACCCTAGGCCTCAGTATGACACTCCTCATTCACATGGCTTGACTTCTGGTAGTGTGTGCAAAACCTATTTTTCTTAGGAATTTGCTACCAAAGGGGTTGTGTTCTTTGGTTCTGTCGGAGGAAGGGGGGTCATCCTTGTTTTGGCTTGCCTTCACATCTTGCGAGCTCTTGCTACTATAGATTTTTCCTCCCGAAGAAGAGGTAACCAATCCTTGCCCCTCTAAATGAATGTGTGGAGGAGTTCTTGTGGACTTGATTGTGTAGGCTCGCGTAACGCAAGAATTGGCACTAAAACTTGTAGAAGGTTGGCAATCTAGGTAGTGAGATAATGTGTCAAAGAAAAGGGAAGTATTTATCGGGCAACTTATTCAAGAAGAATGTGACTTGATTGTCGTCTAACTTTAGAGAGCCAGTAGTGGCAAACTCCATGAGTAATTGCCAATTTTCAGCCAACTTGACTTTTAGATCATCCCCTTCCTTAATGGAAAACTCTTGAAACTCAAAATCGAGGTTGATACATTGAGTGCGATCTCAAGACATGTAGAGGTCAATGAGATGACTCCAACACTCAGATGGGAGAAGAAAATGCTGTAATTGAGAGTGGAATTCAGGAAACAACCTTTGCATTAACTCAACCTTGGCTGTAGCACTGCAAACTCTTCATTGATGGATGTGATTGAGGTGAGTTAATTGAGGGTCCTCTCGGTACCAATGATGAAGTCCCAAAGTCCTTGAGATTCAAGCACTTGTTGCATGAAGTTGGACCAAGTGGTGAAATTCGACTTGCTAAAACGTGTCTTATGCGTGAATGCATTTTTGGCTGTTGCAATAAGAGTGGTAGTGCTAGGAGATGGAGAAGGTGTATAATGGGGGTAGGGTGAATTGGGGGGATAGGGTAGGTGAATTGGGGGGATAGGATAGGATAGGCTCGGTACCAATGATGAAGTTCCAAAGTCCTTGAGATTCAAGCTCTTGTTACATGAAGTTGGACCAAGTGGTGAAATTTGATATGTTAAAACGTGTCTTATATGTGAAGGCATTTTTGGCTGTTGTAATAAGAGTAGTAGTGCTAGGAGATGGAGAAGGTGTATAATGGGGGTAGGGCGAATTGGGGGGATAGGGTAGGGGAGTGGGGTTCACTTGGGAAGGAATCTTGAAGTGTCCAATATGCACACAAGAAGTGTGCATAGCGGATCCTAATGTGGGCAAGGGCAGAATGGGTATAGGCATGGCAATTGCTTTTGGAGCCCAAGGTGGAGGGATAGGGACACGAGAATCAAAGAATAGAAATACTTATGTAGGAGCGACCCAAGGGATGTGTAACGACAGTCATAATTAGAGGATAGATATCCTTGCGTCTTAAAGGTGGTGTAGTGTAAGGTGCTCGCCCCATCGACTGTCCAGGCACGCTTTTAGCAGTCTCTCGAGAAATGAGTCTAAGCGTCGTTGCTCGACACTCCCAGGGAATGTTTCGAGTTTTGTCGCCTAGGGTTTTTCGAATTCGCCTTGCAATGAGATGTTCACGGCCGAATCCACTAGGATCGACCTAAAATTTGGGCTCCTAGTGGCCAAGGTCTCCTAATAACATTCTAACGTCGGATCCTTGACATCTTACTTTACGCAGAGATACCCAAGCCAAAGCAGACCCATGCTGCACTTGGTTCAAAGAGAATGGGAAACGAGAGGGATGCATTGCTCAACCTCTCTGCCCGTAGGGCATAGTCCCATTCCAGTCCCCTAAAACAACATGAATCAGGGTTCTAATCTAACAATTCCTAAGGGTCGTCAGACGTTGGTAAAACGTTGTGAGAAGCCTCCCAGTTCTCTAGGACCACCCTGCCGTAGGGAGGACCCGCCAGGGGTTCCGCCCACCCGCTTCCCTTAATAGCTTTAGTTATCTAATTAGGTCCTACCACATTTATGTGGGACATTTAAAGTCAGCTTCATTAATTAAGCCTTTTAGGAAACATGGTTCGTTCGCATAACTTATAGCACAGATACGAAAACAGAGCAAGTAATCTATTGACAAACAAGTTCAAATAAGTTCCTTAATTTATCTTCAAGTTAATCTTTGACAGGAGAAATTATGTATCCCTTCTGTCCAACAGAAGTATCTCTTTTGCCCCGTAGAAGTAATTGGTTCAAATCTCATGGCACCACAAATTCAATCCTTTATCTAGAATAGGATCTCCCAACATACCCAGATGTTGGGGGCCATGGAGGTCTTCAACTCCATTCTAGACCTAGCAAGGGGTGTCCAGAGCTCCAACTGATCCGCAAGCTGTCTAGGAGCGAAACATCATTCCCGTGGTTAGCCTTTTTACCACTTGATCTTCGGCCCATGATTCGAGCAATGCCCTCTTTGGGTTAATCCGTGGTGCGATCATGGAGGTGATCCACACGTGCAAAATATCATTCCTTAATTAAATCCTTTAAGAATCAAGCACAAACAAGGCATTCAGCCTTAATATCATTTTTTAAAAAAACATTCATTTATTTTCATGGCGACTTGTCATCACAGACCCTTGCCATGCATTTACCATAAATCACAAGTACTTGGAATAATCATCCAAACAACAAACTGACAACCAATTGAATGTAAAAGCATTTAGGATGTTGCTAGATCAACCAATAAAACCAATTGCATTTTTTCCAAACAATGCTAGAATAGATGATATAATATTTTCATTGCATATTTGCTCTTCCCCTTGGGATCTAAGAGCGATACTATGCAAAATGTTTCTTAACACTTCTTCCTTCGGCTAAGATATATGTTAAGGGTTCAAACACTATTCATGATGTAAGTTCTATAGGTCACTTACATTGATCGATAACTCAACCCTGAATTTGGATTAGCAAAAGTCGTCGTTATTCAACGGATCTCAAGGCATCTTAGTTTTAAGCCTTATATTAATTTCTTGTACTAGCTCTTAGTCAAGACATGAGGCAAATAGGAAATTATCCTTGTATATCAAAATATGTTATAGGCATAACGTGTAAATACTTGATAAGATAAGTGCGAGATTATCTCAAGTAATTAGACTTCAAGAGGCCTTGCCTTGAGCTAGAATCTAGTTCTTCTTAATATTTGGGCTCTTAGGCTAAGTACTTTTGAAGTATCTAAACTAATACTTTCTATTCATGATTCTTAATGTCATATTCTTTTAGCAACTATACTATTTATAACCCTTGACTATGTTTTAATCTAGCACTTGTATGCACAATCTTTTGATGTCGTTCTTTTAATGACTATATCCTTCATAACCCTTGACTAATTCTTCCTTGTAATTGCTCTATCAGTAAATAAGCCATATGCAACTAGGTGCAATTAACTTCCCTTGATATATGCACTTCACAAACTCCATCTTTCGAGTAGGTGAGATGAAATTTATCCTTTTCGATGGCCTATACTCGTGCATTATAGGATGGGGCCTAACGTATCTCATACGAGAATCAAAACAAGCATCTATCAATTTGGAAATACATTACTTACGATTGGTACCGTAGTTGGATTGACAGTGATGTTTTCGCCCGAAGCTTCGTTGTTGGTTATGGGATTGCTATCCGCACATGACATTCTTCGCTTGGGGGCCATCGTCCGCAAGTAGACTCGAGATTAAGAAGGTGGAATAGATTCTAGATGGGAGAGCGTAAGAGAAGATGGTTAAGTCGAGGATCGAGATAGAGGGAATTGTGCAGCTTCTCGAGGTGACTCCTCTCTCTCTCTTTCTCTCTTTCTCTCTCTCTTTTAAAAGCTCTCTCACAATCTCTTGAAGGGTATCCATCTCTTTACCTCTCTCTCGCAGCCTCTCGCAGCCTCTCGGGGTCTCCTTATGCTCCCTTGTGCCTCTCCATGCCTCATATTTATAGTGAATTAGAGAAGAGGGCTTGTGGCTGAGAAGTGGAGCTCTTTGTGGAGGGGGATCTTGGAAAGATCAGTGATCTGATGCTCAAATCATAAATCTGATGGTTCCATTGGCTTCGAAAGGGGGGTAAAATCTCAAGACGCTTGGTTAGAAAGCTCTCAGTTCACTCCTTTTCTCTGTTCGAAGTGTTGTTTTCTGTCTGTAGACTGCGATCGCGGCATGCACGATTTTGCCAGTCACTTTTCTTTATGTTTTTTTTAAAATAAAATCTCCAAAACTAACTAAAATATCACTTGTTTTTTCTTTTAAATGACATCTAGTTTTAGAAATCTCCATATCTTTTTTGGGATAATATCTAAAATATTTAAAATATACTAGTTTGCCCAAAATCTAATATTTTGGGACCATCCAAACTATACACATTAATACTAGTGATTAATATAGCTCATAAGTCTCGTTCTCGTTGTAACTTACGTAAAGGGCGGCTATGGTCTTTGTCAATCTGCGAAAAATATCGGATTTACGACTTTCGATTTTTTAAACATATATTTTTAATTAAATAAAAATCCTTAATTATTAACGTTAGTTAATGTTTAACTTTAGTTAGTAATCTTACTAACTTATTAATTTACTAACTAACTTTTGAACTAACCAACTAACTTTTATTGTGTGGAAATATTACATGTAGGGGGGTTGTGAGTGTTCAAGGGAAGTGAGGGGGATGCCCATCATAGCCGTCCTAGAGTGGAAGGATGTGGTAAAGTTGGGGTATGTGAAAGGTATATTGTTAAAGGGTGGCATTTCCCCTAATGATGCACCAAGAGGTGGAGTGAATGGAGGGTTGGTAGATTGTGGTATGGAGGAAGATAAAGTACTTGGATCAGAGATGGATGATCCAACCTCTCGCGTGCTTTGAGCGGAAGTGGAATGTAATCCTAGGTGTTGGAATGAAGGCATGAGTAGATTAGGATGTGAAGAAGATAGTGGTGGGATGGGAGGGAGTAGAGAAGTGTGGTTTACTTGCTCAAATGGAACATATGGTAGAGATATACCTAATGGAGGAAATCTGCTTCGAGGGCCTCCTGTATTAAAGTTAACATATTGAAAATCATCCGGATCTTGTACAATAAAAAAAGAAACAGGAGAGTGTTTTGGCTTATACGACTCAAGGGTTATACGAATGTGACATAAGGCCTGCCGGCTAAGATGAAGGAGATGGATCACCAAACGCATTGAATGCCATAGTCTCACCAAACGCGTTGAATGCCATAGCTAGTCTCACCAATTGGTCTAGACGGAGTAGTAGCACTTGTTGGAGGAGTGTAAACCAGACTGTATGTGATCTGCATATACTCCTCAAACTCCTCATCTGTAAGATGACCAAAATGAGAAGAAGAAGATGGTAAAGGTGAAGGTGTGTCTACCTCCTCCTTGAGACCATAATGCCTTCTCAGAGCCTCCTTGATAGGGTGCCATAGGATCCCTAGAAGAAGGTGCCTAAGACATTACGGGTCAAAATTGAGTTCCATGTGAGTCTCTCACAAACATTAGCTCCAGAATCACTATAGGACACTCTTTTGAGAAGAGTACTGGCTTTGATACCTAGCAAATATATGTTAGGGTTTGCACTGAGGAAACACAGCATGTACGACCAACACTGAAACAAAGACTTAGGCATAGACAAGTAAAACTCAAACCCTAAACGCAAAACACAAAACACAAAACACAAAAACTCAAAACTCAAACATAGCGAGAAGAAGCTTTGGAGTGAATGAATGTTGTAAATGAATGTAAGAGTGTACAGAATGCTCAAGGGTAGAGCAATGAAGTGTCGGAGAGTGACGTCCAACGGAGATGGATCCCAAGTGCTGTGACCACCACTCGGAGTGTAAAAGTGTGTGAAACACCAAGCATTGATCACTAGAGTGTTGGGGAAAGGAGGCGACTGTAGAGGATGATGCTTGATGATGAGGGTGGTAGTAGAAAGCTTCAAGTGCAGATGTAGAAGGGCTCCTTGGAGGAGGAAGAGTACAACCAACTGTCACCTCTAGGCAGGAGGGCCAAACGTAGATTCTAGAAGTCACTTGATGCTAAGGAAGGGCAGTGCCAAGTGTCACCTGACTGTTGTGGGTCAAACGCAAGTAGTAGGAGGGAGTTTGATCGTTGGTGATGGTTAATAGGATCAAATGCAGTAGGAGAGAGGGTGCCAAACAGTAGGAGAGAGGGCGCCAAACAGTGGGCGACAACAGTGGTTAATGGGATCAAATGTAGTAGGAGAGAGGGCGCCAAACAGTGGGCGACAACTGTGAAAGAAGGCATCAGGCATTGGAAGGGTTGATGGAGGAGTGGCAACAATTAAGAAGGGTAGACCACCACATGGGTGAAGGTTGATGGCTGAAATCTACACTGGAAGAATGAGAAGCCGGTACAAAGGGTTAGGCTAAATGGTGGGCAGCCCATCTATTTATAGATGTTGAAGGATGTCCCAAAAATTAGGGTTTTGGGGGACCATTGAAACTCTCTCCAACTGTGTACCAAATTTGCGTTTTTCATTAATTAAGCGTGTTTGGGGCTGTTTTAAAGATGTTAATAAGTTGTAAAGCATGTTTTAGCTCAATAGGGTGAATTGGGCATGGGCATGGTAATTGTATGAGGAGCCTAGGGTGGAGGGATAGGGACATAGGGATCAGAAGATGGAAATCCTTGCATAGGAGTGACCCAAGGGATGTGTGACGACAATCCATAAGTAGAGGATGGATATCCCTGCGTCTAAAAGGTCATGTGGGATGGGGTTGTGAGTGTCCGTGGGTAGTGGAGGGGATGCCCATCATAGCCATCGGAGAGTGTAAAGATGTGGGAAAGAGCGACTATGTGAAAGGTACAATGTTAAAGGGTGGCATTTCCTCTAACAATACACCATGAGGTGTTGTGAATGGAGGATAGGTAGATGGTGGGATGGGGAATGAGTAAGTGTTAGGAGATGAGATGGAAGATCCAACCCCTAGCGTGGTTTGAGTGGAAGTGGAGTGTAATCCTAGATTTTGGAATGAAGATATGAGTGGATCAAAATGCGGAAAAGATAGTGTTGGGATGGGAGGAGCTGAGAAGTGTGGTTTTCTTGATCAAATGAAATAGATGGTAGAGATATACTTGATGAAGGGTATTTGCTTCGAGAGCCTTCGCTGTAAAAGTTAACATATTGAAAACCATTTGGATCATGCACACCAAAAGGAGAAACAGAAGAGGGTTTTGGCTCGTACGACTCAAAATGGTTATACCAACCTAACACAAGGCTTGGCTATGATGAAGGAGATGGATTGCCAGATGCACCAAATGCCATGGTCCCTTCAAGATGAGAAAGGTGGCCAGTCTCACCAATCGGTAGGGAGTAGTAGCACTCATTGGAGGGGTGTGAACTGAACTGTACGTGGTGTGCAAGTACTCTTTAAACTCTTCCTTTATAAGATGACCAAAACGTGAAGAAGAAGATGGTTAAGGTGAAGGTGTGTCAACCTCCTCCTCGAGACCATAATGCCTTCTGAGAGCCTTCAATGATGGAGAAGCTTGATAGGGCATCATAGGATTCGAAGAAGAATGTGTCTGAGACATTATGAGTCAGAATTGAGTTGCATGTGAGTCTCGCTCAAAGACTAGTCTCCACAATCATCGCAAGATACTCTTTAGAAGAGCATTGGCTCTGATACCATGTGAGGATATGCTAGGGTTTGCATGGAGGAAACACAACATGTACGACCAAGACTGAAACACAAAGACTTAGATAGTGACAAACAAAACTCAAACCCTAAATGCAAAATGCAAAACTCAAAACTCAAACGGAGAGACCAATATTGAGCGAAGAAACTTTGAAGCGAATGAATGTCGTAAATGAATGTAAGAGTCTATAGAATGCCCAAGGGTAGAGCAATAGAGTGTCGGAGAGTGACGTCCACCAAAGATGGATCCCAAGTAATGTGACCACTAGTTAGAGTGAGGAAGATGAGGAAAAACACCAAATGTTGATCACGAGAGAGTTAGGAGACTTAGGTGACAGCCATAGATGATGCATGATGATGTGGGCGACAGTCGAAAGCTGCAAATGTAGCTGTAGGAGAGCCGCCAGGAGAAAGGATGAGTGCCAACTGCTGTCTAGAGGAGAGTAGGGCCAAATGCAGGTTGCACATTGTCGCTTGATGTAGAGCAAGGGCTGCTAGTTGATACTTGGGATTGTGGAGTCCAAACGTAATTAGGAGGAGGGGTTGATGATGACAATGATCCCGAACTTAGCTAGAGGGAGGGTGCTGGATAGTAGGTGATAGTTTTGGAAGAAGGCACCAAGCACTGGAGGAGCTATGGAAGGTGTGGCAGCCGTCGCAAAGGTCGAACCACTACGTGGATGAAGATTGTGGCTAAAATCTGCACAAGAGGGGTGAGGCGGAATGGTGGGCAGCATGTCTATTTATTGATGTTGAAGGGCGTCCCAAAAAATTAAGGTTTTGGGGGACCACCAAAACTCTCTTGAACTGTGCTCCAAATTTACGTTTTTCATTAATTGAGTGTGTTTTGGGGCTATTTAAAGATGCTAATCAGCTGTCAAATGTGTTTTAGCTCAACAGACCTTGCACAAGGAAAGGGAAATGGAGCTTGTATAGCTCTCTCTCTTGCCAACTTGTTGCTAGAATGGCTTGTGTCGAAGAATCCTTAAAAAAAAAGGCTTGCTCGATGAAGAGAACTTGGGTATTGAGTCTAGTAATGCCATGAACTGAAAGGAGTGGGAAGCCCAAGTTTGGAACATGTAGGACTTCTGAAATGGAGCTCGATGGATGGTTAGGCAATAATGGTAAAGTACCAATACCATTAATAGGCACCGAACAAATGCCACTAAGAGTGACTATACCCTTTGATGGATGAAGGTCCTGCAACAAATCTTCTTGAGGAGTCATATGACTCAAAGCGCCATTGTCAATAAGAAAAGGCCTCTTTGAAGTAGATGAAGAAGGCTCCTTCATCTCATGGATGTGAAGGAACGCAAACTCCTGTAATAGTTGGTGTGGCAGTAGAGGAGGGCTCAGATGTTTTAGTGCCATCCTTCACTTTATGGACGAAGGTGAGGGTATTTCTTTTAACGCTTCCGCTTTGGACGAGTGTCCTTCCCATAGTGTGGATATCTAGGCTTCTCTAAATTTGTGTTAGAGCTTGAAGAAGACTCCAAATGTGTAATCTGCTTCTTCTTCTTGTTCTTGGCCTTCTTGTCCTTCTTGTTGTCTCCTCTTGAACCTGCAGTAAAAGCCTTACTAAGGTTGGATTTTTAAGTACCAATCTCTTTGAGTTGCTCTTTGTGCTCGGAGACATGAGCCAACGCTTTCCATTGAAGTGTCTTGTGAATCCTAGAGGTAAGCAAGCTGGTATAGAAGACACCATACTTGGGAGATGGCAACTAAGTAATGAGAATCATCGCCATGTCCTCTGACGAGATCGTCCTACCAAGGGATGCAAGCTTATTCCACATGTCCTCCATCTTGTTGATGTGATCTTACATGGTAGGGGAATCATCAACTCAAAGGCTAAAGCATTCGGAGTTTCTCCTCTATGGTGATACAATGGGCAAAGGTCTTTTGATGGTACAAAGGAGCTTTGTCCACCCCACCACTATGGTTCTAAGGTTGTGCACATGCACAAGGATAGAATCTTGCAATCATAAAGAGAAAAGATTGTGCTCTAGAGTGGAACAGCCAATCCCAAAGATTGTGCTCTAGAGTGGAACAGCCAATCCCAAAAGATTACTTGGTCCATCATAGAACCGATGCAGGGATCCTCCATTGGCTGCGGGATTGGGGTAGTAACAAACTCCTCGAAATCGAAGGTGTTAAGGATACACTCCACTTTGCAGGACCAAAGGGAGTAGTTCACACCATCAAGTCGATTGTCTTTGGGGAGAGAAGGAAGCATAGGCATCTGAACAGAAGAAGCCATCATACATATGGGAGGACTTGTAGTACGGGCCATGTGAGAAAGATGCAGAGAACTGGGGGGGCATACATACGTGTGTGTGTGTGTGTGTGTGTAGAGAGAGAGAGAGAGGGGGGGGGGCTTCAATCTTCTTAATCTGATGTGACTGCCTATTGGTGGAAGGCTGAATGGTCTCTGCATTTGAGTCATCAAACCTGTCAAATCAGTAGTCCATAACTCTTCAAAAGAACCTGTAGGCACACTAGGGAATTTGCATTTTGATGTTGGGTAGATCATCTACACCTTGCAAAAGGAAGTTGTAGTTGCCTTGCATACTTCATCGAAGGCTTGAACAAGGCAGAAAATCTGCCTTCTTCGCGATAGATTTGCTCCAAAGAGGAATTTGAGTGTGGTCTTCTCTTCATATAACCTTGGAGTACTCACTTTGGCTCTAATTCCATGTGAGAGTGCACAACGGAAGAGGAAATATGAACATGAAGAGAGAAGGGAAGAGTTCTTGGAAATATGAATATGAAGAGAGAAGGGAAGACAAATTTTCTCCAAAGAGCAAGCTGAGTGTGGTCTTCTCTTCGTAGAACCTTGGAGTCCTCACTTTGGCTCTGATACCATGTGAGAGTGCACAACAGAAAAGGAAATGCGAACATTTGAGAATGAAAGAAGAGACTGGAAGGAGAAATTCAATATTGAATTGAATGAAAGCTGAATATGAGAGGACTGATCAGTCCTTGCACACAGCCCAAAGCATCAATGAGGGCACCGGATTAGGTTGATTGAAGGCAGCACCGGAAGACAAAGAAGAGTCATTGTACATTGGAGTGTGCTGAAACCTATAAAGGATGAACTTGTCAATGACCAGCCAAGTGTGTTTTGGGGGCGGGGGGGCTAGAAATAGCCATAATTAGTGAAATTTGGCTGACCTGTTCCAATCGGCCAAAATATACCAAGAACATGGTGCTTGCTTCAGCCCGTAAAGGGCTTTTCACAAATGAAAGACCTCACCTTTATGGTGTGGAAGAGAGGATCTAGGAGATTGCTTCGGGATGCTGGTCGACTTTATTGCAGCAGGCCAACTTGTTTATGTATTTTGCCTATTTATAGGCTGGGCTTCCTCCTCCTCTAGTCACCTCAGTCCATACTCCTATATGTAGGTTCTGTTGGAAAGAGAGAGCGGGTGCGAGTGCCCACACAAGTGATGACTCATTGTTGTTTTTGCACTATCTCGTGTTGGTATATGGATTCCATTTCCCGAGCATCTCTTTTCTTTTGTAAGTTCTCACATGCTTCCATTGCTGCACCCACTTTTGACATGGTATCGGACATTCGTGTTAGGTCTTGTGACATGATTTCTTCATCTACTACCTTTTGCAATTGATCTTCAGCGTGGGTAATTATCTGCTGCTTTATTTGAGCCTGTTTTTGCCCTTTACTGATTGGGTTTTTGGCTGCAGCATCTGCATTTTCAGTGTTAGTGTCTGTTGCAGGGCTGGACAACCTATTCTAGGGCTGCTCGCCCTGCTTCTGACCTGGCTGACCCTGCGCTTTGTATAGTTGCACCTGTGTTTTCGGATTTATGCTCTTTTGTAGGGCAAGGTGACTCTGTTTTCAGGTTGTATTACTCTATTTGGTGGCTGCCAGCCCTTCACTTGTGTATTTGTTGGCTGTGTTTTGATCTCCTTTCTCCAATTTTCTTTCTTTGAGAAATAGTCATCTTGTTTTCTAATTAGCTTTTGTGATTCACTACTCACCTTTAGAGAGGGTTCTCATGTACTTGGTTGTTGTGTTCCATACACTACACTCTTTTTACCAGTGATCTATATTCTTGTGAGTCTGTTTTCTTGGCACACATCTATCCCTCAAGATCCCTTGCTTCCATTCATCTTTCTATGTTTACCTCATCATGGCTCCTCTAGCTTCTATTACTAATGTCCAACATGTGAACATTCTTAACTCATCTACGAGTGTTCTATTGGAGACTTGTTGTGTTTAGATCTAGGTTTCAATGAGGATGCTATCTCTAGGTGTTCCAGCTCCAAAGAGGGGTGACATATGGATGAAGAAGAATAAGTCCCAGTGTTATTATTGTGGCAAGAAGGGACATCTCTCTATCAATGAGTCCTCATTATCTACAAGTCTAGATTCAAGCTGCCATGTAGCCTTGGGGATGGCTGTAGGGGCCTACATTTCTGCCTACTAGTATAGGTGATGTAGTCACCTCTTTTGTCCAAAGTTCTCTTTGCAATGTTCTTCTTTCTTTGTAGTTTTGCCCTTTTCTCTTCTATCTTGGGTTGTGCAGTCTATTACAGCAGATTCACACACTTTTATTATTCCTCCCAAAAGTTTGGGTGTTTGCTTATGGGACAAAAAAACTTTGGTATAAATTGAGTTTTGGGGCTGTTTTAAAAGAGCTAATGAAGGTTTGACTAGTAATTCACCTTATTCATAGCTTAATAAGAGGTTGGTTGTTGTGTCGAAGAGTGCAAGCAGCCAATAAGGGACCCTCTTAGGCTGCTGAATTTGAGCCCTAGTGTGCTCTTAATGATCCTCAATAGTGGGCTGCTCATGGGACAAGGTATTGGGCTACTATTGTGGCTATAAATCTGGCTGATTCAGTTGCTGTAATGAACCTGTTTGTGGTGGAAATGATGTTTGAGAACAACTATGAAACCATTATTGAAGAGTGGTAGTATGTTGCCAAAGATATTGGAATTATCAATAATAGGTTGTTTTTGATAGTCTAGCAAAGGATGTGAAGCATTTTCAGCAAAGATAACATCTTGGCTGACAATAGGCTTGTTGGTAGAAGGTTGATAAAGTTGGTAGCCTTTGCTTTCAGCACTATCCTTGATGAATATGCATTGAACATCCTTGTTATCCAACTTGCGCCTCTTTTGAGAAGGCACATGGGCATATGCCAATAAACCAAATGTTCTCATATGAGAAATAGAGGGCTTGGAACCAATCCATGTCTCATAATTAGTGATGGTATGCAAAGCTCTTGTGGAACACTTGGTCAAAACATAAGTGGCACAAAGAATTTCATTGCACCAATAAAAATTTGGTAAATTCCTACTCTTCAGCATCAATCTTGCCATCTCAAGCAGCGATTGATTCTTTTGTTCTACTACTCTATTTTGTTGTGTGGGGCAAGGGATGATGCACTGATGATGAATATGTTGAGATGCAAGATATTCTAAAAATTGTTTAGAAAGATATTCACCTCCCCTATTGGTGTGAAGGGTCTGAATGCAAGAGCCGCTTTGGTTCTTTACCATAGCAATAAAAGTCTTGAAGCAAGAGAAGACTTTCGACTTTAGTCCATATACCCAAGTGAATTGGGATTTGTTACCAATAAAGGTGACAAAGTGGATGAATCCATCAAGAGATTTGGCCTACATAAGACCACAAACATCACTTGAAGTAGGTACAGTATAGATGGAGAATCAACATTAGAATCCTTGGGAAGGAAAATATGTGCATCTTACTAATTAGGAAGCCTTCACAAATGTGATTTAATGGTAGATAGACTTTAGGAAGATCTCGGACCGTATTCTTTGATTGGAGCTTCATATGGCCAAGCCTTTGGTTTCATAAACATGTATCTTTGAAAGAATCTTTTGTTGATAAGACACGATCAATAGAAAAGTTTGATCAAGCTATTGATCACGTTTCTTAAGATAATAGATGTCAGAGGGATGTGAATTTTTTGATACTTAGCATTTGATTAATATTAATCAAATGTGCAAATGTGAGGTCCACATGTGATGTGGAAGCTAATTATTTCACAATGACGAGCCAAGGACCGTGAGATTGGTTGGCTGGCCCAGAATAATTAACTTGTAACATTATATTAATTCACAATGATGGGATATCAAAGTCAGAAGTTGTAAGAAGTTATATTAGTGAGGTACTAGGTGGTGGCTGGTAAGAGATTCTGGCCTAGAATATTTTATTAGCCATTAATGTTAGTGACGACCTTAGGAACTAGACATTAATTAATTAATTAGTGTTAGCTCAAGGGCTAATAAATGCTCGAAATTTATTGGATGAAAAATTTGTGTAGCTAATTTAATTGTTGGTTGATATAGTTAATTTTTTGAGTAAGAAATAATAATTACATTAATTTTCAGAATTATCATTTTGAAAATTAATTTAATTGGGTTTATCATCTGTAACTACATCATCAAACTTCGTAGGTTCTTTATAACCTATCACACTAGCCGTATATGTATAATGGCGGGCTGAATAACCAGTGTATATAAACCTGTCAACTGGTTTTTTGACTCTCTCAGATCTCTATAACTGTGGCTTACTCTGAGCTTGCCTCTCATGAGGCGGTACATAACGACTCTGCCTTGCTCTAGGCGTCATAACAGACAGAATTCCCAACTCACTATCCAAACTATCACTGTTGGATGACTCATAACCTGCTGTAAGTGGACCTGCCACATCCTCAAGCATCTTTTCTTTTCCCTTATCCAATCTCCCCCTCATTGACATATCCGCTCGTGGAATCTCATTCCAACATTGTGGAGATTTGGAGAGGAGGGGAGAGAGCTATTGCTGCAATTTTCCAGCCATTGGTGATCATCCTAGCCATTGGAAGCTATTAAAGAGCTGTCTCTAGTTGATCTAGAGACTGTTGGAGGCAAGTGACAGCCCTTGTAGGTTGTCTATGGCTAGTCACAACAATTTTGGGATCCACAAGGGCACGTAACTACATGGGGCTCCTATTGATGGTGGGCTGCAGTCAATCAGCTATTCAAGGCAGGGCAACATTAAATTTCCGCCAGTTTTGGCGAAGAAAGCATTAAATTTCTTTGTCACTAGCTTCCTCTCTATTCTCTAAGCCAATTCACAGCCTCTCTGAAGAGATCTTAGTCAAATTCAGTCCTAGGAGGGTGCAATCGAAGAATTTTTGTTGCTAAATCCTAATCCAGCCTTCCTTCTTGGATAGGGTGGTAAATAACCTAATTTAACACTAATTACAACAAGCATAAAATTAACGTAAATTAAAAATACACACTTTACCACTTTAATCTTGGACATTAGACGCCTTGTTGGCCCCAAAAGTGTTGCCCCTTGTAGTATTTCTTTATCTTATATTGCAAATGAAAAGAGTACAATTGAGATCCTCTAATCTCCTCTGCTAATCCAAGTGTCTCTTGCTGTCAAAGTTGACCAGCAAGCCTCCAAACCAATTTGCCCCTTGGTTTGCTTGGGGATTGGCCTTTACCTTGCTCCTTGAAATACAAATTTAGCCCCAGCTCTGATATTGGTTAGCTGGCCTCTCGAATCTCCCTGAGATTTCTCAATTTTAGCTAGTGGAATTCAAGTCCTAGGTCCTCAATTCTGAGCATGCATCCCAAGGTGGTTGTCAAACCATAATTTTTGTTGTAAATTAGGGTTTACAGCAGAGATTGTCACAAATCTCTGCTGTAAATTAGGGTTTACAGTAGAGATTGTCACAAATCTCTTCCTCTGATGGCTCTACATATTGGAAAATGTTGAGATAACTTGAGAGATGGCTGGGGAATGAGAGAGAATGTTGTAGAGAGAAATATCAAAGTTTCATTGTAAAAAATGTTGAAAAGCTACTGTTGCCTTGCTCAAGCAGCTATGGAAGCTATTACTTACAGCCTAGCCCTCTTATATGTTGTTATTTGCACAAGAAGGACCTTGGGCTGCTGTCATCTACTCGTGGAGGGCTCAAAATTGTTGTCACATATTGTAGGACTGATCTCTGGTGGCTGCAAATCACATTAGCAACCTCTCCTTGCTCTCTAACAATCACTTACAATAATCATAGGCATCTTTATGGAGGATTGGCCACTAGTATCTTGCAAGTAGAGCCTTCTTGGTTGTCACTTCTCCTACAAACTGTCTTCCATATGACTCATCATGACATGCCTTTAACACAATCCCAATCTCAAACTCTAAACACAAGAAAAGTCAAAAATAACATGAAAAATAATCTTTTGGAGTTACCATGTGGTGAATATATGCTTAGATGAATTGGAACTGGTGATATCTGCTTGTTTCTCCTTGTTATTCTGTCTGTCTCATCCTGGATCTCTTTTCTCATAGCAGCTGCAATATAAAACATGATAGAAACAGTCTAAACATATGGCAGAAACATGTAAAACACGACTGGTTTGTGTGCAAACAAAAAATGCTCTTCTATGTACATCAAAATAAAATCATGCAGAGGGCAGAGTAATATCCAAACCACCAGTCAATATCACAGTTGGTTCAATAAGAAAACCATTTGTAGAGCTTGGCAAGAGTAGAAGACACACGGAAAAAGTCGAGCAAGCGAACATCAGCCAGTAGATCAGCCTAGGAGAATCTTAGTGGATATCTATTTTATTAATTTCTTACACTTTCATTATTTTTCTCTCTATTGGAGATGCCAAGGGGTTGGCAATGTCTGTATACCATGTAGTTATAGTCTCTACTAGAAACATAGCTGCATAGGCTAACTATCATAAGAAACCCTAACCCTAGTGTCACCAGGGTCCTAGAGCACTAGGGGTAAAAACTATTTTAATGATAGTTTAAATAATTAGGAAGCTTGGAACATGGATCAAAGGGCATCAATATGAAGCCCATGAGAGAGTCTATAGGAAGAGCATCGGTGTAGTTTATATGTAGGAAGAACGAGTTGTAGCATATGAGGATAGAGTTTTATAGGGTGTAGTGAAAAATTTATATGCTTATGAGAAAGATTTACCTATTGTAATTCATGCTTTTCCACTTGAAAATGCTAGCTAATTGGTGTTGATTTTGTTGTGCAGATAGATAAACACCCTTTGTGATAATTTCTTACATAGAGTAAGTTGTTTGAGAAATATATTCGATGGACAAATGTCTCATTCATGTCTCTCTTTTAGTTAGTATATGTAAAAGGTAGAAAGAATATTGTGGCCTATGCATTGTCTAGGATGTAAAGAAATACTCTGACACTGAAACACAAATAACAATTGTACGACAAATCACAGACTGATAAAAGAATACAGTTAGGGTTAGGGTAACCCAGAGACAATGAACACAGAAAATAATTGAAGTGATATAACTGCTGAATATACAATGCTCATGTAGCAAACACACTATGCAGTGAATGAATACTGAACCTCAAACTCCTGTATCTCAAGGATCAGGGCAGGAATAATAAGCAGGAGAGTGTGTCGTACTTCGAACGGATCCTGAATCACAGCAAGGTAGCCTCTGGATGTTGAACACCAACAAACGCAGCAGTGAGAAGCTAGATCTGATGTAGACGGTAGTGAGGAGAGAGAATATGCAGTAATTGCAAACTGATGAGAGAGAAAACAGCCAAATGCAAGCTGCAGATGTTGGCGACAGCAAAGGAGAGAAAATCTGTCAAATGCAGGCAGGACAGCCTGCAAGAGCTGGTGACAACTGGAGGAGAGAGAAAAACTGTCAATCGACAAGCAGGACAACTGAATGACAGCCTGCAGGAAACAAACGCAGGGCTGTGATGATGTGGCAGGCTGTACGGCAGCAGATATGCGTAAGAACAGTAGTCGCCTGGCTGGGATCAGCTCCAAACCATGTGAAGAGGGCTGGAAAACAGGCGCCAACTGATGTAACTGATGTAGACAGCAATGGACAGCTTTGGCTGAGATGTCCTCCGCGAATAAGGTGTGGGCAGTAAGTTGAAATACTTGAAATCTGCAAAAATGAGATTGAAAGCTGAATGGAGGGTAGCATATCTATTTATAGAAAGTTTGGGCCCTCCCAAGTGGGTTTGTGCTTATGGGACATAGAAACTCTCTAGGAACGCGTTTCTTTTAAATAAATAAGGTTTCTTTATTAATTAAGCAAGTTTTGGGGCTATTTAAGTAAAACTAATACATTTTTAGCTCAACACCCCCTCTCAGGCCCAACGACGATGCCACGAGAAAGATCCTTTACCCCAAGGCGTCCGATTCCAAAGCAGCCAGAGCATTGGACAAAGGGTGCATATCAGTTGCTCAAAGGCTTGCTAAGACTATGAAGGTGATGGGAATCTTACCAAGTGAGCCCAAGTGATCACCCTAGAGAGGACAGGGCATCAAACAAAGGGTGCACGTTGGCTGCCCAGTGGCCTACCAAGCCCTACAAAGGCGGATGGAATCAACTATGGACTGCTCTTTTTTCAAAAATTGAAATGTAATAGATTTAGTATTTAGTGGGGGTTCAAATCAGTTTTCGTCCTATTGAGTATCTGTGCTCCAAACGGAAGAATGATAAAGGATGGTCAGACCCAAGACCTTCACAAAACAAGCATACTGCCATGGCCCATGACGTGTGTTAACATACAAGAATTAGTCCTCAAGAGAACCTTTTCCGTAGTCAACGGATTGTGCTCTTATCTTCCTTATGATTTCTACGAGTATATTGCAAAGCAGCAGAAGTAAAAGATGAAGGGACAAAAGACGAATCTAAAGTACCTTGCACCAGAGTGGATGGAAGAGGATGAAAGAATGGAACATACTCCGGATCTCTTTCTCCAATAGGCGGGCCCATCCTTGAGGGAGGTCTCGACGGCCCTGCAATATCATCAGATTTATGCGTAACATCTGAAGAGAGAAATTCATGCATTCTCTCATTGAGTAGCTTCTTCTGAAGGGCAATCCTTCGATCGAGCTTCTCAATCTTCTTTGGTCTATAGTCCATGATCGCATGATATTCTTCAGTGGAAAGCTTGTATAGCCTTTCTTCTGTGTTGTTAGAAGTGTCTTCCACCATGTCGGAACCTTGTGGAGCAAGCTGTTCTGCCCAATCTCGCTCGGTTCTCGGCATAGGTTGTTTTGGAGACTAAATTGGTGTTGATGTGTTCAAAGTCATTTGAACCTATTGTTGTTCTTGCTTCTTGCAGAGAGCTTTCAGATCAAAGGCCTAGGTTTCTCAGAGAGTATCAGACTCTGATACCATGTAAAGAAATACTCTGACACAGAAACACAAATAACAATCATATGACAAAGCACAGACTAATAAAAGAACATAGTTAGGGTTAGGGTAACTCGGAGACAATGAACATAGAAAATAACTGAAGTAATATAACTGCTGAATAAACAATGCTCATGCAACAAACACACTATGGAGTGAATGAATACTGACCTCGAACTCTTGTATCTCAAGGATCAGGGTAGGGGTTATGAGCTGGAGAGTGTGTTGTACTCCAAACGGATCCTGAATCGCAGCAAAGGCAGCCTCCGGATGTCGAACAACAGCAAACGCAGCAGTGAGAAGCTGGATTTGATGCCGACGGTAGTGAGGAGAGAGAATATCCAGTAAACGCAGGCTGATGAGAGAGAAAACAGTCAAACGCAGGCTGCAGATGCTGGGCGACAGCAAAGGAGAGAGAGAATCTGTCGAACGCAGGTAGGACAGTCTGGCGACAGCCTGCAGGAGCTGGCGACAGCTGGAGGAGAGAGAAAACTGTCAGTTGATAGGTAGGACAGCTGGGCGACAGCCTGCAGGAAGCAAACATAGGGCTGTGATGTCGTGGCAGGCTGTACGGTAGCAGATTTGTGCAGGAACAACAGTTGCCTGGCTGGGATTAGCTCCAAACTGCGTGAAGAGGGTTGGAAAACAGGCGCCAATTGACGTAGACAGCAATGGACAGCTTTGGCTGAGATGTCCTCCGCGAACGGGGTGTGGGCAGCAAGCTGAAATACCTGAAATCTGCAAAAACGAGTTTGAAAGCTGAATGGAGGGCAGCACACATATTTATAGAAAGTTTGGGCCCTCCTAAGTGGGTTTGTGCTTATGGGACACAGAAACTCTCTAGGATCGTGTTTCTTTTAAATAAACAAGGTTTCTTCATTAATTAAGCAAGTTTTGGGGTTGTTTAAGTAAAGCTAATGCATTTTTAGCTCAACATAGGAAGCCACATGTTTCGATAAGTGTATAGTGTACCATCATGAGCTATATGAGGTGAAGACACTTTATACAAAAGATAAGAACTTTGCTAGAGTCTGATATTTTATTAGATGATTAGCACCATGAATACTAGACTTTGAGAGGACTTGCTTATGATGGATGGTCGGTTATGTGTTACCGAGTAGTTTAAGGGCCAAGGTTATGATAGAGAGTCATTCATCTCTAGATGAAGGACATCATGTATTTATGCTTACATGAAAGCGATTGAGACTTCTTTTTGTTGGAAGATATGGTCTAGATTGCTTTGTGTGCATATTTATATGCCAAAAGATGAAGTTTGGTCAACATAAGGTATTGGGTTTGTTGCAGCCCTTGTCTATTCTTGATAGATTGCGGCACAACATAGCCATGGATTTGATTTCTTGATCTTTGTTGGATACTTGCAAGAAATGACAACATTTGGACTATTATTTGTAGGTTTAGCAAATAGTTCCATTTCATTCAAGTGAGGTAGAAGATAATTGTAGATCGTATATCAAGCTTATTCATGTTAAACATCTTTGAATATTATGGCATACCATAGTCTATTGTGAGAGACTAGGATCCTTGCATGATGAGTTTGTACTATTTTTGAGAGCATGGGTACAATTGTCATGGGGACGTGAAATTTCGATACTTTGCATAGCATTTGATTAAGTTGTTAATGAAATGTGCAAATGTGAGTTACACATGTAATGTGCAAGTTAGTTATTTCACAATGATAGGCTAAGGATCTTGAGAAGTCAATGGATGCCAAATGCAAAAAATGTAATAAGTTGTACTTGACAAGTACTAGGTGGTCCCTCGTGATAGATTTTGGTCTAGATAATTTTATTCGCCATTAATGTTAGTGATGACCAAGAAATAGACATTAATTACTTAATTAATGCTAGTTTAGGTGCTAATAGATGCTCAAGATTGCTTGGATAACAAATTGTCCTTGCCAATTTAATTGTTGGCAGGCATAATTATTTTTCTGATCAAGAATTAATAGTTATATTACTTCACAATATTAATATTTTGAACATTAAATTAAATGGGCTGAAAATTGCTGAAAAATGCAATTACAAGACTGCCGCTTGGCAAAACCTTCCCATGCAAGAGGGAAAAGGACTGTTAGAAGCTGGTGGAACCTCATTCTAGCATTGGGAGAGCTGAAGGAGCTGAAGGGAGGAGGAGAGAGGCCAAGGTGTTGCATGCTTGTTGTGGAGGCTGTTCTAGCCATTGGTGGCTGTCAAAGAGCTTCCCTCAGCTGATTAGGAGGCCATTGGAGATAGGTGACAACACCTGCAAGCTATCTACAAGCAGGTGGCAACAACTTTGGGCCCACTGTTGAGCTAAAACATGCTTTACACTTGATTAGCATTTTTAAAGAGCCCCAAAACATACTTAATTAATGAAAAATGCAAATTTGGTGCACGGTTGGAGTGAGTTTTAATGGTCCCCCAAAACCCTAATTTTTTGGGGCCTTGTTCAACATCTATAAATAGATGGGTTGCATACCATTCAGCCTCATCTCTTTTGTGTATGTTTCTCACCCTTTTGTGCAGATCTTAGCCATCAATCTCCCACCACGTGTCACTCCAGACTTCGTGAGTGCTGCCACCACCTTGTTTGCTTCTCTACTATAACCTTCTATTGCTGCATTTTAGTGTCACATTCTATGATGCCGTTTTATTGCAGCGTTCTATTGCTGCATTTTGCTGCTTTGCCCACATCATCAGGCATCATCCTTTGTAGTCTCCTAAGTCTCCTCACACTCTGGTAATTAGTGTTTGGTGTTTCTCTCACTCTGTCACTCTGACTGGTGGTCACAACACTTGGGATCCACCTCCGATGGACGTCACTCTTCGACACTTTATTGCTCTGCCCTTGGGCATTCTTTTCACTTACATTCATTTACAACATTCATTCACTTCAGAGTTTCTTCTCTCTGCATTTGTCTTTGTGTTTGACTTTTGCGTTTAGGGTTTGAGTTTCGCTTGTCTCTGTCTAAGTCTTTGTGTTTTTGTCTTGGTTGTACATGTTGTGTTTTCTCAGTGGCAAGTGCAAAGCCTAGCATATCTTCACATGGTATCAGTGTCAGTGCTCCTCTAAAGAGTATTCTGTGGTGATTGTGGAGGCTATTCTTTGTGTAAGACTCACACGTGACTCGATTCTGACTCATAATGTCTTAGGCATCTTCTTCATTGGCTCTTATGATGCCCTATCAAGCTTCTTTATCATTAGAGGCTCTGAGAAGGCATTATGGTTTTGAGAAGAAGGTAGATACACCTTTACCTTTACTATCTTCTTCTTCTCATTTTGGTTATCTTACAGATGAAGAGTTTCGGTAGTGCTTGCGCATCACATATTGTTCGATTTACACTTCTTCAACGAGTGCTACTATATTTGGATCAATCGGTGAGAGTAGCCATCTCTCTTATCTTGGAGGAATTATGACATTTGGCATGTTTGGCAATCCATCTTCTTTATCTTTGCCAAGCCTTGTGTTAGGTTTGTATAATCCTTTTGAGTCGTATGAGCCAAAACCCTCTCCTGTTTCTTCTTTTGTTGTGTAGGATCCAGATGATTTTTAGTATGCTAACTTTAATAGAGGAGACTCTCAAAGCAGATTTCCTTCATAGGTATATCTTTACCATTTGTCCAACACTTTCTCTTTCTCCATCTCACCATCTGCCTTCCCTCCTTTCACTCCACCTCTTGGTGCATTGTTAAATGCCACCCTTTAACGTTGTATCTTCCATGTATCTCCCCTTTACCACCTCCTGTCACTTTGGGATGGTTGTGATGGGCATCCCCCTTACTACCTTTGGACGCTCACAAACCCCCTACACAACCTTCCTGACGCAAGGATATCCATCCTCTACTACTCGTGTCCCTATCCCTCCACCTTGGGCTCCATAGGCAGTTACTATGTCCATACCCAGTTCGCCCTTGTTCGCATATGGATCCACTATGCACACTTTTCATATGCATGTTAGGCACTCTGGGATTCCTTCCCAAGTGTACTTCACTCCACCCTATCCCCCTTATTCACCCTACCCCCATTACACACCTTCTCCATCTCCTAGCACTACCACTTTTGTTACAACTGCCAAGAATGCCTTCATGGATAAGACTTGTTTCAACGGGTCGAATTTCACCACTTGGTTGAACTTCGTGCAACAAGTGCTTGAATCTCAGGGACTTTGGGACCTCATCGTTGGTACTGAGTCTATGCTAGCTCACCATGATCACATTCGTCAATGGAGAGTTCGCAATGCTACAACTAACGTTGAGTTAATATAGAGGTTGCTTCTTGGATTCCACTCTCACTTATATTATTTTCCCCTCGTATCTAAGCATTGGAGTCATCTCATTGATTGCTATGCGGCTCGAGATCGCACTCAACATATCAATCTTGATTTTGAGTTTCAGGAGTTTTCCATTAAGGAGGCGATGATCTGACAGTAAAGTTGGCCGAATATTGGCGGTTACTCGCTAAGTTTGCCACTACTGGCTCCCCAAAGTCAAATGACGATCAAGTTACGCTCTTCTTAAACAAGTTGCCAGAAAAATACTTCCATTTTATCCAACATATTACCTCACTATCCAGACTGCCAACGTTCTACGAGCTTTAGTGCTAGTTCTTGCGTTACACGAGGTTGCATGATGAAGTCTACAAGAAGTTCTCCACGTACATCCATTCAGAGGGGCAAGGGTTGGTTGCCTCTTCTTTAGGAGGAAAAATCGACAGTGGCAGTAACTTGCAAGATGCGAAGGTAAGCCAAAACAAGGTTGATACCACTTCCTCCTATGGAAGCAAAGAAACACGACCCCTTTGGCAATAAATTCCTAAGAGAAATAGGTTCTGCACACATTGCTAGAGGTCGGGCCATGTGGACGAGGAGTGTTATACCAAGGCGTAGGGTCTTCCTTTTAGAAAATCACCGTAGATGGTTGGGACTACCTCCACTCCGGCTGGCCAATCTAGTGTGTTATGTCTCTCGCTGCTGCACCGTCTGTTCCATTTGCCCTTGTGGCTACTGGATATGTGATACACGGACAGTCTCATAAGCGTATCTCCTTCACTACTCTTGAAGGATTAGCTGATTGGTATGCTAGTGGCTCACCTATTGCACTTTATGCATCCATCCCTAGGACATCCAGTGCACCTTCTAGAACCTCTTTCCCACCTTGTCGTAGACGATGGTGGCTACACACTTAGCCTTTCCCTTTTTAGACTTCCGTTGTAGACTTACATACTCATTGCATTGCACTTAGCTTTGCTTTTTTTTATTTTCAGTTTTGCTGTTTGGAGCAACTCACCTCTATGCTTGCATCTTTTTGATCTCTTTGCAAGGTTTTGTATTTCAGTGTAGGGCTAACATGTAGGCTTGCACCAGTTCTTCTTGATTTTGAGAGAGGAGATACACGCCAATCCTTTCATGGTTCCATCTCTCATGGTTCCATCTCCTTGGAGTTTTACTCTTCTACCAGCATGGAGACTTCCCCTTCTGCAACAGATTGTATAGTATTTTTCTTGATGCTATCATGGTGGTGACTTCTATCCTTGCTCTTTCAATAGGAATGCTTCATCATCTTCATCCACATAGTTCTTGGTACCACATGAAGACCGACATCCTTAGGCTCCTCTTACTTCTTCAGTATCAACATCCACGTTAAGAGGGGGTTCCTACCCTTCTTGGTATTCTATATGTTTCACCACTTGTCTTTGACATTGGCCTTTTCCTCCTCTTGTACCTTTCCCTATGCATTGCATGATTTCATCATCTTTCCACTAGGGTCCTTGGACAAGTGAACAATTTTTCCACGAGGGGCACTGTTCAAGTGGCACTTGCTACATGAGCATTCTTCAGCATGTAGCTATCATGCATTGCATTGGGCAAAGCACCATTGGATGGATCCTAAGTTGTTTTCATTGGCACATTACATTGCCATCCTTCTTTCCATGATACTTCATTATCCTTTTTCTCGGCATTGAGACCCTTGAGTGGTTGGGTAAGCTTCTACTATTTTGTGATGTGTTGGGTGTTCCACCACGTGGTGGTCCAGCCTTCACGACTACTACCATCACCTCGTTTGCTTCTCTACTACGGTGTCCTACTACTACATTTTATTGCCACGTTCTATTGTGGCATTTTACTGCGGCGTTCTATTGTTGCATTTTGCTGGTTTGCCCATATCATTAGGTATCATCTTCTATAGTCGCCTTGGTCTCTTCACACTTTGGTAATTAGCGTTTGGTGTTTCTCTCACTCCGTCACTTTGATTGGTGGTCATAACACTTGGGATTTGTCTTCGGTGGACGTCACTCTCCGACACTTCATTGTTGTGTCCCTAGGCATTCTGTACACTCTTACATTCATTTATAGCTTTCATACACTCCAGAGTTTCTTCTCTCTATGTTTGTCTCTGTGTTTGAGTTTTGAGTTTTGCCTTTGCATTTTATGTTTAGGGTTTGAGTTATGCTTGTCTTTGTCTGAGTCTTTGTGTTTCAGTCTTTTTCGTACATGATGTGTTTCCTTAGTGCAAACCCTAGCATATCTTCACACCCACAAGGGTAGGTGATGCATATGGAGCTTCTTTTGATGGTGCTGCAATCAATCAGCCATTTATAGCAGGGTAGCATTATAGTTCATCTAATTTTGGTGATGGAACTCTAAAATTTCTCTCTTCAGCTTCCTTCTATTCTCCATCCAATTCATAGCTTCCTTGTAGAGATTTCAGCCGAATTTAGTCTCAGAAGGGTGCAATTGAAGGATCTCTGTTGCTAAACCCTAATTTGTAGAGTAGAAATTAGGGTTTACTAGCCACCTTGGGAAGAGTGCTAAGAATTTAGGGCCTAGTACTTGAAAATCATTAGCTGAAATTTGGGGATTTTTAAGAATTTCAAGAGGCCAGCAAGCCAACCTTAAGTATGGGGCAGAATTTATCTTCCAAGGGGCAAATTGAAGGCCAATCCCTAAGCAAAGCAAGGGGCAAATTGGCTTGAAGGCTTGTTAGTTACTATGGACAAGAAGATGTATTGAAGGTTGAAAAAGATAAGATTGGATCTCAGTTTACTTCAACCTTTGGCAAAACAAGTTAAAGAAATATTGCAAGGGACTCTAGATTTGGGGCCAATTGGATATCCAATGTCCAAGATTAAGTGGTAACATTTGTATTTTTAGTTGATGTGAATTTTATGCTTGCTGTAATTAGTTTTTAATTAGGTTATTTACTACCCTATTTGAGAAGGAAGGTTGATTTCAACAATTCTAAAGTTTTGGTCTTCCTTTCATCCATAGATAAATGGGCAAGTCGAAGAGGCAAATGCCAGTCTTATATCATTTGAAATGAGGATAAGTTCAAATGAGAATAATTTTTGCTACTTGTGGAGTATGGTTATAATGACATAGTGCAGAGTTCCATGAGGAAGGCATCTTTTGAGATCGTGAAAGGAGAAAAGGAAGTTGCGCCATTTTGCATAATTAGAAAGTATGAGATCTTGAGGCCAAATGAAGCATATGCCAAAGAGAATTTTGCTCTCCAAAAGACTGAAGTGAAGCAAAAGAAAGTAGTTGATACTTATCCTAACACTTTATTATTTGCAGAGGGTGGTTGGGTTTTGCTACATTTTGAGAAGGCCATGTTAATGAAAATGAAGGGTAAAGAGCATATTTTCCCGAATCTCAGTATGAGATATTATGGACCTTTTGAAGTGCCACAGAGAATTGATGCGGTGTCTCACATGGTGATGCTACCTGATCATTGAAAGGTTCACTTTGCTTTTTGCATGAGTCTTATTAGGCCCTTTTGTGGTGATATACTTGAGGATATCCTTGATGAGATGTAACTAGAGGTTGACAAATTTGATGAGATCTTGGTTCGTGAATAGATATTGGCACATAAGGAAGGGAAGTCAAGGACAAAGTTTTTCTATTGCTATTTGGTGAAATTTTAGAACCATGTACGTCCTTGATGCAAAATGATTGAGGACAAAGTTTTAGAACCATGTTACAACTTTACCTTGATGCTTTTCAGTTGAAGTAGAATTTGATTGGGCTTAGCAAAGCATATATCAGGAGCATTGCCTAATACTTGAGAGGGGATAGTATGTTTACTTCCTTGATACGTATATGTTGAGATATCTAGAGGTTGTTGGGAGATATTTTAGATTCCACAGAGGTACAATATGATGATTTTATTTCACTTTCAGGGCTTCTATGATCCATGTAAATGTGTTTCTATAGTGATTCTTGGTTATTTATGTAAGCAGTGAATACCATTTTGATTGCTGTGGATTTGCCATTCGTATAGTTGTGCTTGGTTGTTTACTAGTGCAGCACTATCATTTTGATAATCGTACATTGCCAGTACATGCATTGATAGTACTTTTGCTTGGTTTCTTGGTCACATGTATTGGCCATTTGGTATTGGATGTCAGATCTTAATTGCATGCAAACGGGCTGCTTGCCATATTTCAAGAGGGTGATATGTCACCAGAATGAGAAATGTGAAAGAATTCTTAACAATTTAATTTAAACTTCAACTAAAATTTAAAATTTAAATTAACTCTACTTTTGGTACCCCTAATCATTGCATTAGTAGTGGAGGTTTTGACTCTAGGCATATAGTGAGCAAGTGTATGGGCTATGATAAGGTTAAGAAACAATATTAATCGTGAAACTTCTGTAAATTGAAAGTTATGAACCTTAGAATTAGGTCACATTTAAAGTTTCACTTAGTGAACAATTGTTAAATGCCAAGCAGCCCACTCGTGTTTTAAGAAGTAGATGGTGCATCATATATTAAGACTAGTCAATGTTGCAAAATGAGTATGCACTACTAGAATCAAAAAACAAAATGAAAGGTGCATGGTATATTAAGACCAGTTGATCATTCAAAATAAATACATACTACTAAAAAAGTCTAAAGAGTAAAGAGTCAAGAGCCATAAGTTTTGAAGATTGAAGTACATATCATGAAAAAGCCAAGGCCCAACGGGCAAGGCCAATAGTAGATACAAATATCAAGTCAAACTGGGCTGAAAAGGTCACTTGTCAGTGGCGGCGGCAGCAGTGGCAGGCTGGAATGTGGCATTCTCTATAACATTCCCTGCAGTTGGAATGTTCCCAAATGGAAAGTTGTGGGCAATGAGACCAAGAATGTTCTGCCAAGTTGGAATGTTTCCCCATCCAACCTGGCAAAAAGCTGTGTTTTCCTGCTCCAAGGCCTCCTTCCATCCTTTCATCTTCTACGGTTTTCAGCCAAGGAGAATGCATTCTAGTACATGTGCGGGAGGTAGGGCAGCAGCCCATCTTCTCCCCTTGGCATGTGAATCAAAAAGGCAGTAGTTTAGAACTCCATTACTAGGAAGTATGGCTGATGTTTTTGACCTAAATTTCCTCACCTCAAGATACATTTATGTAGCACCTTGGGTTGAGATTATCCTTCTTCTTTGAGATCTTGAGCCTTCTACACTTTTTGCACAATTTTATCATGGAGAAAGTGACTTTTCCACAGTTCTGTTGTGAGAAATCTTTTTGTTTGTGAGAGGAACCATGTAGGGATTCATGGGGATTGTGCATGACAAGCATCTAAGTGATTGCTCCACAAAATGGAACTTATTTACTTGCTGTTATATCTAGGGTTTGGCAGACTGAAGGCCTCACGTGGACATTTGAATAATCTAGAGTTGCTTATAGTCCAACAATGAAGGTGATGAAGTTGTTGAGCACTTGTGGATCGGTCGTGTCATGAGAAACTGCTGGAAATCCAGTCTACTTTATCTAATTCAAGGCATTTTTCAGTAATCTAAAGAAACACTGAAAGGGGTCTTGGGGCCAACATGTGTCATGTGTGGATATAAGTTACTCAATTTACTGTTTGGCTGAATTAAGTGTTTGAATAAATGTGGTTTACTGCCCTGTAGATGCCCGAAGAGTTGAGACCGGTTTTCATGGATACTCAGAAATGTTCATAGAGCAATGGAAGAGCTTTAGACATACATTATAAGGCTTCATGATTCATGAAGATTGTTGAATGTGCAAGTTTACGCCCAAAATTTGGCAAACCAAATTGGTGGCAATTAAGAGACTGAGGTCTTCAAGAATTGCTAGGTACTTTGATGGAATTTCAAGGGAGAAGGGTGGTGGGCTGGAGTTGGTGTCACCAACACATAGTCAAAAGCAGTAGGCTTAGTCACAGATCTTCTTCCCCCTTATGTAGGTAGCATCCTTGGGCTCCTGAGAAAGCAGCCACATGATTTCGTTTACCTTCACATGCCACCTGCCAAAGGGAAGATGCCTTGTGCATGCATGCATACCCGTTTTTGTTGAATACTGTTATAATTTCTTGATGCCTTGTTCCATAATGAGCTGCCACAAAGTGTTTAAACCATTACCATTTCTTTTGTGCTTTGTTTTATAATGAGTTGCCTTTAAGTTTTTAAGTGGATACAACATGGCTTTCAAAATGGCTTATGCATCAACGTTCTTAGCACCTTACAAAGGGTATGCAAAATGTTGACTTCTGAATGCTTGTTTCGTTTTCTTCCAGGTGGGTCGATTACACTGTTTCATGCCTGGTTGGGCGGATGCTTCAGTTGATTTCATGTTGAGTGGTGGCTATGATGTGGCTTCAAGTGTTTCTAGGGTGAGCCATTTAAAGCATGGATGTGGCTTCAAGTATTTCTAGCATGATGTGGTTTCAAGTGCATCTAGCATGCTTTCCAAATTAACAAATTGTTGCACACTTAGCTATTGCCTGCAATGCAAATAGACATGTAAGAAAATTTTGAATACAACTGATCCATGGTGTATCTCATCAGGGAATTTCAAATAAAAATAGTAGAAAGAAAGAAAAAAGAAATGTATCCGAATGGCTGCAAAAGGACAGTGATATATGTGACCTGTCACCTGAGTAGGTAGTAGGAGTGCAATGATGTCTTTATTCATGAAGGCAAAACCAATGCAATAAAAGTTAAGTGAAATTGTGAGAGAAAGAAAGAAAGAAGGAAAAAGTATATTAATGCCTCTAAACGGCCAATGTGGCCTATGAGACTGCGCCAAAAACATACCAAGAAATGTATATCTCATCTTAAAAGATAAAGATATGCCTATGAGACTAGATGTTAGGCAATATACTCTGTAAGAATATATCTAAGGTGCAAATGTAAGCCATAAAACTAAGAAAGAAGAAAAAGCAAGATAAAAATGTTCTTTTCCTTAGTGAAGTATCTCTCTGAAGTGGAAATTTAGCTCTCTGTGGTTGAGATGCCTTGGTATCTGGCCTCTTTGGTGCTCAGTGATAGCTCTATTGTGTCTATAACAAGCGTGTTTGGGACTCCTTCTAGGTGGGCGTGGGTGTCTCGCTTGATTGAGTGCTAGTGCTCTATCCAAAGAAATACCCCCTGAAGTTGAAGCTTCTCTACAACTTGGCCTTGCTGGCTGTCTATCAGCGATGGTGGTCAAGACTCTCTGGTAGTGAAAGTCAGTGACAACCCTTTATCTAATTGTGCCTAGCTATGGGGGGCTTCTATTCCGTTTAATAGCAGCTTTGTGCCTATGAAGCTCCAAAAGCAAAAATCCCAAACATCTTTAATTCTCAAACTGCATCGCCCGTTGCCATAGAGAGCCTAAACCCTCTCAAAACGGACAATGGTATCTACGTTTAATATCATAATATATAGTGCATTGACAAATGTAATCCTCCTCAATCTCTTGCTCCCAGTCACAAAGTTGGCACTTGTGGTCTCCAATCTCCATACCCTTCCATTAGGTTGTCTCAATTTTTAAGTGATGCATCAAGGTACGGATTTGTCCAATAGCTGTATGTAACCCATGTGGCAGCTGAGTATTCAGATAGCTCAGTTGGGTGACGGAACTACCTTTAGAGAGCTGAAGAAAATAGCTCTGATAGTGTGCCATGCTCAAACCCAAGCCCTCTTTGTATCTAATCTCAGTACGTCTAATCACACGGTTGAGCTCTAACCAGTTAAGCTCGAGTGTAGGGCAATTCTGACTATAATCATAGAGGTATAATTTATCAATATGCGTACGAGAGAGAGAGAGAGAGAGAGAGAGAGAGTGAGAGAGAGAGAGATTTTACGAAAAAAAAGAGAGAGAGTGATGCATGGTTGCTTTTTGTTGTTTGAAATTTTTTTGAAGGGAAGGTTTTATGTTTGGCTGGGCTCTATGCACCAAAAGATCCTTTGTCTTGATGTGATCTATGTGATAGACTAAAAGCATGCTTGTCACGTGGTGGACCAAGATTGCTCATGGGGATTTTCAATGTGTGTTGATCTCTCCTAGCCAACTTTTGAGTACTTGGTGATGGATGCACCTGAATGTTGCATATGGAATAACTTTGCTTTAGTAGTCCTTAAGCAAGGCCTTTAGCCTTTTCTTTGGCCGTTGTGGTCTCGGTTGGCTTGTATATATCTCATGTGGGATGATGCTTGTTTCCTAAAGATTTTAGAGATAAGAGTGATGCAACAATATGTTCTGTTAGATCACTTTTCCTTGCAGTTTGAGATGCTTGAATAACCCATTGCTTCTTTTGTCCAAATTCTAGGTGGTAGGCTACCATTATGCTTTGATTTATGCTATCTGAAGCATAAGGTTTTTGATGGTTATATGGGGCAATTGCTTGATAGACTCTTGCTTTTGACTTCTCGTTTGAGAGTAGTCACTGTCATGAGGATGCGAAATTTTAATGCTTTGCTTAGCATTTTGTTAAGAGTTTATTAGATGTGCAAATATGACTTGCACATGTGAGGTGCAAGTTAGTTATTTCACATTGTGGAACCTAGGACCCTGAAATATTAGTGAGTGTCAAAGATAAATGTCATGGGGACGTGAAATTTTGAGATGCTTTATTTAATCTTGTCGATAACATTTAATTTATTTATTAATTAAATGTGCAAGATTGTTTAGCATATGCATGGTAGTTATTTCATGGTACGGGCCAAGGACCGTGAGGATGTAGTAGGTGTCAAAGGCAAAAGTTATAATAAGTTATGCCCGAGAGGTAGTGGGTGGTACTTGGTGTCAGATCTGGGCCTAGACCAATTTATTGGCCACTAATATCAGTGGTGATATTAGAGACTAGGTATTAATTAATTAATTAATGCAAGTCTAAGAGTCAATAACTGTTCAGGGATACTTGAAAGACAAATTGGTCTAGCTAATTTAATTTCTAGTTGGTGAAATTAAATTTTTGAGCCCTAAAATAATTATTAAATCAGTTTTCAGAATTAATATTTTGAAAATTAAATGAATTAGCTGAATAATATTGAAAAATGAGAATAGAAGCTTGCCACTTGGCAAAACTTGTCCATGCAAGCGGGAAAAACGTTTTTAGGGGCTAGTGGAAGTCTATTCTAGCCATTGTGAGAGAGAAGGAGATTGTTAGAGAGCAAGGAGAGGTTGCTGATGTGATTTGCAGCCACCAGGGATTGGTCCTACAACATGTGACAGTAGTTTCAAGTCCTCCAGGAGTAGGTGATAGTAGCCCAAGGTTCTTCTAGTGTAGATGATAACATATAGGAGGGGGTAGTAGTCTTTTTGGTGGTCCTAAGCTGTAGGTGACAGCTTCCATGGTTGCTTGAGTAGGCCAGCTATAGTTTTTGAGTGTTTCTCGGGATGAAATTCTCAAATATCTCTCTCTACAACATTCTCTCTCATCCTTAGTCATCTCTCAAGTTATCTCAGCATTTTCAGCAGTTTGAGTCATAAAATGAAGAGATTTTAGTCAATCTTTGTTGTAAGTCCTAATTTACAACACAAACTAGGGTTTTGATAGCTGACTTAGGATGCATGTTCCGAATTGAGGGTCTAGGACTTAAATTCCAACAATTGAAATTGAGGAATTTCAGGGAGATTCAAGAGGCCAGCTAGCCAATATCAGATTTGGGGCTGAATTTGTCTCTCAAGGAGTAGAGTGAAAGGCAATCCCTAAGCAAACGAAGGGGCAAATTGGTTTGGAGGCTTGTTGGTTGATTTTAATAGCAAGATGTACTTGGATTAGCGGAGGAGATTAGAGGATCTTAGTTATATTCCTTTCGTTTGCAATATAAGATAAAGAAATACCTCAAGGGGTGCCAATTGTAGGGTCAATAGGATGTCCAATGTGCAATATTAAAGTGGTAAATTGTGCATTTTCAGTTTATCTGAATTTTATACTTGTTGTAATTAGTGCATAATCAAGTTATTTACCATCTTATCCAAGGAGGAAGGCTAGTTTCCACAAAAATTTTAACAAGTTATATTTGACAAATACTAGGTGGTACTTGGTGTCGGAATTTGGCTTAGACCATTTAATTAGCTCCAAGTGTTAGTGGTGACACTAGAGAATTCACATTAATTAATTCATTGTTGCCAATTTCGGGCTAACGAGTGCTCAGGATTGCTTGGGTGATAAATTCGTCTAACCTGTTCAAGTGTTGGTCAATCAAATTATTTTTCTAAGCCATAAATAGTTATAAAAATTAATTTAATAAAGCGAGATAATGTTGAAAATTGTTTTGAAAGATTAGCACTTTGCAAAACTTGCCCACGGAAGTAGACAAGACGTTTTTGTAGGTTGAGAGGGTCGTTCTAGCCTTGTCCAAGCTGAGAGAGAGAGAGAGAGAGAGAGAGAGAGAGAGAGAGAGAGGAGGCTGGCATTGCCGTTGCCACGGTTGATAGGCCATTTCCAAGCAGCAAGAAATCCTCCAGAGTTGGTGATATGCCCAGATATGCCCAAAAGAGACTATAGTAGTGGGTAACAGCAGTTTGAGGGTTGTTTCGGTTAAGCAAACATTATATTTGGTGTGTTCTAGCAGTGGGGATCGCTTTCATGGCTGTGTAGATAGGGCAATAATTGATTTTTTTCATTTTCTCACGATGGGAGTCTAAATTTTCTCTCTCCTCAGCTGTCTCATCCTCTAGCCTATTCTCATCCTTTCTCCGCAATTCGAAGTAGATTTAGACATTGGAGGCGGAGATTTTGGTGAATCTCTGCCATAAACAATAATTTCAAGCATAAATTAGGTTTTGACAACCACCTTGGGAAGCGTGCTAAAAAAATTTGAAGGTCTAGAGACTTGGATTTTAGTCATTGAAATTGGGGCAATTTCAAGAGATTTAAGTGGCCATTCAGCCAACAAACATTTGGGACTGAAATTGTCACCTGAGGAGCATAATTGAAGGATCCTTGAGCAAACCAAGGTGCAAATTGGTTTGAAGGCTTTTGGTCATTCATGATAGCAAGAGGCACTTGGAGAGGAGAGGTGATTGAAGAATCTTAGTGTGCTCCACACAGTTGCAATAAAAGCTAAAGAAATATTGCAAGGGACACCAGTTTTTGGGGCCAATAGGCTGTCCATTGTCCAAGATTAAGTGGTAACATTTGCATTTTCAGTTTATGTGAATTTAGTGCTTGTTGTAATGGTTGATTAATCTGGTCACTACCACCCTCTTCGAGAAATAAAGGCTCGTTTCATGGTTCCATTGTCGGGACACCATTAATTCCCTTGACTTGGTGTGTTGTGGGCTCAAGGCACTTGATTGAAGGTCGGCAGCTTTGCTCTAGTGCTGAAATTGTGTTAAGTTGAGCATTTACAACAAGAATGTCTTCCTACAGTGAGATGGGATCAACTAGTGATGATGCATCTCATTTTGTAAATGCACATAATGAAGGGGAAAATGCAATGCCTAATCTTGGAACAGGCTTACAGTATGGACAGCAAGGAGAGAATATGGTTGTTGACTAAGAAGTGGGTCCTTCTAGGCCACAATATGCTAATGATCAGCAAAGAGTGAAGAATATGATGACCAATTCAAGGCTTGGTTGAAGGCAGCAGCTAACATCTTTGTTCAATTGGTTAAAGATCCTCAATTTGAGAGATTTTTGAAATCTTCCAAAAAGGACAGCAAGGTCAACAAGAAGATGTTATCTTCAAAGGCATTTGGGAAGCAAATGTGAGTGTGTGCAACGAAAGAAGGAACACGAACAGAGTGAGAAGGAAAGAGAGAGACAACAGAAATAAGAGGGAAGAAATCTGCACTGGTTGAAATGAATGCTGAATACAAAGGGAGGACTGATCAGTCCCTGCACACAGCTGGAGGCATCAGTGAAGACACCAGATCAGGCTGAAAATGATGACGACAGTAGTAACATCATTGGAGATGGAGCAAGATGCCAAAGTTGGAGGAGCAACTTGCAAAAGATGATGACCAAAGTGAAGAGTGGCCAGCTGTGAATAGTTGAGGACCACCAAATGTGGCCGACTTGCAAAAAGGGCTCTAAATCTGGCTGACTTGCTGCAAATAACTTGGGGGACTGCAATAAATGCAATCCAATTGCATAGGAAAGTTTGACAAATAATGAGGTGGCATCTTGGACAGTGTCGAAGCACTAGGAGGTGTAGGCCGATTGACAAACATAGGAAAAGAACCTAAAATAGGAGAAATGCATACTAAAATATCAAAGTTCCCATGTCTTAGTGAGACTCTGATAGGAGCTCACAATTAGGAGATGAGAGACTGATATGACTAAAATATGCAGGCTAACATTTCTTCTTAGATTCTGGGAGTGTTTGAAGACCCAAGAATATCATGTGATGAACCATAGAAGCCTTGGGCAAAGGCTTCGTGAAGAGATCCACTGCATTGTCCTCAGTAGGACATTAGGCCGCCGCTAACTTGGAATCCACGATCTCCTCTCGAATATAGTGATACTGAACTTTGATGTGCTTTGTGCGAGCATGAAACATTGGGTTGTTCGCCAAAGTGAGAGCACATTGGTTGTCAACGTGCAGCTCCGTAGGTCGTGTCTGGGAAAGGTCAATCTTCCCCAATAAATGGCGGAGCAAAACTACCTCCATAGTTGTAGAACAAACTACCTCCATAGTTGTAGAACAAATGACACGATACTCAGCCTTTGTAGAAGAAAGAGCCACATTAGGCTGGTTCTTACTGCTCCAAGAGATAGCTCTTGATCCATAGTACGGGGGATTTTTTAAAATAAGGGAAACAGAAACGGGATGGAGTTTCGGAGTTTTAACCAAATTTTGGAAATGGGGAAACGACGTTTTGGATTGTACACTAGAATAAATACGGTATTATGTGGGTATGTAAATTTATAAATGCTTACAACAACAATATCCAAATTTCTTACAAAACTTTGAGTCTTCATGTCATATGATTGAAATCGTGATTCATTACCCATGTCACGACTCAGGAGTGAAGATTCCCTTTCTGTCTCATATTTGAGCTATAGTTGGGCCATCTTTGTACCCCTTTGATTGGGTCTTTACTAAGGCAAAATTTCCAACTCTTGTTCAACCATATACGAAGATATTGTTCCACTTTCTTGTTAGAATTTTCCAATTCTAGAGGCACTGCTCAATGTTTTAGTCTTCATTCCTTTTTCAGTTCTTAGTGTGAACACAACTAAAGTTATAAGGTGTGTCACCACTCTTAGAGTTAAAGTTAGAGTCGGCTAACTCTAGTCGAGTTAGAGCTAGGTTTATCTTAGACCTATCTTATATCTTTCATTCTCATTCTTTCAATTCAGCAAGTACACTCTACTCTTTTGCTTCAACACACTCTCATTGTGTCTCTTTTCTCTCCTCCATAGCTAGCTTTCATTTTCCAACATTTGGTATTAGAGCAAGGTTCTATGTGCGGATTTAGTTCAGCCACCGTCAACCGGTGCCACCTTGCCCAAGGTCCTGTTGCTGTTAGCCAACTCTCTGCCCAAGGAAGAGAACGATGAGTTGTTGTTTTTAGTCTGCGCGCAACTCTACGCACAGTCTTGTATGCAACCCACACGCAGCCCAAGGAGCTACTGTTTTGGAGCAGTTGCTGTTGTTTTCAGCTCCGCCCCTTATTTTCTCGCTTCTGCCTGCCATTTTCTCAACCCAGCTTGCGATTTTTCTGCAAACCCTAAAAAGTGTAGAAGCCCTAATTTTCAGATTTGGGTTTTTTTTTTTCAAAATTTTTGCAATTTCCCATTTATTTTGGCCATCTCTTTCCGAATCTCAGTTGGTGCTGCCCAACATTTGGGGCTTTTGTCAATTTTCGCTATAGGACTTCAAATTGATAACCAATTCGAAGAAATTTTACAATTTATTTGACGTTCTCGCAAAAAATTTTGGGGCTTTTGCTCGATTTGCAGTCCCATGTATGAATCTTCATTGGAAATGCCGACATTGCACAATTTCATTGAAATTTGTGTAGGAAATTTGGGGCTTTTGGTCCTAGAGGCTCCGATATACATCATGAGGCCAATTCTAGTTGTTTGTTGTTGGCATGGATCCTGAGGTGACATTGCCACAGAAATTCAAGCTGTAAAGTATAAATTTTTTCAATTTCTTTGAAATTTTAGGAAGAAATATAGGGCAAAATTTCAATTTCTTTGAAATTTTAGGAAAAAAATTGGGGCTTTTGCCCTACATGCATTCCAAGGCAGCAAACAAGCGGTACAACAATATTTAATTGCTGTTACAATCAGATTGAGCAAATTTTTTAAAAAGAATTCAGTAAATTTTGGTAAGAATCAGCATTAAGTTGCTGTAATTTGTACTTTTGATGGCACACATTACGAGGCATGTGTGGTACAGCAGTGCATTGCCGTTATTTCTTGGCTAAGTGTTGATTTGGGTTAAATTGGATACACTTTGGCATTTGTGTGACAGTTTGGTACTTGCATAATCCCAAGGGAATTTTTGGTACGGAGTACAATTTATACTTTAGCAGAGAAAACTTGTTGGATCAAACTACCTGTCGTGGAATTTTATGGTTCGCAAACTTCTTGTAGTGAAGGACTTGTGGGACTATGTTACAGGTGATTTACAGCAACCAAGAAGTCTTGCATCTCAAATACCTCAGCGTAATGCTAGAGAACATGCTGTTGGTGCTACTGTCCCTTCTACTGAAGATCAAAGGAGATTGGACTCAAAAGATGCATAGGTACTTTCTTTGATTGCCTTGTTAGTGAAAAGATTGATTATTTCACACATTCGATCTTATAAGACCTCAAAATCAGCATGGGATGTACTTGAGTGTTTGTTTGGAGGACATAACGAGGTCAGAATATCTTATCTTCATAGAGAGTGGGCCAATTTGAACATGGATGAGGGTGATAGCATGACAGATCACGTGACTCACATACAGGATTTGCGCGAGCAGTTGCTCAATGTCGATGAAATCATTCAGGATGCTGAATTGTTAAACATCACACAGAACTCTTCCAGAGTTGTATCTTGGTTTCCACACCTCTTTGATGTTGTTACATTTGTGGAGTCGGAAGGACTCTATTTGCAAGAGGAACATACTCAAAAGAATGTTGCATTGCGTTAGGAGATGTGGCTATGCTTTCGAAGTACAAAGGCAAAAGAAAAGTCAAGCAAAACAATGATGTTGGATAGCCATCAAATAAGGCTATCCAAAACATAGAAAAGTCTAAAAAGAAGAGGAAATGCCATTATTGCAAGAAGCCATGCCACTATATTGATGAATGCTGTAAGAGATTAGCCAAAGAGAAGAAAAAGGACTTTGGTTTGGTTGTCCAAGAGACATCAGCTAGCAAGTCTACTAATACTGATGCTTTAGCCAACTTTGTGGAGGACTGTGCATTTTTGACTTGTAGTTATGATTATTCAATGGCTGATTCAGCGTTTAATGTTGTTGAAATGCAGCAAACATGGTATTTTGACAATGGAGGTTTAAAGCACATTATTTCTAGGAAGTGTTTGTTTTTCTCTTTGCATTCAACCCTTGTTAGAAAGTGTGTTAAGATGTACATTGGATGCAAACCATGCAGGATGAGCTAGACTGTATTGCCACTAACTCTACGTGGGATCTTGTGGATTTACCTCTTGGCAATAAGGCCATTGACACAAAATGGGTTTTTTAAACTTAAACGCAAGGTTGATGGTACCATTGACAGGTACAAAGCACGGTTGGTAGCAAAAGGCTATGCATAGAAGAAAGCATAGATTATGAAGAGACTTTTGCTCCTACATCTTGTATGAGTGAGTAGAATGAGATGTATAATTGCTATGGCTGCAAATTATGGTTGGAAGGTACATCAGTTGGACATTAAGACAACATTCTTAAATGGGGATTTGCATGAGGATGTATATGTGTCACAACCTCGAGGGTTTATGGTTAAGGGGAAAAAGCACATGGTATGCAAGCTAAACAAAGCTATTTATGGTCTCAAACAAGCTCCTCGTTCATGGTACTCTAAAATTGATGCATATTTGGTCAACAAAGGGTTCAAAGATAGTCCAACTGCTCCCACTCTATATATTAAGAATGAAGGAGGAGACTTGCTGATTATCATTCTTTATGTTGATGGCATGCTGCTCACTAGACCTTCAGAAGCAAAAATTACAGATTTCAAGGATGAATTAAAACATGCATTTGCTATATTAGATATGGGATGGAGTATCTACACTATTATTTGGGGATTCAGTTCACCCAAAATCAGCATGGTATCATCATGTCACAGTCACAGTATATGGATGAGTTGTTACATAGGTTTAATATGCTAGATTGCAAATCTATGTGCACTCCTATGGAGCTAGGCTTAAAGCTGTCTATGCATGATGGCGAAGAGATGTTTGATGTTGCAATTTATAGCCAGGATGTTAGCTGTCTTATTTATCTTTGCAACACGTGCCCTGACATTCAGTATGTAGTGTCTTAGGTGAGCAGAGTGGATCTTTAGATACTTGCAAGGTACTTAGTCACATGTATTATTATTTCCCAAGGGGAGACTTGCAATTACAGGCTTACCGTGATTTAGATTGGGCTCGTGATGCATACACTAGGTAGTCTACCGGTGGACACTGTTTCATTCTGGGCCGTTTATGCATTTCATAGCTAAGCAAGAAACAACCTATAGTGGCTACCTCGTCTTGTGAGGTTGAGTACAAGGCAGCGTTCACGACAACAATGGAATGTGTATGGTTGCGTAGATTGTTGGTTGATCTACGTTTACCATTGGAAGGTTCTCCACCTATTTTTTCTGATAGTTAGAATGCTATTGTAGTGGCATGAAATCCTGTGTTTCATGCTCGGATGAAACATATTGAGGTGCATTAACATTATGTCGGAGAGAGATGCTATGTAGGGGAGATCAGCGTGATGTGTATTCCTATACAAGAAAATGTTGTAGACATATTCACCAAGGCACTATCTCCTGAGAGGTTTGAGGCTTTTCGCAAGTCCTTAAACTTGCTACCCTTTGGTGATTGATCATTCTTGTACTTTACCACATTGGCGCTGCAAGGGGGTGTTAGAATTTGCCAATTCTATGGGTAGTGCTTGATGTTTTAGTCTTTAGTTCTTAGTGTGAACACAACTAAAGTTATAAGTTGTGTCACCACTCTTAGAGCTAGAGTTAGAGTCAGTTAACTCTAGTTGAGTTAGAGCTAGGTCTATCTTAGACCTATATTGTACCTTTCATTCTCATTCTTTCAATTTAGTAAGTATACTCTACTCTTTTTCTTCAACACACTCTCATTGTCTCTCTTTTCTCTCCTCCATAGTTAACCGTCATTTTCCAACATTTCTCAGGTTTTGGGGTTGTTGGCATAATTGGTTTATCAGGAATGTGTTTGTTTTTTATTCAGTCTCTAGTATCCAAGGATATATACCTAGGCTTAAGGGCCTCCTACATTGGCAATTAGATCTCATTCAACATTCCGATATTCTCACTTGGGAGGACTTGGTTCCTTGGCATATGACAAATTCTTTTGCTCTTTTATGTGACTTTTGTATTCCTCGTGATTGGATATAATAGAACTATCCATTACAAAAAACAAAGAGAGTGAGAGAGAGGGTTTGACTTTTTCTAGTGGTGCTAATCGTTTGGGTCAATCTTTGGCAGATGATTCCTTTATGTTTCTTAAGGCTGACCACACCAATATAAATTTGACAATGGCTATATTGAGTTTGTTTGGTTTAGCTTTGGGGCTTCATATTAATGTTGAGGAATCTACAACGATTTCTTGTACGGAGACCAGTTTGCAAGTTTTGGGTTGGCAGGGAGCCGTAGTTTCCCTTGGGATATCCTGTTGGTGTGGATGTGACTTCTCCGATCTTGCTTCATCAGATGTCCTCTTGGATTTATGATAGGCTTATGTATTGGAAATATCAAGATTGGTCTCTTCATGTGCTGCTCAAAATGGCTCAATCCATCATGATTTATATGATCTCATGGTTGAGCTACAGATTCATTATCCATTGATTAGCTCTTTAAAACAGCCTCGAAACAATAAATTACTAAAATTCTCATTAAACGGGGAGCGATCTAGAGAGTTTCTGTGTCCCACATGAAAAACCCTAATTTGGGAGAATCCTTTCGCATCCATAAATAGATAGATTGCCCACCATTCAACCCTGTCCTTGTGTGCAGGTTTCTCACTTCCATGTGCAGATTTTAGTTATCAGCCTTGCATTCAGTGAGTGGCTGTCCACCTTCATGACTACTGCCATCTCTCCATCAGCTCTTCGAATGCTTGGTAGGTGCCTTGTAGCTGCCACCTTGTTGCCTGGTGACTTTCCTTTGTTGCGTTTGGTGTGCTCTTGCCATCGCTAGCTCCCTCAACACGTATTTTTGCTTGCGTTTGTTGCTCTAGCACCTAGTGTTAGGTTTCTCTCTCTAGTGACTCCCTTCAAAGCCTCTGGTGATCAACGTTTTCATCTTCTCCACACTCTGACAGCATTGACAGGTAGTTATAGCACTTGGAATCCGTCTTTGGTGGATGTTACACTCGGACACTCAGTGCTCTACCCTTGAGCATTTTGTAAACTCTTACATTCATTTATTGCATTGATTCATTCACTTCAAAGTTCTCTTCTTTCTCTATGTGTGTTTATGTTTTTTTGTTTTGAGTTTTGAGTTTTGCGTTTTATGTTTTGTGTTTTGCATTTTGCGTTTTGCGTTTTGCGTTTAGGGTTTGAATTTTTGTACGTTGTTGTCCGAGTCTTTATGTGTTAGTTATGGTCGTACTTTTTGTGTTTCCTCAATGCAAACCCTAGCGTACCTTCATACTCATATTCTTTTCCCTCATTTGATTGGCTTTTGGAAGGAGATTCTCCGTTTGATAGATTTGTATCCTCTTGATCTCATTACAGATGGAAGTGCTGGTCATTTCTAGGCTACTAGATTCGCTTGATAAAGATTTACAGCAAGAGAAATTTGATTGGATGGCTTGATTGGGGTTTCTGATAGTACATGATGCTGTCATTCTTGGGCAGCCCCATCTTTATTCCTTCCGTCTTATTTGCGAATACTTTCAAGTGTCTAGATGCTATGGCCAGTTGTAGTTTTCCTTATAGGAATAACTTCAGCAACATGCTTCATTGCTTGCTTTTCAGTCTTCTTCACCTTGGGAGGATTAGATGTTTATGAAACCTAATGATTTCCAGTAAAGATTAGCTAATTAGATCTATCATAACTTTTGAAGATGGTAGAGGACAAGACACGGATCATTGAGAAAGCCAACAAAGTATGGCATGTCCTTCTATTAGAGGAAAATGGCGGGATAGATTTTCCAACTGTGGAAGTCCAATATTTCTTTTTAGGGGAAAGTTTTATATGGAGGTTGATTATTGGGGGTTTCCCCATTACAGACATGCTGCATGCTAGCAAGATCTCACAAGGTCGAGGTAATCTTTTGCACTACATTTGATGAGACACCGATTCACCTCTTGATCTTGTGCTTTGTAGTGAGACAGATGTGAAGCTTTGTTTCCTGTGAGTGGACTTGCGTGACTTATCGGTGGATGCGAGTCCATTCTTGCGTTTTGGGCAAGATGCCTTCTTTGTCCACTTTGTAGTTGGTTCATCCTTGCCTCTTTCGTTCTATCAGATGGACAATTCTGTGGCACATTTGGTGCAGTCATAATGCCTTTATCTTTGATATGGTCTTGGGTATCCGTCATGTAGTATTTGCAGGCTATCGTGCAAGCTGAGATAATTCGTTGTTGGACAGGGCAACCAGGCCAGTGGCATGCAGTGTTTGCAGGTGCGGGCAGACTGCATGTTTAGTGATCGGACTTGCATATTAGTCCACTGCAGAAATTGTGACTGCAGCAGCCAATTGTGACCCACCAAATCCTTGCAGCTCTGATTGAGACTTTGCAGTCCAGACTTGTGTGTGTGGTCACGAGGACATGAAATTTTGAGATGCATTAATCTTGCCGATAACATTTGATTAAGTTATTGATCTAATGTGCAAGGTTGTTTAGCACATGTGATGCACATGAGAGTTATTTCATGGTAACATGCCAAGGACCCCAAGGATGCAGTGGTCGTCAAAGGCAAAAGTTGTGATAAGTTATGTTAGTTAGACTTTGGGGTTCAGTTGTTAGTTTTGACCCTAGGACAATTATTTGGTCAATAAGTGTTGGAGGTGAGACTAGGGACTAGCTTTAATTAATTAATTAATGCAAGTTTGAGGGTCAAGGGAGGTTGGAGACCACTCCAAGTTGCAAATGGCCTAGCCAATTTAATTATGGATAGGTAGGTCTAATTTTGGGCAGGGTAAGAAGGATTGGAATTAATTTTTAGGATTATTTAATTTTGAAAATTAATTAAATGGTTGGATAATGTTGAAAAATGGGTTTAGAAGGTTGCCACTTTGCAAAAATACCCATGTAAATTGAGAAAACGTTTTTGGGGTTTGGGTCTCAGACATTCAGTTAGTTTACAGCTTGAGAGAGAGAGAGAGAGAGAGAGAGAGAGAGAGAGAGAGAGAGAGCTGCTGGTCCATTTTTTGATTAGAGAATAGCAATTTGCTAGAGAAGATAGCCATTAGGGGGCCTCAACGGGACAGCAAGGAGTTATATTCTAGGGGCTGGTAACAACATTGCTAATCAAGTGGCAGCATTTTGGAGGTGTCTAGCAATAGATGATTGCATTAAATGCACATTGGAGCAGGTAGTAGGCAGAATTTAGGGTTTTCTTGTGAAGAAAATCAGATTTCTCTTTCATCTTGGCTTTTTGTCACCTTCCCCAACCCATTCTCAAGATATCTCAGCATTTCTCAGCCATTTTTAGCAGATCTTAGCCAAATTTGGTGGATAGTAGAGATATCTCTGCTGTAAACCCTAAATTTATGCAAAAAATAGGTTTTGACAACTAGCTTGGGACCTGTGTCAATTGGTAAGGCATCGTACATTGAATTCAGCACTTGAAGTTTGTGTAATTGTCAGGAAATTCAGATGCCAAGCCATTCATTGTAATTTGGGCAGCATTTGGCCAGTTGGTGGTTCCATTTGTACAAGTCCTGGGTGAAAAATCAAGGAGAAAATGGCCCGAATTGATTGCTAATTGGTGCTATAGCAAAAGGGCTTTTGGAACAGCAAAGGAGATTATGAATCTCAGCTTGTACTCATTCCATTAGCAATCAAGCTAAGGAGATACCAAAAGGGACGTGAGTTTTGGGGCCAACAGGGTGTCGAATGTCCGAGATTATTAAGGTAATTTGTGCATTTCAAGTTATATGCATTTGTTGATTGCTATAGTTAAGTGCTTAATCAGGGAATTACCACCATGTCCAAGAAGGAAGGTTGATTTCTCACACACACACACACACACACATACAGATCTATGTGAATAGTTGTTGGACAGATCTTTTGTGATTAGCCCTTTTCAGTATGGCTGAATTGAATACAGCCTTCATTGACTAGGCAGTGGAGGCTTGGGTCTTGATATGGATATGAGATTACTGAACTTTGATTGATTCTGAACATTTTGAGTGAATCATCAAACGAACCACGCATATTGAGGATGCCCCTGTGTTTGAGACAAACACATCACTTCCTGGAAAGTCTCTAACATTGACTTATGCTTAAGCAACCGGTCAGTTCAATGATTCCCATGAATTGGATTGGGAGCATCTTCTTGACTTTGCAAATACGTTGCTTGGGAAGTATGTTGAGCATAATCAAAACAATGTCCTAGATTTTGATGAAACAATGTTTTGGATACTAGTGTGGATATAAAGAAAGTGTTGTGTTCCTTTTCATTGTTCATGTAAAAGGGGCCATCCTATTTTTAATGCTAGAATCCCATTGATGTCTTCTATGAGTTCATGGTTGCTGGCTATTTTGCAAGAAGATTCTGTTGAGGAGATTTTTGTATGACCTAAAGCATTTTTTGAGGTTATGCTCAAATTGTGCTGTCAATAGGTATGAAATTTGGGCAAGCTGCTGCCATTTTATGGTCACAACTTGGTGCATGTTGTTCCATGCAGGCCAATGGCTGACTTTACATAATTGCTCAAGCAAGAATGCCCAGTTTGGGTGGAGGTTAAGGGCTGTCCGGTTGTGTGCTGGTCTGTTTTTAATTGATGCCATTGTCAAGGTTCAAGGTGTTGATTCCTCCCAGTACCTATGCTGTCAATGGAAATAGAATGTGCATGCTTTGGGATACTTCTTGGAAGCATCCTACTTAGTTTTGTGTAAATTCTCCAGGTATGCATTCTCTGTGATTTCATTTGAGATGGGGAGATTTTGTGGGACATTGTTTCACTTGTGGCCAACTAGGCCATTTTATGGCAGTGTCCCGAAAGGATGGATACATTCAAGACAGTACTGAGTTCCCTACCGTTTGAAGGTTAAAGAGAGACTTGCTAGGTAACTTTTAGCGTTGAAAGACATGGATATATACTTTGGTGCAGCTCACCCTATGAGTACCTATCTTGTGTATGTACCTCTTTTTGCTGATTATTGTTAGCTCAGCCTTGAAGTGTAGTGATAAAAGTAGTGTTGGTCCCTGAGATTTTTCCGTGATAAAAGGTTTTGATAGGCAGAAAAAAAAACTATTTGATATGAGTGTCTGTGACTGACTTTGATGGTAGATGTATCATTACTTTGTTGTCCTTGTTGTTTTAGTTATTTTTAATTTGTTTTTATGGATATGGCATGAACATTTGCATTTAACTTTCACAGATTACTAAGGAAACTCTAGTTATATGGGGTGAGCAAGACAAAGTACTAAGCAAAGACTACCCAGAGGTGCTAACCTGAACTTTGAGAGTACATCACTACCATGCTGTTTGTAGGGATTGAAAAAAAGATGTTTCTTTGCTTGTGAATGCAGAGGTTCAAGAAGGATTTGCAGAATGGCAGAGTACTCTATGTCAGTAATTGTGGGCATCTTCCTCATGTACAAAAGCCAGAGGTAGTTGCTGCATTATTAACAGAGTTCTGCAAGCAGTAAGCTTACGAAAAAGTTTCAATAGAAGAGAATTGAGAGCACCGATAGCCAGAACCCTAAAGGAAGTTTTATGATCAACCAGGATTCTAATTCCTGTGAATCCTTCCGTAAGTGAAGGTGGCACATACCTGTCCATCCAATACACCCAATGATAGGAGCATCACATCAACTGATGAATTACAATAACGCACTGATAGAAAGCTTTGTATATGGAAATGATATACAAACTGAAATCTGCTTTACATATGAAGCACCCGAAGGGCACCCATAAAAGTAATCCTAAATCTACCTGAGCTGCTGAACTGTAACAGTCCCCTAGTCTTTGTTAAGCAAGGCCTACTAAACTTAAGCCATAATTCTTTGATCTACACTTTACGGTGAAGTATGTAAGATACCCAACTGCAGAGATACACTTACGACATAACAAAAATCACTTGAGGATTGTGCTGAATCAAACACAGTAAGCCACCTGAAAGCCTATGGAGAGAACCCAGGAACACTGAGAAAACCAAAAAAGTGTCTTCTGTTACAATATTCTACTCTTCAAGGCCATCCTCGAGTTCTGACCAAATGCCTAGGACGGCTACAACCGTCTCTTTTTCGGAAATTCCATCGCATGCTAAATGCAACTTGCGACAATCAAACATGTCCCACCCTAAAATATTGTGAGGGCCTTAGTTAATGGAACCAGGGTTAAATAGACAAACCACAGTTTACAGTTGCAATCCGTAACTGCTTTAACTAGAAGTGAGGCCCCAGTTGTGAAGGCATGGGAGGAGAGAAGAAATACATTCAGACTTGTTTCCTGAGTCATCTCTCTTCTGTTGTCTTTCCTTCTCTCAGTCCATTAGGAGTGCTGCATTTTGGTGGAAACGGTGACGCCGACATCACCACAACCTATGTTTCAGCAGCCTGAACAACCAACTTATATAGAACAAGTGACGAATGCAGTCAGTTCTATGTTACATCAAATAAAGGTGACAGATCAAACCCTGTTAGCATTTCCCGAGCATCAATAGCAGCATCCAACAACCGCCTCGAACCCAAGAGTTCGACCATGATCATTTGTGGCTTTACCCACTGAAGATGTCCTATCATGGTTGGATCACTTTGACAATGCGGCAAGCTACCATTCTTGGACAGATGACCGAAAGATAATGGATATCAGGACAATACTGGAGGGACTGGCAGCAACGTGGTATATTTTCAAGCTAAATTGGGAGCAACTAAAACAGTCCCTAATCAGACATTCTACCAACCAAAACATCAGAGTCCTCCTTAAAAGCCACCAAGGAAGTGTGAGCAATTACCAGGAGAAACGATAGCACAATTCAAATTTAACCAAGTTATTACAAGAGTTGATCCCGCAATGTCCAAGTCCATGAATCACTTTCTTGTGGCCTTGATATGCCAAGATGGAGCTAAACGAGTTCAAGATCAAGGACCACAAATATTACATCAAGCATTTCAGATATGCAACGGATTGAAGGGGCCATAGAAGATGCTGAAGTACCATAGACATTAATGAAACCAAAGGTCATGCTTGATGGACGAACTCCAATGGACATTGATGTCCAAAATGCACAAATGGCAGAAATAATATTACTACTTTGAGATAGGTAAAGACAACCCAAGTGCTTGTATCGCAACAAATATGGCCATGTGAAAAAAGAGATGTATCCACATAAGCAAGTGTACTAGAAAACATTTGAGCGGATGGTTATCAAGGCTGAGGCCATTGGCATGTATAAGCCTCAAGTGTAGAAGATGAGAACTACTTAGTAGCACTCATTAAAAGGCCAATCATTAATCACCACATTATTAGAGACGTGTATCATTCTCTTCCATTAGAAAACCATTGGCAACCAAAAAAGAACTTAGGATGCAAGAAGCACAACCAATATTGATACATTTTTGGGACAACATTTATATCACACAAATAGGTAGGCCATAGTATCCATACTAGGACAAACATTATATTACACAGTACATCTACTTTCACATCAACTATCTCCTTTCACTTTAGGATATGATTGGCTAAGACAACATCGTTGAAGCTATCAACTCTCAATATTTGTACTCATAAGATCACTTGCAAGTGTAGAGTTACTAATGGATGTCTTGAAAGTATTCCATCTCTTAGCCAAGGTGACCAATAAGAACATAGCCTTTATCGAATCATGCAAGGTTTTGAGATGACAACTAGTTGAAAATAGTATTGAACTCATTGAGATGGTTAGGCATAGAAGGCCTATTCTCCACACGGAGATCAATGAGTTTTCTAATTAATAGACTTGTGAAGCTATACTTTCTTCCTCATAGAAGTCACCAACCTGTATCTTGTGTATCTTTTACATAAAAATATGCGAACTTCAAGAGTGTTAGCATAGTAGTGGAATGTGCTAATTTATCCATTTCTTCTCATATATTAGGATTAATGTTCTCATGCTTAGCACCTTTTTATTTGATTCACTTTACTTGCTTCTTTTGAACTAATTAATACATTATAGATTTGCACTTTTTTGTTCAAAAGTTTTAGTATCATTCAAATCAAAAGAGACAAATAGATTGCAATCTGAGTGTTCCTAAAGTTGAACAATAGCTAAAATAATATCAATAGCTCAAAAATAAGACAAACACCAAGCAATCAAGAAGTATATTAGATTCCACTTTTTTAATTCTTGCATATACATCATGAAATTCAAAGTATCACCATTTGTAACTTTCTTGCTTAACAAGAGCAAAGAGCATATATTCTAAGCATATCTTATACTTCTTTCAAACAATGTTGTTTGTTAATGTATTTATAAATTTTATAGATTTGATACTAATGGTAGAACAATAACTCTTTTGCTTATTTTTATTAAATAAGCTTTATAAAAAGTCATTAATAAACTCAAATGGTTAGGTGATCCATCTACAACTAGTGGATTCCAGTTATTTAAAATTGTTGTCCAAGTGAGAATAATTTTGTTTTGGATAAAACACAGAACTAAATACTGCACAGAATCAACTCTATCATTATATAAATTTGTAAGTCTCATTGTATCATTGTTCTAGGATATGGATTGCCTCAATACGATATCAAGTGTAAAAGTTATGGCCAAAATATAAAGTGTTGTCAAACTAATATAGTTGTTTATGACTTATGTAAGATGCTTTGTATTCACTTTAAATGGATAAAATTGCTTCCAAAGTGAATGATTGAAAGAAACTCTTAGTTTTTTTTTCCTATTATACATATTTTTGAGAAGAGAAAAATATAGAAAAAATATTGATTCCTCTTTTCTTGGAAAGCTTCAATATTGCTTAATCTCTTTGAGCATCCGCATTTAAGTTGTTTGACTTTGAAACTAACCAAACTAATGACTGTCCAAATGCAATCAAATTAGGTAATGAAAGCTCCCAAAGCAAGCCTCAATGGCTTCTTAAGCTGAAGTACCTCTTTGACTTAAATGTAGAGCTTGGTAATGAGTGTAGTATATCTTTCAAGCTATGGATAATAAACATAAATATCACAAGAAGAGCTCAAATTCTCAAACTTTACTACAAAGCTTCACTCATCGCGCTCCTTATGAGCTTCCATAAATGTTGCTTTAATATCAATTGAGAAGAAAGAAACTTTATGTGAGATAGAAGCTATGGTATGCGACAGGGTTGAGAGAAGCACATAAGAGAGTTTCATGGGTACAATGAATGGCACCCTTGTTTTTTGTTATATTTACTTCTATATGATTGTACAATGTGTACTTATACATCTACAACAAGTAGATTTAAGTTGTTATTCAAAATTGTTGTCCAAATGAGAACAACTTTGTTCTAGATAAAACACAGAACTAAATATTGCACATAATCACCTCTATGATAATATAAATTTGTAACTCTCATTGCATCTTTGTTTTGGGATATGGATCACCTCAATATGATATCAAGTGCAAAAGTGCTCCCAAAATGTATGATTGAAAGATACTCTTACTTTTTTCTATTATACATATATTTGAGAGGAGAAAAATAGGAAAAAAATATTGATTTCTCTTTTCTTGGAAAGCTTCAATTCTGTTTAATCTCTTTGAGCATCCAAATTCAAGTTATTTGACTTGAAAACCAACCACACTAATGTCTATCCAAATGCAATCAAATCACGGAATGAAAGCCCCTAAAGCAAGCCTCCATGGCTTCTTAAGCCAAACTACCTCTTTGACTTAAATGTAGAGCTTGGTAATGAGAGTAGTATATCTTTCAAGCTATGAATAACAAACATGAATATCACAATAAGAGCTCAACTTCTCAATCTTGACAATAAGGCTTCACTTCTTGTGCTCGTTATGAGCTTTCATGAATGTTGCTTAAAGGCGGAACCCTATGCCACTATCTTGTATGTGATGTTCTCTTCAGTCACTCATCTATCTTTTGCTACTTCCTTTAGGAACATGTTCCTTGGAAGACTTTGCTTACCACCCAAATGACTAAACGCGGGTAGGCAACTAGCACCTTGGTTCAAGGGTCTAGGTAGTATTGGACTCTCACCAACTAAAACTGCCAATCTTGGTGGATTCCCTTTAGGGGATGCCATATCCCAAGGTTGGATGTCGGCTCGAAGAATATTTGTTGAGAAGAAAACAATTGTGGGATGTGAGATAGAAGCTATAGCATGCAAGAGGGTTGAGAGAGACAAGCACATAAGAAAGTTTTGTGGGTACAGTAAATGGTACCCTTATTTTTTGTTATCTTCACATATATATGCTTGTACAATGTGTACTTAGACAAGAGGTTCCACCTGGTTGTTTTCCATTGGCCTTTATCGCAACACATCTCTCTCTCTCTCTCTCTCTCTCTCTCTCTCCTATACATTCTTCTTTTGTCCTTCTAGTTAACATACTTCAACATATTGACACTTTTAGGTTTTTGGAAGTCTTCCTTTGATAACTCTTTCCTTAATAGATCTCTATTCATATGTACAAGCAACAAGAGTTTTCTACTACTCCTCACTACCTCCCCTAGATGAGAGTTAGATCTGAGCTCTTATCCTAAAAGTGAGATATATTCAAAGACTTTCTTAGTGGTGGCATTAGGACTCTAGCCAAATTGAGAGTTGAACTCATGAGAGGCATACCTACATTAATGAGTTTACGACTTGGAAGCAAAAAATGTAGTTTTGAAAAACTCACTTGTTAGAGTGCTTATGAATGAGCTAGAGAAAAAGCTTGCAATAGAGTTGGCTACAACTAATAAGAAGCTTGAAGATGAAATAAAGGAAATGATAACCAAAGTGCAAGAGGATATCCAAAAAGAAATCGAAACAAGAAAAGAGGTTAATAAACAAAATATGATAACATACACTATGTTTTGAATAATTAATGAAGCTACATTGCAAACGAACATTGCAATGATGTAAGTTTAGGAGACATTTTTGATAAAACAAATGATATGAAGAAACATGATAGGAAGTATGATGAAGAGTATGAAGAAACACAATAGGAAGTATGAAGAAGAAAGGTTTGATTGGATAGTACCATGGGGAATCACCAAGAAAGGAAATAATCAAACAACTTTGGAGTTTGGAAACATATGAGATAAAGCTGAAGTATTCAAGCAATCAAAGTGCTTCAAGTGATCCATTGTGAATTACAGATGAACTTACATCATCATAACTCAAAGCATGACCAGATGAAATTTCCAAGATAATAGTATTTAGAGCAAAGGATAAATGGAAAATTTAAAGTCCATCATCAAGAAGTTCAAAAATCTCAAGTACTAAGTTGCTATAGGTCATGATGTATTTAGCAATTTTCATAGCTTTAGTATTTAACATTGAGCTACTTTAGATCATTGCAACTTTCATAGCTTTACTAGCTCAATTTTTGTTTATGCCAAGGTCTCCCTAATGTGGATTTATTTTTGTGCCAATGATATCCCAAAGTTGATTGTATATAAAATCTAGATTTGCATCCCTTTTTCTTGTACACCTTTGAGGCATATAACATACATATACTATGCGCACACACTTCCTCTACAATGCAAGGGCAACACTTAGGGAGAGAGTCAAACTTCAAGTCCTTATGTATAATTCAACACCAATGACTTTCTTAACAATCCTGGCAACCTTACCCAAGCCAAGATTATAATTGTGTTAGGACTTGAATAACCTAAGAAAGAGAGAAGTGTACCTACGCTAGTACCAAATCCCATTAATGCAACTCCAAAAGAGCTAGAACACAATGCACTAATGACTAGACTCAAAATGATAGAATTTATTAGTCAATTTTGAATCCTATATATATCAATAATTAGAGGCAAGTCCATACAATCATTCTTGAAGAGAAGACTTTGTCTAAGCTTTATCCTCTTTGAGTTGTAGACATAAAAGTCATTGAGGAGTGGATTGTATTGTAGGCATGCCTTTGTACACAATGTTTCACCAATTATAGCTAAAGATTGTGTTGTTGCCCCCTTTTTCTAACTATAAGGAGGCTATGTATATATTTCCATATGAGAAGAGACCTTTTATCCAATTGTCAATTGATTTGTGGTCATAATGCGTACGAGCTTGTTATAACTAGAGAAAAAGATAGCAATGGCACAAGCTTCTAAGAAAGTTAATGATGGGCAAAGAAGCAAGGCACATTTTTTCTAGCAATCAAGAAAACTATATTATCAAAGAGTATTGAATCCCGTGCTTGAGTAACAAGCCTTCCCAACAAGAGGAATGAAGTAACATAAGAGGCAAAAAATGATGAAGAGAATCAATTATATTCAAAGTCATACATCACATACAAAAATAAAACCATTAGAATTCAAGCTTGATTATATGACACCATGACACATCACCAAATTAGCAAATAATGAAGCAACTTTGGACTTGAAAATATAAAATAAATTTGTGAAAATTGGTTTAAGGGAACAAAAATAAGGATCATGGATGAGCTCACACCAATGCAATAAGTGTGACCAAGTGAATACAAAAAAGTAACGTTTGTATATGTGGAGGCTAGGAATCTCTATTGTAGACATTTTTGCTACTTCATGGTCTACACTTGAGGGGACATAAATGGAACTTGTTGCAATATCAACTCACCTAAAAAATGTGATCTTAATTTAAAAATCAAGTGTAAGTGGCTTCAAAGAAGTTGAAATGGCAATCTTATACAAACAAACGGATGTAGGTAGTTAGATGGAACTTGTTGCAGCATCAAGTCAACTCAAAATGTGATCTCAACATGAAGATCAAGTGCAAGTGGATTCAAAGAAGTTGAAGTGGCATGAAGTAAGACAAATGGAACTAGATGATAAAGAGAATCAATTATATTCAAAGTCATACATTCAAGGTTGACCATATGACACCATGACACATCACTAAGATGGAAAATAATGAAGCAACTTTGGACATGAAGAAATAAAACGAGTTGTAAAAATTGTTTTAGGGAAAGACAAATGTGGATCATGGATGAACTCAAACCAATGCAACAAGTGTGACCAAGTGAATACAAAAATGTAAGGTTTGCATGTGTGGAGGCTAGGAAGTTGTATTGCAGCCATTTTTACTACTTAATGATCCAGGCTTGAGAGGGCAAATTCCAAAGGGAGGTAAGTAGCTACATGGAACTTGTTGCAATATCAACTCAACCCAAAAAGTGATCTCAATATGAAGATCAAGTGCAAGTGGCTTCAAAGAAGTTGAAGTGGCAATCTATATACAAGCAAAGGGAGGTAAATAGCTAGTTGGAACTTGTTGCAATATCAACCCAACTTAAAATGTAATCTCAATATGAAGATCAAGTGCAAGTGGCTTCAAAAAAGTTGAAGTGGCATTGAGTAACAAAAGGGGAACTAGATGATGAAGAGCATCAATTATATTCAAAATAATACATTTGATACCAAATAAAACTATAAAAAATTCAAGGTTGATTATATGACACCAAGATAGATCACAAAATAGGAAATAATGAAGGATCTCCGTCCTTGAAAAAATATAATTAATAGTGAAAAGCATTTTAAGGGAACAAAAATGCAGATAATGGATGAACTCACACCAGTGCAACAAGTGTAACCAAGTGAATAAAAAAATGTAAGGTCTGCATGTGTGGAGGTTAGGAAGATGTATTGTAGCCATTTTTACTGCTTTATGATTTAGGCTTGAAAGGACCAAATTGTAAAGGGAGGTAGGTAGCTTGATGAAACTTGTTGCAAAACCAACTCAATTGAAAAGGTGATCTCAATATGAACATCAAGTGCAAGTGGCCTCAAAGAAGTTGAAGTAGCAATATATATACAAACAAAGGGAGGTAGGTAGCTCAATGGAATTTGTTGCAATACCAACCGAACTCAAAATGTGATCTCAATATGAAGATTGAGTGTAAGTGATTTCAAAGAAGTTGAAGTGGCATGAAATAATATAAGACGAACTAAATGATAAAGAGAATCAATTATATTCAAAGTCATACATTGGAGACCAAAATAAAACCATTGAAAATTTAAGGTTGATTATATTACACCAAGATCCAAAATAATGAAGTAGCTTTGGACTTGAAAAAATGAAATAAATTGTGAATTTTTTTAAAAATACATTAGAGACTAAAATAAAGCCTTTGAAAATTCAAGATTGATTATATGACAACGTGACACATCACCAAGATGTGAAATAATGGAGCAGCTTTGCACATGAACAAATAAAATAAATTGTGAAAATTATTTTAAGGGAACAAAAATGCGGATCATGCATGAACTCACACCAATGCAAAAAGTGTGACCAAGTGAATACAAAAATGTAAGATTTGCATGTGTGGAGGTTAGGAAGCTATATTGTAGCCATTTTTACTGCTTAATGATCTTGAGAGGACCCAATTCCAAAGGGAGGTAGGTAGCTGGATGGAACTTGTTGCAACACCAACTCAACTCAAGATGCAATCTCAATATGAAGATCAAGTGCAAGTTGCTTCAAAGAAGTTGAATATGCAATGTGTATACAAACAAAGGGAGCTAGCTAGATGGAAGTTGTTGCAATATGAACTCAACTCAAAATATGATCTCATATTTCAACAACTTTGTGCAAGTGGCTTCAAAGAAGTTGAAGTCACACAAAGTAACATGACAGGAACTAGATGATGAAGAGAATCAATTATATTCAAAGTCATAGCTTAGAGAACAAAATAAAACCATTGAAAATTGGAGGTTGATTATATGACACCATGATACATCACTGAGGCGGGAAATAATGAAGCATCTTTGGATTGGAAAAAATAATATAAACCGTGCAAATAGTTTTAAGGAAACAAAAATGCAAATCATGGATGAAGTCACATCAATGCAACAAGTGTGACCGAGTGAATACAAAAATGTAAGGTTTGCATGTGTGGAGGTTAGGAAGATGTAATCTAGCCATTTTTACTGCTCAATGATCTAGGTTTGAGAGGACCAAATCCAAAGGGGAGGTAGGTAGCTAGATGGCTTATTGCAATATCAAATTGACTCAAAATGTGATCCCAATATGAAGATTACTTGCAGGTGGCTTCGGAGAAATTGAAGTGGCAATCTATATACAAGCAAAGGGAGGTCGGTACCTAGATGGAACTTATTGCAATATCAACTCAGCTCAAAATGTAACCTCAATATGAAGATAAAGTGCAAGTGGCTTCAAAGAAGTTGAAGTGGCATGAAGTAAAATAAATAGAAATAGATGATAAATAGAATCAATTATATTCAAAGTCATTTTAGAGGCCAAAATAAAACCATTGAATTTCAAGGTTGATTATATGACACCATGACACATCACCAAGACAGGAAATAATGATGCAGCTTTGTAGTTGAAAAAATAAATAAATTGTGATTTTTTTTTAAAAGGAGAAAAAATGTGGATCATGGATGAACTCACACCAATGCAACAAGTGTGATCAAGTGAATACAAAAATGCAAGGTTTTCATGACTGGAGGTTAGGGAAGTTGTATTGTAGTTATTATTACTACTTAATGATCTAGGCTTTGAGAGGACCAAATTCTAAAGGGAGATAGGTAGCAAGATGGAACTTGTTGCAATGTCAACTCAACTCAATATGTGATCTCAAAATGTAGATCAAGTACAAGTGGATTCAAAGAAGTTTTGGAGGCAATCTATATACAAACAAAGGTAGGTGGGTAGGTAGATGGAACTTGTAATATCAACTCAACTTAAAATGTGATCTTAATATGAAGATCAAGTGCAAGTGGCTTCAAAGTAGTTGAAGTGGAATGAAATAACATGAGAGAAACTAGATGATGAAGAGAATCAATTATATTCAAAGTCATACATTACAGAACAAAAAAAACATTGGAACTTCAAGGTTGATTATATGATGCCGTGACACTTCACCAAGATGGGAAATAACGAAGCATCTTTAGACGTGGAAAGGCAAAATAAATCTTGCAATTTGTTTTAAGGGAACAAAAATGTGGATCATGGATGAACTCACACCAATGAAACAAAAGTGACCAAGTGAATACAAAAAAGTAAGCTTTGCATGTGTGGAGGTTAGGAAGATGTATTGTAGCCATTTTTACTGCTCAATGATCTTTGCTTGAGAGGACCAAATTCCAAAGGAAGGGAGCTAGCTAGATGGAACTTGTTGCAATATCAAGTAAACTCAAAATTTGATCTCATTATGAAGACCAAGTATACATGGCTTCAAAGAAGTTGAAATGGCAATTTGTATACAAACAAAAGGAGGTAGGTAACTAGATGGAACTTGTAGGAATATCAACTCAAATCAAAATGTGATTTGAATATAAAGATTAGGTACAAGTGGCTTCAAAGAAGTTGAAGTGGCATGAAGTAACATAAGGGGAAGTAGATGATGAAGAGAATCAATTATATTCAAAGTCATACATTCAAGACCAAAATAAAGCCATTGAAAATTCAAGGCTGAACATATGAAACCATGATGGGTCACCAAGATAGAAAATAATGAAACAAATTTGGATTTGAAAAAATAAAATAAATTGTGAAGATTGTTTGTTACAATATCAATTGAACTCAACATGTGATCTCAATATGAAGATCAAGTGCATGTGGCTTCCAAGGAGTTGAGATGGAAATCTATATACAAACGAAGGGAGGTAGGTAGCTAGGTGGAGCTTGCGGCAATATCAACTCAACTCCAAATGTGATTTCGATATGAAGATCAAGTGCAAGTGGCTTCAAAGAAGTTGAAGTGGCATGAAGTGAGAGAAGTGGAACTAGATGATGAAGAGAATCCATTATATTCAGTGTTATACATTAGAGACTAAAATAAAACCATTGAAAATTCAAGGTTGATTACATGACACCATGACACATCTCCAACATTGGAAATAATGAAGCATGTTTGGACTTGAAATAATAAAATAAATTGTGAAAGTGTCTTAAGGGAACAAGAATGTGGATCATGGATGAACTCACACCAATGCAACAAGTGTGACCAAGTGAATACAAAAATGTAAAGTGTGCATGTGTGTAGGTTAGGAAAATATAATGTAGCCCTTTTTACTACTTAGTGATTTAGGCTTAAGAGGACCAAATTCCAGAGGGAGGTAGGTAGCTAGATGGAACTTGTTGCAATATCAACTCTACTTAAAATATGATCTCAAAATGTAGATGAAGTGCAAGTGGCTTCAAAGGAGTTGAAGTGCCATTCTATGTACAAAGAAATTCCAGTTAGGTAGATGGAACTTGTTGCAATATCAATTCAACTCAAAATATGATCTTAGTATGAAGATCAAGTGCGAGTTGCTTCAAAGAAGTTGAAGTGGCATGAAGTAACATAAGAGGAACTAGATGATGAAGAGAATCAATTATATTCAATGTCATGCAGTAGAGACCAAAATAAAGCCATGATCATATGAGACCATGATGGTCACCAAGACGAGAAATAATGAAGCAGTTTTGGACTTCAAAAAATCAAATAAATTGTGAATATGTTTGTTTGCAATATCAACTAGACTCAAAATGTGATCTCGATATGAAGATCAAGTGCAAGTGGTTTCAAAGAAGCTGATGGCAATCTATACACAAACAAGGTTGGTAGGTAGCTCAATGGAATTTGTTACAATATCAACCGAACTCAAAATGTGATCTTAATATGAAGATCGAGTGCAAGTGGCTTCAAAGAAGTTGAAGTGGCATGAAGTAACATAAAAGGAACTAGATCATGAAGAGAATCAATTATATTCAAAGTCATACATTAGAGACTAGAATAAAATAATAGAAAATTCAAGGTTGCCCATATGACACCATGACACATCACTAGGATAGGAAATAATGAAGCAGTTTTGGACTTGAAAATTATTTTGAGGGAATAAAAATGAGGATCATGGATGAACTTGCACCAATGCAACAAGTTTGACCAAGTGAATACACAAATGTAAGGTTTGCATTTGTGGAGGTAGCAAGATGTATTGTTGCCATTATTACTACTTAGTGATTTATGCTTGAGATGACAAAATCCAAAGGGATTGAAATATCAACTCAACTCAAAATGTGATCTCAATATGAAGATCAAGTGCAAGTGGCTTCAAAGAAGTTGAAGAGGCATGAAGTAATGTAAGAGAAACAGATGATGAAGAGAATCAAGCATATGCAAAGTCATACATTAGAGACCAAAATTAAACCATTGAAAATTCAAGGTTGATTATATGACACCATATCACATCACCAAGATGGGAAAAAATGAAGCAGCTTCTGACTTGAAAAAATAAAATAAGTTGCGAAATTTGTTTTAAGGGAACAAAAATGTAGATCATAGATGAACTCACACCAATGCAAAAAGCGCGACCAAGTGAATACAAAAAATGTAAGCTTTGCATGTGTGTACGTTAGGAAACTATATTGTAGCCATTTTTATTGCTTAGGTTAGAGCACAAAACAAATCAAATAGATGTGCACAATGAAGAGGATAGAGATGAAAGACATTGTGCAAAGATTCCAAGAGAGAATGCCAAGACACAACATGACCATGGAGTCGACTCCAATGATGACCTTCAATAACAAGAGCAGAGCATTTAACAAAAAAACCTTAGGAAGTTGCCAATGAACAAACACAGAACAGAAGATAGAATGCCAAAGTTGATGATGACCATAAAGTGCTAAGGAAGAAGAATATGGAGTTCATCTGTTAGTTTGTAAATTGCCTCACAAAACAAATGAAAGATGGAATGAGTTTGAAATGTTGGAACAGGTAGAGTCTTTTATTCTTAGTGGCCTTGACATTTGGAATCTTCAAAAAGTTGTATCTACCATGTCTCCTTCCTTTTATTCATTGCGATGCCAATGGGGATGGGGGCAATGGAGGGGATATATCTTTGCACTAACACTGGAGAAAATGAAGGCCTACCATGCTACCATGGGGTATGTCCATTCTAGCTATCCTAGCTAGGAATCCAATGGTTTCATACATCCAGGGCAACAATGATGATCCAATGTGGGAAAAGCATCACTGAGAAAAAAACAACAAATAAGAAAAGAAAGAGGATGGCCCATGGAAAAAGGTCATGCAAAGGCCATATAGGAGAAACCCTAACCCATGTGTATGGTATGAACCAATCAATTATAGAGAATGGTAAATTCCATGTGGTGGGGAGGGATGTAAGGGCCATAGTTAATGTAACTAGGGTTAAATAGACAAAGCATGTTTACAATTATGATATGTAACTATTGTAACAAGAAGTAGGGTGCTAGTTGTGAAGCAAGGGAGGAGAGAAGAAATGCATTTAGTCATGTTTCCTAAGTCATATATCTTCTATTGTCTCTTCTTCTCTTCCCTTCTTTTAGTCCATTAGGAGTGCTAAAATATAATTGTTTTTCATTCCTCTCTACAAATATACTAATCTATTTCTTGCCAAAATTCTCAATGCAAAATGAGAGAACTTTAAGACCTTTTATTTTAGAGTTGTTTAGGGGGTATGATTTACATTTATTAATCGATAGTTTACATGACCAATAACTAAAGTTTCGATTTTCTTGTAGGGAAAAAATGACATAATAAATTTTTACCTAAATAATGTCAAGGATTATGGAGATTAAGGGTTATGAAGGTGAGATGTGAAGGATTATGAAAATGAGTAATGGGAGTTGAAAGGTAATAACAATGGAAAGTCAAGTGGCATGATTATGGAGGGTCACAAAAAGCCCTATAGAACAAGGCTTGTAAATGCAAGATTATTGTCTTTATGAAGACTAAAAGGTCATTCTATTGGCCAACTTGCACATTGTTGTGTTATGTAGCTCTCCATAATGTAGTTGTTTTTTGTATATGAAAAATCATCATGTTGCATACATGAGAAGATTGAAAATATAAGAGCTCTTAAGATAAAAAAACTCTATTCCTTGTGCCTCAATCATACATGCCCTACTAAAGTGGCATCGCTTGTTGAGCAGGAGAAAAAGGGATTGTACTAGTAAATTAACATATATTGTTGCATTGGGACTATCCTATCTACTTGATGCTCAATGGTGCAAATACACTCAATTCTCTTGATTAAGAGATGTGACAATTATGAGAACTAATGTTAAATAAATCATGGATTGAGATACACAATAGAAGTATTCCTCAAGACACTATAAGCCAAAGAATAGCTACATCAAGACACAAGTTATTAGCAACATAGAGGGTTCATGGTTTGCCACTTTTATGGCCATTAACACATCACATCTTGAGGTTATGCATGTGTTAATATATAGATTGCCACTTCAAATTCTTTGAAGCCACTTGCACTTGATCTTTCGTTGGGTTGAAAATTACTCAAATGGAATAGATGATAAGGTCAATTCTACAAACATGTGCAACTATTCTAGAGCATTTATTCTAATGCTAAAGAAAGTATGTTGTGCTTTTAATATTCTAATCACTTTATAAGGACCAATGCACTAATGCATCCATGTTTTTGACATGCCCTTTTTTTTAACGGGTAATGCACATATGCACATACACATGCACACACGCATGCACACACTTTTTCTATTAAAAGTGAAGCGTGGGAACCTTGAGTAAGCGAGGGTGCATGAGGAAAGGTGAAGTGTGAATGAACTGGAGGGCAAGGGAAACCCAAACCCTAGCTCACAATGAGGATATACAAATAGCATGGAGGTCACTCTTGAGCATAGAGAGAGTGTACTAGTTGTACCTTGAGCAACTTACTAAGTAAGATTTCCTTCTTGTACTTGAGCTCTCTCTCCCTCTTGTGCACACAACTTTATGCTCTCACTCTAATTTTGAACATGGTATCAGAACCAACACTGATCAACTACACTTTCCCTGACTCCATCTTGATCCAAGTGCACAAGAAGACCTCATTCTTCTCACTTTACCTCCTTCTCCACCATAGCCAACCTTAACCACCAGTGAGTGGAGGACATGGGGAGAGGAAAGGAGGCAACATCTCCATCAGGGTTATTTTGGGAACTTTCTCCTACCTCAAGGCGCAATAGTGTGGTGCATCAAGAGTTGACATTGGGCATGTAGGGGCTCAGAACTGCCATCTCCCCCAAATCAATGTAGTTTTGGGAATGCAGAGTTTGAAGAGATGCCATGACCTATAGAAGGCGCAATCATGGTAGCCACCATAGGGCTTTGTTAGTCCCCGAGTGGGCTATTCAACCCTAAAAGGGTTTCCATAAACTCCTTCTAAGCTACTCATATAGAGAAAAACCCTAACTATGGATCTCGCTAGGGCTTTGTTAGTCCCCGAGTGGGCTATTCAACCCTAAAAGGGTTTCCATAAACTCCTTCTAAGCTACTCATATAGAGAAAAACCCTAACTATGGATCTCGCTAGCAATCATAGCCAAAAAGCTTCAAGCTTTTCCACTCCAACTTTAATCACCATGGAAGTCACTAACGGTGATTCTAATCAATGATTAATCTTCTCTGGAGGTTTTTCCATACTGGGAACTACCTCTTCAGGCTGGACACACTTAATGGACATCAGTAAGTCCATCAAAAGATCGATATTGCACATCTCAAGTGAAGCATAAATTTGAGATGAGTGCTTGTAAGCACTAATGCCTCACTTCTCAGTCATAATATTGATTTAACTCAGTTGTGGAAGATGTTTAATGTCTTAATGAGGTTAAGTGGTTCATCTTAAGCATATCCCCTAAATACTTAACTCTCATAATCTTACTGTTGATTATTGTAAGGCTATGTGTCAAGTATAAACAGATAGACAATTTCCTTCTCTTCATCTATTCTATTTGTCATCTAAGTACACATAAGTTGTTTTCAACCTATTATTCACTTGAATTAAAAAATCATTTTAATTGTTTTTGCTCTTATTGTTAGCCTTGTAAAGGATTGCCTTGTGCAATCGGTAAGACCTTCCCACATCATGGCCTACGTTGATGTAAAGCCTTAAATATGCAAGTTTGATGGGAGAGACTTCCACCAGTGCAGGTGTTAGTTAAATATAAAATGATGGAGAGGTGTTACTAGTCCTTAATCAAAGGGACCAAAACTATTGATCCATCCAACCTATGGATGTTGAAGATGATGAAAGAGCCCATGCCATAATAATATTGCACCTGGGTGAATCCATAATTCACCATGTTGACCAACTTGCAATTGCAAGGAAGAAGTGGGATGAGCTCGAGAAATTGTATAGTGTAAGAGGAAAGAATTCCAAAATCTTCCTCAAAATAGAGTTCTTTAGCTTGGAATACAAGCAAAGGAGAAGACCTGGGAAAGTTCATTTCCCACATGAAGGGTCTGATGGCTAAAATAGCTTTAGTCCAAGATCTGATTGCTAAAGAAGATGCCATTGCAATACACTTGAAAGCCGTAAGGAAAGTATTTTCAACGCTTGTCACTACCCTAACAAATGTGCAAAATCCTATACTTGAAGGTGTCATTCAGTCTTGCTTGGATGAGGAGAAAAGGAACCAAAAGGAAGGTAGCGCTGGCTCAGCATCTACTTCAACAAACCAAATCCTAGTCTATACTGTCACTACTAAATGTTCTTTTTGCAATGAAAAAGGATATATTGTAAGAAACACCTGGAAAAAATATCCCAACAAGACAAAGTGAAACAAATGTAAACAAATAGGGCATATCACTAGTAAATGTCCAAACTCTCCTAAAGTACCCGAAGAATTGGAGGCCAACTATGTCTCCAAAGCACCTGATGACCAACTTTTCTAGTATCTATTGTATCATCTTTCCATAAACATCCTTGTAAGGCATCCCACTGATTCATTGAGGGAGGGAACCATTTACAAGCTATGTAATCAAATGCCACCTTGGCATTGAGGGGGGGGGGTGTTATAAGTATAGCATGGGAACTCTAACTAACCAAGGGCGCATGAGGGAAGGTGAGGTGTGAATGAATTGAAAGGCAAGGGAAACCCTAAACCTAGCCCATAGTGAGGCTATATTAAAAGCCTAGAGATCACTCTCAAGCATAGAGAGAGTGGACTAGTTATACCTTGAGCCACGTACTAAGCAAGATTTCCTTCTTGTACTTGAGCTTTCTCTCCCTCTTGTGCGGATAACTTTATGCTCTCACTCTAATTTCCAACACTTTCTATCATGTATGATATTTTAGATGTGTTCTTGCTTCATCAAATATCTTTTTCTATTGTTGTTGGGCTATTTGAAGATTTTGTTGTATATTGTTGATCATGATAGGTTGCATCTACATTAAATGAATATACTAGCCTGTAGCATCCCTTCTTTTTTGTTTAATTGTTATGATGTTGATATTTGATGGTAACTTTGGGTCTTGCCCATAGATGCAAATGGAATGATTCTTGTTGATGCTTGGATTGTTGTTCTGTTAAGCATGCATTATGTAAGGTAAATACTAGTCCTAGACTTCTAGTAAGGGATCCACATACACTACAATCATATTTTTTTATTGTCTTATTTAATCTCTTTGTTAAACCATTCATTTGAGATGATATGGGGAAGTGAATATTTTTTGAATCCCCATTGCTTTCTTGATTGTTTGCATGATCTACGATGAGAACTAGTTCCCATTATCCAATAATATTTTCTCTAGACATGAGTGCCACTTGATGTGCAGTTGCTTCCAAAATTGCTTTAGCTTCAACCCATCTAGTTAAAACTTCTATGAGCACCACTATCTATTCGTTTCCATTTGAACTTTTAGGAAAGGCTCCCATGAGATCCATGCAACTAACAATGACATTTGCACTTGTATAGACTACAATAAACCATTTGGCTTATGAGGAGGTGTCCTATATCCTTAACATTGAGGGTATGACTTCAAGTTATCTATCAATGTTTGTCTCATTTGAAGCTAGTGATATCTTGATTTTAGCACATGTAACACTTTCCTATCTTTCTGCATGCCCGAAGAAAGGATGTATATGATAATAATTTATATATACATGTTGTATAGTTGCTTTGGAATATAAAATTGTGGTTGTTGACCTTATTGCACATAATGTAGGACCTTGTTTTGTATCATGAATTGTTTTTAATCTAAGTGTATGTCTTATTTTTGCAAATTTCCAATGATTTGAATAACCTCAATAACCTACCTAGAGGATGTTGTTTTTGTAACAATGTTATTATTGGTTTATGGTTAGCTTCCACAATTATTTTAGGCCCATGCAAGTATGGATGTAATTTGACAAATGCCCAAACTATTGCTGGTAATTATTTCTCTATTGTTATACAATTGGCCTCTACTTTTGTTAACCCTATGCTTATGTAACATATTGGATACCATCATCCTCCTTCCTTTTCTTGTAACAAGACAACCCCAATCCTTGATCAAATGCATCTGTTTGTAGTAAAAAGGGTTTTTCAAAGTCAAGCTATTGTAAAAGAGGTCTGACTTATGATTCATTGATTTTTTTGAATGCTTATTAGTATTCTAATGTCCATTCATATATTTGACCCTTCTATAATAGCTTCCTCAAAGGATATGTGATAGATGCTACATGTGGTATGAATTTCAAAGAACTTACCATGAGCCCAAAAAATGTTGTATTTGCCTAACAATCCTGGTTGTTGCATAGTTTTATATGGCCAATAACTTGGCTAGATCATTATGTGTTGAATCTTTAAATTGGTTTTCTGTAACATATGTAGTACTTCTTCCAAATGTCATTGTATGAATCAAAATATAATTTAGATAGATAAAAACTACTTTCTTTACAATGAGGTCTTGGAGCATATTATTTCCCATCCTTTGAAATGTTCATGGGGGTTTCGTTAAGCCAAAATGCATCACCTTAAATTGAAATAGGACCACGGGTGTGTGCAAAGTAGTCTTGAAAGCATCATTTTGACTGAATAGTATTTTTCCAATAATCTATTTCCAAATCCATTGAAGTAAAATACTTTGAATTCCCTAATTTGTCCAGCAAGTCATCCAAGCATGGCAATGGATACACACATTTGATTATAACTTTGTTGAGAGGTTTATAGTGGACACAGAATTGATAATGATGATAAGATACATAGGCATCCTATTAAAATAATTGAGATTTGCAGGGTAGTGTTCCAGGAGGATGAATAACCAACACATAAGCAATATATACGGCATGTTTCATGTGATGCAATGCTTGGACTGCCTTCTAATGTTGAGTTGGGCATGCCACAACCAAGTGGATAGCCTCATGTTTTATAGGATAGATAAGTAAGGAACCAAAGGATCATGCTGAGCTAGTTCTATGACGGCAATTTTACGACGATTTATGAGAGTTTCTATATTGCCAGATAGATATAATACATTTCTAGACTATGATTTGGTTACAAAGTATGGTGAGCCTTCTTATTATGTTGATGTTATGGTTAGGAATGATAGTCATAAGTGGAAGACAACTATGTAGTTAAAGATAGATTGTTTGGAGAAAAATTCTACTTAGAAGTTAGTTCTATTGCCTAAGGGAAAACATGAAATTCAACAAGTGAATCTCTAAGTTGAAGGTATCTGCATCTGATACATTGCCTAAGTACAAGACAATATTGGTGGCCAAGTGATTCAACCAAGAGAAGGGATTGACTTTGATGAGATATTTTTACTAGTGACATGACCATCATTCATATGGTACTTGCATTGGTTGCCAAAGGGATTTGGAATTGGTTTAGATTGATGTAAAGGCAAATTTCTTGCATGGATATTTTGCATGAGGATGATTATATGTAGTAGCCTCAAGGACTAGGTATGGAAGGCAAGGAATAGTTGGTGTGTAAGCTATATGACAGCTTATATAATTTGGAACAGGCTCCCAAGGAATGGAATCATAAGTTCAATGCCTTTCTACAATCTCAGGGGTACAGTATAAGTGAGATTGACAATTGCTTATCTATACACTAGGAGGGATAGAGATAATAGCCTCATGATTTTGGTTCTCTAGGTGGATAACATGTTGTTGTTGGGAAGTCAAGCATGGATGTATTCTTTGATATAAAGGACTTGGGGAATGCTCATCATATTCTTAGCGTCTCAAAAAAGATACATTGGAAAGGTATGGGAGCATTTCAATATGGAGAGGGGAATGGTGCTTCATTGCCTTCATACTTGAAACTTAGCCAAGAGGACAACCCTAAGTCATGAGTAGAAGGTTGAAATGGCCAAGGTTCCTTATGCATCCGTAGTTGGTAGCTTGATTTATACCATAATTGCTACACATCTAGATATTGCCTATGTAGTGGGAGTGGTTAACATGTATATGGCAAACCCTAGCAAGAAGCATTGGGAGGTAGTAAAGAGTATCATGAGATACTTGAATGGCATTAGAGCTATATGCATATAATTTAGAAGGAAGGGTATATTTGCACTTGGTTATGGAGATATTGATTTTGTAGGGAGTCTGTCAATTTGCAAGCATTTATGTCTTTATCTACCACTGAGTCTAAATATGTTGTAACTATTATTTAATGCCTTCAAGGAAGCTATATATCTTGCTTGTCTAGTGGGAGACTTAGGCATTGTAGGAGAGGTGCCTACATTGCATTATGATAGTCAAAGTGCCATTAAGTTGGCATTGAACCTTGTATTTAATAAAATGACACATCACATTGAGGTAAAGTATCATTTCATCGGGGAGGTGCTTGAGGACAAGCGCATTGAGCTTATCAAGGTTCATATGGATAATAACCCTACATATCTTCTCATGAAAAGTCTACATTTTGAGTGTTCTGCACATTGTAAAGTGCTTATGGGAATTGGATAGTATCTTCACTTTCTTCTTATACTCCCATAAAGATTTATTGGCCTTTTAGTTGTTGGGGTAAAGTTTAATTGGCCAATGGTAGGGTAGGCACCCCTTGTATAAATAAATTGACACTATACACTCATATATAAGTAAAGATAACAAAGAATAAGGGTATGGTTCATTGTACCCACACTAAACTCTCTTGTGTGCTTCTCTCTCTCAACGCTCTTGTATATCATAGGTTCTACCTCACATCCCCCATTGTCCCCTGCCCCCTCCCCCTCTCTCACACACACATTGTAGTAAAATCTTAAAAAGGCCAAATTGGCATGTGAAACAAAAGTAAGTACATTTGAAATGCAAGGAACTATCATGTTTCCCAAGTAGAATAGAGAAACCATAATCTAAGTGGAAACGTTTAGCTAAGAAGAATAGAAATAATTGAAAATACTAAAAAAAACACTAGGTATCTAATATAATGTGGAACACAAGAGACATGCATTCATGCATGCATGCCCTCTCTCTTATGTGGTGAGGCATGATAATAATGGTAACATTTACGAAGTGGATTAGCTAAATACCAAACTGAAAAGAGCTCAAGTTAGAAAACAATATCTCTAGCAATAAGGGCATTGTGATCTCTATAGTGGAGGCTTTCTTGAGCTACAAGAAAGATGTTCTAAATGCTTGAAGGATTTCCCTCTCAAACGATAGGCAATAAATAGAGTTAGATAGAGAAAGTCAAGTTAAAGAGGTGTATGACAAGGAATTGGAGTTAAGATGAAGTATATTTTAGAATGTCAAATCATTAGTGCATGAAACAAAACTATTAGTATATGGTCTTATAAAACCCATCTATTAATATGTACTCTTATAAGAAATGTTAATAAACAAAGTTTGGTTTTGAAGGGTAACCCTATATTTTCTTTTGGAGCGAAATCTCTAGACATACTTTTCCTTGCACTAACTTGAGAAAGGTATCATTGAAAAGTGAAATGTAACTTTCTTTTTTTGAAGTGTTTAAATTTTAGATCTCTTAAGAAAGGTTTTGCAGACTCCACCAAGGCATGCTAACAAACACTATGGAATCTCTTGTTAATACAAATACATATAGTAACCACAAGATTCTTCTAATTTCTCAAACTAGAGTTGGAGATAAATAGAATTGAAATATGACAATTTCTCCCTTCTCATTGTTTTAAGCTGTAAATTATCACTTGGATTTTAAATTGTGAATTCTTATGAGACCAACAAAATTTAGTTGTTACCTCAAGACATATACCATGTCTTACTTTTAGATTATTTTCATTGATACTTCTTTAGAGCTTTTTTTGTGTTTAAAAACCTCACATGTATGTTGCACTTGTAAATAGTTTTGGATATCTTATTTTTCCTTCTAAATCAATCACTAATAAAGAATAACCAAATATTGTTGACAATGAAGGAAATTACTCATATACATATTTGGTTATCAATGTTTAATTACAACATCTCATAGGTTTTTGTTGTAATTCTTAATGTTTAAGTAAAAGGTTTGATATGCATGGTGTAAGCATTTCTATTTTGCTTGTTCATGGCAAAAAAAGGACATTGGATATTGAAATTTATTGAATATGTGCTTTTAAGATGTGCTCTTTTGTATATCACTTTTGTTTATATATGTGAAGATACTCAAAATGGGTTTAGCTTGGAAATTCAGATTTAACTTTGTCACACCTTTTTGAACAAAAAAGTATGTGGATAATTATAACTTGGAAGAAGATACAACAAAGGACAAGTTCTCAACAATATATTTAGAGATAAATGCAAATCATATCATATATTTATATGGGTATGGGGATGTTGGAAGAAGAAGCCATGTAATACCATCAAGGTCTGCCATCCCATAGGTTGGAAAATTGGGTATGATAACACCATGTGTAAAGAATTGCTACCAAAACTCTCATCGATGTTGAAAGTCCCCCTAAAGCTCCTCCTAACAACCTTTGAAGGAGTGAATGGTGAATGACTAGAGCTTCTCTAAGGTGGCATATACCAAGAACATCTAACTAGTGAAGATCCATTAGGAGCAAGCATTCCAAATATGCAATCTTTTGTGGGTACCAATAAATCTCTTCACATCTTTGCTCGTGATGTATTATACTCTATTTTTTCAACTATACATAGCCTCTAGGCTCACTATTGACGTGAACTAGCCTCAAGGATTGAATGCCATATCATGCAACTCCATTTTGTAGAGTAGCTGATATCCTTGGCTTAACGATTGCCAATAAAAGGCTCCATAGGTGACACACCTGAGGTTGGGCTCTACTCAATGATATAGGCTTCTCTCCAATCCCTTATGGAGCTGCATAATAACATAGATGATTCTTTGGGTTATTCGAGTACCTTTGTGGGAAATATTAGAATTAACTAGTTATGAGTTCAAAAAATCAAAGAAAACGACCAATAAGCAAGAAGAGGTAGAGAAAAGAGAGAAGCTAAGCAAACGACATGCATTAAGGAAATTTAGAAAATTTGAAAAAGTAAAAAATTGCAAGTAGTAAACAATGACAAAGGTTCATGTGTGGCACGAAAAATGAGAAATATGTTGGCATTGAAATATCACAGGGGTTGAACAAAAAAGAAGAAGATGTAACATGAAAATTTTTTGAGCAATGTGCAACGGTCATTGAGGAGAATTAGGCCCTGCCCAAGTTTTAAATTCAAAATTCACATATAACATTGAAAAAAATTAATGTAAGCATTCCAAATGATTAATAATCAAAAGCTTATCTCTCTTTCTCTATGATGTCAACCATTTTACTGAAGCTTCCTCTGTTGCATGTGAGCTATGGAGATTGGGAAGTGGTTTCCAGCTGGGCTTGTGAGCTTGTTCTCCTACATCTTGTCTACAACTTCTTGATCTATTTTCTCTCCTTCTTGGGTTTTCCCACTTTGAGAGGTAGAGAGATAGAGAGTCTATTGACAGAAGCTAGAAAGCTTGAGGGGGCTTGAGAGAGAGAGAGAGAGAGAGAGAGAGAGAGAGAGAGAGAGAGAGAGAGAGAGAGAGAGAGAGAGAGAGAGAGAGAGAGAGAGAGAGAGAGAGAGAGAGAGAGAGAGAGAGAGAGAGAGAGAGAGAGAGAGAGAGAGAGAGAGAGAGAGAGAGAGAGAGAGAGAGAGAGAGAGAGAGAGAGAGAGAGAGAGAGAGAGAGAGAGAGAGAGGACATACTCACTTCATCTTGAAGGAGCAACTAGAGGAGATCGACCTTGCACACAAGGGGCAAAGCAGTGAGAAGTGCGGAGCTTGTAAGTGTGGTCAATGGGATTGTTGAAGCTTTGGAGCTCATTAATGGATACCTAGACTACAACAGTTGGTGAGTTCTCTAGATCTGACAATTCACTTGATTTATTCTGCTTACTTGATAGGTTGCAAATTTAATCCAACACTAGCCGAGTGAGTGGGATTAGATGTTAGGAGATCTTACGAGGTGAGATATCCCGGTTAGAGAGGGTGCATGATTGATATGTGCATTTCCATTTAGATCCAGCACATAGGTGAAGTGAACTTACATTTTGGTTTCGTTGCTAGGACCCGATGGAATCTCTCTTTTCGACTCTCTGAACATAGATCACGAGTGGAATATATGCCAAGCTCAAGCAAGATGGGCTTTCTCACCATGAAGAGCCTAATGCGAAAATCATTTGTGTCTTAGTTTAAGAAGGGAAGATTGGAAGGGAATCGATCCATGGATGTTTTTTGTTTTTTAAAGACTCAAGATTGAGCTTTAAAAGAATGATTGGAATTATGCAACTTTCTTTTTTAGTCCATAAAAATATTGGAAATATAAAAGCAAGACATAACTGCTTGATGAGTATGGTCTGAACTTGCATTCTAGGCACCAACAAGCAATCATAAAATTTTATGTGTCTAAGAGGATTCAAGCTCATTGAATATTTGATATTTTGCTAATTTTCCCTTATTTTTTCCATGTCTTTTATGAAGAATCATGATCATACCATGGGGGCTAAGCATTAGACGACAAGTATCTAGCTGTAGTCCTTGATAAGCAACCTGAAAATCACAAGCATGGGTGCATGGGTGCATGGGTAAACATTGAGTAGTGATCTTTCAGCATTTAAAACCGAGAATAATTTTCAATTTTGAAGGGTTGAGATTGCATTGGACATCATGATTTCACGATAGTATTCTAGACACAAGCATGAAGGGTACTAACAATCAGACATAGTGAGCATAGTCATGTTGCAAAAGGATGTATTGGAGTCTGATTAGTTGAGTCAAGCATGAGTTATGCTTGGCTGAAATTTTGTAGTGAGTTCTTTGAGAAAGTGGTAAAATTTTTGAAATTTTGTTGATTTGGGCAAAAAGGGTACATGAGGACTAGTTTGGTAGTGACTTGCTTGGTTATTTCAGGTTGTTTTCAAGAGTATGGAATGCTTAAAATTGTTATTGTTGTAGTTTACTATGAATTTCTTGAGAAAATTTGTGAACTTTTGCTGAGAATTGAATTGGTGGTCATAAGATTCATTTAGGACAAATAGGATGCCAAACTAGCTAGAGTAGCATTACAACTAACTAGTCTATTCAACTACCTATGTAATAGAGGTTTCAACTTTTCCTAAAACTTTGATGCATGCAGCCACAACATGCCATAAACTTGAATTTTTTTTGAAATATAAGGTTCTACAACCACAAGAACTTAAGAAGTTGCATGGTGCATAGAGATAGTATCCCACAATGTTGACAAGTTCTCTTCTACGGATGCAAAAAGGGCATAATATGATGAGATAAGATGTGAATTGTAAAGAAAGTTGATTAGTAAATTTATTTTGATTCTCTAAAAGAGAGGATGTTTGGACCAATTGGAGTTGGGGGTACATGTGCACGTCTATTGCAAGCTTCTCGAGATACCTAAAAGGCAAGTTTGGGCTCCTAGTAAGACATTTGCTTGAATCGATATTCTTTCATTCGCATGACCAATGATCGTGGGAATTGTAGGTTTTTACTGAAATTCTAGGTTTTGCACTAGCCATAGCTTTCCCTTTCTCATCTACTTGTTTGATACTGATCGGCATTAAGAAAGTGGGTGAGTAGACATAGTCTAGTGTCTAGCTTGCCTCTTCAATGTTGGAGAGGAGGATAACATGTAGTTGACTTAGTGATCTACTTCTCAATTTTAGATATTGTTGAGCCATCCATAGACATTTTGCTCTAAAGTCAAAGGGGGTAGCTTGCGATCTTGTAGAATTAGTGGGGTAAGCACAACCTTGAGCCACACAACCAAATAAACTACCACAGAGGGCTAGACAATCACTTTTGTGGTCTTCCAAACTCATGCGGTAGATCAATCACATCTTGGGAAAGAATTGAGTGTCCCTTGAACTTCGAGAACTAGGGTTTATCCCTATTGGCTTGGAGTATGAGGTATCTGCTTATCCCCATTAACTCAAGTCATACTTGGACACTAACTCCTTAGGCAAGAACAAAACCACACTAAAGTGATCCATCACCACTAACCCTCCTTTTAGGCATAATGCTCATCATCTCCACACCTCAAGAGCCATCCATAGGAGGCATTTTTGAGCATCCTAGGAACATCATCCATCCATGAACCCAAAAGGGGCTAGACCATCTACAACCTAAAATCCACATTGTCTCTAGTTGCCTCAAGCACAAAGTCATAGGTCTAGTCTTATCTTGAGTGCACTACGAATATGTTGTTACTATCTCTAGTAAGGACATAATTCCCACTCGAGACATCGCTATTAGATCTGAACTAATGACAAGGGACAATTGAAACTTCCATGGTACATGCTTGGAAGATGACATAGCAAGAGAGGGTAACTCTCTTGCTTGACCAACTTCCTCATACCCACAACCTTGTGAACATTCAAGAACATCATCACTCTTGTCATGATACACACGAGATTTTCCAACCACCCACTCTCATGACTTTGATTCCAACCATCAAAGACCATACTAGGACTTGAGCATATGGACTAGTTGTGGCACTAGCCTAAATCCCCACCATGCTCTTCTCCTCTAAACTCAACTTTTATTTCTCCTCTTTCCTTTAGGGATAACCTTAAACCTTACTTAAAGAGGGCTTTTCAGCTGGCAACTCTAATTTCCCTTCGTGTCTCGAGCTCTCGACATCAATCCGGATTTTCACCTTCCTACAGTCCCCGGAGCTCAAAGCCTGCCATAACCCAAACCTCAAAACACTCCACAGTCTGGAGCTCGGACCCTTAGAGCTTGAAACACGCCGTAGTCTAGAGCTCAGACTCTACTACAACTCGAAACTCAAACCAACCATAATCCAGAGCTTGAGTACGGATTGCACAGCAGTCTGCAGTTTTGCCCATATCCCAGTTCGGATTCTAACCTTCACTTGCCTTGAGACAACTATCTGGATTCTGGAGATCAGAACTCTATCCGGAGTTTTGGTTCGCCGCTCTGTAGTCTAGATTGCATTGTCCAGAGAAGCCCATATCCTAGTCTACATTTCCACCTTTACTCACCTCGAGGCAATTGGCTGGAGTTTGGATCAAAACTCTGTCTAGAGTTTTGGTTTGGATCTTGATCCCAATCCGAAGCTTAGTTTGGATTCTCTGCTTCACTCCACCATTGCAAATCTCCGTCTCCCGCCGCCCACCTTGGACCACTAGGGTGCCCCTTGCTCTGAGTGTCACACCGGAATTTCCTTTGGCCACTTCACCATTGCCTTGAGTGCCACTTTGGCCATGATTTTACTTTGAGTGCACGTAAACACATTGTCTTGAGGGGATTCTAGATTCTTGCCTCGAGCAAATTTCAGCATGATTATTGCTTCGACCATTTTATTGCAACAGCGTCTTAACTGTACACCACCCCATCGCAACAGCAAGTCTAGACTGCATCAAGCCTAATTTCCTTGATGGTATGTGGCACATTGGATCGAGTGCTTAGAATTGCATTGAGTGCACAGATCGAGACATCATGTTTAATTCATACTCAATGCATTGTCTCATTGACTAGGGCATAAATACTTAAGGCATTGCTTTTGATCGAGAAGATTCACTATTGACATCACCTTGTTCATTTCAAGGCACTAGCACATTTGGTGCTTTTCAATTGCAAGAACACATAATAAAAGCTAGAGAACATGAACACAAAATCAAAAGCCTTGGTTAGGCTTTAAATGACACACACATAGAGGAGTATCGATAAGTGAAATGGAACCCATGGAAATTGAGTGATCCAAGTGCTAGGGCAAAGATTGTCACCTATCCATACAATTCCCTTGACCACTTGAGGGCTATCAAGACATGGTTAGTGTAACCAAAGGTACTCATTTGAGCTCTTGTTTCGATCTTGCAATTGAAGGACTTTACTTAAGTTAATATGCATCATAATCAAGTTTCACAACATTCACATTCAAGTGCTTGAAATACATATTAAACATGAATAAACCAACAAAGACAAAGTTTGAGATGCTTGAAGTGTGGGGTTACACATCTGTACATAGATTGCCAAAGGAGGAAATCATCATCTAGCAATGTAGGCATGCCTTTAGTGCACTTAGGTCTCTTTGGTGTTGAATCACTTGATGATAAAGCCACACCCATTCCACTAAATATGATGACTAGGGCGCATAGGCTAAGCAAGTTGAGTTTTTGATACATGGACCTAGTAATGTAGATTTTTCCTCTATTGGCAAAAAAAAATAGAAAGAAGAAGAAGAAGAGAGAGCTAAATGAAAGATCAACGTGAAAAGTGATAGTGCCACTACACTCACGTCAAGGAGAAAAGAATTGAATGCTAGACTTTGTATTATCAATATCTATTTTTAGCCTCTTATATTCGTGATTATGATATTCTTTGCATTAATGATATACAATCTTAGCCACTTTTATTTAATGATATGTCTATATGAATGATAATAATATGTTTAATCTAAATTTAAATTAGTAAAGAGCTTGGCACTTTTTTTTTTTCCTCCTTTCTTTTATCCCTCCTTTGTGGTAGCTTAGTCCTCTCTTTCTCTCTCTCTCTCTCTCTCTCTCTCTCTCTCTCTCTCTCTCTCTCTCTCTCTCTCTATGCCATGGATACAGAAATTTGACCTTCTAGAAGGTGTCCAAGCTCCCAAATCACATCCATATTAGTGTTTAACTCATTCCAAAAAGATGGAAGATGGATTTCTATAATCATTAGCAAAGGCAATTGGATTACCATGCAACATGAAAAATGTGGGAAAAGGCAAAGATATGAGAGCTCATTCATCTCTGCCTAGAAGGGTAGAATCTAAGATTTCAAGCTTGGAGTAAATAAGAGTAGCATAAAAGAGATACTGGTGTAACATGTGTTTATGCATAGAAAGCTATATTTGTGTAATATTTCCACCATAGCGCTTCATATCAAGAAACGAATTCGGACTTGAGGCATTTTAAAAATTACTTGTCGAGCTATCACATAAGTGATTGCATGTAATTTTCTTGATATCGAGTCTCGCATTAAATCAATTCTGCAATCTAATACGAGAAGACGCATCAATGTTCCCAGCCAACAAAAAGCAAAGATGCCTCGTAAATAATGTTACGATGACTTGATCATAATTTTTCCCACATTATATTTGATTTAGCATTCCCGATTCCATTTAATGTATCAAAGATCGTATTGATTTCGTAACCGCAAGACAAATCGCAAAAGCCTTAATCAGTAGACAAAGAACGTGTAAGAACGAGCATGATATTGAGTAAGCTAAGTATCAAAGAGTGTGGCATGACTTTATAAACTAGATAAGTCATGAGGTAACTTAGCAAAAAACCACCAGATGAAGTCATTTTGAAGAAATAAACGTTTTTAAAAAAACATGCAAAAAATCTTTATCTTTTTTACGCTTGGAGGGAGAGAAAGCATTTAAAAATCATCCCCATGCCACCATGCAACAGGTAGGCAATCAAAATGCATTTTTATAAGGGTCCACTGCATGCTCCCCCTCACGGCTATAAATACACTCCCTTTGCTTCACAAAGAAAGCAAGAAGGAAGACCTCCCGATGATGGAAAAATTTCTCTACTTCTCTTTTCCATTGTAGCTTGAGCCTTGAAGGAGGAAAATACCCCTCTTCTACCTCACTTCCATTTTCTTTGTCTCCTGTTACGCCTTTCTTATGTATATAGCCATATCGCTAAGCAAAATACTGGCGAAATTTTTATGGACAACCATTAACTCTCCCTAAACTACCACATCAATTTCGCCTAACATCCATAACTCCATGAGGTTGTAGAAATTCAAAAAGCCCATTTGAAGCAAGGAAAGCAAAGAATACGACCAATGGAAAAAATGACGCAGTAGGAATTGGTGAAATCCACATTATAGCAAACCTGAGAGAGGCAACATCTCGTCGGTTTCGAAAAAAATAATGTTTTATAAGCTTATCGCTATATTTGGCTTTAAATGATTATAACACATATTAAAGAAAATACATATGAACTACCGCTTTAAAAAATAGCCTAAGTAATATAAGAATTAACTATTTAGTGAAAAGAATATTTTACTTGGAAAATGATTATATGCCTACCATTAAGAAAATTTCTCAATTATGGTTTATTTTGTGATATTTATTGTTATTTCATTAATGATGCATGTGACTATAATATTAAAAAAAAGGTAGACGGTGTCACGGAAGGGAATATTTTATAATTTTTCCATGAAAGTGACTATCTCTATTTAATTTTGCTAATGATTAACAGACGCATATGAGTTTTATAATAATTTATAGAAAATCATTTAGATAATATCATGAAACAATCAATGCATTAAATCAATAGAAAATTGTATAGGAAAATATATCTTAGAGGCGCATAAATTAGGTGCATAGTAATATAATTTGATGTTTGAAAGATGAAAGAAAAGTCACACTTATGATTTTTGCATTGCCTACGATAAATTTTTCAGAAAAACAATTAGCGTTACACTTAGGACATAACTAAATGAAAATTGATCTTTTAAGATAACATTGAAAGTTCAACACATGGTCGGGCATCATCGATTAAACCATAGAATATGAGTAGAATAAAATAAAAATGATTTTCTTAGTGAAAACACACATAATGTTAATATTAATGATTATATTACAAGAGCATCAATATCATGAGTTGACCCACGTATAAGTCAGTGAGAAAACCTTACCTAAAATATTAAAAATTTTGAAGCAAAAACAACTATGAAATACTCGACAATCCTAAAACTATCAATATTAGAAAATTAATAAATATTGGAAGTCTGTAGGACTTGTTAGACATTGATAAGAATTTGTTGATACAAACTCTAAAGTCTAAACAAACTTGGAAAAGCATTTGAAATTCTGCTAAGCGCGAATTAGGATAGGGTAGCATATGAATTTTTTGCCCTAGGCATGAATGCCCATATTATCTTTTGGGGCAGAAATACCAAATTTTTCATAAGGATGAAATAGACTTCAGATTCACGAAATATCTTGCGAATCCCAAAAAAAGAGTTGCAAGTAGGACGTGAAAATCTAAGAACAAGGTGGGACCTTAAAAGAGAAACCTTAGATTTAGGTGGGGTTGCTTTCTATTGGTGCGTAGATTGGATGCTGTATGCGTACGTAGCGAGCGCCAGAAGGTCCCCAAGAACAAAAGAACTCTACTTTTGCACAAAAAACAAGAGAGAATTACACGACATGAAGCAAAAAGACTAATTGAGTACAATCTCCCCCCATGTCTTGTGTGAGCGCTCCACAAAGCATGTATTTAATATATTATTCATCTCTAAGCTCAAAAAATTAGCCCAAATTTACAATTAGCACGCTTTAGCTTTTATGTTTGCTTTTGTCCAAATAAAGAATAAAACGGTTGGGCACCCAAAGAGTCGGGCTATGCCCAAATACAATGTCCAATAACAAATATTTAAATTGTGCACCCATGCGCATATAAAATAATAAATATATGTCAAGTGGTTTAATAAATAAGCTCGTCAAAATAAATATTGGTGCCATGCCTAAGATGCACACCCATAAAAAATGATAATTTCTTCTAAATAACTTGAATACACGCTATCGCCCAGTGCTTCCCACAACGTCACCACTACCTGCTCTATACATCAACTAAAGCATTCACAATTGTTAGAAAAATAATAAAATTAAACCGACAAAAGTGAATACCTAGCAATCTTCAACTACAAAATAAATAAATTGGTTAGAACTCAATCCTAACCTTAATTTATTGCGAGTGCACACTCTAAACTCATAAACGTCCATTAATTTAAATATGTATTTTGCGGAAGCTTTTGAGTTTTGGTTATGGAGTTTGCATTAGGGTTTCTAGGGGTAGCCTAGTTTTTGACTCTATGTGCAATGTATACTTGATTATTAAAAAAAAAAATTGGATAGAAAGCTTATCTCATGGGCTTCCAAAGCCCTATGATTCTTGGTCAAATCGCTGCACATGCTAGGAGAGAAATCGGCTTGAATAGGACTGCACCTGTTTCTGACAGCGTGATACAATTTCGGGAATGCTGAGGCAATGAGCAGCTAATGTCGAGCTCTAACTTGATGGAGAGTTGCGGCCTGCTGGCCTAGGAAAGAATCTCCTAGAAGAAATCTTGTTGAGTTATGGCTTGTACATGGAGATTTAGGTGCTCAAAGTTGGCTGGGTCATCCTAGCCATGGCAGGCACACAGAGCAGAGGTTGGGAAAAAATGACAATGCTAAGCTATGTGGTAAGCAATATTGAGCTCTCAGGTGATGGGAAGTTTTTTCTCGAGTGAATGAACAAATCCACAAAAGAAAACTTGAGGAGATATGCTCTGATTTGGGAGATATGAAACCTTCAATCACAACAAGTCCTGTCTTGCTATGGCAGACAAGGGATAGGGAGTGTAGATGAAGTTGGAAATGGAGTCATACACCGATATTGAGCTGTCCAAAGATGAAGAGGAGTTGAAAGAGCAGAGAGGAGACTTGAGACATGTTAAGCCATGCTCAGTTGCGCTCTAATACCATGTCAAGAAACATGGGATCTAGAGCATAACAAAGACAGAAGCTATGGAGGATGGAAGATGAAGGCCAAACTCATGATGACATAGACAAAGACTAAGATTGAATGACCAACTAACACTAAACAATAAGCAAGACACTAACTAAAAAGAGAAAGCATCACGATATTGCATTCAATATCATATGAAAAAGTGGTAGTCAAGTACTTTATAGTTGCTGGATGGGTAGCAGTTTCCCTCTCTTTGCCTATGGGATAAAGTAGCTTGCATATCCTTAGCCTAAATTGCCTCATACAAAGAGGCTACAGTAGGTGTGATTGCAAATATCTCAACAGAACTCAAGTCTATTAAGATTCTAGTTGTAAAAGAGAAACCTCTGAGAAACAAAACCATTAGAGAGTATCTTATCTAGTGGAAAGACTATTCTGAGGAGGATGCCACCTAGATAGAAGAGATAGCTCTAGAAAAATAGTTTCCCTAGTTCTTTTTTAGATGAGGACATCTCGATTCCTCTAAGGAGAAGAGGATGTAATATTCCCACCACAGTGCTTCATTTCAAGAAACGAATTCGGGCTTGAGGGGTTTTAAAAATTAAGCTTGTCGAGCTGTCACATAAGTGACCACACGTAATTTTCCTAATATCGAGTATTGCATTAAATCAATTCCACAATCCGACATGAGAAGATGCCTCAATGTTCCTAGCCAACAAAGAGCAAAGATGCCTCATAAATAATATTATGATGGCTTGATCATATAATTTTTTCCACATTATATTTGATTTGGCATTCCCAATTCCATTTAATACATCGAGGATCGCATTGATTTCATAATCACAAGATAATTCACAAAAACCTCAATCGGTAGATAGAGAGGATGCAAGAACGAGCATGATATTGAGTAAGCTAAGTATCAAAGAGTATGACATGACTTTATATACTAGATAAGTCGTGAAGTAACTAGGCCAAAAACCACCAAAAGAAGTCGTTTAGAAGAAAAAATATGTTTTTGAAAAAATAGGCCAAAATACATTAATTTTTTATGCTTGGAGGGAGAGAAAGAATTAAAAAACCATCCCCATGCCACGTCAATAGATAAGCAATCAAAATGAATATTTAACAAAGCTCAATTGGCTCTTGACAAGTAGCCAAATGAAATAGTTGACTGCATGCTCCCCCTCATGCCTATAAATACACCCCCCTCTTCTTCACAAAAAAAGCAAGAAGGAAGACCTCCTGATGATGGAAAAATTTCTCTACTTCTCTTATCCATTGAAGCTTGAGTCTTGAAAGAGGAAAATACCCCCCTTCTACCTCATTTTCATTTTCTCTACCCCCTACTATGCCTTCTCCCATACAACCATATCGCTAAGCGAAACGTTGGTAAATTTTTTCTTCACGACCACTAACTCTCCCTGAACTACCACCTCAATTTCTCCTGACATCTGATGGCTCCACGAGGTTGTAGAAATTCAAAAAGCACATTTGAAGCAAGGGAAGCAAGAAACACTGCTGATGGAAAACATGATGCAGTAGGAATTGGCGAGAGCCCCATCACAGCAAACTTGAGAGAGGTAACATATCGTCAGTTTGGAAAATTTTCATATTTTATAAGCTTATCACTTTATTTGGCTTTAAATGATTATAAATGCATTCTAATAAAAATACATATGAACTACCGCTTAGGAAAATAACCTAAGTAATATCATAATTAAATATTCAGTGAAAAGACTCTTTCACTTGGAAAAGGATTATATAAATTCCATTAAGAAAAATTTTTAGTAATGTTTTTTTTAAAACGAAATTTAGTTAAAGATGCATGTGATCATAATAACAGAAAAATGGTAGACATTGTTAAAGAAGGGAATATTTTATAAATTTTTCCTTAAAGTTACTATCTCTCTTTCATTTTGCTAATGATAAACAACTGCATACGAATTTTATAATAATTTATAAAAAATTATTTAGATAATATCATGAAATAATCAATGCATTAAATCAACAAAAAATTGTATAGAAAAATATATACTAGATAGACATAATTTAGGTGCGTAAAAATATAATTTGATATCTAAAAGATGAAAGGAAATTTATACTGATGATTTTTGCATTTCCTGGAATAAATTTTTTAAGAAAAACAATCAGCAGTGCATTTAGAATATAGCTAAATAAAAATTAATCTTTCTAGATAACGTTGAAAGTTCAGCAAATGGTCAAACATCATCAATTAAACCATAGAATATGAGTAGAATAAAATAAAAACTATTTTCTTTTTGAAAACACATGCAATGTTAATATTAATGGTCATATTGGCGAGAGCATCAATATCATGAGTTGATCCACATATGAATCAGCGAGAAAACCTAACCTAAAATATCGAGAATGTCGAAGCAAAAAAAACTATGAAATACTTGGTAACCCTGAAACTATCAGTATCAAGAAATTAAATAAATATCAGAAGTCTGTAGGACTTGTTGGACATCGATAAGAATTTGTCGATACAAATTCTAAAGTCTAAATAGACTTGGAGAAGCATTTGAAATCCTGCTAACTATGGGCTATGGCAAGGCAGAGCATGAATTTCCTGCCCTAGGCATGAATGCCCATATTATCTTTTGGGGCAGAAATACCAAATTTTTCATAAGGATAAAATAGACTTATCATAATTAATCTGATTCGCGAGAAATAACTTGTGGATCCCGAAAAAGAGTTGCAAGTAGGAAGCAAAACCTTGAGAATAAGGTGGGACCTTAAAAGAGAAACCATAGATTTGGGTGGGGCTGCTTTCTATGCTAATAACACTTGCTGCTATTTCTTTTTTATTTGTGCACGCATTGATGGTTACATAGGAAAGATTGATTGTGCTTGCATCAATTAGATCTAATTGTAAATATATAATCAGGATAATAAGAGAAAAGATCCCGCTATGCCTCCCCCACGGCTAGATGTAGAACACTGCTAAAAGGGGGATTGCTTTGTACCGTCGTGAGGAGCTTTAGACCAACCCCGATGATGAGAGGTCGCTCAGTGAGGAATCCGTTAGGCAAGAGGAGGTGGGAGTGCCAAGGGGGGCTTTAGCGGTAAATCTCTCGATCGCTCCTAGGAACTATCTGACCCTCGCATGAACCAGGATGGGATCCGAGAGTCCCATGTACTAGTGAAGGGATGGAAAACTTGGAGGGTTTCTTTTATTCTATGCAGACAGAAGGGATTTTTCGGTGAATGGAGGTTTATCTTCTATGTAGGCAAAAGGGAAAAATAATTGTAAATAACTTTGTAAAATAATAAATAAATATGTTTTGCCAAAAGACTATTTTCTCTGTCTTTGTGTGGTGCTATAAAATTACAGAAAGGAACTTGTGAACACATGTTAATTAACAAAGTTGCTTTTATATCCCATAACTTAATGTGATAGGTAATTAGAAAACTAAAGAAAACCATTTGTGGAAAGCAGGTGTGCAAGATCCTTGACGGATCCGTCCTACAGATAGGTGGTCCTGGTAAGCTGGGAGCTTCTCTTAAGAGATTGAACGAAATGTTAATTAGGAAAAATTAGGTAGAGGCAAGCATTGACTTACGTAGGGTTAGGTCTTAAAATCTTGATCAGAAATTATCTTAGGGAAAAGGTGCGGCAACTATGCCAAAACTCCATTAAGATTCTCTAAATCCTAACAATTTAAGCATTGCACTCCATGAACGAAGGGTAACTACGATCACTCCAGCCAGATGAGAAGCCCTTATGGGAGACCTCCGATAGAGCTAGCTGATGTATCGAGACCTTGTCAAATTAGGACCCTGAGCTTGTAGGGTGATTCTCGTGGGGATGGCTGGTACCTTCTGTTACGAGGTGGACTCTAGGAAACCTAGACAATAGATCCCATACATTCTCGTGAGTGCCGAGCAAAGCCGTCTAGGATAGTTCCTTGATGAACCACTAAAATGTGCTACCAGGGAATTGTTAGGCAAGCATGTGACATCCAACCGATCATAGCTTTTAGCAAGCATGGTGAAGGTGACATCCAAGCGTCTAATGCATGTGACCAAGTCATCCCCAATGTTCTTAGCTAGATCAGAGAGGCTAAGGTAAGAATGGATCTCCATTCATAAGAGGGTCTAAGGCTTGTAGGAGGTTGGGGTTTGACTAGTGGGCTAGATAACTCAACAATTGGTGTATGCTACTTCAGCTAATCCTTAGGGCACGAGTTAGCCACTTCTGTGATAGACGTGCTTTGTTGCAAATATTGTGTTGCTTACTGCTTGTGAAGTCATGTTGTGTTGCTTACTTGCTTGTGAAGCCGTTGGAACAATAGCAACATTAGGTTGAGTCAATTTAGGGGCAATAGGTTTCAATAGTCAAGAGACACATTGCGATTCTATGTGTTTGGTGGCTTTCGACTAATCCTTAGGAAACGCGTTAGCCACTTGTGTGATAGATGTGGTTTGTGGTGCAGATGTTGTGCTACTTAGTGCTTGTAAAGCTGTTGGGACACTAGTAGCATTAGGTTTAGTTTGTTTAGGGGCAACAGGTGTTGTGGTATTGGTTAAGAGACAGGTTGTTGCTCTATGGGTTTGCTAGCTTTTTGCTCAAGTGGCTTGTTAGTTCTAGGTGGCTCATAAGGTCTTGGAGATGGGGCTAGTAGTAGATGGCTGAGGGGCATGAATGCCACTCATGGGCTTGGGCAACCAAATCCAGTTGTTGCCTTCATAATAGCCTTGGGCATGCAACAGGGCTTTAGGCACCCATCACGGCTTGGCCATTTGTTTGGTTCTATAGCGCCATTCTAGGATGATGGACAGGTGAGGGTTAGCTTTTGGGTGGTTGTGGGTGTCATTTAGGTACCCATTGGAGCTACGGCTCTGTGGGCTTGCTTGTGTTTTCTTTGGGTTGCGGTTGGTCGGTCTTGGCAGGGCAAGACAAGTCATGACCCCCCTCCTTAGACTTTGCACTAGGTACTTCTATCGATGGCACTGCGGGCTTAGATGGGGCCATGCTACCCTTGCTGAAAGATGTCACTATTCGCACATTGCAAATAGCAAGTTGGATGCGAGTCATAGTCAACATTGCAATGTGTTTGCTTTTTGAATGCGCATCCTAGCAACAATTCCTTACTAGTGGCCTTAGAGTTAGGCAATACATAGAAAATCATAGGTAGGCTTTCAGTCTCGATAGAGACCACTACTTTACACTTTCCTAGCAATGGGTAGGATTGTCCCCCAAATTGGTTGAGCTTCATGTTATTGGGCTGCAATTAGGGCTGACCAATGAGAGTCCAATGCTCAAGTGTAAGGATGTTGAAGTTAGCTCCCTCATCGATAAGTGCATCAAAGGTGTGCATTTTTTGAGCAGTGACTGTGATATGCAAGTAAGCAAGTTCATTACTTCCTCGTTTGTGATTGTGGCTACTCTCATGTTGACATGTGGTTGAAGCATTGGCAGCTCATGTAATGGATGGGTTGAAGGGTAGTACTTTTTGAGGCGACTACCATTAAAGAAGTCCATTACCTCTCCCTCTAAGGTCTAGAGCTCTACGTTGTCGACTCGACTAATGTTGCAGACTTTGAAAGGCTCTAATCCTCTGAATTTCATCTTCTGCTTATGACCCTTCACTGAGTATAGCAACACTAGTTCACCTTGCTCGAAATCACATTGTTTGACATGCTTGTCAAACCAACTGTTGCAACTTGCCTTCTCACAAATTAGCACATGAGTAGCTAAAATTTGTGTCTCAGAGAGACATTCTAGCTCTACCAGGCATTCCATCCATGCCTCCTTTCCATCCCATTTCTCTTGCACTGCTACTCTCAGGCTAGGAACAAAAAACTCTACTGGCAGGATCACTTCAGTCCCGTAGGTCAGCTTGAAGGGTGTTTGCCCAACTACCATCTTATAGGTTGTCTTATAGGCCCATAGTGCTACCATGAGCTTATTGTCCCATTCGCTGCACGAGGCAGAGACTACTTTAGTTAGCACATTCACTAGGATCTTGTTCGTGGATTCCACCTGACCATTAGCTTGAGGGTAGTATGGTGATGATATCTTATAAATGATCAAGAAGATGGAAAGCAAGTGGGCAATTACTTCATTAATGAAGTGAGTGCCTTTGTCACTAGTTCAATGGGATAGCCAAATCATTAGATCACATGGTCCCAAAGGAACTTAGCTAGAGTCCTAGCCTAGTGGCTCGAGCTTCAGCCCATTTCATGAGGTAATCTGTTGCTACAATGATGTAATTTATCTAGAAATACTGTGTCGTGAGGCTGATTGGCCCAATGAAGTCAATGCCCCATTTTTTGAAGGGTTGTTGTGCTATGGCCGAGGTCAACTCCATCTTATCTTTAGAAATAGGGACCTTGGTCCTTTGGCACTTAATGCTTGACAAACTTAGTAGCATCACGGAATAGGGTAGGCCACCACAATTGAGATTGTAGCACCTTGTGGGCTATAGTATCTCCACTGAAGTGTCCTCCAGCAATTCCACCATGCACTTTAGTCAGCACATCATGGATTTCATGCTCACATACACATCTCCACAATAGGTCATCCTGTCCTAACCTATAGAGCTGGCAATTGATAAGGTTGAATATTAAGGATAAGGCACCTTAGCCTAGCCTTCTCAATAGGTCTTTTAGGCAATCCATGCTCTAGGATCTGGACTATGTCATCTACCCACCAATAAGGCGTTAAATTGGCTTTGAATAAATCATTTTCAATGCACATGCTAAAAAGTATGCATTGGGTAGGTCATCTACAATGCCCTGTCCAACGGCTTCACCTATGGGTATGCAGGACATGTGGTCTACCATATGTAATGTTGCTCACCCTTGCGTAAAACCACAGAGAAGTTAAATTCTAAAAGTAGAAGTAACCATTGAGTGATGCATCTTGTAGCGCAAGGTTTGCTCACAAGATAAAGCAAGGCTCAATGGTCAACAAAGAAGGTGAAGGACATAGCCAAAAGATAATGCCAAAATTTCTTCACATCAAACACCATGGCCAAGCCTTCTCTCCTATCGTCATGGAGTAATTCATCTTAGTATCCGTGAGTTTTCTACTAGCAAAGCTCACCGGATAGTCAAGGTTATGTATACCAAGTTGGCACAGAACACCTCCCACGACGGTAAACTTTGACGCATCAATATGCACATGGAATGCTATGCTCCTATTGTTACAATGATGTAATTTATCTAGAAATACTGTGTCGTGAGGCTGATTGGCCCAATGAAGTCAATGCCCCATTTTTTGAAGGGTTGTCGTGCTATGACCGAGGTCAACTCCATCTTATCTTTAGAAATAGGGACCTTGGTCCTTTGGCACTCAATGCTTGACAAACTTAGTAGCATCACGGAATAGGGTAGGCCACCACAATTGAGATTGTAGCACCTTGTGGGCTATAGTATCTCCATTGAAGTGTCCTCCAGCAATTCCACCATGCACTTCAGTCAGCACATCATGGATTTCATGCTCACATACACATCTCCACAGTAGGTCATCCTGTCCTAACCTATAGAGCTGGCAATTGATAAGGTTGAATATTAAGGATAAGGCACCTTAGCCTAGCCTTCTCAATAGGTCTTTTAGGCAATCCATGCTCTAGGATCTGGACTATGTCATCTACCCACCAATAAGGCGTTAAATTGGCTTTGAATAAATCCTTTTCAATGCACATGCTAAAAAGTATGCATTGGGTAGGTCATCTACAATGCCCTGTCCAACAGCTTTACCTATGGGTATGCGAGACATGTGGTCTACCATATGTAATGTTGCTCACCCTTGCGTAAAACCACAGAGAAGTTAAATTCTAAAAGTAGAAGTAACCATTGAGTGATGCATCTTGTAGCGCAAGGTTTGCTCACAAGATAAAGCAAGGCTCAATGGTCAACAAAGAAGGTGAAGGACATAGCCAAAAGATAATGCCAAAATTTCTTCACATCAAACACCATGGCCAAGCCTTCTCTCCTATCGTCATGGAGTAATTCATCTTAGTATCCGTGAGTTTTCTACTAGCAAAGCTCACCGGATAGTCAAGGTTATGTTTGCCAAGTTGGCATAGAACACCTCCCACCACGGTAAACTTTGACGCATCAATATGCACATGGAATGCTATGATCCTGTTGTTTGGGGCTCATAAGATTGGTGCTGTGTGGTAAGAGCCTTTCTCAATTCCTCATAAGCGTGTTAGCACTCCTTGGTCTACTCAAATACAATCAACAACTTGTAAAGTGGTCTAGCAATCAGTGCGTAGTTCAAGATGAAGTGTCGATAGTACCTTGTGTGTCCCAGGACGACACACTGAACTCCCTTATAGTTTGTTGGGGGTGGCAAGTCGACAATGACCCTGATCTTGGAGAATTTTGTGGCAATGCCATTCTTGCACACCATGCACCTTAAGATACATTATTGTTTCACCCCAAATTGGCACTTTAAGGGGTCCAAAGAGAAACTATTCAATCTACACCATTCAAAGACTGTGTGAAGCTTATCTAGGTGTTCCTTCCAACTGGAGTATATGCATAGATAGTTAACAAATACCTCTAGCTCGCGCCTGAGCATGTCCTTGAAAATGGCATACATTAGATGTTGAAAGATAGTAGGTGCATTCATTAGCCCAAATGACATGACTATGTAAGCAAATACACCCCATTCTGTGGCGAATACTATCTTATGTCTATCATTAGGGTGTACCTAAACTTGGTTATAACCCGAGAACCCATCCAAGAAACTATAAGCTTCTTTTTCTACTACTCTCTCTAGCATATTCTCTATGCAGGGAAACGGGTAATTGTCTCTCTTAGTCACTGCATTAGCTTTCTTGTAGTTCATGCACACTTGGATTTTACCGTTCTTTTTTAGGATGATCACAATGGGCGACACCTAGCCCGTGTGCTCAATCTCGTAAATGAATCTGACCTCTAATAGTTTATTGATATCTTCCTTTATGGCATGAGCATGCTTTGGATTCATCGAGTAAGACTGTTGTTTCACTGGTGTTGCATCAGGAGTCATTGGGATGTTATGTATTACAACTCTCAAATTGACTCCCTTGAGTTTGTCAAGCAAATACGTCTATGTACTCTCGCAAGAGAGCAACAAGATCAGCCTCTTCTTGCTCATTCAAGTCATTAGTTATAAACATGGGTTGAGGCTTTTCCCCTTCCCCTACTAAGTTGACCTCCTTGACCTTGGCAGGCCCTTTAATTGGTTCACTTGCATGTTCTTATCTCTTCGCTCCCAACAAGATCACTACCTTGTCTCCTTTTTTGTGATCCCTTTGGTTGTCCTCTCTTTTTCTCCTTCAACCATATGTGCCATAGATGGACTGGCAAGTCCCCTTTAGTGTGTCTGGTCTAGGTCGTCATGGTATCTTTGGGTTACTCTAAGAGCTCACTTCCGAATTTGAGTTAAACTCACAACCTTTGATAGAGGAAAGAGTTCTCCTTGGTCATTAGGGCAAAAAACGCTTCAAAAAATGCATTTTTGTTAACCACAAGATTAAGGAAAGGGCCAAAGAGAGTTTTCCACGTATGCAAGAATATGTATTCTTGTCTCCTCCTTTTTGGAGATAGTAGAGTCCATTCATGATTCTCTCCTCCCTTTTAGCCAAAATCTCCAAAGTTTGACATGTTTTAGTAGTCTCGAAGTCCTTATTTACTTATAAAATCTAACAAATGACATGATAAAGATGTTGTGAAGTTAATAATGACTTTTTTGAAAGTTGGGAGCTTTTGGCACCCAATATATTTTCATTAGTCTTCTTAATATTCCTTTTTAGTTCATTTTCCTTTCTCGGTGAGCTTCTTTCTATGTGAATTCGCCTTTCTCAGTGAGCTTCTTTCTCTACAAATTCAATCTAAGTATGGCATCCAAAAGACACCCTTCTCATATAGTAAATTCGTGCACCATCTATAGCCAAGGAGTTGACGAAAATTGGGAGCCCAAATCCTTTTGCATAAACGATATGCTGCCGTCTTGCAAGGGCTCTCACAAGGTGAAAATAAGAAAAAGAAAGGATATAAAATATCGCTGGAAGGGACGTATCATTGCTTTTGAAATTACACATGAAGGGTGGTTTGTCGATGCACATTCTTATGGATGGAGAGTGATGTCAAATGTTTACAGGACAATAGATTTAAAGAAACTCAAGATAGATGGGGTTAATGTAAGTATTTTTCACATTGTTTGTTTTTTTAGGAGCCCATCTTTGAGTTTTCCAACTTATTACATTTTTTCTTGCAATGCCAAGATTACCCCGATTCATACATGTGGTGGATAAGAAGAGATGTATTGAGTTGATTTTGGATAGGGCAATCACGCCAATCAACCCCGATTCCCCTCCACAAAAATCCTCAACTAAGAGTAAGGGTAAGGAAAAGGGCACGTCATCTGGAAAGACTAGCAAGGTAAACTCTAAAAAGAAAGAATGGCAATACTTTCTCATCCATCTCCTCGTTAGCTTGAAGAGAAGAGGCCCCCTATCCAAGTCAAATTCTTCTAGCAACCAAAGAAAAAAGCCGCTATAAGGAGATTAGATATCTTTGCAGAAAGTGATAAAAAAGTTACAAAGCCAAAAGAAGAAAAATAGATGCAAATGGAAACAAGAATGAATCTTTATTGTTATTTTGCATCATTGTATATTTTCACTTCAACTTTGTAACTCTTGATTTAATGAAAAGTTTTTAATCCTATGTATATGTAATCAATGTTTTCATATTTATGGCTTGAAGCTTACAATTGTGGGAGGCAATCAACTCATACAAGAGAAGGAGTGTTAAGCTCTTTTCCCAATTGTTTTACCATTTACTTTGAACTTATACTTAGGGGATGTACTGTCTAGTAGCTCCAAGGTATCCCTTACATCTTCAAGACTCCAATTGGAAGTGATATTTACTTCCTTTTTGTCATGTGCTATAACTTACATCTTAAGTTTGAAGGGTGTGCAATCTGTATCAGAATCCAAGGGAATCCAAATGCCTAGTTTGAGTTTGTATCTCCTATAATTGAAGCCCAAAGCAAGAGTTTGTCGTGCAATGTTATAACACAAAGACAAGGATGGGGCATACAATACACCTCATGGTATCACCCTTATGGTTATACTCTCTAGATTTCCAAAGCCTTCCTATAATGTTGTCTGATTCCACTTCTGCACAATTTCTACTTAGCCAAGATACCTTCGTCCTTTGTAAATTTGCTATTTTGAAGCATGCCACAAAGATATGCAAGGGTATAAACCATGATAGGTGTATTCTTCTTGAGATCCTTCCAGCTATTAGCTTTTGAATATCTTGAAATATTTTGAATTTAAAACTATGAATCATTGTCTTAACAAGAATCTCCCAATTTAGAGATGAGAGACTTGGCAATGGCAAATCCTCGATATATTCATATGTACCCTCTCTAAAGGGAACCGCATACTGTACATAATATATAAAAATTCTTCTCTCACTAAAAGAACCGACAGTCTCATCAGCATAGATAAAGTCTGTAAATGTCTTATGAATCGCATTGAAAGTTCCACTCAAGCTCTCTACAAGTTGCACTTAGTACTTGTTGACAGAAATATATCTACAACCAAGAATTTGATATTAATACTTACTTAAATGAAAAAAATATCACATATGTTATCAACTTAAGACTTACAATGTGTCTGCTGGCAAACACGTTCGTTTGGAGGCAAGTGCATATCCTTGGCCATGTAAATATATTGCACTTATGGTATGGGAGGAGGAGTCCATGTGTCCCTCATTAGCCATGTGGAATTAATGCTCTTAATAGTTATTAATACAATACATGGCCTTTATGGCCATTATTTTGCCTAGCTAGAGTTAAGACCACCAACTCGAAACACATTTTCATACTACTTTTTATTAATGCTTCATGATGCTATCTTATTTTATTTCAAATAAAATATTTGCAAAGTTACATGTGCTATTTTACACTATTGATGCATTTGACAAGTCCATTGCTAATGTAGAAAAAGCACATTATATTGTGTGGCTTAACTAAAGGTTCAATAGAGAGAAGGGAAAAATAAAGACAAGGCTTCTCCTAGTGTTGACTATTTAAAGCAAAAATGGCGACTTGGAAAGTAGGTAAGTGTCTTGCTACCTAGCATTATTGCCCCTACAGGATCGAAACATGTCTATAATATAAATATTTATGGCTCATTTAGGGAAACAAGGCTTCATAGTGCACACTTTGATCTTCCCATTCTTCTTTAGTATGATGACTATGGGTGAGACCCAGTCTGTGTGCTCAATCTTGTAGATGAATCCTACTCTCATTAGCTTATCACTTTCCTCCTTGATAGAATGGGAATGGTTTGGGTTCATGGGGTATAGTCGTTGCTCGACAGATGTTGCATGGAGCTCTCATCTGTTGTTTGGTACTACTTGGAATGAGACCGGGTTGGTTCCTCTTTGTGCACTCCTAGTTATCATGCGGATTGCCACTGAAGGCTCTTCTCGGGTCTTGCCAATGGAAAAGGAAGTAATGCTAAAAGACAAGGAAGATACCAAAGAGGGAGAGGAAGTACCTCCAAAAGTGTGGCAAAATATGTGAACCATGTTGTCTTTGAAAACAATCAAGAGCCAAATTTCTAAAGAGCACTAGTAGAACTAAAGGATTACTAGACCACAGTCATATATATGTATTCAGTCAACCCATACTCCTTCTAAGGATAGGTATATTTGCTATGTCAAATTCATTGAAGATCACTCAAGGTAGATGTATGTTTATTTCACAAAATAAAATATGAATATTATCTTCTTGAATGGCTATCTCTCATAGTCTATCTCTCTCACATAAGCTCTTTCTCTATAATACATTGGAATAATGAAGAATAATCCTCCATAATCCCTCTTTGGTCTTCTCAATGAACATTAAAGAAGGTATGCACAAGTAAAAAGGGAATTGTGGGGATTTGTAACAGCACTTCTCGTTGGAGAAAGCTATATGGTTTTTGAGGATCAAAAATATCCTCATATGTAGTGTCCAAAAAGGTAGCCATGAGCCTGCCAACACTGTAAATGAAAACATGTTACTAAAATAGAAAATCAAATAAAATAAATGATAAACCAAAAAGTAAGCAATATTCTAGTGAGATAACATTTTTTCTTGGCCGTGGATACCACTAAGAGAGTTCATGAGGATAATTTCTCTAGTGAGAATATCAATATATATGAGGCTTCAATGTCCTCTATAAAGTGAAATGTTAGAAAGAAATGAATACAACAAAGAAGTATACATTAAGCCCTTTGCAAAATTACAAATCTTTCAACGTAAGGAAAAAAAAAGGTAGTTTGTGATTGAATCAAACGTTTTGAAAAATATTTCTATGTTTGAACTAGATCTCGAAAGCAATTCCACTAATAACAGAGGATCAACAATAAATGTACTTTTAGAGATTTATTGGTTGAGAGAAGCAATCAACGTGCCCAATAACAAAAACAAAGGAATGTTATTTGCAATGAACAATACCATCATTCCATATATTAAAAATTTTGAGAGTAAAAATGCCTTACCTTATGCAACAAAAGACTACAGAATTTGACAATTGAATATCTTTTTTAACAAGCATGGATTTGTCCTCATGAGATATACTAAGATAGTCCTCTTTTGAAGAAGCGCAAGAGACATTCACAACCATTTTCCCGTATGCCTTCCCCATTCTCTTCAGATTGACAGGGCCAAGGACAACAATTTTCCTCTTGCAAACTTCATCCTTTGACTCTATACCTCTTGTGGTTTTCCTATTGGACATTTGTTGGGATGTAGTCTTTGTTGGGTATAAATGTGTCACCCCCTTGGTCACTACCCCTTTCACTCTCCTATATAATTTTGGTGGAATGTTAAGAATCTCAAAGGCTTTTTTATCAGTAATGGGTAAGGGCCTCAATAGCTTACCTGATTCTGTTGACTATACTAAAGTATTTGTTCATCAAAGTCACCCTATGAGCATGAGTAGTAGAAATGTAAGCATCATTCATAAAATCAATAACAAAGTCTTCAGTTGCCTCCTGAAGAAAAAGAATGGCTACAAGCTACCATTTCTTTTGCATGCATTGTGAAGGGAAAGGAGCGCTAGATCGGACGCCATGCATTTGCATCGTATTTGCAAACAGTGACTCATTCAGCTCAATGTATTTGCAAAACTGACTATCTTAAGCACAACGACAGATACGACATGAATGCACTAGAGGGGCAGATTGAAGGTGACATACTCACGTCATATCTGCAAATCGCAACTAGTAATTCCAATACAATGTAAAGACAGCAAAGCGTGATATTGGACAAGATGTCCTTGCATTATTTTTATGAATGCACAAAGGAAGTTCAGATACAGCGCGAATCGAGCAAACCAAGATAACACACCGAACGTTTTTTTATCATATGTGGCTTGGATCCTAGAAAGTGCAGCTCTATGAGCCTTCAAACTAGATTAATCGATACGACGCAATGGTGGAAGAGCATTGGCACTGCAAGATGTCACTTGCTCCATATCATCGTTCTCATTGTGGATGTCAAAAGTGAGCCACGTAAGCCAACATCAATCTTTTATACATGTGGGCAGGTGACACGTGGCAATGTATGATTGGCTAGGGTTTGCGATAGCCATCCACGTAGCTGTCAACGTGGCCATCCACATGGAAAATCCTTGTCCTTGTCTACATATACATATAATTAGGCATTTATGGTTTTTAATAAACTATCAAGCCTAGCTAGATTTGAGCTCCTCTTGCTTTTCTATATTTTTCTTTGTACCGTATTCAACTCAACGATACAGAGCAAGGATTGTTTTCTCATCTCCTCAGCTTTGTCGATTCATGTCATATCATGCACTCCTTGATACGAAGCAAGCAAGCTTCCTCGTTGTGAGGGGAATCATCCTTTCTCATTATATCATGGATCCCTTGATACGAAGCAAGGAGGCATTGTTCGTGTGGTTGGGTGCACCTTTTTGCGTCGTATTGTGCTTTCACCCATGTTTGAACCAAAGGATCTTCCAAGCTCCCAAGAGGTGATCACCCCTAATAGGAAAAGAAGAAGATGTTCTTTAGGGTCAAGGGCCTTTGGTTGTTCTGCCCACTCCCTTGAAATTCCCATTGCTTCTTTCCCTTGTCCAGCAGTAAGTGTGGGAATGCCTAGGAAGTCTCCAATCAAAGGCAAGTTACCATTGAGGGTTCCTGGATTGTCTCAGATCACAGAAGTTTCTCCCTCAGAAAGGCTCCTAGACTTTCTTCTTGAAAATGGCATGGAGTTATCTTACTATGGAGTTGCAAAAGATATTTTCAACCCTGATTGGGATATTTAATATGTCTTGAACTCTTACAAGAATTTTTTCTGGAGGAGTTTGCTGAGTTTGAAGGTCTTGCATTTCATGTGGTTGAAAAGGATGCAAAGGAATATGTTCATATACCTATTGGGAGCTCACCTTCAAAGAAGGATTTGTTTTCAAGGAAGTGTACATCTCATTCTCTTGACAAGTTTTCTACACCAGATTTGTTTTGTTTTGCTCGTTCTAGGAAATATAGGCTTATGTCAAAAGCAATTGCATTCATTGCGTATACTCTTGTTAAATATCTTGTCAAATCTGATGAGCAATAATTAGGGTCCAAACTGTTCCAACTTCTGCCTTTTGGATGAGGTGGAAAATGACAAGGATGTAGAGGAATGTTTGGACCTTGAGCAAGAAGCACATATTGCTGGCAAACAAGGTGTTGCCCAATTCAAAGCTAAGACCATTATTGAAGAAAACCATGCAAATGCAGATATTGTATGCGACTCTTCTTTCTATACTATTCCTTCACTTCCAACTTTCCCTATTAAGGGCAAGGAATACATACTGCTATTAGAATCCAAAGGCTCTTCAATCTGAGGGAGGATTATTGTTTAGCAATCATTGTAGAGGCTTCTGATGCCGCAAATGGCATTGTTGACATCGAAAATGAATCAAAAGAAGAGTTACTTAAACTGGATACTGAAATTACAAATGACACATTTATTGAAGCAAGGGATGCCCTTTCTCTTTGTTTTAACAAGGCAAAGAATGTTGAGAAAGAGTATGGGATTACTGATGAGGAGTTCAATTGCCTTTCAGACCTAGGAATTTCCAATTTTGGAAGAGGGGAGTCGGAGTATGTTAAAGAATTGGAAGATACTAATGAGGCACAATCATCAATTAACATATGGAATCCAACTAAGCTAGAGAATGATGAAAATCAATTGGTACTATTATCTCGAATTTTGTAAGATACATTAGTATGTTTGATTTCAACATTCATTTGACATTCATATTTTTTGTAGTTGGAGATTGAAGATTTTGATAACTTCTTAGGACAGGGTAAAGGGACGAGAGTTGGTATTAGTTCACTTAAAGATGTTGCACTTGGCCATTACTTAGCAAGGATTGATCCCCATGTTTTCTTAGTATTTCATAATATCTTGTCAGAGGAAGTAACATGGCCTATACTGTGTATCCAGGCACTTACAAGGCTACTTGGTATCTTTGGGTTACAGTAGAATGCACACAAGGTGATGTTTTTGGAGAAGAATGCAGCAATTAGGATTTTTGGTTATGGTCCTAGTTTCTTTGGTTCAAAGCATGATACTTTTTGGCCGTCTCATCTTATGCTTTGGAAGCAAAGTGAACTGATCTAAAATCAATAGTTGATTACAAGAGAAGAAAATTTCTACATTATAAATGAAAGATCCCAGAGGGGGAGGATGATGTAAAGGCTCTTGAGAGCTAGCTTTGTACTTTTCTTTCTTGAAAAATACAATGAATTCTCAAGTTTCATTGTCATCTTTAGTATTCATTCTTTGAAGCTATCGTAAAAAAAACCAATTGAATAGCTCCTCAAGAGCATTACTTTTTGTAACTCCTCCTCTATGTCTTGTGCTTCAAAAAAACCTTGTACATGCTTGATAGTGATATTTTTCCATGCCTTGGCTACTATAAGTTGCTAGGGGGCCTTGTTCCTCCACAAAGTAAGGCCCATGGATATGAAGGATATGCTACAAATTCAAAAGAGTGACAATCATTTTATGCCATTGGAAATTTTATCAAATAAAGCTTGGATTAAATATTCTCTCTTACCAAATATAATGTGATATCATTTTCTCCCCATGCCTCTTTTATTGCTTGAACAAGATTTGTAATCAAACATTTGAACTCTTCTAGATATTTATTAGGATATCTTTTGTTTCTTGAGGAGCTTTAGGAAGACATTGAGGTGTCTCCAAATCTCCATCCTTAGAAATGCAAGTTGTGGTGTGCTTGTAACATTTGTCGTTATCCCACACAGCTCTCTCCAATGCTCCCAAGTAATGCTCACCTGTTTTCTTGTATGGTTTCCTAAAAAGCGTCTAGCTTTTGAGCCTCCCATTGAGATATCAGCCAAGACATCTCTTGTTTTCCCTAAAAGTATTGGATATTTTCTTAAGTGAACTTGACCTCCATGAAAACCCATTTTGGAGAGTAATGCCTCACACTTGTCAATACACTCATCTAATAAAGACAAGGGCTTAATTGAGTATGCATAATCGAGATGCAACTTGAGAAGTTTATCAATAATTCTAATCTCTGCATGCAAAGTACATATATGAACATTTGTAAGAGGAATTGAAAGAATGGGATCCCATATATCTTCCTTGTTTTTATATTTACTCATATCTATAGAGTCTCTAGTTGGGGCTCTTCTTGTAGAGGGTGCAAGTTGCTCCAATCTTTAGACCCAACACTTTCCATGCAATAAATATAAGGATATTTTGCATTTGCCCCATTACATATTCCAAGCATACATTTGATAGCTTTTAAGTCAGTGCTCATGTGTCATTTCACATTAAAATTACCAACCCATCAACCACCAGCATTCCTCCTTCACTTTGAGGCTTAATCATTTTTGGAATGCCTTTATGGTGAACAATCATTTCAATGTTTGATGATTCGTAATTGATACCTGAGCTACACCAACACACCAAATATCCATCTCAGACTGGAACTTATGCATTGGTACTTGACCCCCACCATTGTTGTAGTCTAATACCCTGTTCATGATGCAAATGCTGACTCTTTCCATGTTTTGTCATTTTTTGAACATGTGCTTTATCTAACTTCAAGGAAAACTCCAAAACACTGTGATATTCCTCTAATGTGGTCTATATATATGAACCATTGCAATCTGCACTCTTCTTAGATCAACCCATATATTGTTAAATGCATTGTATTCAAAACTAGATTTTCTTTTTGTCTTTTTGTATGGCATAGATGCTTCATTATGAATATATTTCCCAAAAAGATGTGGAATCTTACTATTCATGGTAGTCCTTGCAACTGATACTGTAAGGGCTCGAGACAACCCAAATGTAGTTATTCTATTATATTTAATATTTTTAAACCGTAATCTAGAGATAGCACAATAACCTTTTTGACTAATGTCCACAGTATCACATGCCTCTACAATTTCATTTGGTTTTACTGTGTCCTTTAAGTCCTTGACCAATTCTTTGAGAGTTGGGCCTCTCAAATCCACATTCTGAGGTGATTTAAAATCCTCAAAATATCATTCTTATTCATGGTCTCTTTTAAAAGACGGATTCTGTCCTCACTCTCTTGAATATTAATTTCTGATATGTTAGAGACACATTTCTTTGTAAGATTCGATCTTCTTTTCTTTACTCTCTCTCACAAGTTAGTTATATTTTTTAATGGTCTCTTTGTCTCTCTAAATCCTATTGGAGTTTTCTTTAAGTGTGCTAGGTTGTCTTGTAATGACTTATTAGCATTTTCTAGAACATCAATCTTATTTGTAAGCTCAGAAATGCTTGTCTATGCAATTAGTAATAACTTTTTCATTTCATTCATTTGAGCCATTTATGTGTAAGATATAGAGTATAACCTTTTACAATAGCCAAGCATCCCATTATAACCTTCCCCAACATATCTCACGTAGTCATGAATATTAAAAAAAAATAGGAGATTTACTTGTTGAAGGATCCTTGGGATAAATATTTACATCCACCCACAAATCTATATGTTTCTTTCCTTGAGTTCGCAACCTATTGGCCTCCATCTCATTTATTAGTACTCGACAATGTATATTTCTCCAGGATGAATAAATTGGATCTAGTTGGATGGTAAGTTTGTACTTGCATGTGCTTGCATCTCTATTACTTGTAGAGGTATTGCTAAACATTTTAGAAGATTAATGACAAATGAATCTTGCAATGATAAAAATAAGACATGGGAGTAGACAAACACCATATAGGTGGACATTTCTTGAAAATACAAATTCTCCCAAGATTTAAGACAAAAATGGCCAAAAAGGTAACCCTGACATAAATTAAAGATGAGGGGCAATTAGTGACAGACCTCTTCAATAAATTCAATATTCTCTCATTAATCACATCTGAGCAACCAAATTTAGCGGTTTCATTCTTCCAAAATCTCAACTAATTAGCAACTTAATCATTTTCTTACAAGTGCCTTTTTTAAAGCATTTTTTGCCCTAATGGGTCGCAGCCTATGAGGTTAATTCTATTCTAAAAAGAGTTGTGATTCTTGGCTGGACCAATCTTGTTTACTCATAATATATCACACCTAAGTATTTCAACCAAGTGCAATCACATTCTGTTCTGAAGACTCCGTTCTTGATTCTAAAGGCATTGACTTTCCATGGTGGAGTCCACTCTTATTTGTTAGATCACTCTGCCTGTCTGTGTTATACTCTATCATCTTGGCCTCTTCTTATCTTTCCTCATTTGTGGAGTAGCAGTCTTTGTACTCATCATCTGAATTGCTACATTCTAGCTACTCGTTGTTGTCTAGGCCTCTATTCTCATCCATGACTAATGCCCAGTTGTACATCAGGTTTAGGTCATGCACTTTAGTCCATCACCATTTCGGTTCATCCATGAGGTCTTGGAGTGGCTTAAGATTGGGAGCTGGGAACTAGGTAGGTACCTAGTCAAATACTCAAGGATCTCTTGGAGCTCAAATCTATTAGATAGGATGTGGAAAGGAGTAGGTGTTGGTTGTCTGCTAGGGATTTTGGCCATCATACAAAGTGGCACTGATGGTAGGGTCTTTCCCTTTGGTAGCTAGATGCGGTGGATGTATGGGACTCACCGACTATCCTTGTAGCCTCCTTATAATCCTCTTCATCATCTAAGAATGGCAAGTTGATGGTGGCTAACACATGCATCTAATCTCGCTCATCCTCAGGGCAAGGGATATAATTTGTTAGTGGTCCGTAAGAGTTCCTGGCTTGTGAGTCTCCCTTCAAGATAGAGGAGATGGCATCTAAGTCAACCGATGTGGCTTTCAGGTATCCAACTCGGCTCTTACTACCTTCAATCTGTTACCTAGGAATATAAGACCATTACCCCAGACTTTGATTACTCATGCATTTTGCATCCAGGATTGGCCTAGCAAAATATCGTAGTGTACTCCCTTCATAACTATGAAGCTCATTGAGAATTGGACACCTATTATTTTCAAGGACAAGTCCTTCAATACTTCAAATGGTTTAACTTTCATGCCATTAGCCAATGTGACATATTCTACTCCCTTCTAACTATGAAGTTCACTTCATAAGTATGAAGTTCACTGAGAACTAGACACTTGCTATCTTCAAGGGCTAGTCCTTCAATACTCCGAATGGCTTAACTTTCATGCCATTAGCTAGTGTGACATTAAACCTTGTTGTTTCCAGGTGGTTTAGATATGCATGTGGGGTTAATGTTCATCTTGGGGACATCTATTGGATTGGCATCATTAGGTGCTATGAGAGCTAATGGAGCTCCCCTTCCGAACTATGGCAGTCTATTTTCCAAGTAGTATGGCTAGTTGTATGTCTATGGGTATGGTAATCTCCTCAGTAATAAATGGCAATGCATAACATCATGGCCAAACCTACCGTAGTTGACACAAGGTCTAGATCTATAATCCATGCACTCGGCCAAGAGGTGGTTCCCTCTGCAATGCATGCATTGCATGTGAGGTCAAGTAGGTCTTCTTATCATCTCTTGGAGCTTAGCAAGCTCTAGCTTTACATCCACCAACTCCTAGCTTGATTCAACACTCTTTCCTTTCTCTTTGTTACTCTAGCTAGAACTCTACCTAATGGGCATAGCTCTCTCTAACGTTCTAGAGGATGCACTATCTCGGCTTGTGGCACTTGATTTTCTCTCTTTGACCAAGTTGTTCACATGTATGGCTCCTTTGAAGATCCTAGCTAGCACATCCCTTTGCAGGTTCGAGTTGCTCACCAAGGCCTTGTAAAGCTCTTCACTCCTAATTCCAATTATGAATACAATAGAGATGTCTCGCTTGCTAGGTTGCTCTGTGCGGCTGGATTCTCTTAAAGAGACTCCACACATGGGTGATATAATCTTGAATATCCTCCTTGTCTTTTTGATTGATGTTCATTAGTCAGATAATAAGGTTATCCGAGTACCTTGCCTCAGAGAATCTCTTAATGGAGAGACTCTTGAGATTGTTGAAGTTGTTGAGTTCGGCATTATCTAATAGACTAGTATACCACATCCATCCTTTATCCCCAAGGTAGAGACCAAAAGCTTGTGCACATTGAGTAGGGTCCATTAGGCCACTAGGGCTAGACATCTCGAGCCACTAAGGTGTTGATCATGTCAATCAAGTTAGGCAACATCTAGTCCCTAATGGTGTTATTCGACTGAGAAATCTCCCACATCAAGCTCATCATTTGTGCAACTAGTTCTAGGGCTAGACATGTCGGCTATTTCCTGAGCGACTAAGGTGTTGATTAGGTTAATCAAATCAAGCAACGTCGAGTCCCTAATGGTGATGTTGCTCTTTTTCTCCAAGTAGTTTGGCCCCTCGAGTCTCCTACTTGAAAGTATGGGGTCTTCTCCTAATGGTAGGTTCGTTCAATTTACATTATCTTGTATGAGTTTCTTGTTATTCCAAATAGTCCTCTAGTTAAAGCAACTACTTTGTGAATAGTGCTCTTGACTGTGCACAATGTGAAATAAGGCTTTCAACTTTTCATGTGCATTTCAAGTGATTAAATATTGTGATGTGCGAATGCAACAAGTTCAATGCAAGTCTCGCTCCCCCCTTCATTCGGTTTCGACCCAATGTGGCTCTAAGGCACGGATTGTGACCACCCTCTTGGTCTACTCAAGGTCTCTATTGGGCATGGTTAGCCGTTCAGTCACTCTTGGGGACTGTCGAGTACCAAGTCTTTGGGAGAATCCACTCTTTGTCATATCTACTTGCCTGGGAGCGCACTGGAGTGTCCTACAACTAGGGTTTAGCCCATATCTGGGTTTGGTTAAGCTAGAGCAGGTCAAAATTTGTATTCTGTTCATCTATTCGATTTTGACAATTTCTATCCAATTCCCATAATTGGGCATCCGATTTTAGATTTCCAATTTTCAATTTTGGAGCATCCGATCCGATTCTAACTGTCAATTTCCAATTTCCAATGTTGGCGTGGATGTCCAATCAGACAAATGGCCTAGTTCGATTTCAATTTTGAAAATCAGATATTCCTGATTGTTCGATTCTAGGAATTGGACTATCTGATCTCGTCTACGCAAATACACATTGTGGCACTAAATTGATGTGTTTGGTTTTGATTTTCAACCCCAGGGTCATGCAAACTCCAAACACAATCTATAACATATAAATAACTGAGGTAGCTCACCTATAGGTGTCGTATGCACTCGAATCGTGCGAATCAATGCAATCTCCACTCCCTTGGTCTCCTGCAGCAACCTATCAATTCTCTCTCTCTCTCTCTCTCTCTCTCTCTCTCTCTCTCTCTCTCTCTCTCTCTCTCTCTCTCTTAAACCTTGTAAGTGAAAATGAGCTCTCTCTCCCTTCCTCAGCGTCTTAAACCCCCTTTTCAACACTCCTTCGATGCCTCTTTCTCTTTCTTCCCAAGTTCCAACCCCGTTTTGATTTAGGCCTATTGTTACAACAAAACCCTACTATGTTTTTTTTTTCTTCCCTTAATTTTCCTACCTAAATGCCTACAAATCACAAACAAATACGGATGCTAATCAAACTGACCTACTTGAACTTCAAGAATCTAAAACACTTACTTGCAATGAAGATCAAATGCCCTTTCTTCATACCTATCTACTTCAAGCACGGGTTTAAGAAAAACCCTACTCCAATGCTCAATTTGGGTGCACAAGCATTCAAGGCTCGAATCTATTGGTCTTGGCAATGGAACCAAAATGTGGGAGCTTTCGCTCAATCGCCAAGACCCACGGACCACTTATTGCTCAAGCGTTTTGAGTTGAATGCTAATGGCTACCTCTCACATATCCATGCGCACTCTTTATCCTACAGGTGTAGTGAGCTTACCTCCATGCCCAATCAAGTATCCTTCTCTCTCGAGCCTTCTAATAGCTCCATGATCCGAGATGCAAGCTCAAGCAACCTCAATCCTCTTCCTTCAAGCTCCATGCACCATAGATGCGTGAGACAAGAGATGAGAAGAAGAAGAAGAAGAAGAAGAAAAGAGGAGAAGATGGAGAGCTTCTCCACCACGGTCCCTTACTCTCACTCCCTCACTCTCTCTCACTCCCTCACTCACTCTCTCACACTCCCTCACTCACTCTCTCAAGCACAAACAAGAACACGAAGAAGAGGAGAGCCACTTTTTGCCAGATACCAAGAATGAGCTTCTCTATTCACTTTTTGGCTTTTATACATGCCCTAATTCCTTTGGGCACCCATCCTCTTTTTTACATGACTAGACATCTTGCCTAGGTCCTCTTTCTACACGTTACAAATTGCATAGGAGGGAGTTTGGTGTTCTTTTACAAAAATTTAGGGGTTCTTTTGCATTTTAAAATGTGCCTTTCCCCTTATGCATTTGCCTTGAACTTTTAAGGTTACCCTTGTGCTTTTGGCCTTTTCTCCTCTTATTCCTTCCATCAAGGCACTTTTTTTGTATTTTTGAATTTTCTTTTACTTCCTTTTTCTCTATCTTGCATAGAGGTTAACAATTAACCACCTCTCTTAGGGGCAAAATCTCTTCAAAAGGCCATATAAAATAGATCTATAGTAGTCATGGTTCATGCTTCCAAGCAATGATACCAAACTGCGGCTCTTTCTTTCAAAGCCATATTAAAGAACATCATAAGAGGTCCTTCATCCTGAATTCAGAAATTAAATATTAACTTTTGGAACTCACTCATATAGAGTTACACATCCTTCTCTGTTAACACATTAAAAATCAATAGGAAAAAACCAAGCACTAGCAAATTTGCCATTCTTGCAAGTATCGCAATTAGTTCTACCATCATAACGACCACGTTTGCTTTGGGGGTTTATATCGGGGGTTTGGGGGGGGGGGGGGGGGGGTTTACACTCCCACTTAGAGTAGACTAACTTTTTGGGGAAAGGGGAATGCTAGAGTTTCCTCTGCCCCTTGACGGACAAATTGGGATATTAATTGGATCAATAAAACTTCTCACTCTTAGTGATATTGGGTGGATTGCTGTGCTTAGGAAATACCTCTTAATGATCTTTTATCTCCGTCTAGCCCTTTCAACTCTTTCTTGATGTTGAATCTCTGTTTGACAATTTTTATCAAGATATATTGGATCTATCTTAATACTTTTTGGCATACACTAACTAACTAGGTCCCTATTAGCCAAGGTTCAAAAACTGCCACTTACTAATAGCTCCAAGAAAACACACCACATGTTGGGACCAAAAATGGGCCCAATGGTGGCTCTAAGACTCTAGTCAAACTCCTACACTCTCCAAACAACCCCCATAGCCTCACAGTGAGGAGCGTCAAGATACTAAGAAATGGTTAATCTAACGAATATGTTTGTAGACATGAGTTTTAAATTGTAGTCTAGTATGTATTGCATATCCCAACTCCAAGCAGAGGGACTATCCCATACATATAGGTGACTAACACCTTGTTACACACACAAATAGAGCACCCCCCAATTGATTGCTATGGCTCCAAGCAGAGGGAGTATCCCATAGATATAGGTGACTAACACCTTGTTACACACACAAATGGAGCACCCCCCAATTGATTGCTATGGCTCCTACGACTTTCTTATACCGCAAGGATTGGTCCCAAGATACTTTGTCTCAAACATAAAGAACAAGTGTGACAAAATCTTGCCACGATGTATATACGATCCAAGAATATTTCAACCTCATATAATATCTTCGCTAAAGATCATCGTGCTACCCTATAGCAAAGAAACCTCACACACTCAGTGTTGATCACAACTAGGCATACAGGTACTATGCACCTAGGATTTTTCCTTTTGATACCATGCTAAATGCGAATGAAACATGTATGTCTCATTGTACTCAAATAATTTTAACTATAAATTAGCCCAATGTTATACAAAAATAGTCTTTCCATGATTTCCTTTCTCTAATATTATGCTGCATTGCAAGGGACAGGCTAACCTGTGTTACTATTCATTTTCAAAATTAAATAAACCAAAGCCTATATGCCATACTAGAAAATTAAATTAGAACTTATTCAAATCTTATCTTTTTTCAGTCGTTTTTCCCCTATCGCTTAGGTTTTGCTTTCATACATAGTTATAAAAGGGTTTTGTCATCATTTTGTATGAATAAGCAATAAATACAAACTTTTTACACATAAATGGAGGTAGGTTGAGGAAAATCTTCATGCCCTATCCTCATTATACATCCACATACACACTCTTAAATTTTTATAGTTCTTAGTGCATTAAAACTAAATTTTATCTATTTTCTCCCTTTAAAAATACTATTTTTATGGTTTTTCATTTATTTAAACATAAATTAATCTTGTAAATTTTTTTCTAATTTATATGACTAGTATGGACTATGATCCATCAACATATTAAATATTATTCCATGTGAATAACATTGAATCCTCAAAACCCAACAAAATCCCCATTTTGCATTAAATCCCATACTTGAGATTGTGCAATTTTAATCTTTTTTATATAAATGATTGAAAGTGGCTAAGATTTTTTATGATTTTAGACATTAGCAAACATAACGCAAGTGTTCTTAACCATTTTACAATAGACACAAAAGATATGATATAATATGCAATAAATCAACACTTATGCTACATCCTGTACACATGACGCATTGTATTTGGAAAAAATGGAGTCGTTGACGCCATCACATAGCCATTGATGCTTCCAAATCCCTCAATCCACATGTCACCACACCCTAGAACTATCATGCATGCCAAAACCATTATCAGCCCCCCCTCTCTCTCTCAAATGCAACTATAGAAACAAAGAATAAGGAGGAGAGGGAACACGAGAGAGAAAGACTAGATTTTGATCTTTTCATTTAGTGCATCATTTCTCTCATTTTCTACATCGAAATGGAGCATCCAAATTAAAGATCTCACTCCTAGGGGGGAGGCATGATTCGAAGGGTGCAAAACCCATTTTTAATCCAAAAATGTGGGTGTTAAAAAAAATGTATCTCCTCCCCCCATTCATGAAGAATTTGAGTTTTTGAAGCTTCTTAAGCTTCATCAATCACTATTTGACAAATTAGCTAGTTTATCTCTTTCACATTTGCACTATCAATATAAGTGGTTTTGGGCCAAATAGAGGGGCAAACGGCCTCAATTTCGCAATCTGACTAGATGAGTGGCTTCTTGGCATCGAAAACTATTACGCTAGCCTTTCTTGCTCACTTTTTGGTTTCTAGATCAGGTAGCTAATTTATAATACCGAACTTGGTGGCCATCAAATTCAAATAGACTCGAACAACGAACGAACGGGTGGCTTCTTGGCATAAAATACTATTACCCTAGCCTTTTTCGCCACTCGCTTTTTAACTTCTAGATTAGGTAGTTGCTTTATAATACCAAACCTTGTGGCCACTGAATGGGGGTCAAATAGGCTCTGACCAATGACGACGCACATACACTTGTGTTGGATTCCCAGCATCAAAATCCACCTAGGAAATTCCAACTCCTCAATCTGCGATCTACACATTTTCCAACAAAACCCCTACTTTTACAGCTCCCAAGTCACTATTGCACTTTTTAATTCCATCTTAAATCAACTCTCACTTATGTGAAAGAGCTTATAGGGCATTATCATTGGGAGAGGAACAACAAGTTTGAGAGAGGAATATGAAGAAAACAATGTGAAAGCATTGAGATACATAGCAACAGGCATATGTGATAAATGCATACATCACATTGATGGTATTCTAAGTGCAAAGTTAGCATGGGAGGAGCTCAAGAAAGTCTTCGCCATCAAATCCAAGCATTCCAAGGTGAAGCTACTAATACAACTTTATACTTTGAAGTTCAACCCAAAAGAAGATCTCACAAGTCACTCATTAAACAACAATCACCTACTCAAAAGAACATTAGATGAAGGTGAAGCCAAAGCTATTTTATTAGCAAGCTGTGATGTAGATGGTTACCAAAATTTAGTTGAAACATTACCTAATATGGAAGATTTGAAGCTACATGACATTGAGGCATCCTTACTAGAGAGAGAGGCATACACACACACACACACACACACACACACACACACACACATATGTATATAGATATATATACATATGTATATATGTATATACATATATATATATATATATATATATATATATATATATATATACATATATACATATATATACATATGTATATATGTATATACATATATATATATATATATATATATATATATATATATACATATATACATATATATACATATATATACATATATATATATATATACATATATATATATATATATGTATATGTATATATATACATATATATACATATATATATATATATATATATATATATATATATATACATACATATATATACATATATATACATATATACATATATACATATATATATATATATGTATATATATATATATATATATATATATGTATATATGCATATATATACATATATATATATATATATATATATATACATATATATAATATATACATATATATACATATATGTATATATATGTATGTATATATATATATATATACATATATATATATATATATATGTGTGTGTGTGTATATATATATATATATATAAAATCCACTAGGAGCACTTCAACAACTACTTGTGACAATGTTTTCATCACTACAAAAAGTTGAAGGATTAAATGCAATCATTGTGGATTAACTAATTATGAAGAAAATAATTACAGAAACAAAGGTAAACATCAATGCACAATTTGTTGTTGCTTTGGCCATTTCGAAAGGGAGTGCTACTCCAACCAAGCAAACTATGCAAACAAGCCACTTCAAAACCATGATGCATATAAATCAAATGAGTCCAATGATGTATCTTCATCCAATGGACACCTTTTCTAGTCCCATAGTTGTAAAGTACACAGTTGGCACCAATGATGTAGCCAAGGGGATAAATCTCCTATTCAATCTAATGTCATTTTCTTACATCATGTTTTAGTCACATCACATACTTATGAGTATGATAGGGGACTCTGAGGGGGGCAATATTATTTTGTAATCACATCCTTGATTATTGTGGCAATTGGTAATGACCAACCACACATCAAGGGGGGGGGGGTTTGTTAGCATATTTGATGTGTAGGCATGTGAATGATGTTTATGATAGAGGATAGATAAGGATGGATGAGGTGGCATCCAAAGAGGTCACACAAAAATGTATTCAATGTATCCCATAAGCAAAGAGAGGAAGAGTGACCTAGTTGAAAAGCTATAAAAGAATGTACTTGCACACTATTAAATCAATCAAGTCTATTTGGGCATCATGCTTCTCCACTTGTTCTTGTTCTTTCCCCCATAGCTGATCTCCATCATCTAGCCCAACTCATGTTTGAAACATCACACTTTCTAGTTGTTGTTGTTGTTGTTGTTGTTGGTGGTGGTGGTGGTGGTGCGTGCGTGCACGCGCACGTGTGTGTGACACAATTTAGTGCTATAATCTGGTTATATAAAACAACTATTGTATCTCAATAGGTCAAGTGAATCTCAAGGAATTCTTTGGTAAGTAGATGCTCCATGATGTGTGAAACAACTCTTCTTCCCACCATTCCAACTCGAGATAATGGCTATAGCTTTAGTTATGTAGTTCTTCAAGTAGTTGCATAAGTAGATGCATTCCAAATTTCTATAGGTAGACAACAAACCAAATTGGTGGCTATAAAATAATCTAGAGATTTGATTTGGAAGATCCCAATAGTGAGGGTGTGGTGCATGAAGAGATGAAAATTCACTTTTTAACAAATGCATCCCCTAAAAAAAGTTCTTCATTTCATTACACTTTCTAAAGTGTATCCTTGTACACAATGTTTGTATCAACATTCATAGCCCCTTCATTTTCATCCAGCAAGAATCTCACATTGCATGAGGATCTCACCCTCAAAAATGCAAATGTAAGTGGCAACAAGTAGATATATATAATTTTAAATTACAAAATTGACAAAGTGTAACCTTGTGACTTGCTGATTATCATAGCAAATGCTAAATGAATAGGAAAGTATTTCTACTTCAAAGGAAACATAAAATGCACACTACTGGGAATGAAAATTATTCTCCTATATTTGTTCATGTTATTATTTTAGCATCTATCACTATTTTTAAAAGCCTTGCATATCAACTTATGCTATTACATATTGCCCTTGTGTTTGTCCCTATTATTATTTTAGCATTTATTGTTATATTGTTAAAAGCCTTGCATGGCAATCTTGTGCTACTACATAGACCCTTGCTTGAATTTATATTCCTAAGGATAATGATAAGTGTATCTATCTTTAATAATAACAAATGAGGAGAAATCCAACTCAAATTCTAATGTATCTAAGTACTTTATTGAGTAGTCTAGCCTATACCTATGCAATACCTAGCCTATGCATGGCATATGCTTAGACATATGCTAGGCATCGGCATAGGCATAGGCATACATTGAATAAAACTAGGCATAGGCATGGCATGGCATAGACATAGGTCTACACTAGGCATGAGAGCCTACGCTTCCCTTTAGTCTATGTTATGCCTAGACTAGCCTATGCTTATGCATATGCTACACTATGCCTTTAGCTACACTTAGGCTACACCTACACCTATGCTTAGCCTACTCTTAAGGTGTATGGATGCAACTACACCATCTATGACATCTAGGCTAGAGGCTATGTCTACTCTAGCTTACACTTACATCTAGTGTACATTTATGTCTATGACTACATTTGACATGGGCCCATGCCTAGCATAGGCCACAAAGAGAAGTCTCGATGAAAACTCCAAGAAGGAGTACACATACATTAGTGAATCATAAAGGGAATTACACTTTGTGGTTCACAACACATACCACGAAACTCATCCTCTAGTTGCAAAACTCCACTCTAGCCATTGAGGTATTTTTCCTTGACATTATGCCACCAACCATTCACCCCTCCACCTTTGGTTGTGCCAACTCACATCCTCCATGACATAGTTTTGGCCTTGCTAAAGGCTACCATTGTTCCCTACCACTATCGAGCTACCATAAGGCTACCACCCTTCTTTAGGATTGCTCAATGGCATTGGCCTTGTCTATGCTAATGATGTTACCTTGAGATCACCTTGGGTTGTCATTGATGGAGTTGTGGGTTGACTTCTACATTGCCTTGTGATAATAACTTCTTTCACCACTATTTTTCCCTTGTGATCTCATGCAACATCCAAATCATTCAACACCATCTCTTCATTTTTATCGAAGCCCCTTCTCTTTACCCTTACTTTACCTTACAACTTTTATCTTCCTCTTAGTCTTCCCATGTCATCATTGTCTTATTATTATCACCATAATTACTAATATATGACCAAGTCACCCTTTATCTCCTTACTTAAGCCATTGTTGTTCTATCTTCATTATTACTATGAGCCACAATAATCTTCACCTTACCATTTGTTAATTACCATTATACTTTACAATAATGATAGTGCTCATGCCCTCTTAATCAACATCACTAGTTGCTATCTAAGTATGCAAGGTTAGGATTCACATAGTCAAGGGTGCTAGGTGGTAGGAAAGCATCATATCACAACTTTTGGACCCTCATTAGCAATCCCACAAATAATACAACAGTTGTTCAACCACTAAATCATGTAGTCCGAATACCCAAAACATGCGCTTGCTTGATATAACTTATTCCTTCTTTACAAAAGGGATAAAATTCTCATTGTGGCATAATATGATACCTTGAGAAATAGTCAATTGCACCATGACCTAGGAGTTTTAAGGATTAATTCGTAGAAATGTAGCATGCAATCATAATAAGGAGAGATCTATAAGAAAGATTGCATGTATGGAAATTCTTAAACATCAAATAAGGATATGATGCAATAAGTAGGCCACCTAATTAAATATGTGAAAGTAATCTTTGATGCTAGATTAGGATAATGGGAAGAAGTAAAATCATGCTATAGAAGAATTAGGATAAAGGTATGTAAAGGGAACATAATCATGTAGTTCATACTAGGTCAGAGGATGATCATTAGTCTTATCACTATAATTAATATATATCTGTATTGAAACCTTCTAGGAGAAAAATAAGAAATGGATTAATATGGCTCTATATAAAGATAGCTAGGGAAATCAAACCATGTAATATTGGAAAAGACTATGGGAAACCTATGTCACAATTAGTCGCAAGTCTTGGTTAGCCTATCACTAAAAGTACATTAAGGGTTTATGGAATGAATTATTATGCCAAAAAGAAGTTCCTAGACTTTACCAAAGTAGTAATAGGGAACATCGAGAATCACCAAGTCTATAAAGGGGGTGTTAAACAATCATTATAGAACCTATTAGACTCTTGCAATAAGGGAAACTTAAAAATAATTTAATAAAAGCAACCACCAAGAGTAATAGGAGTATCCCTTGGAGATTGGTTGATAGAGGGGATCCCTTGGAATGTTTTATCTCCCTTATTACATTAGACATTAAGTCAAGAAAATAAGTAGGTCATCGTGGTATATTAAAGTGGATTTGAAGGAGCCTATATGCTTAGAAAGTTTGTAGAAACTATGTAGCAACCTTGACTTAAAGGCTATAAATGACTAACTTAGAGAACCATAGTGGCTAGGATAGTTACAATTAAGAAAATCTTATGAAAAAGGGTAAATAATCTCTTAAGAAACTTTAGGTATTCCAAGATCTTTAGAATTTAAAGGAAACCTAGAGTCTATCTAAAGAAGGGTAAATGTTTAAAGCTAGCTTAAGTAAGAAGCATACTGACATAGACTATGACCCTCATAATTTCATGAAATAGTATAGTTGTTGATAAAATCTATAGTAAATGGTGGCCCCTCCAAGTCCTATCAAGGGAGAAACAATTAATGATGGTATCAGGTGGGATAGAAGTATCCTTGCAACCCAAATTATAACCCATCCTACTAATATTGGATACAATACACCAATGCAAGCCATAAAATCGAGTAGAGATAAAGGTTTAGGCTATGGCAAAATGATGAATTCCTAGGTATTAGTTCTAGAAGTGATCGTAACATAGGTTCATGGGCACCCATGGCCTAATTTATGGTGGGCACTCTTTTTATTCATTATTTGGTAATTGATAACGTATTTTGTGGTAGGACAACTCATTTATTTTTGTCTATAAAAGAAGGGAGTGTGATTCTTGGTGTGGAGAGAGAGAGAGCTTGTGGAGTGTTTGAATCGGTGCTCAACCATTATACTCTTGTCATAGTGGAATCCTATTCCCCGTTACATATTGTGCATTGTCTCTATCTTTGATCTTGTGTCTTTCATTATTCTATTGTGTGTTTTACTCTTCTAACATGGTATCAGATGTTTAAAGAATGCATAAAGGAGTTCTATGCATTGGTGTAAATTTGGAACATAAGCTATGGTGACTATATTGGCTCACTTTTTTTTTGCCTTGTTGTATCCTCAACAACTACTAGGCATGCATCTATAGTGATATGAATCAACCATTGTTGTGTTTCTACTAATCACATTTATAGGTGGATGACTATGCTTTATTTGAAATGATGTATGAGTTTTGAGGTCGTGACTTGGGGATTGCCTATTGATGTGTGTCAATTGTTTGGTTTCCTTAATGTGATGTTTCCTTGATTTGTCAATTGTTATTCCGATGTTGCAAGGTTACTTTGACTTGGTGTTCATTGACGTCTGCCTTGCCACATTGTGATCACTCTCCTTGCATTGACCTAGATTTGTCTTTTGTTGGCTGTGCTAGCGTGAGCTGCTAAACTACATTATAGTGTGTGACATTGTTGATATGTGTCTTCCATTTTTTCACATTGATTTAATGTGCATATGTGTTCCATGCATTTAGGTTGTATTGTTATCCATTTTTATCTCATGACCGTCATTTCGGTATTGGCATTGACATGTGGGTTGAACAAGACAGGTGGCCTCAACACAAGGTCGTGACAAGATGAGCATCGATCATAACTATGTGTCCTCTACTATGTTTGATGCTCCTTTGTTGGCATGTGGACTAACTTGTCAAATCCTTGATGCTTTCTTGACAATTGTTTTTTTAAAGCATGATTCTTGTTTTATGATTTTTTATTAGTGTTCTCTCTTAAGGATGGTTCACATGCACATTCTTTCACAATTGTTCATATGCATCCTTTGTGTCATTCTTTACACTAATTTATTTGAGGTATATTTGGGGTTTAGTGCTTGCAAGCATTCACACTCCCTTTGCTACTCTCTCCAAGCCAAGGTAACGTGCGAGTAATTTTTCATTCTCATTTCACTTCACCATGATCATATCAATGTCCTTTTATGATTGAGAGATTCATTATTCTAATAGATCTCACTAGGCTTTGGTCAAGTGCTGTGGCGTCCACTAGTGCTTTTCATAGACGATGTTGGATTGCCCTAGCCTTTAGAGGAATATCTACTTCCATCATGATGCAACAACATGGTGGTCATGCACATGAAGGCGAAGAGAAGAATTGGTGTGGGGTAGTGTCACATTTGAAAAGAAGGAACATATAAAAGACAAAGTGTTGCTTTGTGTGGTGGATATCATGGCTATGCTTGGTGGAGCACAAGACCATGCACATGTCTACATCCTTTTGGTCTCATCGAGGCCTATCGATGGTGCAAGTGGACTATTCTTCTCAACTATAGTGATGATGCATACCCTCACATGCTCTAGCCAAAAGGGGTAAGTGTGAGGGTGGAGAGAGGGCATACTAATGCTCTTTTATTATAGGAGGATTTGATGTGTGTCATCAACTTCGCATCTTCTTGTGATCCAAACCTTGGACTGATGTGTCACCAAGTTCATGTTGCAATAAGTGACATGATGTGTTCATGTGGTCTTGCAAGAGGGGACATGAAGGGCATGCATATGCTCTAGTGGAGGAATCTTGGCATCACGGCAAGCTATCCATGGAGCTTGTGTGGTTGCAAGAGGTACAAGGTGACTAGCTCGACTACTTTGCTTCTAGAGAGGGATTATGACATTTGGAATTGTTCTTCATGGTGCTTTCTTATCAAGGCACATCTACCAAAGTGCACACTACTTTGAGTATCCATGGTGCATCTTGAGTCTTCTTGTCATTACTTATTCACATGTGCTCTGAGAGAGGGTGCTAGAAGTGGTCATATCAAAGGTTCATGAGTACCAATGGCCTAATTTATGGATACTCTCTTTATTCTTTATTTGGTAATTGCCTAACCTATTTTGTGGTAGAACAGCTCCTTTATTTTTGTCTATAAAAGAAGGGAGAGTGGCCATAGTCCATTTTCCATTGAGGTACTTGTAGATTCTTGGTGTGGAGAGAGGGAGCTTGTGGGTGTGTGAGCTAGTGCTCAACCATTGTACTCTTGTCATAATGGATTCCTATTACCAGTTACATCTTGTGCATTGTCTCTATCTTTGATCTTGTGTCTTTCATTATTCTACTGTGTTCTGCTCTTCTAACACTTAGACCCTAAGACTAGTCTAATTCTAGCCAGGCCTATAAAAATACTCTAGATTGATTAGAATATTACAAGGGTTAATCCACTACTTAAGAAGGATATTGAGTAAGCCTTAATTGGATCCATCGATCAAAGAGACAAAGATAAAGGACAACCTACCTTTCATTTCCCTTAGCCACTAAGGTCCAAACTCTTTGGAGTGCACCAATGTGTGAACCTATGAGTTCCTTGAATCAAGGTTGAGTTATATTAGGAATATGCTCAACTAGGAACTATGTCTTAGCCCAACACCTATATTGAAAATATGACTTAGGTAAAAGGGTACCTTAAGGATTATTTTAAGACCCTATGCAAAGAAAGAATCGAGATCAATACTAAACATTGTATTTGCTTCATTGACTAGGCTATGTTATTACTCTTGACAAGATCCATTGCTTGTAAGGAAGCATTGTGACTTAGTTGGATTATGGAATTGTATTGCCTTGAAGTAGTTTAAATTTGTTGAAATGATTGTTTTCTATATCTTGGAGTGGATGGTAGTTGACTTTTCTTGTGACAAAGAAGATTCCTTATGAGGAAAATCCCTCACTTGGTTAAAACATTATAGTCAAATTGGATAAGTGAAAGACATACTCTAGGTGGGCTCGCTAGACAACCCTTTGCCATGCCATTAGGTAAGTGATGCCACTAGTCAAGGTGATGAGATGCCTATAGTACTGGCCTATAATTGGATGGTGAAATAGCCAAACATGACTGATGTATTTGCCCTTATGGTGCATGGGAACTTGCATGTAAACAAGGCTTTGCCTAGTGACTCACATGATCCTACTTTAGAATAGGAGAATGGAGCCAGTCACCTATCCCAAAGCCTTAGGGCATTGGAAGACCTAATTCTAGATACAAGCTAGAGATGAGCTGGACTCTATAAGTGAGTCAGGGATGTAACTCGCTAGCTCTATCAAGAGCATGAAAATAAAGAAATGAAGCTTAATAGAAGAGAGTTGCTTTGAAATGAATGTTTGCCTTGTTTTTACATCGTGCCCAAAAAGAACATGTAATGAACCTTGTTTGATGAGCTAATTAAATAATATTATTTTATATGTTTAAAAGTATAGTAGCATGTCCTATTTAGAAAATCAAAGGCTACTTCATGGACAGATGGATGGGTGGATATGCTCATGTAACTTTCCAAGTTCTTAAAAACCATGATTTTGATAGGCCAAATTCATGATAAAACCCATGATTAACAAATGCAATTGGGGAACATTGTGGTAAAGTACTAGTCCTTGAGATCATGAAAGTAACTAGGGTAGAGGGGCTAGTACTGGAATAGTTAAGTTGATGGAAGACACCCTAATCAATTAATGTGCATATGTGTTCCATGCATTTAGGTTGTATTGTTATCCATTTTTATCTCATGACCGTCATTTCGGTATTGGCATTGACATGTGGGTTGAACAAGACAGGTGGCCTCAACACAAGGTCGTGACAAGATGAGCATCGATCATAACTATGTGTCCTCTACTATGTTTGATGCTCCTTTGTTGGCATGTGGACTAACTTGTCAAATCCTTGATGCTTTCTTGACAATTGTTTTTTTAAAGCATGATTCTTGTTTTATGATTTTTTATTAGTGTTCTCTCTTAAGGATGGTTCACATGCACATTCTTTCACAATTGTTCATATGCATCCTTTGTGTCATTCTTTACACTAATTTATTTGAGGTATATTTGGGGTTTAGTGCTTGCAAGCATTCACACTCCCTTTGCTACTCTCTCCAAGCCAAGGTAACGTGCGAGTAATTTTTCATTCTCATTTCACTTCACCATGATCATATCAATGTCCTTTTATGATTGAGAGATTCATTATTCTAATAGATCTCACTAGGCTTTGGTCAAGTGCTGTGGCGTCCACTAGTGCTTTTCATAGACGATGTTGGATTGCCCTAGCCTTTAGAGGAATATCTACTTCCATCATGATGCAACAACATGGTGGTCATGCACATGAAGGCGAAGAGAAGAATTGGTGTGGGGTAGTGTCACATTTGAAAAGAAGGAACATATAAAAGACAAAGTGTTGCTTTGTGTGGTGGATATCATGGCTATGCTTGGTGGAGCACAAGACCATGCACATGTCTACATCCTTTTGGTCTCATCGAGGCCTATCGATGGTGCAAGTGGACTATTCTTCTCAACTATAGTGATGATGCATACCCTCACATGCTCTAGCCAAAAGGGGTAAGTGTGAGGGTGGAGAGAGGGCATACTAATGCTCTTTTATTATAGGAGGATTTGATGTGTGTCATCAACTTCGCATCTTCTTGTGATCCAAACCTTGGACTGATGTGTCACCAAGTTCATGTTGCAATAAGTGACATGATGTGTTCATGTGGTCTTGCAAGAGGGGACATGAAGGGCATGCATATGCTCTAGTGGAGGAATCTTGGCATCACGGCAAGCTATCCATGGAGCTTGTGTGGTTGCAAGAGGTACAAGGTGACTAGCTCGACTACTTTGCTTCTAGAGAGGGATTATGACATTTGGAATTGTTCTTCATGGTGCTTTCTTATCAAGGCACATCTACCAAAGTGCACACTACTTTGAGTATCCATGGTGCATCTTGAGTCTTCTTGTCATTACTTATTCACATGTGCTCTGAGAGAGGGTGCTAGAAGTGGTCATATCAAAGGTTCATGAGTACCAATGGCCTAATTTATGGATACTCTCTTTATTCTTTATTTGGTAATTGCCTAACCTATTTTGTGGTAGAACAGCTCCTTTATTTTTGTCTATAAAAGAAGGGAGAGTGGCCATAGTCCATTTTCCATTGAGGTACTTGTAGATTCTTGGTGTGGAGAGAGGGAGCTTGTGGGTGTGTGAGCTAGTGCTCAACCATTGTACTCTTGTCATAATGGATTCCTATTACCAGTTACATCTTGTGCATTGTCTCTATCTTTGATCTTGTGTCTTTCATTATTCTACTGTGTTCTGCTCTTCTAACACTTAGACCCTAAGACTAGTCTAATTCTAGCCAGGCCTATAAAAATACTCTAGATTGATTAGAATATTACAAGGGTTAATCCACTACTTAAGAAGGATATTGAGTAAGCCTTAATTGGATCCATCGATCAAAGAGACAAAGATAAAGGACAACCTACCTTTCATTTCCCTTAGCCACTAAGGTCCAAACTCTTTGGAGTGCACCAATGTGTGAACCTATGAGTTCCTTGAATCAAGGTTGAGTTATATTAGGAATATGCTCAACTAGGAACTATGTCTTAGCCCAACACCTATATTGAAAATATGACTTAGGTAAAAGGGTACCTTAAGGATTATTTTAAGACCCTATGCAAAGAAAGAATCGAGATCAATACTAAACATTGTATTTGCTTCATTGACTAGGCTATGTTATTACTCTTGACAAGATCCATTGCTTGTAAGGAAGCATTGTGACTTAGTTGGATTATGGAATTGTATTGCCTTGAAGTAGTTTAAATTTGTTGAAATGATTGTTTTCTATATCTTGGAGTGGATGGTAGTTGACTTTTCTTGTGACAAAGAAGATTCCTTATGAGGAAAATCCCTCACTTGGTTAAAACATTATAGTCAAATTGGATAAGTGAAAGACATACTCTAGGTGGGCTCGCTAGACAACCCTTTGCCATGCCATTAGGTAAGTGATGCCACTAGTCAAGGTGATGAGATGCCTATAGTACTGGCCTATAATTGGATGGTGAAATAGCCAAACATGACTGATGTATTTGCCCTTATGGTGCATGGGAACTTGCATGTAAACAAGGCTTTGCCTAGTGACTCACATGATCCTACTTTAGAATAGGAGAATGGAGCCAGTCACCTATCCCAAAGCCTTAGGGCATTGGAAGACCTAATTCTAGATACAAGCTAGAGATGAGCTGGACTCTATAAGTGAGTCAGGGATGTAACTCGCTAGCTCTATCAAGAGCATGAAAATAAAGAAATGAAGCTTAATAGAAGAGAGTTGCTTTGAAATGAATGTTTGCCTTGTTTTTACATCGTGCCCAAAAAGAACATGTAATGAACCTTGTTTGATGAGCTAATTAAATAATATTATTTTATATGTTTAAAAGTATAGTAGCATGTCCTATTTAGAAAATCAAAGGCTACTTCATGGACAGATGGATGGGTGGATATGCTCATGTAACTTTCCAAGTTCTTAAAAACCATGATTTTGATAGGCCAAATTCATGATAAAACCCATGATTAACAAATGCAATTGGGGAACATTGTGGTAAAGTACTAGTCCTTGAGATCATGAAAGTAACTAGGGTAGAGGGGCTAGTACTGGAATAGTTAAGTTGATGGAAGACACCCTAATCAATTAATGTGCATATGTGTTCCATGCATTTAGGTTGTATTGTTATCCATTTTTATCTCATGACCGTCATTTCGGTATTGGCATTGACATGTGGGTTGAACAAGACAGGTGGCCTCAACACAAGGTCGTGACAAGATGAGCATCGATCATAACTATGTGTCCTCTACTATGTTTGATGCTCCTTTGTTGGCATGTGGACTAACTTGTCAAATCCTTGATGCTTTCTTGACAATTGTTTTTTTAAAGCATGATTCTTGTTTTATGATTTTTTATTAGTGTTCTCTCTTAAGGATGGTTCACATGCACATTCTTTCACAATTGTTCATATGCATCCTTTGTGTCATTCTTTACACTAATTTATTTGAGGTATATTTGGGGTTTAGTGCTTGCAAGCATTCACACTCCCTTTGCTACTCTCTCCAAGCCAAGGTAACGTGCGAGTAATTTTTCATTCTCATTTCACTTCACCATGATCATATCAATGTCCTTTTATGATTGAGAGATTCATTATTCTAATAGATCTCACTAGGCTTTGGTCAAGTGCTGTGGCGTCCACTAGTGCTTTTCATAGACGATGTTGGATTGCCCTAGCCTTTAGAGGAATATCTACTTCCATCATGATGCAACAACATGGTGGTCATGCACATGAAGGCGAAGAGAAGAATTGGTGTGGGGTAGTGTCACATTTGAAAAGAAGGAACATATAAAAGACAAAGTGTTGCTTTGTGTGGTGGATATCATGGCTATGCTTGGTGGAGCACAAGACCATGCACATGTCTACATCCTTTTGGTCTCATCGAGGCCTATCGATGGTGCAAGTGGACTATTCTTCTCAACTATAGTGATGATGCATACCCTCACATGCTCTAGCCAAAAGGGGTAAGTGTGAGGGTGGAGAGAGGGCATACTAATGCTCTTTTATTATAGGAGGATTTGATGTGTGTCATCAACTTCGCATCTTCTTGTGATCCAAACCTTGGACTGATGTGTCACCAAGTTCATGTTGCAATAAGTGACATGATGTGTTCATGTGGTCTTGCAAGAGGGGACATGAAGGGCATGCATATGCTCTAGTGGAGGAATCTTGGCATCACGGCAAGCTATCCATGGAGCTTGTGTGGTTGCAAGAGGTACAAGGTGACTAGCTCGACTACTTTGCTTCTAGAGAGGGATTATGACATTTGGAATTGTTCTTCATGGTGCTTTCTTATCAAGGCACATCTACCAAAGTGCACACTACTTTGAGTATCCATGGTGCATCTTGAGTCTTCTTGTCATTACTTATTCACATGTGCTCTGAGAGAGGGTGCTAGAAGTGGTCATATCAAAGGTTCATGAGTACCAATGGCCTAATTTATGGATACTCTCTTTATTCTTTATTTGGTAATTGCCTAACCTATTTTGTGGTAGAACAGCTCCTTTATTTTTGTCTATAAAAGAAGGGAGAGTGGCCATAGTCCATTTTCCATTGAGGTACTTGTAGATTCTTGGTGTGGAGAGAGGGAGCTTGTGGGTGTGTGAGCTAGTGCTCAACCATTGTACTCTTGTCATAATGGATTCCTATTACCAGTTACATCTTGTGCATTGTCTCTATCTTTGATCTTGTGTCTTTCATTATTCTACTGTGTTCTGCTCTTCTAACACTTAGACCCTAAGACTAGTCTAATTCTAGCCAGGCCTATAAAAATACTCTAGATTGATTAGAATATTACAAGGGTTAATCCACTACTTAAGAAGGATATTGAGTAAGCCTTAATTGGATCCATCGATCAAAGAGACAAAGATAAAGGACAACCTACCTTTCATTTCCCTTAGCCACTAAGGTCCAAACTCTTTGGAGTGCACCAATGTGTGAACCTATGAGTTCCTTGAATCAAGGTTGAGTTATATTAGGAATATGCTCAACTAGGAACTATGTCTTAGCCCAACACCTATATTGAAAATATGACTTAGGTAAAAGGGTACCTTAAGGATTATTTTAAGACCCTATGCAAAGAAAGAATCGAGATCAATACTAAACATTGTATTTGCTTCATTGACTAGGCTATGTTATTACTCTTGACAAGATCCATTGCTTGTAAGGAAGCATTGTGACTTAGTTGGATTATGGAATTGTATTGCCTTGAAGTAGTTTAAATTTGTTGAAATGATTGTTTTCTATATCTTGGAGTGGATGGTAGTTGACTTTTCTTGTGACAAAGAAGATTCCTTATGAGGAAAATCCCTCACTTGGTTAAAACATTATAGTCAAATTGGATAAGTGAAAGACATACTCTAGGTGGGCTCGCTAGACAACCCTTTGCCATGCCATTAGGTAAGTGATGCCACTAGTCAAGGTGATGAGATGCCTATAGTACTGGCCTATAATTGGATGGTGAAATAGCCAAACATGACTGATGTATTTGCCCTTATGGTGCATGGGAACTTGCATGTAAACAAGGCTTTGCCTAGTGACTCACATGATCCTACTTTAGAATAGGAGAATGGAGCCAGTCACCTATCCCAAAGCCTTAGGGCATTGGAAGACCTAATTCTAGATACAAGCTAGAGATGAGCTGGACTCTATAAGTGAGTCAGGGATGTAACTCGCTAGCTCTATCAAGAGCATGAAAATAAAGAAATGAAGCTTAATAGAAGAGAGTTGCTTTGAAATGAATGTTTGCCTTGTTTTTACATCGTGCCCAAAAAGAACATGTAATGAACCTTGTTTGATGAGCTAATTAAATAATATTATTTTATATGTTTAAAAGTATAGTAGCATGTCCTATTTAGAAAATCAAAGGCTACTTCATGGACAGATGGATGGGTGGATATGCTCATGTAACTTTCCAAGTTCTTAAAAACCATGATTTTGATAGGCCAAATTCATGATAAAACCCATGATTAACAAATGCAATTGGGGAACATTGTGGTAAAGTACTAGTCCTTGAGATCATGAAAGTAACTAGGGTAGAGGGGCTAGTACTGGAATAGTTAAGTTGATGGAAGACACCCTAATCAATTAATGTAAAATTTGTTGGTATTTTGCTCCACATTTGTTCATGATGTCAAGGCAAATCAACAAAATAAATCTCTACGTCTGTGATGGACATTACTGATGTTTCACATGTTAAAAATGAATGATATCATGTTTGAAAAAATGGCCCTCCAAATATCAACAAATGGTAGTTGACAAGGTTGGTCGAATAGTGAAACAGGGGTTTGAACCCATAGTCTCACACAAAGAGAGTGGCCACATTCATGTAATCCAATTACCCCCCACATACTTTTATGTTACAAATACACACAAAGTGTTTTATAACTAGGCCCTGCTAGTGTCTAGAATTTGTTTCATTACTAACACTTGTTTCATAATTGGCCCCTTTACCCTACCACTCTCTTTGAACCAAGTGTGAGTTGATAGTTATGAGTAAGCACCCTTTGGCCCCAAGGGTACAATGCTCTTGGAATTGCTTATAATAGGAATTGACCTAAATTGAATATTAGGTTAGATTTAGATCACCATTGTTGCAATATAGTCTTGATATTCCCTTATCAATCACTGATTAACTATGAATGGACCTTCAACTTACTTAGGGATGGGTCTATTATAGAAAAGGAAGGTGTGTCATGCCTTTTCTAGCATTGAAGTAGTGCTTTTGTATAATAGCATAAGGCTAAGTCTTACTTTCAAATGGTTGGCTTGAATGCATGGATCTTTATGAAGATTGGGTTTTTGGGAGATAATGCCTATTTGAATCATGAATCTCTTAAATTTTGGATCGTAGGAAGGATTGAGATCATAAAGCAATTATGGCAAAACAAAAATTGAGTTCTAAGAAGAAGTTGAATATGTCATTAGTTAAGTTGACTTGTGGGGCTAGTGCCAAGGATATTTTGGCGCATCTAAGTTCTACAAGGAAGACCAACATCTCTACTTTGCTAATTCCTATTATGAATTTGAGGATGTAGCCTTAGAGTAGCATTGCAAGTGTGTTGACTCAAGAGGCCTCTTCAAGAGGTTGGATTCCACAAACTACTAGGTTTGGTGGTTCAATTGCCATTATGGTCCTTCTTTGTGGTCCCATTGTAGATGTTAGTTTCAGATTGTGTTCTAATTTACTCTTTTTTACCCATACAGCTAAAGGAGGATTTTCTTCTCTTTTTTCTTGCTTATCTAAAGTTTAAAAATTTCCAGATAATTGAAATTTATCACAAATAATTTTAGCTCATTAAAATCGATTTTCTAATAATGTCTTTTTAAAAAATGTTGCCAATGATGACACATTATGGAACACCTTCTCCACCCTTGTGCTAGTGGCTCAAGTGCAACTTGCCACCACAATTCAAAAGGAGGGGTTAAGGGGACGAGATGGAGAGAGGGAACATGAGAATGAGGGAGGTGGAGGTAGAGTAAAGTTTGTAGTAGAAGCAAAGGAGAAGATGGAAGAGAGCATGAAGGATGTGACAAAGAGAAGAGTTGGAGGTAGCAGGAAAAGGGCATTAGAGATTGATGGGTAGCAACTTCAACTGTTGGAGATTGGTGGACAACAACTTCAACCATTTCCCTTTCCATTGTGTAGGGGTCTCTCTCTCATTGATTCCACCTCCCTCTTCACAAGCATCCTATGGTTGGGCCTCCTTTAGTGGCTTCATGCCTCACATGCCCCTTAGCCTCCTCCCCTTCTCCCATCGTGCTAGGCATTAGATAGAAATTACTAAAGCAAAGGAGGAGAGGATAGCCAGAAGAGTGGTTGTCAATGGGGGATCTCCCAGGCGAGGGATGGTGGGGCAATTCATGGCAAGTCTTGTAGTAGGTGGGGCGAGAAAGTAGGGAGTGCTGGGATAGGGACAGAAGGACATGAACATGTTCTTCACAATGATAGGTGACATAACTAGTATTATAATTAACATCATAAGGGACATGATTAGCATAATAATCAATGTCATCTTAGTGGTGATGTCATTATATGGTAGCTTGATCTGTCATATCAACGCCTTTTGTGATGAAGACTTCAAACGGTATGAAATTCTATTTGATTGATGCCAATATATCGAGTGGCACTTTCAATGCCAATTTGATTAGCATGAGTTGTTGGTTGTTATTCCAAAAATCACGATGTAGCTACACCAACATGATCATCACCACTTACAACATTATGACCATGAAGCTTAAAGTAGCATTAACATCATGAGTGATTGAGCTGTGCTAGTTTCAACAATGCTTTAACTGAGCTAATAGGGAGCAATGCTACTTAAATTTATTTCTTCTTTTTCTTAATCATGATGATGATGACGATCATCATCTTTGAAGCTTTGATCAAGACAATCCGAGTATCATAGCATTACTAATTTAATAATTAATTAATTTGTATAGTGTATTAAATAGTTAATTACTTAGTATATATAGTAAATTAAGTGCATTTAGTTAATTAGTTAGTATACTATGTTGCAATTACTTAGTGTATTAGTGTAACTAAGTCATCAATATGTTGTATTGCAACAGCTAGTTTAATTAATTACTTAAGTGTAAATAGTCAATTAGTTAATGTATTATGGTACAATTACTAAGTGTATTAGTATAGCTAATTTGCTACTATATTTGTACTTAGAATTAATGTACTTTGCTCATTTGGTTTTGTCTCATCATTGCAAGGTTCACTTTAGAACGACAACTACAATCTTGATATGTATAATATTTCACACGATTAGAATCTATCTTTTTCCCTTTTCATCATAATCAACAATAAAAGAAAGTAAAGAAAAACAAAGAAAAACTTTCCCTATAATTATAAAACAACGAAGACACATGTTCTAGCTCTTCGACATGCTATTTGTATAGCATGCTTATGTGGCTTTTTCTATTATCATTGTGCTTCTATGAAGTAATAAGTTAATGCTTAACCACAAAATTTAGTGAAATGTGAAAGCCATTACATCTTAAACTTTGACCAAGCGAATTTCTTGTTTTTGGTTTTATGTTTCACAATGTATTCTTCATTAACATGACGCCTCAAGCCATACAACAAGTTTCTATCCAAATTTGATTAGCTTCAAAAGTTTACGAGTGTTGTTTATCTAATATATACTTTAAAACAAAATTTTCGTTTTGCTTAGATAATAAAAAACCAATTCAATTAAGCAAGGTTAGTATATATATAAGACACATTCAATTCTCAAGAAAGGGGTGTTCCCTCTTTTGAACATGAGGAGGTGCTACCTCTGAGGGAAAATTGTATAGTAAATATTATAGAAGAGGGTTTCCTATGAATAATAAAAAATGATCAACTGTTTGGCTCGTGATTGGTTGAAAGAGAAGCAGAGAGGGAGAGATGGTGGTGAGAGGAGGAAGCCTTTTTCACTTATATTGCTCGATTAGCGTATCTAGTAGCGGGCCCTCCTCTAGACATATTAGATGAAGGCCGTATCCTTGCTACTTTAGTTGAAATGAGCATAGAATACAAGGACAACCACTTGAATCCTTTTATCACTTTGCCATGAAGTGCGTATGTAGGCCCCTATTATCCCTGACAAAAGAACCTCCTATGAGGAGAATATCCAATGAGCTAAGACCATCCACTTGGCCTATAGAGTCCCATAGTCCTATTAGCAAGATTAGAGACGTAGGTGGGAAAAGATGATGGCCTGTTGGGACAGGGCTAACCAAAGGCATATAGTTTCACCCAAGCGGGTCTCTTAAGGTGATGGCCTGTGGGGACATGGCTAACCAAAGGCATATAGTTTCACCCAAGCGGGTCTCTTAAGAGCCATGGGTTGCATTGTTGGACAGCTAGTCTTCATCCAAGTAGCAAGGTATATGTACCATTTTCTCATGATGTGTATCATCATTTACCCTTGGGTACGTAGATAGAGAAGGGGCCCAACATTCATCGTGGATGCTTGTAAGGAGGATTTAAAGAAAAACAAAATAGTGACTTATATGAACATGAAAAAATACTTGCAAGTGCTTTGACAATGACCTCCTAAAAGGTAGATAGGATTACCAATACCCACCTCAATCTTTACTATTAGTTAAGGGGAGGTTGGGGGTGGGTGCCACGTGGTAGCCCCCAGCCTCCCCATGAAGAATGGCGGGGGCAGGTGCCACACGTCCGACACTCGCCCTCCCCGTGAAAAGGGCGCACCTCCTCGACCTGCGCACCGCCTCGACCTGCCCTCCTTGGCCTGTGCACCTCCTCGACCTGCGCCAGCCCCGACGCGAAGGGTGAGTCTAGGCGCGGAGCGCCTAGTTTGTCTAATAAACAAAATCCCAAAAACCTAAAGTGCCTGCAAGTGTCAACCTAGTTTTACTTTATACTTTTCCTTTGAAATAGAAGTTCACATTACAAAAGAAAAGAAGACTAAATTTATGAATGAATAAAATATTTTGTGGCCGCACAACTCCTAATGTCAAGGTTTTCAAATTGGAAAAGGTTGCAAGCTCCAACGGTCGGATTGGTGGATACTTGTTGGAGAGTCACACCCGTTAGGCCGTCTTCCCCACAAAGCGAAGATAACTCCATTCTTACAGCGGAGAAGAAACTCCAAGACAGCTTATCTTCTGTGTCGTTCTGTGCATCCGATGCTCCCCCTCTTCCTCTAGGCTCTGATATCAGAGGAGAAAGAACAAGAGCTCCATCGCCATCGCTGGCCCCATTACTCCGCCTGCGAACAAGGCTCTTCGTGCCCCCCCCCCCCGCGCCCCCGGCCCCCCTCCGGCAGCCTGCACCTGGCCTTACCTGAACACACACTCTTCCATACATCTCAACATGAGCCTTGACGGTGGCGCTGACCTGCCCCAACACGGCAATGTAGTCGCCCCTGCCATAACGTCGCCAGCCGCCGCCATCAGCACGGTCAAGCAGCCTAAGCCGATGTCGAACCCTGTGGAGACACACTCAGTCTCCAGAAGGTGAGAGAACCCTACTGGATTGCAGAAAAAAATGAAGTAAAGGATTAGGGCTTCATTTGGGACATGCTGGTACTTCAAAGCATATCCAGGGCTTCTGTCTTAGAGGGGTCCTGATTTGCCTTCACTTGAAGCGCCCCCCCTTCCCTGGTGCAAGTTCATAATTGCTATTGTGCAAATTCTGCACCTTGCAGTATATCACATTCATTCCTAAGAATCAGAGCACATCTCATCATCTCTGAGGGACAATGTGCCTTGACCATGATTGCATTGAACTAAACATTCATCATGTTTATGTGACTGTTTGGAAGTCTCCCGGTGTGTCACGTTCCTTCCTACGAATGGAATTATAACATCTGTTATGTCAGACCAACTTCGAACATGATTGCATCTTAGAACACGATTGCATTGCAGGTAAGTTTCATAATTTTCATGTGAACATTTGGAAGTCAAGTTACTGCGCATATATGCTAACTTCAATATAGAGATAGATGTCCCTTCACAATGCTTTTGCACTATTCCAGACTAGTTTCACTCTCGACTTAGTCTGCACGAGTTTGAACAATTGTTAAAGAAAGTGCCTTTAATATAGTTCCTTTCTGCAGTTGCACCATTGAAATGCTCTGATGTCATGCAGGTTGCAATCTGAGCTCATGGCATTGATGGTGAGTAGCTAGGACTCCTTAATGAAGCGTATGGTGTGTTCAAAAAGTTCTATGTAGCAGAAGTTTTATGCTTCTCTTTCTCCTTGCAGACTTGTGGAGATCCCGGGGTTTCTGCCTTTCCTGAGGGAGATAACATTTTCTCATGGATAGGCACAATCAAAGGAAGTAGTCGGACAGTGTATGAAGGTTTATCTTACAAGTTATTGCTGCGCTTCCCAACCGAGTATCCATTTAAACCACCAGTTGTGAAGTTTGACACTCCATGCTTTCATCCAAATGTTGATCAATATGGCAACATATGCTTGGACATACTTCAGGTGCCAGTACAAAATTTTAGTGGCAAAATTGGAATGCTCATCATTAGCATTATCATCTGGGGCACTACTCCTACATGCTAAATGGAAATCCTTTGATTGAGAGCTTTACAAATCCCAAGGTTTTACTCCCACTGATAGCCTTGTGTTCTGCAGGACAAGTGGTCCTCAGCTTATGATGTCCGAACGATACTTCTGTCCATACAAAGTTTGTTAGGAGGTATGGTGCACCAAATGGCTTCTCAAGTTACCTTTGATCAATATACATTGTCTACCTGTATTTCTGTAGTGCTGCTTTCTCCAGTCCTCACTGACATCCTGGGTTTATTGCCCCTGCAGAGCCTAACAATGACAGCCCATTGAATAGTTATGCTGCAGCACTTTGGGTCAATCAAGAAGGTGATCGAGCTTGCAAGGTTTTGCTTCTTTGAAGTTTAGAGCCTTGAATTGCTCATACTGATGGAAGGCCTACGTATGCATTGTCTTCTCCTGCAGAGTACAGGAAAATCATGCTGAAGCAGTACAAGGATGCTGGAGGAGCAATTGGCAGGTGACCAGATGGAAGATTTGTCCAGCGAAGATTGTTGATTCTAGAGGAAAAGAGAATGTGACGCCTTTGACCTCCCTCTTAACTAAAGGCAATCAATCAGGTTGGAGATTGGGCTAGCTAGCATCATCAATAAGGTAATCCCTTGGTCTCTCTTTCATTTTAACAAAAATCAGTTAAAGCCAACACAAGTTAAAGCCCGAATATGTGCGGTCTGACAAAGACCCATGTTGTAACTCAAATCCTGGAAGTTCAATGAAAAGGTGTGGATTTCCCGACTTTCTTGCCCCGCCCCCCTTGCTTCTTTGCCATTGGGACTCATAATACTATCAGGTTAGGTGATTAAAGCAGGGTATCGGTCGTCGATTTGCTTTACTTTTGTATATTTTGCAATTTGCTTTAGTTATGTGCGAGAGTCTTTCCACATGAAGAAAAAAGCCTGACGTGCTTTTCAGTAAGGAGCATGACGGCAAATCACGCTGGATCCAGTACAAGTAAATAATGTGTTGTTTGCCGTATCTGTGACATATGAGACAGTAAAAGAACGCAATGCTAAGGATCCATGCGGTTGAGATCAAAATGTTTCGATGGTGGGGTATTAAGTGTGGTAACTAGTTGGAACTCGTACATGCAGGGGAGTTCGAACATACTGAGAGCTAGCTGATTTGAGTGGATTGTCGATGGCCTTTATGTAATCTTCGATGTTTGGGCACGAGTATATAATCACTATGCAAATTAAATGCTGTTTGTTCAACAATGCATAGAACCCATTACATATTTGATGTGCATGTAAGAAATTGCTGTATAGAACTCATGATGTGCATGTAAGAAATTGCTGTATAGAACTCATGATCTTTTTGTTGCGAGACAGTGTTCACACACGTATAGATCGTAGGGAAATCTTTGCATGTATATCTTTGCACGATCACTGGAAGTTGCTTTCAAGCTGCCTCTGGTTCCATTCAACAAAAATAACAATTCAGCAATGCATAGAACTCATTACCTATTTGATGTACATGCAATAAATACATGTTTAGTAAAAGATAGCAATCATATTGAACTCATATAGTGGTTGCGTGTATAGAGTGTGAGAAAACCTTTGCACATTTGGGAGAGAGATGCACATGGCCTTACTTGAGCAACTTTGCATGATTGTTGTGAAGCAACCTATGATCCCATTCAATTGGAAATAACAATTCAACAATGCACACAACTCGTTATTTGTTTGTTGTACATGCGCTAAATAAATTACATGTTTTAGTGATGTAAAACAATTTGTTGTTTAACACTGTTGCAAAGTAGGGTGGAGAGAGAGAGAGAGATGCATGTGATTTAGCAACTTTGCATGAATACTTGAAATTACCCTAAAGCAACCTATGATTCCATTCAATAGAAAATAACAATTCAACAATGTGTAGAACTCATAATTTGTTTGTTATACATGCAACAAACACATGCTTTAGTGAAGGATAACAATTTGCTATACAACACTTGTGTCCTTTTGTTGCAAGATAGTGGGGTTGCACATAGATGTAGTGTAGAAGAATATAGAGACAATCATAGTTATGACTTGCAAAATGAGAAATATAGAGACAATCATAGTTATGACTTGGCTTGCACACATACTATTATGCCCAAAGTAAATTTTTAGTAAAAATGTGAACCAGAATATACTATACATATTAAAGCTAAAAAGTATGTACAACTCTGACAAGATATTATTGAAAAGTCCAAAGATAAGTACAAGAAACAAAAGGGGGAGGAGTTTCTTTAAATCATGGTAGGCTTACTTAAATCGTTTGGGTTTTTAATTCCTATTCCTTAGAAGTGGACTGCTTATCTAAATCTTTTGGGTTTTTAATTCCTATTCCCTAGACATGGACATATCATGGGTTTATATGCACCCATTGCCTAAATTGTGGGCACTCCCTTATTCTTTATTTGGTAATTAGTCAACCTATTTTGTGGTAGGACGTATTCTATAAAAGGAGAGAGGGAGCTCCTTGCAAATTCTTGGTGTGGAGAGAGGGAGCTTATGGAGTATGTGAGTTGGCGCTCAACCATTGTGCTCTTGCAATAGTGGATTCATGTTCTTGGTTACATCTTGCACATTATCTCTTTCATCGATCTTGTGTCTTTCATTATTGTGTTGCATGTTTTGCTCTTCTAGCATCTGTTACCTCCAAAACACCTCTTATTAAATCCAACTTTTAAACCCTCCAAATCAGGATAGTACTTTCTTTGTCAAAACACCTCTAATTTAATCTAATCTTTCGGGGTTTTTGTTCATTACCACCCTAATACCTAAGATAGTTTGTTAATATTTAGTTGAGATATGCAACAATACCAAAATGATAAAATTTAGGATCTTCATTAGAAAAACATTGAGGCTACGAGAGGGGTTCGCTCTCCAACACTTCTATTTCACATCTTCCAAGCAAGGTTACTTTCATGTGGAAACCTTTACATGTGTCATCCTTGACGTTTTCAAATCTTTCTTTTATCTCTACATACACTTACCTTTCAAAGGCACCTAGAGATAAATTGGCAATGCAACCTAGAGTTCAAGGGGAGGAATGAAGGGGGAGACATTTCTCAGTAAAATTGTATGGCTCTCACCATACCTATAGTGATTGGCAATGCAAACTAAAGTGATTGGCAATGCAACCTAGAGTTCAAGGGGAGGAATGAAGGGGGAGACATTTCTCGGTAAAACTATATGGCTCTCACCATACCTATACAAACTTGAAGTTGCCACGATTCACAGGAAATTGGCTCTAGCCAAAGCCATGAACAATAAGGGACTTAGAACTTGGGTAGAGGTGTGGGATGCCCATAACAAGACTATGAAGTTGCTAGAACAACTAAGTGCCCTATTTCAACTGATTGAAAATGAGGCAGATTTTTTAGTGACCACCTTCCAATCGTTGAAAAATCATTGGACCTTCTCAATTCTCGCTTTAGCTCCACATACACTTCCCTTTAGAAGACACCTAAAGATAAATTGGCAAAAAGTGACTGGCAATGCAACAGGGAGTTTAAGGGGAGGAATGAATGGGGACACGGCTCTCACTAGAAGTGTATGGCCAAAGCCATGAACAACAAGGGGCTTAGAACTTGGGTAGAGGTGTGGGATGCCCATAACAAGACTATGAAGCCGCTAGAGTGACTAAGCGCCCAATTTCAATTGAGTGAAAAGGAGATAGATTTTTTGGCGACCTCCTTCCAATCGTTGATAAATCCTTGACCTTCTCAAATATGTCTTTAGCTCTACATACACTTCCCTTTAGAAGACACTTAAAGATAAATTGGCAAAAAGTGATTGGCAATGGCTCTTAGTAGAAGAGTATGGCTCTCATCGTACCCTGAAGCCACTAGAGCATCTAAGCGCCCAGTTTCAACTGAAAAGGAGGCCGATTTTTTGGCGGTCACCTTCCAATCTCTAAAAAATCCTTGGCCTACATTGACTAATAGTGCATGCGGTTCCATTTGTCTTGGGATTGTAGAAAAGTGTCCCCGCTATGGAAAGCAATCAGAAGATGGCTTAGAGATTCCAATTTATAGTACCATTTTGGATTCATGGTTTCATTCTTCACAGATTAGGGGATTCTGGATGAAGCTACTTGGCTCTCAATCAGTCTTGTTATGCTCACATTTCAATGAGGTATATTTGGGGCAAAAGGAATGTGCTTGCCTTTGACCTGCAAAGGAGGGGGGTAAAGCATGAAGTTTTGACCTTGCTTTGACCACTTAGGAGTAGTAAACTTTGGATCTACAGGCTCTTTTACAAAAAGCTTAGCAATATGGCGTAATGTTTGCTACATCTAAATAATGTAGTATCTCCTTTTTCGTACTTGATGAATATAAAATCACACATTATTTAAAAGAAACCTTCTTTTTCCTTCTTTGCAACCATTCAATCTCTTTGCAAATAAGGAGGGGTAAAGCATGAAGTTTTGACCTTGCTTTGACCACTTAGGAGTAGTAAACTTTGGATCTACAGGCTCTTTTACAAAAAGCTTAGCAATATGGCGTAATGTCTGCTACATCTAAATAATGTAGTATCTCCTTTTTCGTACTTGATGAATATAAAATCACACATTATTTAAAAGAAACCTTCTTTTTCCTTCTTTGCAACCATTCAATCTCTTTGCAAATAAGGAAAAAATCTTGCATAACCTATGCCAAAGGCCTTTGGTCCAAACTATTCACCCTCTGTAAAAGAGAAATGCTACAAAGTGACTAGGCCTAATCTTTTTTTAAAAAAATAATGCGCAAAGAATATCAATATTATGAATAAAAGGTATTTACATAGCCTGCTAAGAGGCTTCTTCAAGACATAATTGTCTTAGGCCTTTGCTAAGGCACTACAAAAAACCTTAAAAATTCTATCAGCCAATTTACAGCCTTTAATGGCCACCAGAATTTCACTTTTGACCTTGGGCCATCGATCCTTTGGGACTAAGGGAACTTTAACCCTACAAAAAAGCCTATCATTTCTTAGCCTCCAGATCTCCTGCATTGAAACCGCTCTAATCACATTCCACAGCTTGAGAGATTATTCATCCATCTTGCCTTGCTCAACCAAAAGTACCAATTTTTGTCAATCCTATCAAAGAAGCCAGCGCTTCGCACCTATGACTGGAGTTGCTTCCAGAAGCCCCGTACTTCTCTACAGTCCTAGAACATATGTCTTGTAGGCTTCTTCTCTATCTTGCAGAATATACACCATGGGGGAAACTAGGCCTATCTTTGTAAGGAACATACATTTGTCATTACTTGGTAGTTAAATTGTTTGGTTCAAAGAGGAATAACCCTTGCTACCTTTTCAACTAAAACTTTGGTAGTGTTAAAGTCGGACACAATCAACTTCACATTTGGATTAGAAACTTATGCTCACAAGTTAGCCTAGACACTCTTTAAAGTGATGGTGAGATAAATTCACATCATTCTCTACAAATGGTTAAAGGGCAACATACAATGGAGCGCTAAATAATCTAAAGTGGACTCAATAGATCTTAGCCATGCAATGTACAAATCGATAAATAAGACGGATAAGTCTTCTCTTGGATTCTTTTTAGGCCTAGACTACCCTCCTCTTAAGGCTTAGTTATTTGCTCCCAATTGCTTTCATTTTACTAAAAGTGAAAATGGCACCAACAAAAGTAACATACTCTCCTCTTAAGGCCTTATTTGCTCCCAATTGATTACCTTCCAATTCTTACTATCACCATAAGACAAAGAAACATCCTTAGTAGTTGCTCGACTTCATCAGTAGATTTCTTGAAAGGTGAAAAGAGCACTGAAGAAGACAAAAAGGATTTAGCCACTACCAATACATAGCCACTCAAATCTCAAAGTCATAGTGATATGAAGGCCTAGTGGGTAGCTAAGATGCTTGAAATAGAACCGATGACAGAGTCTCAATTTAGAACTAACTTGATCTTCTTTTGACCAACGTTACATTGATCATGAAACAAAAGGAGGACCTTCATTAATTCATAATCTAGTTCCACCATAGTAGCATTCTCACGAGCAAGCATCAATGCACCAAAAAATTTTCTAGTAGAGAGTAGAGATTTGAATATCTTGTGTTAGATAAGTAGCAATTTTCTTATCGCTTCCCCAAGTAGGGCTTTTAGGACAACAACAACAAATGATAATGAAGCTATAGGGCATCCTTCCTAATGAGCATTGTAGCTTGAAATCTCCTAACAGGTAACTATCGATGAAAGCTTAGTTGAGGTGTTGCTAAATAAAGCCTCAACCACGTTACAAAAGCCACAACCAAATCCCAAAGCCCCTGGGTACTTTAAAAAATAAAGTGCCATGATACCTTAATTTAGAAAGCTAAACCTTTATCCATGAGATTGTAGGAGATATTCAACATGGTCAAAGGTCTCCATCAATCTGGTTTTGATTTGCTCCTTATCTTAGGAACCCTTATTAGTCCATTATTGACATAGGCTAACAAGATGACACTTTCTCTAATTCAACATTTATGGGTCAAGCTAGACACTCCCCTATGAGATAGATCCAAAAACAACCTAACCATCTAAGCATGTGCATCCCATGGGATCCAAGTGGTGATGCTTAGTATAAGTGACCACGCAACTATCCAACATTACTCCTTGGATAAGCATGTATGTTTAAAGGCCCCATGTATCTCCATGATGAATCCCAAAGCCCTAGGTACTTTAAAAAATAAAGTGCCATGATACCTTAATTTAGAAAGCTAAACCTTTATCCATGAGATTGTAGGAGATATTCAACATGGTCAAAGGTCTCCATCAATTTGGTTTTGATTTGCTCCTTATCTTAGGAACCCTTATTAGTCCATTATTGACATAGGCTAATAGGATGACACTTTCTCTAATTCAACATTTATGGGTCAAGCTAGACACTCCCCTATGAGATAGATCCAAAAACAACCTAACCATCTAAGCATGTGCATCCCATGGGATCCAAGTGGTGATGCTTAGTATAAGTGACCACGCAACTATCCAGCATTACTCCTTGGATAAGCATGTATGTTTAAAGGCCCCATGTATCTCCATGATGATATTAGTAGTATTGTTCCATGTATAGAATCTCATCACTTATGATTGTGTCAACTAGGACTTTTCTTTTATTTGCCTTTCATTTATGTTTACTATTTTCTTCTAGTCAATTGTTGTCAAGATTGTGGGAGAGAAGGAAGGAGTCTCACTTGTAGCTTTCTTGCTTGCACAATGGGGGAATACACACAGAGATGGAGGCTGAAAACAATTTTCCTCTTCTTAGTTGTGTAAGCCAAAAGAACTCTCATACAAAGAAATAGAAGAACCCTATATATGGGTCTCAAACCAAAGACAACTAACTAAGGTGGCATACTAACTGAGCCACGAACTAGAGTAGATAAGGATAGCTGTCGTCTAGCTATTATTCATGGGCGGTGTACCAACCGCATCTGCAACTGACACGTCGGTGACATAAATGCACAACAGTCACCCTGGCATATCACGAGTGGAGCTCGATATCTCAACACTCCCCCTCGAGCTCAATCCCAATTTCTGCACACCAAGCAGGTCTCTGAACTTGCACAGCTTCTCTGCGCCCAATGCCTTCATGAATATGTCAGTTACCTGATCCTCTGTGCTGACATAAACTAGATCAATAAGACTTAGTAAAACCCTCTCTCGCACATAGTGATAATGCACCTCAATGTGCTTTGTTCTATCATGATAGACTGGGTTATTTGCCAAGTGTATACTACTCATGTTGTCACAATAAATGACAACTGGCCCATCTGTAGGCTCATGCATATCATAAAGTAGCTTATGCAACCAAGCTACCTCACATGCAGCCATTGCTGCACCCCTGTACTCGGCCTTTGTGCTCGACAAGGCAACTGTAGGCTGTTTCTTGCTGCTCCAAGTGACTGCAGCACTCCCAAAAGAGAACACATATCCAATGGTAGATCGTCTATCAGAAATACTACGAGCCCAATCTGAACCCCAGTCTCATAAAATAGTCCATACTGCAATGTGGACTTCACATACCTGAGTATGCGTCTAGCCGCATCCAAATGCGGTTTCCTTGGAGCCTGCATAAACTGACTTACCAATCCAACAGCATAGCTTAAATTTGGCCTAGTAATAGTCATATAAATCAAACTTCCTACTATGCGTCTGTACATAGTAGGGTCTTCCAGAAGCTCACCTACATCTGTGCTCAGCTTCACATTCTGCTCCAAAGGAACTGAAATAGACTTACAGCCTGTCATCCCATATTTGGACGGCATGTCCAATCCATACTGCCTCTGCAAGAGCTGTATCCCACTTGGTGATCCAATCACCTCAATGCCCAAGAAATAACGCAGCTCTCCCAAATCCTTCATCTCAAACTTCTGCTTCAATAGCATTTTTACATGAAGGATATCTTCATCACTGTCACCTGTCATAATCAAATCATCAACATAAATGACAAGTAGCATAATACATTTCTATGTTTTTCTCACATAAAGTGAGAAATCTGCCTTGGAAATTTGAAAGCCAATAGTGACAAGATACTGTCCTATCTTGTCAGACCATGCTCTAGGTGCTTGCTTCAAGCCATACAAGGCTTTCTTCAACCTGCAAACAAACTCAGGATGAACAGCATGCACATAACCTGGTGGATGCTCCATATAGAGCTCTTCTTGCAAATCACCATGCAAGAAGGCACTCTTAATATAATTTCCAGCTTGCTTTGAGAACAAGGACACGGGACACACCGATTAAGATATGCCTCGCAATCTTGGACATCACGCCCGAAGCAACAAAGTGATATTAGATTGTTAGAAATATTGGACTATGTCATTTTGACGTGCCATGAGATTGGAAGAGTTGAATAATAAAAAAAATAGAGAGCAAAGTTATGATAGAAGATGAAGATGAAGTTCAACATATATTTATTGAGAACAAAGTCTTTGGTAAACATCTTCTCATCAATATTGTTCAAAGAGAGTTTTATAACAATGAGAAGTTGGAGCAAAAAGTTGATAGTTTTCTATGTCTAGATGATAGGATCTCTGCAAAAGGTTCCTTATTATCAACCTAAGGTTCTCAATTACTCAACTATAGTCATTAACACATTCTAGCGTATATGTGATGTCAAGGGAGAGTCTGTTTCAGGATGCTAGGATGAAAATCATGGTGGTGGTTTCTTTCGCACAACCAATCTTTATGGCTTGGAAAAAGAAAAAGATAAGATGTAATTTTCTTGAAATAAAAAAATGTCCACTATTATCCAATCATAACAGTTGTGTAGTGGGCATGAACATTGCACTGCATCGGATGGTGTCCCTCCTATGGCTTATGACCAAGGCGATGCCAATGTATAAACCTTGGCATACTTGGTAATGAGGCTACAAAGGCTTCATTTGTTCTTGGATGCACATGAGGAGAAACCATTTGCTCAAAGGAAAGACTTCCTGGGAGGTCAAGCTAGTCCTTATTGTTTTTCTACCCAAAGATAGTTTTTATAGGATTTTTTGGGTAGATATTTTCAAGTATCTTCCACTTATGAATTAGTATATAACACCTCATTAATAGTGACTTTTATCATCATCATTATTGAGACATAGATAGAGCTCTTGATAAAAACATACGAGCATTTATTACTATATATTGATATTGATGTGAGTGAATACACTTAAGACCACTAAGGTACCTTTTTCCCTCTTTAGGAGGTTTTTTCCCCCTAGCCTTATACATGCCTATTCACTCTTACAACATACTTAGTCTTGTAACTCTTCTCTAATGATATCTCTCAATATTCTTTGAGTTTGATCTCTCAAGATTCTTCTCCAAGTTGTGTACTTGCATTTTTGTAACGTTAAATCCAACACTTGGTATCATAGCGAGCTTCGACGTATTGGGCATAGTCGTCAACACCCTCCACTTGATTTCCTCAGATTGGGACATTAGTCATTTCTACAGTAAGAGCCTTTACTATCTCTTTTATATTGTGCTACATAGCAAAGGTTGGTCTTGTATCTATTTTCCTCCATACAAGCAAATTTTGCATCAAGTATAGTCAATGGCCATGGCTAGAAACAATGATATATTCCGTATGTTGGCTGTTGAGGATAAATTGGATGGAATCAACAATTTGTTGTGGGCTTATATGATGCATCATGTATTGGTCGCAAAGGGGATTGAGAACATTGTACATGGAATTGAAAGACGTCTTGTGGTGTTTTAGAAGTTGCAAGTGTAGGAAAAGAAATAGAGATGTTGAGGGTGCTGTACATTTAGATTTTACTCCAACTGATGTTAGAGTGCCACCACTACCTACTCTTAAGGAGATTCATTGGGATAGTAGATATATAGAGGCTCATGCTTTGAAATCATTGTTTGTTAAAACATGATCTCACATTTTTGATAATGTAAGACAACTAAGAATGCTTGGGATACTCTTGTATGTTTGTATCAAGGAAGAAATCATGCTTGTGTTGCTTACCTACATAAGTAGTTAGAAAGTGAACATATGGATGAAGATGACCCCATGGATAGTTTTTTGACAAAGATCAAACATCTTAAGGAGCTCTTGATTGTTACATATGAGATTTTGCCAAACAATTCTCTTGTGAAATTTGTCCTCAATGGTCTTCTTGATTCTTATCAGAGTTTTGCGTCTACTCTTTATTTGATAATGAAAGGCAATCCCAATGTTGTTTTCTCATGATAACACATATCAATCTATTTTTTATGCAAATGTGAATGGTGCATTTCTTAATGAAAGAGTAGAGATTGAGTAGTCTAGGACTATGACAAAATGGTTGGTACAAACACTGTGTGATAGTAAGTTGGATGCATCATTGGCTAGTTGTACTCATTTGGGCTCTCCTAGTGCCTCTCATGCACTAGATTGTTATGCATTGGCTGTTTCTAGTCTGTATGATGAGGATGAGCTTGTGACTTTTGAAGAGTTGAAAATTTAGAAAATTAGATGGCTGCTACAAAACTTGAGTGTGATGCTATTATAAAAAATGTACTTGGATCTTATGTGATTTATCTCATGCAAAAAGGTCATTGGTACCAAGTGGATTTACAAGTTAAGGTACATGCTAGATGGTAGTGTTAATCACTAAAATGTTAGACTTGTAGCACAAAAGATAATGCTCAGCAAAAGAGCATTGATTTTGATAAAATATTTGCTCCCACTTGCTATATGACAATTATTCATATTATTTGCACATTAGCATCTCATAATGGTTGGAATTTATATTAGTTAAATATCAAAATTGCATTTTTGAATGGTGATTTACATGAGCAAGTGTATGTTTCATGGTTTTGTGTAGAAGGGGCAAGATCACAAAGTACGCAAATTGAAAAAGGCTATGTATGGTTTGAAGCAAGTACATCAGGCTTGGTATTAGAAGATACATGCATACTTGATTGCACATGGTTTTTAGAATAGTCACATCGAGAGCACATTATATGCTAAACATAAGGTTATGTTCCTTTGATCACTGTGATTTATGTTGATGACATGCTGCTCTCATTGGTCCTAATGAGACACATATTGGTCATTTTAAGGTTGAGTTGAATTCAACTTTTGACATGTTGGATTTGGGTCATTGCATCATTATTTGGGCATTTAGTCTAAGCAATGGGATGGTGGAGGTATTGCTTTGTGTCAAACATTATGCTGATATATTATTGCAAAGATTTGGTCTTGAAGACTACATTGCTATGGAGATAGGTTTGAAGTTGAGCCCTTATGATGCCATAGAGAGTTTTGATGCCTTCCTCTATCAATAGATTGTTGAATGCTTGATTTATGTATGCATTACAATACTTGACATTCAGTTTATAGTCTCACATATGAGCATGCTTATGCATAGCCTAGGCACAAAGCATTGGCAGGTAGTGAAGCAAACCTTTTGCTACTTGAGTCAAGGATCGTAATACATACGTAAATCAAGGATATACCTTGGCTTGTTTTATGTATGTAAAACTAGTCAAAATCTAAAAAACCATATACCTTGGCTTGTTTTATCATGAGGGGGATCATTAGCTCTAGTTTTATATGCTTTTTAAGATTTTGACTAGACCAGTTGTTACCATATTCATGTATCCACAAGTGGTTTTTGCTTCATGCTTAGCAGCTCATGCATATTGTGATTGAGCAAGAAGGAGCCCATTGTGGCCACTTCTAGTTGTGAGGATAAGTACGGGGCATCTTTCACAACTACGATTGAGTGTGTTTGGTTCAAATGCCTCTTGGTCAATTTAAGTATTGGACAACCATTTGCCACCACCATTTTCATTGACAGTGAGAGTGTATTGGTAGTTGTATGGAATTAAGTATTCCATATACGTACTCAATACATTGAGGTGCACTGTCATTATGTCAGGGAGAGACTCTTTGCAGGAGAGATTAGCTTGGTATATGTGCCCAACACAAAACAATCTTGTAGATCTTATAGCAAAGGCTTTGTCTCATGAGAAATTTGAAGTTTTTTGCAGAGCTTTTAGCTTACTGGACCTTTGTAGATTGATCTAGTCCATTGGCCATGGTACTTCCCTATACATAAGTGCTGGAGCTCTCATTCACCACATCACTACTAGGGGGGATTTGTTACTATAATTTGGTAGTGATATGTGTGAACACACTTACAATTGCTAGGGCACCTTGGCCTTTTATATATGCCTATTCATTTTTAGGGCATATGTATTGGTTCCTTCATCTAGAAAGGTTCTTCATCTTAAGTGTTTGATCTAGTTTATTGAGTATAATGAGATAAATTGGGAGTCCCTTTTGTAAGCCTTTAGCTATGAGGAATGCATTGGTTACATCTTAGACCTTCAAACTTTACCTCGAAGCAATATTAATTCTCCCTATGGATTTCAGAGGTTATTCATCCTTTGCCGTAATGAATGTTGGCATCATTTGGTACAAGCTTATCCATTCCCAATAGGAAATCATATGCTTCTACTTTTATAACATTGAATTCCCAATAGGCAATCATATGCTCCTACTTTAATAACATTGAAATTGACTTTAATTTGCTTTATCAATAACTCAATTTTTGTTGCTGTATTTTTGTGAGTAGAGAAAACTTCATTTTTGTTGCCTGGTTCCACTAATAGATTTTTAGCATGCTCAACTTGTTAGATTTAGAGCTGCAAAATGTGTCTACAAGTTGGAGAAGAAGAAGCTTGAGAGAGCACAACTCAAGGTTCATTGAGAGGTTTCAATAGAGAAGATTTACAAGACTAAGTATATCCTAAAAGTGAATAGGCATATATACAAGTTTGGGAGAAAAAAACCTCCTAAAGAGGAAAAAGAGTGCCCCGATGATCCTTGGTGTATTCACACACATCACTAGCAAAAGATATTAACAAATTTTCCTTAGGAGTGATCCGGCGAATGAGAGTTGGGACTTATGTATATATGTATAGAAACAACCACAATTAGTGGACTAGATCAATCCACAAAAGGGGGCAAGCCCAAAGCTTTGTGAAAAGCTTTGAACTTCTCATGATGCAAAGTCTTTGTGAAAATATCTGTAAGGTTGTCTTATGTTGGTACATAGGCCGAGTTGATATCTCCTATACAGAGAGTCTCTCATTGACATAATGATAGTGCACCTCAATGTGCTTAGTATGTGCATGGAACACTTAATTCCATGCAACTACAAATGTGCTATAATTGTCAACAAAAATGGTGGTGGCAAATGAATGTCCAACACCCAAATTAGTCACAAGAGTCATCTAACCCAAATACACTCAGCTGTAGTTGTGAAAGTTGCCATCTTGTACTTAGCTTGATAACTAAAAGGGGCAGTAGTGAGCTACTTCTTGCTCAACCATGATATGCATGTGCTACCAAGCATGAAGTAAAAACCACTTGTAGATACACAAGTATTATAACGACTATCCTAGTTAGAATTTGAAAAAGCATGTAAATTTGGCTAATCCCCCATTGGGATAAAATAGCCCAAGGTGTCCAACACCACTCAAGTAGTAAAAGATCTGCTTCACTATGCTTGACAATGATTAGTATCCGCGCTATGTATAAATTTGCTCATCTCTGGGGTTGCAAATTGAATGTAAGGCCTCATAATGCATATATAAATCAACCATCTAACATCCTATTGATAGACAAAGACATCAAGAATATCTTCGGCATCATGTAGGCTCAGCTTCAAACTTGTCTCCATACGACTAGCAATAGGTTTGCAATCTTCCATACCAATCTCTACAACAATATCTCAACATACTTTGTTTGACACAAAGTAATACCTTGATCACATTCCTTGAATTAAATACCTAAATAATGATGAAATAGGCCCAAATCTGACATGTCAAAATGTAACACCCTTAATAAACTTTTTATGTTTAAAAGATAGGGGGAGCTGTCACCTCATCCTTCAATCCTGTCATCATCATTGTCATCACCAACACACATAAACACCATCTCTGCCATCATGTTGTCATCATCCAATGCAAAAGGGATGAGTGTTATCATTGATTTAATCAACATGGAAAGATTGACCCCCCTTCATCACAACATTAGAATGCAGTCCACATCATCATTGACATCAACCAAATCATCCACCAGAGCTATTCAAAGCATGGATGTGGAGGGAGCAAAGGCTGCCAAATGAGGGAGGGAGAGGCAAATTCTAAAGGAAAGTGTTTTGGTTTTGATGAACAGTGTTTTATGATGTGCTTATTGCTTGGAAAAGATATGGTTTTGAAATAGGCCGATTACCTTGTTTGTGGATTTTGGAAAGAGATATTATGCTTGCATGGGTGAATTCTTGGATATACCCTAGGTGTTGAGAAATAAGGCATAGCCTAAGCCCTTATCCTATGCTTGTATCAAGTAAGTGTGCGAGAGGCTGTGTAAAGTGCCCTAAAGGTCAAAGGGTCTATCTCTTTTTGTGAGAGATAGGAAAAGTAGACGGTTGAGAAGATAGAGGAGAAGAATGAAGAAGAAGAGAATGAAGAAAGCTTGAGCCTCCATATCCGTGTGTCAACCACCTTCCGTTGTGCATCCCCATCGAATCTCTCATCTATTTTTAGTTGGTATCAGGGCATAAGCACGGGAGTAAAACATTGGACCGAGGAGCTCGTCGAGTCGAGGTTTACATTGGCTTGAATGCTTGCTGTCAGCCATTAAAATAAGGTACAAATCCCTATCTAAATCATGCACAATAGGTATATGGATTGGATGAGCTGCTAAAGCTCGATTTGGGGGGGGCAATTGAATTCCACACTGGATGCATTTGGTAAGTCAAATGAGGAAGAGGAAAACATTTATGTCTGATAGAGAAGAGAAAGAGAAAACCATTTATTCATTTGAGAGAGCTTGAAGCTCCATGACTTGAGAGCTACTTGAAGCTCCACAACCTAGTTTTTGAGGACGAGAGGATGTCTTTTATCAGTTCGATTGTTTGGAGTGCATGCCGCAGGGTGTTGCTTAAAATTGGCACCAATTATGGTTGTCGGCAAATAAGGTTTTCTTTTTTCTTCATAAGGCTTAAAAGCCTTATCACTAAGATTAAAAAATCCTTCATCTAAGCTGTGTTCATATTGGACATTTGGAAACTGGTTATTTTGTGGAATTTCTTTCACACTATAGAGTCCATGAACTCGTTATTTTCTGAATTGGTTCACAGTTGGAGATTTCACATTGTTGCAGAGTTGGAACTAGTTGTTGTGGAGGCCTAGAAGGTCAGTTGTATGCATTTTTAGGTGCCATTTTGGAGGCCAAAAAATTGTAGAAAAATTCCACAAATTTTCATATAGCTTTCTTGACTAGGACTTCATTCTTGGCACAAAAAATGCAAAAAATAGCAAGAAAATTGGTCGATTTTAAGCTCGTATTTTGATGCTTTTTGGGTCATATGAGCACCATTTGAGCTCCGTTTTGGATGGTTCTTTGCTGGACAGCCAATGTATGATGTATGGGCATCATGTATGAATGTACATGACAACGTTTGAGCTTATGTATAGCAGTCATTCTCTTGGAAGGGAATTCACATAAAATTTTGGGCTATTTTGGTGCATTTTTTGTCTCGGGTTAACCATTTGAGGTAGTGGATTAGTTCATGTTGTTGAATGCTTGATTGGGGTAGCACATATTGCTAGTTTTTTTGAAAGTGTAGCTATCAAAATATCAGACACAACTCAAATTACTCAGATTGTTAGAGATAAATTGACGAAGGACAACTATTTTGTTTGGTCATATAGGATGGAGAACTTTTTGATGGGGAGAGGTCTTTGGGACCTCATTATAGGTGATAATGCATGCCCAAAGCTTTTTGAGGAGCACAAGGAAGAGCAAAAGAAGGCACACAAGGATTGGATTGGAAATAATAGGAAGGTTTTGCATTGGATCTCTATATGCATATCAGAGACTTTGATTCCTCATATCAAGAAGGCAAACACTTGTAAAGAGGCATGGGAGATCATTGAGAAAATGTATGGGGCATGCACAGAGACAAGGAAGATACAACTTAAGCAAGGATTGCATGGAGCATGGAGAGGAAACCACATTATCAATGACTATGTTGCAAAAATCAAAGAGGCTGCAGAAGATCTTGCATCTATAAATGCACCAGTGGATGATGATGACTTGGTTTCAGTCACACTTAATGAACTTGGCCCAACATATAAATCTTTGGATACCTCTATTTCAGTTAGAGGAGGCTCTATGCCAGACTTTGAAGAATTGGTTGCTTTGCTACTTACAGAAGAAATAAAGTTGGGCTTGAATGCATCTAGCAGTAGCAAGAATGCAAGTGGAGATAGTGTATTTTATCATCAAAGAGTGTGTGGTAGCCCATCTAGAGCTAGAGACTCATCTTATGGCCGTGGTGGTGATAGCTTTGCACGTGGTTGAGGTACCTTTGGTTATGGTGATTTCATGTTTATAGGCAGGGAGAGAGCTTACTCTAGAGGTAGAGGACGGTCTACTCCTCCACATAGAGATGGTGCATGTAACAATTTTGGGCAGTATGGACACTTTGAAAGGGAATGTTATCACAAGCAAAATGCTATGCCTAGGGATCAAGGAAGGACTCAATATAACCATTATGCAGGTGGCTATGGAGGTGCAGGTTATAGGCCTAGAGGTGGCTCTACTAGAGGCCATTTATTTGTCATGGAACATGTATTAGGGAGCATGACACACCCTCCCAATGAGAATGATTGGTTTTTGGACTTAGGGGCTACAAATCGTATGACTCATCATGTTGAGCGGTTTGACACAAAGCAGTAAATGCGTAATGAAGAATATGTGGCTATTGGAGATGACATTTTGCATAAAATTACTCGTATTAGTAGTGTGCCACTTGTCACTATAGATGGAGTTGAAAATAAGCTTGGGGATATACTTTATGTACGTACAATCACTAAGAACTTAGCATCAATTGGTCAAATGGCAGCAGACCAAGGAATGCATGTGAGATTCAATAGATATGGATGTTTCATTGAGGAATTTTTAAATGGAAGGCCTTGCAAATTGATTGCAAAAGGGAAGAAGAAAGGTAGGTTATTTGCCTTAGATGCAGGTACTCCCGTCATTCAAAATTCTATGTGTGTTGAAAGTGGGCATGGACAAGATAAGGACATTGAATTATGGCATAGGAGAATTGGACATGTAAACCTACAAAGACTGAAACAAATGCAAACTAAATAGGTGGTTCGTGAATCACCCCATTTCGGTTATGTTAATTATGATCATGTATGTGAGGCTTGTTAGTTTGGCAAGCAAGCTAGATTATCATTTCCAAAGAGGGGGAGAAATAGCAGTTATCCTTTGGAAATGTTGCATTCTGATATTTGGGGTCAATGTCACCAGATATCCTTTGGAAATGGTGCATTCTGATATTTGGGGTCCATGTCAGAATGTTTCAGAGTGGGAGATGTAGGTTCTATACCACCTTTATTGATGACTTTAGCAGAATGACTTGGATTGGCGTCTTTCATGCAGCATAAAAGTGAAGCCTTTGAAAGATTTTTGGAGTTTAAAGCTATGGTTGAAAAACAATTTGGTTGTTACATAAAATGCTTGAGGTTTGATAATGGAGGAGAGTACATGCCATATGGATTTTCAGATTTTTAGAGAGATTATGGAATCAAAAGACAGGTGACATGCAGGTACACACCTCAGCAGAATGGTATGGTAGAAAGGAAGAACCGTATCATTATAGAGATTGCTAGGGCAATGATGAACCAAATGAATATCCATTGACTTATTGGGTAGAGGCAATGCATACTACAATACATATCATGAACATGACACCTACAACATTGACTCATCATGTATCACCATATGAAAAGATGTATGGGAGGAGACCCACTGTTACTTACTTCAGGGTTTTTGGATGTGTTTGTTATGTTCATGTTCCTGATGATTTGAGGAAGAAGATGGAGCCAAAGGCTATAAAGTGCATCTTTCTTGAATACCCTAATGAGAAGAAGAGTTACAAATGCTATGATCTAGTGACTAAAGAAGTTTACATTAGTAGGGATATTAGATTCAGTGAGTATGAATTATGGTACAAGCCCAAGATTGCAGTGGAATTGGATTCTCACGAGAGTAATGTTTGGACCTCAGGAGAATGTAGAAAGTAGTGGCAACTACAGTCCATGGAGTGGTAGGTTGAGGAGTTTACAAAAGAGTGCGGAAATTGCAAAAGGCAAGAGGGCTATGGCTGAAAGTTCAAAGGATGAATCTATCGATCATGAGTATGGTATTCCTCATGTAAAAACTCCGGGTACTAGAAGTGCAGGAAAATATGTGCCACCACATTCAAGAGCACTTGAGACACCAAGTAGTGTACCTCAGTTGAGGAGATCAGAAAGGGTTAGATATCCTATTGATAGATTGACATATAATGGGTTCATGAAGATGCATTATGCTTATATGGTTTCTTATGTATAGCATGTGGAACCTACTTGCTTTGAGGAAGCAATGGAAAGCAAAGAATGGAGACAAGTTATGGATGAGGAGATAGATGCATTGAAGAAAAACAAGACTTGGGATTTAGTGCAATTACCTCATGAAAAGAAATCAATTGGTTGCAAATGGGTGTAGAAAGTCAAGTGCAAATTGGATGGTTCTCTAGAAAGGTAGAAAGCAAGGCTGGTTGCAAAGGGTTATGCATAAACATATGGATTGGATTATGAGGAGACCTTCAGTCCAATGGCAAAGATAACTACAGTGAGATCAGTGATTGCTTTGGCTTCTACATATGGTTGGAAATTGTATCAAATCGATGTGAAAAATACATTCTTGAATGGGAATTCAGAAGAGGAAGTGTACATGGATTAGCTTGAAGGGTATGTGAATCCTAAATAATTGCATTATGTATGCAAGTTGAAGAAGGCATTGTATGGACTGAAGCAAGCAAAAAGAGCTTGGTGTGAGAGGATTAGCAGATTCTTGTGCAGCATGGGATTTCAGTAGAGTATGGCTGATTACTCACTCTCTATGAGACATACAGAGGATGGCATGGTTGTGGTTGTCATCTATGTTGATGACCTCAATATTACAGGTACACTTGAGAGGGAGATTGCTGAAGTTAAGCATGGCCTTCATAAAGAATTTGACATAAAGGAACTTGGTCTGTTTATATATTTTTTGGGCATTGAGGTCATACACCTCATGGTATTTGGTTGGTACAAAGACAATATTCTTTGGAGATGTTGAAAAAATATGGTATGACAAGATGTAAACTAGTGGATACTCCCTTGGACCAGAACATCAAAATGATTTATGATGGGCAATATGTAGAAGATGTAACTATGTTTAGAAAGACGGTTGGTAGTCTTATCTACTTAACCGCCATTACAAGGCCAGATTTGAGCTATGCTCTTGGATTTATTAGCCAATTTATGCAAAGACCATGTAAATCACATTTTGATGCAGTGAGGAGATTTTTAAGGAATGTGAAGAAGACAGTTGGATTTGGCTTATTCTATAAGAAGGGAATAAAGCCTACCTTGTTTGGGTATACTGATGCAGACTGGGCATGTTATCTTATGGATAGGATATCCACCAATGGTTATGCATTTTCATTTGGATCAGCCATGGTAAGTTTGAGTAGCAAAAAGCAACCTAGAGTTGCTTTATCAAGTATAGAAGCTGAGTACTAAGGTATTGCACTAGCAGCATGTGAGTAGACATGGCTGAGATTGGTTTTATGTGATATGGGGATTGGAATTGATGGCGGAGTCATCAATATTGTGACAACATTAGCAACATTATGCTAGCAAAGAACCCAACCTGCCATGCAAGGTTAAAACACATAGAAGTGCACTATCACTTCATTAGAGAGAATGTCATTGATGGAGAGGTTGACTTGGTCCATGTCAAAACAAACGACCAAGTTGCTGATATCTTTGCCAAAGCATTAGGTAAATATAAGTTTGAGTATTTTAGAAGTGCAGGTGGAGTATAGCCTAAGCCCTTATCCTATGCTTGTATTAAGTAAGTTTGAGAGGTTGTGTTTCCCTAAAGGTCAAAGGGTCTATCTCTTTTTGTGAGAGATAGGAAAAGTAGATGGTTGAGAAGATAGAGGAGAAGAATGAAAAAGAAGAGAATGAAGAAAGCTTGAGCCTTCATATCTGTGTCTCAACCACCTTCTTTTGTGCATCCCCATCGAATCTCTCATCTATTTTCACTAGGTCTCTTCCAAGGCTAGTGGAGGATACCTTTACTAAGGGGCTAGTTTTTTCCACACCAAGTGGTGCTAGGACCAACCCCAAATGTGAGAGGTATAGGAAGGACGTTAGGCTAGGAGATGATAAGGGTGCTAGGGGGCTCCGACCATAAATTCCTAGGCCATCAAGCACTAGTCTAACTCATGCAAGCCTTGGATGGTCTACCCAAAAGGCCCTAATGCTAGGTAAGAATGGATTGGTGGACTGTGTCCATGGCATTTGGGCACAAGTATCCATGTACTCTGGATACGGATCCCAGTGTAAGGAATAGAATGTCAACATGACATTGCACCTTGAAGAAGGTGTAGACAAATACTTTGTTTGTAAATGTTTTCAAAAAACTATTTGAACTTGTATTCATGTCCATGCCTAATTTATGAAAATGAACATTGTTTAAAGGGGTTAATTAATGTGGTTGATTCCTATATGTCTAACTAATCTGTGCTAGAATAATTAGAAAACTAAAGAGAACCCTTTAGGGAAACAACTAGATCTTTTTTAGTGGTAGGTTGGTCTCGATTAGCTAAGAGGCTTCCATCATAAGTGAAATGTTAGGTTCGGCAAGGTTAGGAAGGGTCACACGTTGACTATCCTAGAGTAATTGTCACTAGAATCCAACCAAGGTCATTTTAGGGGGCAGAGTCAAGACTTTACTCTATGGATAGAGGGGTTGACATGCACTCACTCCCCCTTGTTTCTCACTCTCTTTAAACCAAGTGTGGCAATGGTTCGCTTCAACTTGAGGAATGATAGCAATGCAGTCACTTCAAAAGTTGATGTTAGATGGCTGATAGAATTTGGAAATGGTCACTCTCAACCACAACAGAAGCGCCAATGAAATACTCTTGTCACACTTGAGAGCAGTCACAAATCCCCAAGCTTCTCACTTTTAGGTTGATCCTTATGTGGTTGAGATAGAGATTCCCCTGTGAGATAGACTCAAGTAAATCAAGATTATGAATCTTCGGTTATTTGAATGAGTTTCTAGTAGTAGTAATCTTGATTACTTCTTGATGTGCTACTAAAATATATGGTATGGATGTTCGTTTAGGTAGGCATGTTTACACAAAACTTGAATTCAACTCATCTCAAATTTAGCAACATGTGTATCATTAGGACCAATGATTAGCATGTTATCACTATAACCACAATGATTAGAGACTTATCACCCTCATGTCTAACATATAACATCCTCTAAGTGGGACTATTTTGAAAACCACATGCAATCAAATATACATGATCTTCTCATACCAAGCATGAGGTGCTTGATCATTCAAAACCTTTTTTAAGTTGTACACTTTGTTTTCTTGCATCTTTTGCACAAAACCATGAGACTGAGAAACATACACTTTCTAATGTAAATCACCATACAGAAATGTAGCTTTAGTTTTATAGTGACCAACATTACCATCTAGCTTGTGCTTTAACTTATAAAACCACTTGTTACCAAAGGCCTTCCTCACATGAGATAAATTACATAAGAACCAAGTACCATTTTTTATGATAGCATCAAACTCACAATGCATAGTAGATATCCAATTTTTTGAATTTTTGTGCTTCTTCAAAAGTCATAAGCTCATCCTCATCACAAAAACTAGAAACAACCAATGCATGACATTTTGATGCATAAGAGACATAGTGAGAGCCCAAGAGTATGACCCACTCTATATCCAACTTACTATCATGCAACATTTACATTCATTCTGGCATAGTCCTAGACTAAATTTCTACTCTCATCAATCAAGAAGTGTATCATTCATATTTGCATCAGAAATAGATTGATGTACGTTATCATGAGAAACTTGTGTATGCTAAAAAATTTCCTCATTTGGCATTGCATGTGAGTGCACACTTGTTGAGTGTTGAAATGACTTATTTTTTGGCTAATTTTTGTTGTTTTTGAGAGCTGAATGGTTAATTTTATGAGATGATTGATTGGTTTGGAAGTGGTTTGAGAGTGTTTTGGATGATAGAAGATGAATACTATGTGATGTATTTCCATTCAAAGATGGTGTATTCCTTTGCTTTCTTTGTTATATTGATGGATTTTGTGAAGATATTGAAGAATATGGTTGATTCTATTAAATCCGTGGGAGATCTACATGATGTTGCATAAAGATTTGTTGTGCCTGGTGTTCTTTTATTCATCGTGATCATATAAAACCTAATAAAAAAGCTTGTTGATGTTACAAGATAGATTTTCTTGCAAGAGAATTCCCTTTTCCTTGGTGTTCCTCTTGGGGCTCCATGTTTTTGGTGCGCAGCCGGGGAAACTTGCCATCAACAAGCACTAGAAGAGGCTGAAAATGAAGGTAATGGCATTGCCAAGAAGAGAAGAATTCAATGGATGTTTGTAAAGTTCCTTCTTCCACTGAAGAGTTGGAATTTCTCATAATCAAAGCCACTTTCCACAAGAAGTTCATCACACAATGGCGGAAACATATCACCATCATGATGCATGCTCTATGTGGTGGACAGTTTCCTCTTCCTGTTGAAGTAGCAGAAACTTGCATCTTGGTGGCAAACTGTTTGGGGACAAACTGAAGAGCAGAAACAGAGAGAATGACCATACATGGAAGATTTAACATTCATTGAGAAGTTTTCAGACATTATCAAGTGGGAGATTGTGAAGAAGCTTCAGGAGTCTTGGTATGTAGAGGTTCACGAAGACAAGAAGAAAAAGAGTTGGAATTTGTTCGTAGATGCTCAACAGCAAGATACATGGGATGCTTGGTGCACTGATAATCTTCTATTTGTTCAATTGGCAACCCACTGGAAGTTGGTAGACAGAGTGTTTTTTACAACATACACTGTTGAAACCATCAGAAGCTGGCATTACTATGATGATAGCACCACCACAATGCTCAGACGTATGCATTTTGACACCTTCAGAACCGAATACCTTCCTCTGTGTAGTGGCATGAAAGCAGAATTCAGAGCGTTGAAAAGGAAGAAGTAGAAGAAATGTTGGCAAGAAAGTCCTCCAGAGACTGAAGCCTTCTGTTAACCCTCTGTGGACCACTAATAACATAGTGGAGCCAACCCCCTGATGAATGACGCAACAAAGAGGCAAGCGTTAGAACGAGTCCAGAGGTACGTGAGAAGAGAGAAAGCAAAAATCAAAGCTGAGAACGAGCTCGCAGCAGAAGCTTCCTTTGACGCCCTTGCGGAACTCTTTATAGAAGTCCCAATGGCACATCAAGCCCTTCCTCCTCCTGCTAGAGGTCCACTTTCAAGCCAGATCCGTCCTGGAAATGTTGATGACAGGCCAGCGAATGTAGTCCCATTGCCAGTTTTTAAGGGAGAGTACAATGAAGACCCCGATCTTCATGTAGCAGAGTTTATGGTAGCATGTGTGGCTAACAATGCCAGAACCCCTGAGCATTGGCTAGCAATATTCCCCACCACTTTCAAGGGTGTGGCGTTTCAGTGGTATGAGAGACAAGCAGTAGGAACTTTTGGCACATGGGATGACCTGAAGTTGGCCTTCCTCACTAAATTCAAGCGTGAAGGTTTTAAAGAGCGGATGCGAGAGGAATTTATGAATTTAAGTCAGTCCTCTGGAGAAAGAGTAGAAGCTTATGTTTCACGAATGGAATCTATCCTGAAGAGATGGACTAACCATAATCTAGATGATGGCATTCAGAAGGGAGTGTTTCTCAGAGGATTACAACCAGAAGTCCGTAAGTTTGTGGAGCTGCAAAGACCAACCACCCTGCAAGCTGCAAAACAGAAGGTGCAAGACTATATGATGAAGTGGAAGCTAGATTGGCGATGAATCTAGGAAGAGGAGCCCTACCTCCTTTGATGCTAGGAATGATGTACCCACCAAATGCAGTCCCAGGGACTGTCCCCTATCCCTACCAACAGATGCCCCCAGTATCACAGTACAATGCACCAAATCCACAGTGGCCACAATCAATGCCTCAAATGATGGTTCAACCACAACAACAATGGTCCCAACCAATTTCCTCAATGCCAAATCAGCAGCAACAGTGGAACCTACCAACTGGAGCCAACAACCAACAGTTCAAACAGGAGCTCTGAATCAGAATCAGAACAGAGATCCCTCTGCACTAGCCCAACCTGTTTATGCCGTGATTACAGAGACTCCTCAAAACCCTACTGCCAGTACCTCAGGAGGAGAAATCTTGAAGGATTATTTATCCAACTTAGTTGCAAATATCAAAAAGAAGTTGATGGATGTGATTACAGAGCAGCTACAGACGCTGAAAGTGAATATCGCTAGCATATCCAACGTTGCAGGAGCAGGAAGAGATGTAATGCGGTCAAATACTTGGTGTGGTAAGTGTCATCAAGCAGGCCATTTAGCCACTGAATGTACATGAAAACCAACCATTCCTAGAGCTTTCTGTTCCTACTGTTTGCGGAAAAACCATACAGAGGATATTTGCTCTCTGAAGGAGATGCATGATAGGAGAAGGAAGGAAGAAGACGCAAGATTCAACTTGCTGGAATCCAAAATGACAACACAGGATATTGGACCCAAGCCTAGAGTGTTTGGTCCTAATTTCGGACCCAAAAGATTTCCATCCCAAAGTTACAAAGGAAGACAGTCTGGCGGTGGTCAAAGATCAGAAGTAGAGTGTTATAGATGCAGAGAAAAGGGACACATTTCACCAAATTGTCCAAATCCCAGAAGGTCAGTAGATTACAAGCCCTTATGTCGTCGATGCAAAGGAAAAGGCCACACTGCAAAAGACTGTCCAAGCCTAGCCCCAGTGAAAAACAGTGCTACTGATAGTCCGGCCAAGGCCCAAGAGCCTACCTCCAATTTAGTGGAATTGGAAGTTGCTACCATCACGTGTGCAAAGAAGAAGGAACCACCTATCCAGAAAGAAAATAATCCTCCTGCCAGAACAGTGAAGTTCAATCTTCCAATAGAAGAATAGAATAGAACAGAGCCTGACAGTGCCGTATAGAGCACTACAGTGCCACAGAGAGTCACAAAGACAATTCTAGAGACATGACCAGAGGTCCGGAAGATAGAAGAGAAGGAAGTGCCACAAGTGACAGAAGAGGTTCCCATGATGCCCCTATTGGAAGAAAGAAGGAAAATGAAAATGGGTATTGCCCCATTCCCTAACCGGTTGGAGAAGCCAGTGGATCCTATTAAGGAATACGATCTGGTCAGAGATTTAGATATCTTTAAACCAAACCTCACATTCCGACAATTATTGATGTTGTCTCCCAGTTGCCGAAAAAGGTTCAAAAGTATACTGACAAGAAGACGTGTATTAAGGATTGCTCCCTCAACAGCAACAAAGTCCAACAAAGCTCCAGAGCCTGTAAAAGAAGTGGATGTGGCTAACGCCTTCCTAGATCCGGGTACCACAGAGACCGGCGTGTGGATAGAAGGCTGCTTTATTGCAAATGCACTGATTGATGGAGGGTCATCGGTGAACATTATGACGGATGTGACAATGAAGGATCTAGGCCTACAAGGTGTGCAACCAACCCAATGGCTCATTAGACTGGCGGACCAAAGTAGAATCAAGCCTTTGGGCATTCTCCCATATGTAAAGACTACAGTGGCTGGAAAAGATTATTGGCTAACCTATCTGGTGGTGAAGCCAAACTCTTATGGTACATCCTACCCTTTGTTACTCGGCAGACCATGGCTTTTTGAAGCCAGAGCAAGGACGGATTGGTTCAAAGGAACCTTGACCTTGGGTAAAGGACCTAACAAACTGGTGCTGAAGCTATATGGTGCTCAAAAAGGACATGGATCCACCTCCTTGGAGTTATCTTTTGACTCCCCTAATGAGGCTACAGATGAAACATCAGCAGATGAAGATGCTGTCAAACATATCATTCCCAAGAAAATAGTGGCACGTTCCTTAACAGTGGATACTGTAAGCCAACTCCCAAAAGATGCAAAGCCATTGTCAATGGGTGAATACTTCCTGCCTGAACCACGAACGATTTCCGAAATCACTTTTGACAGTGAGATAGAAGCATGGATGTACTGCTCTCCTTGTTACATGGCCATAGCAGAGCCAGAGACAGAGGTAGAAGATGAAACAGAGAACATGTTCTTCTCTTACAGAGCTCCTACAGAGCCAGAGACGGAGACAGAAGAGGATGGAGATGATATTGAAGAAGGTTATGAAAGCGAGACGGAAGAACCTATCCCACCTGAAGAGGATATACATGAAGAAGAAGTTCCAGAAGCATCAGAAGCAGACGAGCTCATGCTGTAGGACAGAATGGCGATGGTACCATTTGGTCTGATAAATGGATTTTCTCATATGCAAAATCTTTATAAGAAATGGGTTAAGAAGAACAAGCCGTCTTTCAGCAGTAGCTCTTGCCGTCCTCAACCACCTTTGCCAAGAAAAGATGATGATGATGCACCGTGCCAACAAGCACCCGTCTCACGATTCCAACAGGCAGCAGAGGGTCCCTGTTATGTGAGTTCCTGGATGTATCATCAGAAGATGAGTCTTCAAGCCAAGAGGTAACTAATCGTGAAACCAAACCTAAAACGGCTCTAATTCCATTTCAACATCTCAAGGAGCAACCTAAGTCTCCACCAAAAGAAGAAGTTGGTTGTAGTGGGACATTAGAAGAGGACACCACTCCCTTGAAGGAGTCGGATCTGTACCCAAAAGCAGTCCGCGGGACCTTCATCCGTGAAGTAGAAGGTGAAAGGTAGTTAACCTTTGTGGATGCAGATGGCACTGAACGCCACTTGAAGGTGGGTAGCAGCCTACCAGAAGAGGAGTTGTTAACTTTGTACAACTTGTTGAAAGAGAATTTGGACGTGTTTGCTTGGTCCTACAAAGACCTAAAGGGGATTGATCCCATAATATGTCAGCATCATATTGACTTGGAGCCTGATGCCAAGCCAGTACGGCAACGACAGAGGCGAATGAACTCGAATTATTCGACCTTGGTGAAAGCAGAGCTGCTGAAGCTTCTGGAAGCCGAGTTCATCTATCCAATGGCAAATAGTGAATGGGTCTCACCCATCGTGGTTGTACCCAAGACGAATGGCAAGCTTCGTATATGTGTGGATTTTCGCAAGCTCAATTCGAAGACCAAGAAGGATCACTTTCCTATCCCTTTCACAGACCAACTATTGGACACAGTGGCAGGACATGAGCTTTATTCCCTTCTGGATGGATTCAGTGGATACAACCAAGTCCAGATAGCAGAAGAAGACCAATCCAAAACAACCTTCACCACAGAATGGGGGACCTACGCTTACTGAGTGATGTCGTTTGGGCTCTGCAATGCCCCTGCTACTTTCCAGCAAGTCATGATGGCCGCATTCCAAAATCATCTGCACGACTTCATTGAGGTATATTTGGATGACTTCTGTGTCTATAGTTTGATCCATAAACACTGGGGACACCTGGAACAATGCTTTGATCGATGTCGGGAGTATGGGATTTCCTCAACCCCGACAAATGCATCTTTGGGGTCTCTTCTGGAGTTCTGTTAGGCCACATTGTCTCTGCACAAGGGATATCAACAGACCCTGCAAAGATCGAAAATATCGCAGCTCTGACAGCACCCACCAACCTCAAACAGTTGAGGGGATTCCTAGGCCATGTGGGTTACTACAGAAGGTTCATAGCTCATTTTGCAACAAAGGCAACCTCCTTGCACAAGCTTCTGAGGAAAGATGCAGAGTTTGTTTGGACGGAGGAATGCGACAAAGCCTTCAACACTCTGAAGCAGTGTCTGATTGAGGCACCCATTCTACAACCTCCTGATTGGACGAAAGAGTTCCATGTATACACTGATGCATCTATTGAAGGGCTAGGTGTTGTCCTATGCCAGAAGGGCCCCTCGAAGCTGGATCAACCCATCTACTACACAAGCCAAAAAGTCACTGATAGGGAACGAAACCACACAGTGAGACAGAGCTGGAATGCTTGGCAATGGTGTGTGCCCTGGAAAAGTTTCGCCACTACCTCCTATCTACCCACTTTAAATTTTATGTGGATCACGAGGCCTTATCCTTCCTGATGAACAAAGCAGATGTGAAAGGACGCATGATGAGATGGCTCCTTCTATTTCAGGAGTTTGACTTTGAGGTAATTACCAAACCTGGTCATTCCCATGTTCTGGCTGATCATCTGTTGCGTATCCCACAAACTGCAGACGAGGAGCAGGATGATCCAAACCTCCCTGATGCTTTCCTATTTTTGGAAGAAACTGTAACCCCCTGGTATCAGACATCGCCAATCTGCTGGCAACCCAACAATACCCTCCTGGAATTTCTAGTCGGGAAAGGAAGAAGCTTATGTTAGAATCAGCCCCCTACACCCTGTTAGGCGGCGCACTGTACAAGAAAGGCAAAGATGAAGTGCTCAGAAGATGTGTTGCAGGAGATGAGATTGGGATTGTTCTGAAGGCTTGTCATGACGAGCCATGTGGAGGCCACTTTGCAAGAGAAGCCACAGCCAGAAAGGCTCTACTAGCAGGATATTGGTGGCCGACCATTCACAAGGATGCCTATGATTACTATAAAAGATGTAATGCTTGTCAGAGAATGGGGAAACCCACGAAAACAAGTGCCATGCCACTGCAACCTATCCTTCCCCTAAAGCCGTTTGAGAAGTGGGGAATCGACTTCGTAGGCTCAATCGATCCTCCCACCAGAAGGAAACAGAACCGATACATCCTCGTATGTAGGGATTATGTCACAAAGTGGTGTGAAGCTAAAGCCCTAAAGTGGGACGATGGTAACAGCATGGCCCTGTTCATGTACGAGAATATCATCACCCATTTTGGCAGTCCCCTAGAGCTAGTAAGTGACAGAGGCACTCATTTCATTAATAAAGTCATGGAAGAACTGACAAAGCTGTATAAGATCCGCCATCGCAAGTCCACTCCTTATTACCCCAGAGCCAACGGCCAAGTCGAAGTCACAAATCACATTCTCTGCTCGATTCTGACAAGAACAATTGCCGCACATTGTTGTGATTGGGACGATCGACTTACAGAGGCCCTCTGGGCATATAGAACCTCCCATAAAGCAGCAACAGGACAGACACCCTTCCAGCTGGTGTATGGTACACAAGCTGTTTTCCCTATTGAACTGGAATTACTCTCTTTGAGAGTGGCTATCAAAGAGCGTTTGGGGGACGATGATTCACTGCAACGCCATCTCCTGCACATCGAATGTTTGGACGAAACTCGCAGGATGGCTCTACAGTGCATGGAAGCCACGCAAGCTCGACGTAAGGCTTACCATGACAGCTTCATCAAGCACAATGAGTTCAAAGAAGGTGATTTGGTCCTAGCCTATGATTCACGATTTGGCAAGTTTCCTGGCAAGCTCCAACAACGGTGGATGGGCCCATATAAAGTACTTGCTGTCAACCCTAATGGCTCTGTCCAAGTGCAGACCGTTGCTGCCTCTGATGATCCCTTCCTAATCAATGGATATTGCCTGAAGAAGTACTTCCCTCCTTGGGGATCTTGACAATCATGGTCACCTGATCCTTTCCCTCGTTGGCGTGGCACTGTACTTCTTATGATGCTACTTCTGATAGCCGTTCTTCAGCCACTCCTGATAAAGTGGACGCAACCCTCTGTCCCCTTAGCCCCACCTTCCAGCCTTGATCTCTTATTCTCTATTTTCTACCAGCGGTAGTGGCGAGGTTGGTTCTGACATATGGTCTTTCTACCATTCCTTTCCTAATTTTAAAAAAAAAGAAAAAAAAGAAAAAAAAACATATCGGTCATGGGAGAAAAGGACTTAGGTCCCTGTCATGCCGACCTATTCTTCGAGAAAAGGTGGAAACACCCTCGGGAGTAGAAGAAAAAAGAAAAAGAAAAAGAAAAAAGATAAGAAAAATAAATCTGTTATGGGAGAAAAGGAAGAAATTCCATGTCATAGCAGGCCTCGTTCCAAGAAAAGGTGGTAAACACCCTTGGGCGAGAAGCTGGCTGTGGAACAGGTGGCAACACCCAGTAGTCCAGAAAGTGGATTCATCAGTTGATATCCCCAGGATCCAGTTTTGAAGCTGCCTCCCTTGGTACATTGTGTCGTGGGTCTCTCTGCAGAGCGTCTAACTGTCCTCTAGCAGACGATATGTTCCTATCCAACACAACGTTCGATTTGATGGCTGCCTCCCTGGGTACGCCTCTTCAACAAACAACTAACGACGTGATCTTCATCGACAAACAATCGAGTGATGTGAGCTTTCATCCTAACCGGATGGGGAAGTGAGTATGATTGCCCTCTGTATCTATCCGAGAGTGGGACAGAGGGTGGGGCGAGAGACCAGTCTTTCCCTTCAAATCAAATGAGAGGTGAGCAGTGTGAATGAAGTGTTGCACGCACGGGATGGGCCTCTCAATGCACAAAGCACGATTTGTTTCTGTGCACTCCACCATAAGGCTCCCTGGCCTTCCTTCTCGCACCGTATGCCGGCACAGGGCGGGATGCACAGTTGCACCATCAAATGCGCACAAGGCATACAACCTTTGCACAAGTGATTGTTACGATTACGTCAATGGGTTTCAAGAAAGGGCTGCCCTCCTGTATCTATCAACAGAGCGTGAGACAGAGGGTGGGCTGAGTGTGATTGGAGTTTCTTCAATCAATTACCGAGAGGTGAGATTGAGGGACGTTACGACACTTGGAGTCAGGTATGTTCCCGTTTCCTTATGCACCCATGGGACTGGTCTCTACCGTCATCACAGGACACATCACCCTATTCTGTACACTACACTGTAAGGCTCCCTTGCCTTCCTCCTTGCACCTATGCCAGACGGGTTGGACGCACTAATACACCATCAACTGTGCACCCTGGCATACTCCCTCTGCACCATTTTCCCTGTCGATTCCTAAACCGGGTACGAGATATGGGTTTCAATCATTATTCCTCGCGTGATATTAGTCCTGGGGCGAGTGACAGTTCTTTCATTTCATTTAAGTGACTGTGAGTGAGTGTAATATCCCTCGACATCAAATTTCCTGCGATTCCTTCAACCAGCTACCTCCCTGGGTGCTGCTGCGTGGTCCCTGCCATGAAGGACGTGTGCTGTGGAGATGCCTTGGTACCTCCTGTAGCCGACAACGACAGTGGAAGTGCCATCGATAATCAACCTTGATTCTCGATACTATGAGCCAAGTTTTTCTAACCCTACACCTTCTGTTCTCAGTGACGTTCATGTTTTAAGTGTGGGGACATTAGTGGATGGTCTGCTATGTGGTCCTAGGTCCCTGTTGCTTGCTTAACCCTATTCGTTAAGGTCTTAAGTGTGGGGACACGTCCCTGCGTGTCTACATTGCCTCCCCCTCTGCACATGACTCAACCTGCTAATGCCTCTATGCCATGCCTTGCTTTTACCCTGATGGAGTCCCTTCTCACCCACCCGTTTATGTTCCACCCACCCATGGGACTGTTACCTTGCAGTTTTTCCTTCATTCCCTGATTTTGCGGTCCTGCCATGTGAATGCACCCTACGTTCATCGAAGTCCACATCCAACCTTATAGCCCTATTTCTCCCTTTGAATTGACCATTTTTCCTTTTTACCTACCCCTGTTCCGGTGCACGGTTTTCGTGTTATTAATTTTTAAAGCATTTTGCACAAATTAGACGGTTTTCCATGTGAACACATTTTTCTTGCTTCGGAACTATGATCTGACATCATAGCCCTGACAACAACTTTCTCCCTGATATTTTTCCTTTTTAATCTGTGTCATTTTGATGCACGGTTTGTCCAATATTAATTTTGCGGTTTTTCAATACTTTTTCGTGCGTCTTTTTGGCATTTTTTCATGTGAACCTGCCCTGTTTACATCGGAATTCCAATTTGGTTTGACAACCGTGTCCAGCACGCCTTCCCCCACCTTTTTTCTTTTTTCTCTACCCTATTTCGACTTCTGGATTTATTATTAATAATTTTTCAATGTGTTTTCGGGTGTATTTTTGGTGTTTTTCGCATGTGAACCCCTCCTACTTCCACCGGAACTGCGTTTTGACATGGCAAGCCTGTATCTCGCCCTTCCATAGGATATTTTTCCTTTTTACTGCATGTCATTCCGGCGAGCGGTTCGTCCAATATAAATTTCTGATTCCATTTTCGGGTCTGTTTTTTGGGTTTTTCCCATGTGAACGCATCTTATCTCAGTCGAAATTATGTTTTGATGTGATAGGATTGTCGGGCATATCTTTCCTTTTTCCTGCACTTCGTTTCGATGCACGGATCTTCTGATATTAATTTTTAATTGCGTTTTATGATCCGTTTTTGCGTTTTTTGCATGTGAACGCCCTCTCTTTCCCTCGGAACCCCCGTTGCATGTTTTCCTTGTCTTCCTCCTGTCATCCTCCCCATTTTTTGTTTTTACAACATTTCGTTTTGATTTTCTGGATTGGGAGATATTAAATTTTCTTTATTTTTATGTGTTTTCATGCGACTCGTCCCGCGCGTGAACGTGCCCGTTTTCAATTTTACGTGTCTCCACGTGCCCCGGTCGCATCCGCGTGCCCGTCCCAACGTTCCGGCGCTCTTTCAATCCCATCACGGCAAATTTTTTTACCCCGCCCCGCGTACGGGCGCGGGACGGGGGTACGCCTTTCTCTCATGGGCCCCCCGCCCATTTTCTCCCTTGGGCACCTTCTTGGGCCCCTACCCTAACCTTTCCAACCCCTACCCCTACCCTTTTCTTTGGGCATTTCCCCCTACCCTTCCCCCAGGCACCCCACCCCCTTGGACACCCCCCATGGGCCCCTGCCCATCCCCACACCCTTCCCTATCCCCCCCCTACCCCGACCCCTTTCCCCCCCCAACCGTCTCTCTCATCCCTCTCCCTGCGTGTTCCTGTCCTTCCTCCATCTCCACCTCCTCTCCTTCTCCTTCTGCTCCTACCCTTCCCTCCTCCTCCTCTGCTCCATCATCCTCCCCTTCTTCTTCTTCTCCCTCTCCTCCATCTTCTTCTTCCTCTTTTCCCCTCCTCCTCCACTCCTCCCTCCCTCTGCTCCTCTCCTCCCTGCCGTGGGCCTTCCCATTTCCTCCCTGCCCTGTAGCCGACTGTCGCCCTATGGCCTGGCACCCCCTCCGCGCGACTGCAAGGCCTGGGCCCTCCGTGTGACTCGCCGTGCCCAACCCCGCGCCTCCACCAACTGGGCCGGCCCCCCACCTGGTTCTCTGCTGCCACATGGCCTCCTCTCCGTCGCCTCGTGGTCCACCTGCACCCACCGCCGCGTCCTTCATCCCCGCCCGCCGACAGCGCCCTCTGCCCGCCCCTGCCCTGGCCATCGTGAAGACCGCCTGAGGCCGCCCTGGTGCCGCTGCTGCCCTGCCGCCGGGTGCCGCCTCCGTGCCGTTGTGGCCCCCGCCGGTCGCCTGCAATCCAGCCCGTCGTGCCTGCTGCTGGTCGCCGCCGTGTGCCTGACGTGCCCCGGCCAGCCGCCCGTTGACCTACCCTTCCTCCCCCACCATTCACACTAACCCCCCATTCCCACCCACCTAAGCCCCCCTTCCCCCCCATTACCCCACAAACACACATAACCCTACCCCCACCCCCACCCCCACCCAAGCCCCCTATCACACACATAACCACACCCCCCTCCCTAAGCCCCCCTTCCCCCCCAGCAAACACACACACCCTACCATACCCCCCCACCTAAACCCCCTTTTCCCCCTTCCCACCATCACATTAAACCCTGAAAGCCCTTTTTCCCCCCCCATCCCGCACACCCGCAGCCCTCACATTAAACCCCCCTACCCCCTGCAAGCCCCCTGTCCTACCCCAGCAGACCCGCAGCCGACAACCCCCTCCATACCCCCTGTTCCCCTTAGCAACCTGCAGAACCGCAGCACCCCTGCTCAACTACCGTTCACACCCCGCAGCAACTCCACCACCGCAACTCCCTCCATAAACCACCGTCCCACCCGCCGACACCCTCGAGACGCAGACACACGCGCAGGTGTGTACGCACGTGTGGGTGATTGAGGTTGTTCGTGTGTTCATAAACGGGATCGTGTGCGAGAGCTTGTTAGCTGACACGCAGCTGCCACGCAGCCTATTTCTGGTATTTTTCGAGATTTTTAATTCAAAACCCGCACACCTTAACAAAAACAAAAAAACATACCTTGAAAAATTAAAAAAAAAACATTAAAAAACACTTAAATTTCTGAGAAAAATTCCCAAAAAATCTAGAAAAATTTCCACTATTTCTGCACCAAATTGCCATATTTTTCTAACTTGTAAATTTCAAGAAAAAATTCAGACCATTTTAAAATTCAAAATTCTTTTAAAAATACCCAAAAATGAACAAAATTCATTAAAAATGCTAAAAATTTCCAAATTAATTTCCAAAAAATTCCTAAAAATTCCATTAACATTTTTACTTATTTTTGGTATATTTTATAAGCTAAAAAATACTTCATTAAACACCTAAATTCATCCAAAATAAAAAAACAAAAATCATTTTTCATTCAAAACACAACCTGAAAAATATCGAAACGAAATCCCGATATTTTTGGATTGAGGAGAGTGCATTCTTTGCATTCACATACACCCACTACCAGGTATTTTCCCTTTTATTTGTTATTTTTTTCAGCTACCCCAAAACTCACAGTTAATTTTTAAAAATGCACCCTAAACACCACCATGGCACGCGTATTCGCGCTAACCACACCATTTTTTAAAATAAAAATAAACCCGCCGTTCATTTAGCACGCGCTAAGTGCGCTTAAAAAGCACTTTAATAATTTTTAATTAAAATGAACCAACCGTCACAAGAGCACGGACTGGCAAAAAAGTGCTCCACATCACCTTAATTTTTAATAAATGAACTTGCATTTAGAGACCCAGTCTGGGTATCAACGTCCGGGATTCGAATTAAAGCACCGCTTTAACCTAATAACTAGTAATTAAATTTTTAACAAGGAACCGCCGTTTTCTTGATAAGGTTTATCACTTAATAAAAATTCACCCATTTTTAAATTATTTATTAAAATAAATATTTCATTAAATTAATTTCCCCCTTACTGCACTTAATTTCTCATTTTTAATGAACTCATTTCGTGGGATGGGTATGCGAAGTCTTCGGAGTTGTCTCCATGGTCAAACTTGATTATCAACGTTGTGGTCTTGATATGTGTGGGTTGTTGTGATGTTTTGGTTCAGTTTCTTTGTTACGGTTAAGGGTACGGTGTATAGTTTTTTCTTTTATTGCTTGATACGGGTTTTGGGTGTTTGTATGATGCATAGCATGAAGCTTTCGGTCGCATATGTCTCGAGGTCATGTCGAATTTTTTCTAGGCTGTGGTTTACTTGGGGATAGTTGGTCGAGTTACGTTTTACCGTTTTGGTTGTTATCTTATCCTTGGTTTTTGTCTGTGTTTGTGGTGTGTGTGTGTAACCATCTGAATGGCGCCTTCTCACGCTCCTCCCCCTATCCAGTATGTCCCACTAGTGAGTAGGGATTACTCTTCTCTACTCACTTTTGAGCCTCTCACGAAGGCGGGACTTGCTGCTTTTGTGGCTACCTCCTTTCCATTGCTTCTAGAGGATCCATCGATGTGTGATGAGTTTCTGGCCTCCTACAGCAAGAAGTCGGGACTGGTCCAGGGTACTTCCATGACTTTGACACCTCGAGGCCTCGGAAAGGCTCTGTCTCTTCCCTCCAAAGGTGAACCCTTTGTTACAACTCGCCAGCTTTTCTCTAACAAAGAGATTTTGAAGCTGTTACAAAAGCAGACAAGGGAAATGCTGGATGTTAAGAAGGTGATCAACTCTTCAGGAGTTTCCTTTTCCATGATCACTGATCCTGTGTGGAAGTTGGTATGTCAGTTTCTTCAAGACAGGTTTATGTCTGCAAAAACGCCATCCCATTACTTGTCCAAAGAGTTTTTCACAGCTTCAAGGATGGTGTTAAAAGGAGTAGCTATTGATTGGAGTACTTACCTACTCACTAAAATGGATCAACATTTCGTCAAAGTCACCAGGGGCAATGTTACCAATGTCACCTATGGATCGTACTTGTCTGCCTTCTTGACCTACTCAGGTTTACAGAAGAGTATATCTCCACCTCCTCCATCTGATCCAGTACCTCCTCCTCCACCTTCAGATGAGTCAAAACCAATTGATCTAGAGGATTTGGATTCTCCTCCTCCCCTGGTCATACAGCGCAAACGCTTGAAGCGGGTAGCGGATAAAGCTCCTTCAGTTTTTCCTTCAGTGCCCATTCCTGCTACCTCTGGCAGTGATCTCCCTGGGTATCTCACATGTAATAACCTATTCAGAGCATATCGAGAAGGTTCGTTGGATATATCAGTCCCCTTACTGAACAGTCTAGTCTTGAGAGATGCCATTCCTTTCCTATGTAAAGACATTCAGAGTTCCATTGAATTGTCAGTGACAGCTTGTGTTCAACAGCTGTATGCTTCCTTTTATGAAGAGCTGATACAGGCTAAGGACCAGTTGCATAAGGTAACATCCGAGTTAGCCTTTGCCAAGGATACCCTAGTAGATTTGTTCAAGCAGATGGAGCAACAAACCCAACTGGTTGCAACCCAAAGAGATGAGATATCTTCTTTGAAGATTCAGCTAACAGAGGCTCAATCAGAGGTTACTAGCCTTTCAGAGGAGAAGGAGAGGATGCCCAGAGAAGCGCAGGAGTTCCAAACTCTTTTAGATGTCAAACTTTCAGCCTTATAGACTGCTAATGACACAGTGGAATCACAAGCCTCCCAAATCAAGCAGTTGCAAGATCAACTGGCAAAGTCACGGTCTGTTCCTCCCAGCCCTCATGTTCCCTTGTTCCCTTCTCTCTCATAGCAGGACTTGGTTGCTCTTCAAAGACATGCTACCTTGTGTCCTCTCTTTCAAGATAAAGTGGAAAGATTGCAATCCAGAATGGATTTGCTATGGTCTACATTTGAGCAATTTCAGGAATATGTTCCACCAGTCCATTCTTTCTTTGTCCACTACCAATTACAGAAGTTGGCCTTCTACATGAAGCTTTCCACGATGGATTTACCTCTTCCAGAGGATGGATGGAGTGGGGCTTGGTCTGCTGAGTTGCTGATAGAGGTGGTAAGGATGGTGTTTGAAGATTCTGTCACGACAGATACCATGTTAATGTCATACATGTATCTACGAGGAGACTTGTTGATTCCAAATGAAGTGGATATGGCCTGGTATGTGGGAGATGTGGTTTTACAAGCTGTTTTGTATGTCAACCATTTGGAGTTGCGCATAGATGACATGTTCCAGAGTTACTCCTCCAAAGTGGCTAATTGCCCTGATAATTCCTGGCATACCATGATTGATTCTGTGGTCCTGAATCAAAGACAGAACACAACCCCTACCTATGCCCAGAGCACTAATCAACTGAGGGTGGATCTCTTAGCTTATCTTTCCAAACATAATCCGTTTGATTCTACCTTTTTTTATGTCTATCAGAGAAGATCTATCTTAGGACCTTCTGTTCCTACCCTACTGTCTTACCAACAAATGGCTCACCGATATGATATATATCTTTTCCTCTGTCAATCCAATTCCACAACTATCTTACCCCTTCTTTTCCAACCTTCATCTTTTCCTCAAATTCCCATTTTTACATACTATTCTTTTATTGAGAATAGAGTATTTTCCCCTTCTCCACCATGTCCTTCTCCATCCATTCATGTACCTTCTCCATCCATTCATGTACCTTCTACATTTCCTATTTATCAGTTAACACCCTTTTTAACTGATTCCTTACAATTTTCAGCCACTCCTTCTTTAAATTATTCTTCCTTTTATGATTTTGCCTACCCCTCTCTTCATCCACTTTTCCTTATTCCACTTCCGTCTCCTAACACTTCTATATCTCAACCACCTCAGTTGGTTAGTGACTATGACGGGTTTGATCATCAGATTTACAAAAGACGGGGATGGAGCTTGAATGATTCCCTTACAGGACCTCAGATAAACTGGCCAGTAATTCCAGGAGAATGGACAGCTGCCAGTCAGGCATACCAGAACTATATTCATTTTGCTTAGCAGTATTAACAGTCTGCAGATCCTTCAGTGAGATTAACTGCTCATTTTGCTTGGTATCTGGCGTATATGCATAGGCATTCTCATAATGATTCAAAGCCTATTCCAAAGTTGTGCATGAATGTTAATGTGAATATTGATTCCTAGCAGCTGGATATATTGTATTTTCATGCCCTCTTTTTGCCTAACAGATACCTTGTCCTGTTGGAAAGGATGTGCTGCCTTCAGTTTTTTCAGAATCCTCCCAAGACATTTGTAGATGAATCCTTGTGTATGGATCGTTTCTGAAATCACCAATCTTTTAAGAGGGATCATCTTCATTAATACCTTTTCCAATGTATGGTGGATGCTTTTCAATGAAAATCTCTCTTTTTGAAGGAGTCATTCAGATGGTTGTGTTGTGTGTAGTGTTTGTGTTGTGGGTTAATTTATGTAATAAGATCATGGTGATTGCCTATTGGATTGGCTTTCGTGCGAGCTACATTTTGGAGAATTGTGGTGATGGGGTCGTGGTTGGAGAGTTGACGATGCTGATGCAAAAGAAGAAGCAAACTCTTATATCCTTTATAAGTTTGTTGTGATTTCCAGTTTGATAAGAAGTGTTAATGTATAAAGGGTTTTCCTTTCGTTGTATTTTTATATCAGATACAAGTGATAAGTTGGGGTCATGGTTGGATGGACTGTTTTTGAAGAGATATTGAAGATCAAAGTTGAGCTTTTGAATGAACTTGTATTCCCTTTTTCCTGGGTCGCGAGGACGCTTCCTTATTAAGTGTGGGGATATGTTGAATGTTGAAATGACTTGTTTTTTGGCTGATTTTTGTTGTTTTTGAGACCTGAATGGTTGATTTTATGAGATGATTGATTGGTTTGGAAGTAGTTTGAGAGTGTTTTGGATGATATTGATTATGTTTTGGAAGCTCATGATGTTTATTAGTGGAGATATGAGGTTCTGATATGTTCTGATTGGTTATGATTGGTTATGTATACCTTCTGTATAGCTTCTGTTTTGTTCTGATTGTCTTCTGAAAGGAGGGATGGATTGATGATTGATGAAGGTTGAGATATTGTGAAAGCTTATTGAATAGTTTTTGAGAGTTTGAAATGGTTTGAGTATGAGTTATGAGGTTTTGATGACCTTCTGTAACCTTCTGTAGGTCTTCTATAGAGCTTCTGTCTCTGTTCTGTAACTGTACTGTCTCTGTTCTGGTACTGTACTGTGACTGTTCTGTATGCTTCTGTAGAATGTATGTGTAGCTTGGGAAAGTTTTCTAGCCTTGGAAAGAGGTGAATACAAGTGCAAAAGAGCTAAAAGAAGTGAAAGAAGTAGCTGTTGAAGACTCAAGTGAAGACTGGAGTGAAGTGACAGTAGTGAGCTATGAAAGGACACTGTAGTGGCTCTGGTGACTCTTCATATCAGACATACCTCTTGGGAGGGGTATCCATGACCTAAGAAGGATTATTGAGAGTGATTTTGAGAGATTGTAGTGAGGATATGATGTATTATTGATGGAGAGAGAGAGAGAGAGTCAGAGATAGCCAAATCTATTGAAATAGAGTGATTGTATATGAGAGATTGAGAGAGAAGACTTTGAAGATATTGAAGATGAATACTATGTGATGTATTTCCATTCAAAGATGGTGTATTCCTTTGCTTCTTTGTTATATTGATGGATTTTGTGAAGATATTAAAGAATATGGTTGATTCTATTAAATCCGTGGGAGATCTACATGATGTTGCATAAAGATTTGTTGTGCATGGTGTTCTTTTCTTCATTGTGATCATATAAAACCTAATAAAAAAGGTTGTTGATGTTACAAGATAGATTTTCTTGCAAGAGAATTCCCTTTTCCTTGATGTTCCTCTTGGGGCTCCAACACTCATAAAAAGAGGCAACAAAGTATCAAAGATTTCTTGTGAGTGTACATCTGTCTCTTTTGTACATGAATGTAAAGGTTGAACATCAACTTTCACAAAGACAACATTGTAGCTAACCAAGATATGCTTACTTTGTGAAGGGTAGAACTTATAACCTATCCTTTCATTTCTATACCCAACAATATTAACTTTTAGAGCCTTGTCATCTAACTTACTATGTTTTTGCAATAGACCAAAAGCGTAAGCCAAGCAACCAAAAACATACAAGTGAGTCACATACATTTTTTTGCTATGCCAAGCCTCATACAAAGTAAAACCTTACTAAGATACTTGTGAAGTACATAGGCTATACAGAAAATAGTGTCAAGCTAAAAACTATGTGGCAAAGCTTGACTCTTAATCATGCATAGTGCTATCTCCATGAGTGATCTAGTTTTTCTCTTAGGTACACCATTTTGCTATGGTGTATATGGCACTATACATTGGTGTTTTATCCCACATTTAGCTAGATATGCATTACATTCCTTAGACATATACTTCCTCCCCAGTCAAAGCGGAGAGAGCTCACTTTACATCTTGATAAAATTTCAGCCATGCTAACAAATTGGTTGAAGCACAAAAATACTTGAAACTTAGCTTTTGAACCATACACCCATGCATGCTTGGAATATTTATCAATGAAAGTCATGAATTAAGGTAGTTGTCAAAAGATGTTGTTTGTATTGGACCACAAATATCACTGGGTACTAGATAAAGCTAGCAAATAGCTCTCACTAAACAAAAATTTGAAAATGAAGAACACTATATTTTACCCAATATACTACCTTCACAAATGTGTTTTCTAGGTACCTCAAGAGTAGACAATCAAAACACCATATTAGATTTTTCTAGATGCAACAAATTAGCAAAATTCAAATGACTAGAACACGCATACCAAAGTTTTGCATCAAAAATTGCATGTGGATCTACAATAATTCATGTCACTTCTTTTACACATTTTCCATAATTATTGGTTTTGTGTTTTTAACAAATCTTGTCTCATTAATGGGTCATGGAGTACATTTTTTTCCATGAGATGAGGTCAAAAATGCACATTGGCAATGCATGGGGACGAGAGAGTGATAGTGAAGGAGAAAGATGATACGATGTGATCAAATGTAAAATAGTGATGTTTGCATCATGGAAAAACACGAACATGAAAACTTGAAACAATAAAGATCACAAGTAAAATTTAATTCTAAACAATCCATAACTTCGAATGCTATGCAATAAAAATGAAGAATGGACCATTCAAAGGGACAAATAGGGTTGCCACATCAAAATCGAGTTCCAATAACAAAGGGATGCTCACATGGAAAACTTAATTCTAGTACCAAATAGGTGTGTTCACATGGAAAGCACCCAAGGAGGTAGCATTGTTATTGGAGACCACCACATTGTTGTCGACGAAGAAGCATACATTACTCAACTGACTAATCACAACCCCACAATCTACAAAGTTAAGTAAGATGATTCATAAAAAATAAGGAAAAGAAGAATAAGGTAAATAGTATGAAAAAGAAGCAAATAGTTCCTTATTCTCCTGAATATATCCCTTGCGAGCCCAACTCTTGGCCACTTCTAGGATTTAATGATTGCATATAGCTTTCATACATGTGTTGTTTGTCATGAGAGTAGTAGCAAAATAAGAAGTGGTACTGGTGCCTATAGGCTAGCATGAAAGAACCCACTACATATGTGGAGCCTAAAGACTCCCTACAAGCAATGCAAGACCCCAAAACATGGATTGTATTGCCTTCATCCACAACTTGGGGGTATAGGAAATAATGAGAGCCTTTTGCCTCCCTCCAATTCTACTATTAGTATTTTAAGGAAATTGCTTTAGACCTAAGCCTCTTGACTCTCGACTGTGAGCAAATCACATTCCATTTATAGGACAAACATTAAAATGCCATTAGTAAAGAGTACAAAATAATACCAATATTATCAAAAAGCACCAAAAGATAAATCATAATGTACCAAAATATACAAAAAATATACCAAAATGTTTCAAAAGGTATCAAATAGCACAAATAGTTGGGTATAAAATGCACTATGATATATATAATAAAAGTGTGCAAAAATTACCAAATAGTACCATAAATTACCAATCACTATTTGATATTCAAAAAATAAAAAGGACCAAATAGTCCCAAAATACTGAAAAGTACCAAGAGATGGGGGGTCCTTTGCCAAGCAATGGGGGGCCCTCTGAAAAAGTTCACATGAGGATCACCACCAAGTGATGGGAGGTCCTCTGCCAAGTGATGGGGAGTACCAAACAATATTTGATATTCAAAAATATAAAAAAGTATTAACAAATACAAAAAATACCAAAAATTTACAAAGCAACGAGGGTCCATTCCCAAGCGATGGGGGGCCCTCTGCCAAGCAATGGGGGGTCCTCTGCCAAGTGATGGATGGTTCTCCAAAAATTTCATATGAGGGTCACCACCAAGTGATGGGGGCTCCTCCACTGTAGTGAGGTGCCTCCCTTTCTTAGTGGTGATCCATACAATGATTGGTATACATGAGGGCCACCACTAAGAGATATGGGGGCCCTCTGCCCTAGTGAGGGGCCTCCCTCCCTTGGTGGTGACCCACCCATAGGGTGACATTCGATGTACATGAGGGTAATCACCAAGCGATATGGGTACCCTCCATCATAGTTAGGGGCCTCCCTCGCTTGGTGGTGACACATACAACATTTAGTGCACATGAGGGTCAACATCAAGCCTGATATACCAAAATCTACCAAAAGGTTTCAAAATATACAAAACTATTTTAGTGAAAATGTACCAAAATTACTAAAATGTTCTAAAATGATCCAAAATTTTCAAAAGGCACCAAAATAAATACAATAGTAGGCCAATAGGGTATATTAGCTACCAAAAGAAAAGGATGATGCCAAATGGTAAGGCAAAAGTATTTGTTAAGCTTCCACCTCTTGGGCAAAAAGCTGCGAATCCTCAACGGTTCTAAGTCGATGGAGCACATGCTTCGATGCATTCAAATTAACCTCCACTTCATTTAACCCTTCAACATCAGACGGACCTTGCTGGTGTATCTCCTCTAATAAGCAGTGCTTAAACATGGTAATATTGTCCTTAATTCTCTTAGCCATGGCATTGGAGTCCTCAACCCTCAATAACTCTCCTTGTTTTGTTGGAGAGATTCCCTTAGCTCATGTAACCTACTCAACTTTTGTGTGCAACTTGTCAGAACTCTCTTAGCAATGCCCTGCAAATAAAATACGTAATCTAGTTCAGGAGGTTTTGACTTGAAAATATTATCCTCTTTAGTGCATATGTTGCTTGCACCTTGTGTGCAGTTGGTCTTTCTGTGTTCAAACCATGCAGGTCACCTTGAAATACATCATTTTCCCTCCTCCAATTGTCCAACTTCCTTTCCAACCCTCCAAGCTTGCTTTTGCACATGCCTAGAATGGTTGCCCTGAACTTTGGCCATGTAATCTTATGTGCGGAAGGGTTTTCTTTTGAAGCACTACACCTCTCAAATGCATAGCACTTGGCAAAATTTGTTGTGATCTCCCCACAGGATGGGGGGCCTGATAAACCTTGTGGAAGAGCAGTTTGTAGTCCTCAAAAAATTTAGATTATAGATGGTTCTTTTGATGCTATTGCTTGAATGCTGTGAGCCATTGTTAGTGGGGACATCAAAATCAGGATCAAGTTCCAAGTGACCTTCCCCTCAAGGCTCAAGCCATACTCCTCTTGTAATTCCTATGCTATAAAGTAGAATTTGCTAAGTATTGGGTACTCATCCCTTTTGTTTTTTCTTCCAATGCACAACTACCTAACGAGTGGTTACATGGCACCCAAAATTCATTCTATAACTAACTATATATGATCATGCAAGTGACAAAGTGATTGCTTATTGCTCATTCTCATTGTCGACTTGTTTTGTAGCTAAGATGAAGTGTTTTCTATGGTCTCACCAAAGAGATCATCTATCCTCTCCGACGTTGGGACAATGGCTATGGGGCTTCGCACCTTAAATTGACACAAAAGATGCTAGGAAGCAGAAGCCTCAGCACAATAGTCCTCAATAATAAGCAAGAAGAACAAACCATTGAGCATGAAGAGCAGACCTGCATGTGCCTTCTTAATAGGAAGCTTGGAATGTGCCATGGTTGTGATGATGTAGGATAGAAAAGTGAAGGGTAAAGTGAAGAGTAATGGGAAAATTTGAAAGGAGAGACTTGACTTAAATATGAAACTTTTAAACTTATTGTACTATAAATGAACTTTAAAATAACTTTAGTATAAATGAACTGTAGCATAAATGAACTTCTCTCTCTCTCTCCTAGGCTAGCAAATCTTCCAAGGTTTGGAATTTTCAAATCTTTGTCTTAGGTTTTCAAAATCAACTTTTCATAATTTAAATTCAAATTTTTGAAAGTTCTAAAAATATATTGTACCTATAGTCAAATAAAGGACTCAAGTAGAGATAATCTTAAACTTCACTCTCTAAGATAGGCATTATTACATTCTCATTTCTCCCAAGAAGTGTGGTTTAAGATTAATAGACCAAAAAGATAGAGCAATCGATATCAAAACTTTGAAAAACATAGTTCAAACCTTTGAAATTTACAACAAATTTTACAAAATGCTATTTTGGACAAATTCAAAATTTAAATTCAAAATCCTCTTTTTGGCTTAAGATAGGAGTGTTAAAGACATCTCATGTTTAAGTCAGGAGTATTTATGAGTCATATCCTTAGTACTTGTACTCTCTCTTTGACTCCAAATGCATCAAATTTGTACTTTTTATCTAGGTCTCCATTTCTTGCTATCTCTCTCTTGGGTTGCCAACCATTTTGCATGGTGTTGTCTAGCTATGTTGTTTTCATATCTTGCTTTCCTCACTTCATATATTGCCCTACTTATAGATTCTACTTGAGAGGTTTTGGATGACTTTTTTTTTTCCTCGTATTGTATCTCTAATCTTATATACCACCATTGGAATAATTGCCTCATAGAATTTGAATCATTGATGCCACCTCCATGGTCAGTTGCCTTTTGAAAACCGCAACAAGCTTGCCAGTGAGATCATTCCATGTCTTGAGTTGACCATACTGCTAAACTCCTTTGATCTGCCAAGTATGGTAGTAGTTTCACAAGTATATTGTCTTCCTCATCTCGAGGTGGACATACAAACTTCCTAGCCTTGGGTCTGCCAAAGCATGGTTTCCAAGGAATGTTTCCACTCTTGCCCGATTTTTTCTCGTCCTTTTTCAAGTCTACTTGGCCCCCATGCAATCCAACTTCAGAGAGGACTTGTTCTACCTTCCTACATGTAGCATCATCTTCTGACACATGGCACATCTTGTATGCGAAGCATATATATTCATATACCAACTTCTCAATTATTCTAACCAAACAATGCAATGCGAAAAAGTAAACCCTTGTCAATGGTATTTCCAAAATAGGGCGCCAATTTGGATCCATTGGGACTAGCATTCCATTTTTCATGATTTTTTGATCATGTGTTGGAGCACCTTGTTGTCCTAACTTGGCAAGCCATTCTTTCTTTCTGTCTTTCCCTTTCTTCCTAGTTTGCATACAATATGTGCATGGAAATTTTGCATTTGTTACATTCGATAAACCAAACATACACTTCATTGTTTTTAATTATGCTGTTGAATAACACTGGGTATATTAGTGAGGTTTAAAAAAACTTTGAGTAATTCATAATCCTCCTTTGGTATTCAAATGCTACAAGCCACCATATTTCATTCTTTGATTGCACATTCAAGTGTAAAGATGATTAGCTACTGTGAGCAACTTCATGATATATACAAGATTGGGTACATGTTGTTGCAAGATAACAAGTAGTTCAAAGTGGATATCATGGGTTAAAGAGTAATATTAGAAAGAACAAATATGATTTTATATGATTGATTCAACATGCTTCTAGATAGATTAATGATACAATTTGATATCCCCTTGCCAATGTGAAGATGTTTGAGTAAAGCCTTGATTGGATTTAGATTGCACATTTTTGTTTTTGAAATAAGGTATTAGGATGCATGATTTTGAGAGATAATCATTCACCCAATACAGTCAAATGCAAAGTGGTGGTGGCATGTAATTCAATAGCACTAGATTTATAACCCATAGAGAGGTGTTGTGATTCAGGAGGAGATGTAAGAGATTGAGGTTGACAAGTCAACACCATAAGCACCTTCCAATAGTAATAGCAAAGCTAAAGATGAGTATGTGCAGGAGTGAGGTGGTATGAAGAGGTATTTATAGCCAATTTCCATGAAGGGACCTAAGAGGGGAGAGAAGAGAATAGAAGAGAGAAAAAGAGCGCAAAGGAGAGAGAAAGATGGGAAAGAAGGAGAGAGAAGGCTAGAGCAACTTAAAAGTTGAAAGACAGAGTTGTATTATTGTCGAAAAATAATAGTTGTATGTATGTCCTTTACACCTTGTATATACCTCTATCCACTCTCTTGTATTCTATCCCTACCTAAAAATTTTTAACTTTAAAAAAAAAAGTTAGGACTTACTACAATGTATGGGATATGAGTAAAACACAGCAATACTCTTTTTAGACATTACAAAATATAAAATAGTGAAAAATCCAAGAATGGTTTTCATTGATGTCAAGATCCAATGCTTGATTTATAAGTATTATACTCACACATTCAAGTTTTTTCCCCTTGATAATCTCACTCTCGTCAAGTTTAAGGATAAGCTTGCCTTTATATTCTTCCAAAGACATATTGTAGAACTTGACCATAGCCACGTGCACCCTACATATATCCAATACAAAGTTGGTGGATGCATTCAATACAAAGATAAATTCTTTGGAACCATACTTCAGTATGTGTGATGTGTTTCAGATGTGTAGGCTTACCAATCGATTCTAAAACTTTCTCATTTAGTTGTTTTTTAGCCTTCTTCACATGAAATGGTTTTGGTAGAGGCACTACTCGCTTAGTTTTGAAGACCTGCTTAAAACCTGTATCCAATCGTTTACAGTTCATATTGTATGACTCAAAACTTAGTCCCCCCTTATCACATAATCCCTAACCATCTGTAGCAATAAATAGGTTGTTTATATCCCTAAGACATTCACTTGCAACACCATCCACAATATCCCTAAATTTACAATTTTCAATGCATTTTCGACCATATCCTTGCTAAGGACTTTAGCAATAGTGTCATTCTCTGCATGAGGAAATATATTTTTCATTGTAGCAGATTGAGCATATGAGCATATATTCGTCTATGATATTGTTCACTTCCTTTGGTTAATTGGTGAATTGGTTTAACTACTCGAATGCATTGACATGCTTATTTGGTTTTTAAAGTAGGCCCAATCTCCAAAGTTTTTATGAGCTTCCTCTTTAAGTTTCTATTCTCCTTCTCCAACTCCATAATTTTAGACTGTAACTCAATAACTCGTACCTATGTAGCATGCATAGCTTCTTCAATAATAGACATTGCTTATTGTAGGCTTTGATTCTCCCTATCCTTCTCAGCCAACAATCTATCTTTTTCCATCAAAGTTTCCACACAACCTTGTAATCTTGTTTGCATATTTGTTAAGGCTTAATGAACCCCTGCTGTGCTGATCCTTGTGTCACAAGTCTATATATGTATCCATACAATTCTTCATTGCCTTCACAAATAAACTTTACAAATGATGTAAGGCCATTAAATTGCGGTGGCCTTTGAGTTAGTGGATCAAGTGGATAAATGCACCCATCAACCCAAAGATCCACATTTTTTTCCATGTATTTATTTATTGTTGCATCATGTATCTTATTGCATCATCCCTTTCCATAGTTCTTTTGAACAGTGGTACATATTCATTCTCCAATTGAAAGTGAATATCTCTCTTTCTCTTAGTACGTCCTGTACCTCCATTCTGCAAAGAAAAATGTATGACAATTTTAACTTGGATTAACATTCAAATCACATAATTATACCCCTTTGATTCACTATATTTGTATTCTTTTTTACCCAATTGAATCTTGACTCTTTCACTTGATTTCAATCATGATAGACCCTAATCAACCCCTAGTTATCCTCTAATAACTTCTTTTTAAGCTCTAATCTTATCTTCTATTCTATCCAAAATATATTCTCTCTCTCTCTCTCTCTCTCAACAAGAATTGGTCAAAGATTATTAAACACATTTATACAAAAACTTGGATAGTGAAGAACATCATCTTATCTTCTGCCCAAATGTACTCTCTATCACTCTATCACTTATTTTCTTAGTTCATCTCACATAGTCAGATTCTCTCTCTCTCTCTCTCTCTCTCTCTTCTAATAAGGGTGGTGCTACTATGACCAACAATGGTGGCCCTAGTGTGGTCAATAATGATGGCCCGCCTATTGAGAATAATGGTCCACCATTGTCCAAAATGGTGGTCCATGTGCTCCGATTGCTCCAACTCCCATTATTGCTCCAACTGGTAATACACGTCCTCCAACACATAAGAAGTAAATATGGAGACTATGCAAAATTGCTCTTCATGAGATAAGGGAATTCTAAAAGATTGCCAACTTAATTATTCCTAAGGCACCATTCTCTAGGTTGGTGCGAGAAACACTACAAGATCTGCAATCATGACATCATCACAAGTTCTTTTCAAGGAACCATGCACGAAATGTGGGGTTATGGTCAAGTCAAATGTTTCTTGCTCTCTAAAAGGCAACTGAAAGCTACTTGATTGATCTCATGTCCGATGGTCAACTTCTAGCCATTCATGCCTGACGTATCACTATTAAGCTTGTACATTTGATTCTTGTTTGTAGGATTCGCAACAACAAGGATGCATTTAATCTTAATGTCAACATGCTTTGAGAAGCTACCTTGTATATGGATCTATGTTTAGCTCACGCCTAGTTGTAGATTTTAAGGAGCTTAGTTTGTGGTTATTCTTCCAATAGACCTTCAAATATTTAGTTGCAATGGCCTTCAAAACTGAGCTAAGTTTTTCCTAGCTCTAGTTGTACTTGGTGCGATGTACTATCTATCATGTATTTTGTGCTTTCATAATGCCATATTCGATAAGTGATATTCTATTTTATCCATTACTTGCATTATGTGAATTTTTAAGTTTCCAAAATTTTAAGTAGTTTCATTTAGGCTAAATTTTATATCCAATCATGTACACATCGATGAACAGTTGTACTTGGACTGATGCACTATATCTTTACTGTATTTTATGGTTTGTCAATACTATATTTGATATATGATGTTCCATTTTGCCCATGATTTGTATTTTGTGAATTTTTAAGTTTCCAATGTCGCACGTAGTTTGGTCAAGAATACATTTAATATGCAAATATGACACTCGGTGAATTTTTTTTTTTGTTCTCTGAGTGAAGTATAATCTAGTTAATGCATTTTTCAAAAAAAGATTTAATTGTCAATTTTATAAATCAGAATCTTAGGAAACTTCACCCATGTGCCAAGCATAATAAGAACTCATGAAAACTTAAAAAATGGCCCCATCAGAAGGCTCTGGGACACCTAGTCGAAGGTTCGCATGTGGAGCCACGATTTCCCAAATTCAAGGCCCCACACACAAGCCTTCAGCCAAGTGTCCCAAATGCTTCTGATGGGACCAATTTCTTTTTGGGTGGTTCATATGTACTAGAAGAGTCTATAGGTAAAATTCCACATCAATCTGATCACTAGTCATATTTTTTCTGAAATTTGGATACATTAATTCAAGTTTATGGATTTTTAAAAAGTTTGGCTATAAGTTGAAAGTTCCATCTCATTTTATCCATTTGAGTTTTATGTTTCAAGTTCTCGCTCCTAGAAAGAAGACATGGAATGCACCAAGAAAGTAGCTCCGAGATTCCCCCGAAGAACTCCCACACAGAGGCAACCTCCCCTTGGTGCACCACCACCACCACCACCACGTCACCATCGCAAGCATCGATGGAAGCCAGGCACAATGGCCCTCTGAGAGAAGTGCCATTATACCATGCACCTCTTGATACCAAAGGCTGCATTCCAAAAGGTGGTGCAGGAGACAATGCAAAACATACTAATTAGAACTAGAAGGGTGCACTTCCTAGATAGTTCAAGTGTGGATTGACCTGATCGGTGGATTGCCCAAGCTCTCCTTGCACTACAGGAAGTTGTAGAAGCCTTCCTAATTGACTTGTTTGAAGACTTGGTCTATGTAGTAGTGCATGTAAGAAGGGTCATCGTCACTAACAAGGATCTACAAATAGTGAGATTCTTTCAGCGATGGGAGGGACAGTCCTAGCAGAGAGTAGCAACAATAGGGGTCTAGATCTATGGAAGCTAGCTTCTAAAATGATTTTGTAAAACCTTACTTATATTGGATCCTCTATAAATTTATTTTTGTTATCCTTATGTGTCTTTGGATAAATAAATGTTATGCACGAATTTGATAAAGCATTGTGTATTAAATTTAAATGATGAATCATGTTGTGTATAAATTCGATAAATAAGTATTGCATTTAAATACAAATAATAATAAATGATACGTATCACAAACTACATTGCATGCTAATCCAACAACATCGATTTTTAGTAATACAAGAGAAGATTACAAACTGTGTTACATTGCAAAAGAAACACCATTGGGTAATAAGTGCATCTAATCTATCCTAGGCTTATTAGAGCTAGGCTCCCCATGGTTAGAGCTGCTCTTTATCATAGGCAACAATACGTTTTCCCCCAAAATTTCTTGCCTAATGACACTAGGGTCTTCAACTCAAGCAACCATACCACGGGCCACCATGGAGAAAAGTGAGCTAGACTTAGTACTTGTGAACAAGTATAGCAGCTTTGAATGTTGAAGCAACACCACTTTCTCCAACCTAGAGTTGGTCAGTACGGTCTTGAAGGGGACAGCCTTCATCAGTGTCCTCAACTTCAGAAAGTTCTCAGTGAAAGAAAGAGAACATGTCTTATGAAATACTACTATGTCGATGACAAGTTGGCCAATGTACTCTTTCAATGCGGAGTTATGTATCCTTCCTTGGCCACTAGATCAGCCACCTTGCCTAGATGAAAACTCATCTATATAGATAATGTCATGTGTCATATAAGTTCAATATCATACTCACTATTCATTAATATCACACATTGTGACTGTTGGAGTTCCCATTTTGTGTCTCTCTCTTTCTTGCTCTAGCTCTCTCGCCATAGCTCTTCCAAGCAAGTTTTGATCCTTCTCACCTTTCAATTAGTATCAAAGCATGGTTGCTCGAGAATTCCAGCTTGGTTCATGACTCCTTTAGCTTTTTATTGATTACCTAATCTTATTGGGTCTCCTTCCCGGTAGCCATAGCCGACTCTCTCAAGCTCCCGTCACTCCCCGGCTTTCGAGCACCTTCTTGGCCACTTTGAGCACCCTCAGGGCATTGCATCAAAGGTATTTCTTCATTTTCTTTAGGGTTTCATGCTGGTTACAAGTCTACATGTTTGAGAAGAGAAAGGAGGCAGCACCATTGAAGCTCCAGTGCTCCATATCTTGACATAGACCTCTTGTGGCTACTTGAGGTTTGTTGTGTGCCTTCTTTGGCACCCCTTGGAGCTTCCTTACCATCCTAACCAGCACAAAAATAGTAGCAAAAACCGTAGGCAGTGTTGGGGTAAAAGGCCTCTAGGCCTACCCATGTACAGTATGACCACCCATTCTTTATTCATATATAATATGATAGTGCAATAAGGCTGTCAATTCAGTTGGATAGCACCTACATTGTGTGTGCTTTTCTCTCTTGCATCTTCCTCTTCTCCTCCTCCACTGCCATCACATCCCCTTCAACTGGTATCAGAGCTTTGGATCAGAGCTTGATCGTGGAGCTTGGCTCGGCATTACTTCAGCCTGAATTGAAGACCTAGCTTGGAGCTTCAATGACAGCCATGGCTTCTTCCCCCCGAGGTAAGATTTCATCTCCCGCGTCTCCCCAAACCTTATAGGCTCTTTGCAGGTGCTTCTTGGCTTCATTGGGCACCTTGTATACTCCCATTCTCCCCCTTATCCTCAGCATAATCAGCATGCCCCACAGTAGTAGCTCACATTTTTTTGCACCTATTTCAAAATCTGGCTCAAAAATCCCATTTTTTCTCATATCTCGGGTATCTAGAACCTAATTTAGGCAAGGTTAGAGTCTAACTTGGAGTTTTGGCACGCTTCAAATGCAATGGTGATGTCAAATCTACCAAATTCTGATCAGAGAATTTTCTATAATAGATCTGAGTTTATTTACAGCAAGACAATGTCAAGCTCTTAGCTTATGTGATGCTCCCGAGGCTTGGTATTTGATGCCCAAATGCTTTGGGGATGTTTGCCCAATGTTTTGAGATGCTTTGGGACTTGGTTTAAGCTTCCATAGCTCAATTTATACAGGGATTTACTATTGTACATTGTTTGGGCAGCAAGGTTTTATCAGGGACGGCTTATGCATAATGCTCTTTGTTGATATTCGGGTGTCTTGTTGGATGTATTGATGCTTGGTCATCATGGTTTATGCCCGGATATGCTATTTGAGAGCTATTGAGCCTTGATTTGGATACGGGCACTTTGTTCTTGGTTGGGATTTATGCTACCTTGGTTGACATGTTATTTTACCTCTAGTTTAGTTATGCCTATGGTCTATGGGTGCTCCCGACTACTCGGGATGATATGTTGATGTATTTGGATGATGCCACTTTGATGTTTATGCTCCTGGATGCTTCTTGAGAAAAGAGTAGAGCTCAATTCTTGGTTCACTATCATTTCTTTGCAGGTGGCATTTCACTTGACAAGGTTTATGCCCCATGCTACCCATTATGGGACTGGTGTCTGATGTGGATGCTTTTGGGTTCGGTTGTAGTATGGCACATGTTTGGGCTTGAATCGACTTGCATTTGAGAATTTTGTGGAGCAGTTTGCCTTTGGTTGGCTTATTACTTATGCAATGCTTTTGGGTTCGGTTGTTGTAGTATGGCAAATGTTTGGGCTTGAATCGACTTGCATTTGAGAATTTTGTGGAGGAGTTTACCTTTGGTTGGCTTATCACTTATGCAGCTTGGATGCTATTTGGCTCTTAATGCCTCAATTATGGATCTTGGATTTACTTGGATGCAGATACATGTTTTGAGCAGTTCTTGCTCCATTGTCTTGGCAGTTATTGAGATTTCATTGCTCATTGATGCTTGGTTCTTTGTGGATTACTCTTTGATCACTAGACTTCTTGACAATGCTTGGGTTTAGCAGTTATGGTTTTGTTGCTTCTGTGTTGCCTATCTTCTATGCTAGTCAGGTTGCTTTTGCCATATAGGTCAGAGAGCAGTTGCTCTTTATGCTTACCCAACTATTCACTTTGTCTACTATCATGTACTTTACAGAGCCACTTATTTGGATGTTGTTATACAGATACTTGGGCTTCTCCTAGAGCTTGACCATTACAGGATCTTATGCCACTTACCAGTCTTGCATTGACTTGGATGCTACTATGTGGTCTGATGTACTACAGAGTCATGTTTGCCATTATGGTTATGGGTTGATTTCATGGCTGAATACCATATGCTCTTATGACAGATGTCTTATGCTTTACCGTATTATGGTTGGTTATGTCATGCAGTTGGCTACGACTCTTCTTCATGTGGGAGCTTTTGCATCCTTAGTTGATGCCTTTATGTCATCCCGCCTGCTAAGGTTTCATGAGCCTTTGCAGCATGCTTATATCACTGATGTACTTGCAGATGATTGTCTTTATGAGTAGGTTCTCTATGTTAGGATAGCCCTCGACTCCTTGAGCTCCGTGGATGCTATGGATAGCCCTATTCATGATGACTTGGATTCCTTGTCATCTTCTATAAATTCTTCTTCTACAGATGTATGCTTCCATTGTGGGAATCTTGGGCATGTTAAAAGAAAATGTTTCAGATGGATTAGAAAGTAGCAAAGACAGAGACGGACTCGACATGAGCAGAGAGTCAGAGATACAACAGACACAACAGGTGTTACCACTCTTACTAGTGGTGAGGTACATGCAGTTACCCATGATGATGCAGTTGAGCATGTACTCCTGTCATCTTGTTTCCCTATAGCTTACTTGCTTAGTGATCAGGCCTATGCGTTTGATTGGCTTTTGGACTGTATTGCATCTTGTCATCTTACCCCTCATAGAGCATGGTTCTCTTCTTACATAGAGGTTGACGGATGTATTGATTTGGGCCTTGAGCAGTCTTATGCTATTGTTGGTACAGGGGATATACACCTAGCTTTTCCTAATGGGACTTCTCTTATACTTAGGGATGTTTTACATGTTCCCATGTTTAGTAAGAGCTTGATTTCTATCAGTCAGTTGCATAATGTAGGATATACTATTTCTCTTCAGGATAGGTCATGGAAGATCTGTCATGGTTGATTGGTTTTGGCCAGAGGTTCTAGAGTTGGTTCTCATTACCCAGTGCATGTCTCTCATGTGGGAGATTCTATGGTTGTAGTTATCCGGATACCACATGCATTATTATGGCATTATCGCCTAGGCCATATGCACCATAGAGAGATGGATATCTTGTCTCGTTTAGACTCATTGTTGCCTCCTATGTCACTTACAGATATTGATGCTTGCCCTAATTATTCTTATGGTCCTTGCAAAGCCCCTTTGGCTCATGGTGATCGTGCGAGGCATGATTCTCTAGATCTTGTCCATTGTGCAGTTTATGGACCTATGCCTACCCTGTCACTTGGTGGAGCTTCACATTTTGTGACCTTTGTGGATCATGCTACCCACTGTGTTTGGGATTTTTCCTTGGTACGGATTGAGGATGCTGCAGTTATGCTTGACAGGTTTACGGATTCTGCTAGTTGCAGGCCTAAGTGCTTGCAAATGGATTATGAGAGTCATGCTATCTCTCCTAGCTTTCAGTCCTATTGTCAGCAATCTGGCATTGATTTTCTATGCCCATGGTATTATGGGATTGCTCATGGCATGTGCCTAACTCTATAGGCAAAGGTTGCTTCCATGCTTACCACAGCTGGGTTATCTTATGGCTTTTGGGTTGAGGCCCTTATGATGGCAGTCTATTTGGTTAACAGGATGTCGTGCTTGACCTTGGATTGTATTACACCCCATGAGGCATGGAGTGGCATGCAGCCCTCCTATGATTACTTGAGGATGTTTGGCTACCACGCATCTATACGTATGCCACATGAGCCTATGCCATATAGATGTATCCTCCTTGGTTATGGAGATGGTGACTTTAAGGCCTACAAATTATGGGATTTGGATGCCCAACAGGTCATACACAGCCGTCATGCTATCTTTTATGAGATGCAGACACCTCTTAGGCCTCTTGATGAGCATTCAGTACACTTTATGGTTGATTTTACAGCAATTACAGTGCCATTACAGCAAGCTGTTTATGTTGAAAATGAGGCACTTATTGGCCTAGATGAGGTAGCTATGCATAGCAGTCAGGGTCAAGATGTTGATGGTCAGTTGCTAGACCCCTTGCAAGCTCATGAGAGTTGTTTTCTTATAGTTTTGTAGGCTGGACAGCCAGCCATATGTCAATCTTCCGCTTTGCTGAGGCCACATATAGTCTTGAGACCCTGTTGCACGAGTGTCCGGGATGTTGGCTCTCTTTCAATGATTGACTTTAGAGAGTTTGATTGCTCTCTGTACTCTGATGCTTTACAGCTGTGCATTGATGAGTTGTGCTTGCTTCATGAGAAGCATTGGATTGCTCCATTGTATGGAGCTGCAGGATTGCTTATCTCCTGGATGTCATGGACTCGGGGATGCTTGACTCTTCTTCTGTAGAGGTTCCCGACACTTCTTGCACAGCTTGCTTTCTGATTGGGCGTTGGGTGAGATGTCATGATTCCTCACCTTGTCTTTTCTTTTCTTTTCTTTGTTTTCACTCCCCAGCCACATTGGCCTTTTAGTGGGAGGTTGTTAGGGTAAAAGGCCTCTGGGCTTGCCCGTGTACACTGTGACCGCCCATTCTTTATTCATATATAATATGATAGTACAATAAGGCTGTCAGCTCAGTTGAACATCACCTACATTGTGTGTGCTCTTCTCTCCCACATCTTCCTCTTCTCCTCCTCCACTACCATTGCATCCCCTTTAGGCAGATCATAATGATTTGCACCGCCTGATCTACAGGTCCCTTGGACAGCTCCTATCCCGCTTGTTGAAGGTCATGCCTTGCTCCTGAATCATTGTGGCACCCTTGGCAATGATGCTTGACATGCTTTGAAGCCTCCCAAGCCTTGGACATTGATCTAAGGTCCTATAGCATTGTTTTGAAATAGTTTACAATAGCTTATAGACATTAAATGTCAATGCTACACTAGCAGTTGATGCCTATGTTTGTTTGGTGCTTCCTAGTTAAGTGGTTTGATACCTATTGATGACCGATTATTGGGGGATGCAAGGCATATGTATTGCCATGATATTGGACTGATTTTTGGGCCAAAAAATCTGAGATTTGAATAGTAAATCATCAATGTACAACAATGGGCTAAAGCCTATTACTTCATGTTTGCTTATGCCTCTTGGAATCCGGACATGCTTTGGAGATATACATTGATGTAGTGACTCTCAAGGATTGACATAGAGCTTGGATTTGCTATTGGATCATTGGTTGAGCTTGAGCTTGCTTCGCATAGAATTTGGATCTCCATCTTGATGTACTTATGGCATGTACGTTTCTTATGTCTGGACTGGTCTTGACATGCTTGGCCTATGCCACTACTATATGCCCATTACATTGTCTTGAGTTGGATGCTATTGAGCCTTGCTTTGGCTTGACATTTGATTGCTCGGCGGAGCTTACTTTTGGCTTGCCAGAGTTACAATGTGGATATACTTGATGTCTGTGGATGCTATACGGACTATATACTCATAAGGCCTTATTGATACTTGATCTTGGATCTTCTTGCACTGGTGCTCTCATATGCCCTTTTTGAGCTCCTTTGCTTGATATTTATAGATTTTGTGCCAGTGGGAGCGTCTTTGGATGCTTGGAAGACATTGAGTAGGCTATTTATGCTACTTAAGAATTTGGATACTTGAGACTAGGATCTTCACTTGGATGTTGTATGGTTGATATGCCATGGTTCTCACAAATATACTTGGGATGATTTGGGCTTTGCACTCCTTGAGCATACACCTATTTGTGTCAGGCCTTACCAGTGTTGTGTACACTTTGCCCTATTACACAGGGGGTGTGCCGGCTTACTAATGGATTCATTTGACATGCTTGGGTGTTTTCTCGATGTCCATATGATTTTCACATGCTGATTTATGCCCGCTTGATGCTGGTTATGCTTTGACAATTAGTGGTTGACTTGGTGCATTCATTTTGTCTATAGTTTGCTCTCATTGTACCTGACTGTAATTTATTACAACAAGAAATTATGCATGGATTGTGATGTATTTTTCATGGTGAATCATCCCGATTTTATGTATTTTTTATGGAACTTGGTGGGCAACATCATTAGCTATCAATTCTCGTGGTCATTTTTCCTTGGTTTTGGTGGTATTTTGGTTGTTTACAGCAGAAAACAACAGGCAATTTTGAGTTGTCTGCATCATTTTGGACTGCAGTATGGCATCTTCTTCCACTGATAGTGCTATCTTCAACATCACTAAGCTTGATGGTACAAATTATGACTATTGAAAGAGCCAAGTTTGGTAGGTATTGGTGTAGAAATCGTAGATAAAGCCACTAAGGATGCATGGTGAGAGCAGCCTGAAACTATGACTGATGATGAAAGGGATGAGCTTGATGAGTTATGCAAGTCCACCCTCATCCTATCTCTCACAGAATAGGTGCATTACAATGTGGTTGAGGAAGCACAGAGTGTTTGGCAGATTTGGGGTAATATCAATAACCTCTATGACAAGAAAAGTCTAGCAAGTCAGATGTATTGAGCTGAAGCAACTTATGGACTTGCGCATGAAAGAGAATATGACAATGTTTGCTCATTGGAGCCAGTTCCATGCTATTCTTAAGAACTTGACTTCGTAGGGCATTACCTTCAATGATAAGGTTACTCCATTGTTTTTGCTTGGGATTCTGAGTGAGTCATGGGATGTATTCCGCACTGCCTTATGTGCTCTTACTACTGCTTTGAACTTGCATGATGTAGAGAGTGCTCTTCTGCACACGAAGAGATCAACTATAATAACTTGGATGCCTCTCGTATGTCGCATGCTTTGGCTATTAGAGGCAAAGATGATAATGGAAAGAATGATCGTGGGAATGGTCATGGCAGAGACTCGCAGAAGTCTAGGTCTAAGTCACGTGGTAACTCGCGCAGCAAGTCTCGTGGCAGAAATGCTAATGTATTACATCATCATTGTGGCAAGAAGGGTCACATACGTCCACAGTATCATGAGTTGCACAATGAGAAGCGCAAAGAGAAGGGGAAAGACAAAGTACATGAAAAGTCCTATGATCGCAGCATGGTTCCTGCGAAATCCAATGTGAAAATAGAGGAGATAAATGTCATGCAAACTAAGGACTCTGATGGGGAGTATATACTTGCATCTAGTTCTTGTGATGCTACGCCATTGACAGAGGTTCACTCTATGTATGTGTAGTGTTGGATTTTGGATTCTGGTGCTTCGTTTCATGTTACACCATGCCGTGAGTGGTTTCACTCATGGCATGTTACACCATGTCATGAGTGGTTTCACTCCTACTGCACTGTCTCTGGTTCAGTTCACTTAGGTGATAACAAGTCACTTGCTATTGTTGGCATTGGGGATGTACAGCTACAATTCATTGCTGGAAGTTCTTTTTTATTACAGGAGGATGTACGCCATGTACTTGCACTTACATGCAGTGTGATGTCTATAGGGCAACTTGATGATGCTGGGTTTCATGTCTCTTTTGGGGTTTCTACGTGAAAGATCACACATGGAAAACTTGTGCTTACTAGAGATGCCAAGGCTAGCAGCCTCTATCCTCTTGTAGTTGATGGGTCCTCTATTGACCACGTTTTATCAATGGGTTCTATCCCACATGTATCTCTTTGGCATGCCCATTTGGGCTATATGTCCTTGAAGAGAATGAAATGCTTTTGCAGTACTTACTGCCCCTTGACTATGTATATTTTGATTCATGTGAGTATTGTATTTATGGCAGACAGACTAGGAATATGCATAAGAAGTCCGGTAGGGCACACATGAGTGAGCCCTTGGCATTGGTATATGATTTCCTCAGGCTCCCTCTTGAAACACTATAGCTGCAGTAGCTGAGAGGGCGCATTGATAACTTCTTCACAGACCTCTTGCACATCAGTGCACAAAACATAGATGGAAAATGATACATCATGCTCGATAAGATCCATCGTGATGTGGTCCTAGGATGAGGTGGGTACAGCTCTAGCACAGAGTTGTTGCCCCATATGCACCAAAGCTCGATTTATCACCTTTGTAGGGCTCGATTTGGCACATAGACTATACAAAAAATCTATCGGAATCCACCTAAGAGCAAAGTTCAATATGGAGCAAGTGAGAGGGTTCGCCTCATAACAAAATGATTCCAATATGCTAGAGCTAGGATCTACCATGGAAAGTGAGCTCTCTAGATTCAAGGCCATGCAAAACCTCAAGTAAATCTAGTCCCCTATGGGTGCATAGTGTGTGGAGCTAATCCATGCAGCGAAGGTGGGAGTAGTAGCCATGGCAGAGAAAGAGTGAATGAATGAGAGCACAAGTATAGAGAAGGAGAGAATGAAAGTGAAAATGAGTTTGGAGATCTAGCTTTTATGTATCAAGGGTTTTGAATAAAGATTCTTATAAAATTTTTAACCCTAAAGTTTGAAATTAAAACCTAACCATAGATACTTTATTTCAATAATTGAAAGCCACCATCAAAATTACTCAAACAAACAAATACTTCATTACACTTCATTATATCCTCAAATATGTTTGGATTGTTGAGTAAGTTCAAGTCTAACTAGAAAAAATATTGAATTTTTTTAAGAAAAAAATCTAAAAGCCCTTCAAACACAACAACTAGAAATCTAAATACTTTCAACACTTATTTTCATTCCTTCCAACAACAAATTGAGTGCTCAAAAAATGAGTAGAAGATATGAGTTGCAATATATCGTTATGTAAAGACAATATTCCAAAGGCTACAAAACTCCAGCCTGCAATTTAATTGTGATTTTAACTAGTATGATTGACTAATTACAACATATGTACTCACATGCTTAGATCATAGTAAACCAAAATTATCAAAATTAAAAGTACAGAGAAGTTTTAAAAATTTGTATTCGCTCTTTATAATAATTTTTACAAGGATTCCACTATCTCAAGGATACATGGAGAAGCACATTGCTTACATGTCAAGGATAGTTCACTACGAGTCTTGACCTTTCTATTATCTAACTTGAAATAGAAGTTGCACATGGACTCATTGGACATTAATTGGATTTTTTGTCTCAAAAAAGAAATGGGCCAATGACTATATACACGCTGACTATAAAAGGATTATAACCATTCCACAAGATAGCCACATCTATGAGAGTTGTATGTGTCTCATCTCAAGTATCTTGATCCAAGCTGATCCACTCCCCTCACAAAAGTTGCCATCTTTTATATCAAAAGCAAATGCATAGAGTTTGTCTAGTGATGAAATACCTGTAATTAAAATAAAAAATATGGTAGGTAAAAGTGACTAACACAACAATTCATCTAAGTAATATCTATATCAATTTAATCAAGGCATGCAATTCAGTAACAAAGATTTACCTAAATGTAAGATCTAATTGGTTGACCCTGCACTCGATCATCTCATCAAAATGTGTTCTTTTGACCTGTCACCATGACTCGCCCAATGGATCTGACTCATCCATTCCTCAGCCGGACACTTGCATTGATAAGTAATCTTCATTTTCTTCCGAACCTCATATGAACCAAACAAATGTGCAAACAATGAAAATGGAATAAACCAACTAAGATGCATATCTTTGGAGCATGTGATAGGTTTTATAGCACTATTGATATCAGGTTTTATCTTTGACTTAAATAATCCTAACAACTCCAAGCTACCAATCAACCATTCACAACTAGATAATGGCAACAATGGGACATGCTACAATCTCTGACTTTCTACTACATATAATGAATTATTTAAAAATATATTTTGAGTTGCAAGTTGACTTGTAGGGTTATTATCATAGATCAAAGAACCTATGTCTTCATGCCAAACATGTATCTTGCTGCTCAAACATTCCACATTCTGCCATTCATGCAAAGTCAATGGATATAGAGCTGTCAATAACATACATTTGAATTAGAACACTGCAAAGATTATACAAAACAACCCTAATGCAAAAGAATAAACAATGATAATTGTTAATGTCCTTGTCTCATTAAACACTGATAAAGTTTTATTTCGTTTGGGAAAAACTTATGTAAGTTATGTGCACGCTCTGACATGAAATTTCTTTTGTTTTGGTACTCTAGGAGTCTCTCACAATCAAGAATAATGATATTTAAATACTCAACTTCTTCTTTAATATCTTTGGGTTTCTCTGTAAACAAGGTTACAGGTATGTTGTTTTGTTTTTTTATTGCTCCATAGTTAAATTTCGTCTCATTTGGACAAAATCTATGCAAGGTATATGCATACTAAGCTTTCCTTTACTTTTGTACTCCAAGAATCTTCCACATTGAATAACAATGATTTTCTAAAAACTCAACTTCTTCAACATCCTGCAAAGAGAGCTACATGTATATTGTCATTTTTTTAATTGCTCCATGGTTAAATTTCAACTCATTTGGACAAAGCCTATGTAAGTTATATGCATGCTTTGACATGAGATTTATTTGTTTTTGTACTCTAGAAATCTCACAGTGAGGAAACAATGATCTTTTAATAACTCAACTTCTTGTTCAACATCTCTAGGCTTCTTTGTGAAAAGAATTACAGGTACAATGTCCTTTTTTTAAAAGTGATTCATGGTTAAATATAATTGCATTTGGAAAAAAATATTTGCAAATTATGCATATTTTGAGTTAAATAACCTTTTGCTATTGTATCCTAGGCCTCCATCTCAGCGAGATACACCTATTGTCCAGAAATCGACTTCTTTTTTAACACCCTTAGGATTGAGGGCTACAAAGTTTCTCAAGTGTGTTGCTCTCTATAGTGATTAAATGCAAAATTTTGTTTCGTTGTAAGCATTTTTTAATGAATTATTATTGTTGACATCTAGTTAGGATCAATGGGAAGAAATATCTAGTATAGAATTGAACATTAAGTTTGCAACGTTAATCATTTTTATATTTAGAAGTCCACAATTAAAATGCTATAAATAAGAAAAGATTTTTTTAGTTTTTGATATTGTTAGGATAATTTTATTTAGATTCTAAAACCATGGAATAGCATGAGATAGCATCAGTGATGGAGTCTCATAGCATTGCATAATATTAGAATTGTATATGTGAAATGACAAAGGGATGTTTGTGCATGAAAATATTATTATACTAATGATTCTATATATGAAAAATTTCACTTACATGTAATAATAAAAGCACATAAAACTTGCTAATAGGTAACTTTTGTATTTGGTCAATATAGATGTCTTCACGGAGGAAAAACATCAGTAACATACTTGCAATGGAAGTCTTCAATGGGAAAGATAGTAGTAGTAATTGGATTTGTAATAAATAAGATAAATTGGATTGGATTTGGATGTTTATGACCACCTTTGAGAGAAGCAAGCATACCTAGATTTAGGCACTTTGAGAAATACGCAATCTCCTTCTTCAAACTCCAAAGGCCTCCTCTTTTCATCAACATAAGCCTTCTAGGAGTCACTATATGAGCATAATTTTTTATAATTCTCCTATAAAAGGAAGAAAATCCAAGGAAACCCCTCAAAGAAGTAGAATTCGTAGGAGTAGGCCACTCTTTGACACATTTCACTTTGTTGGGATCCACTGGAATGCCTTGCTCTCCTACAATGTGATCTAAGTATTCCACTTCACCTTCCATGAAAGAACACTTTGACATTTTGGCAAAGAGTGTGTGTCTTCTTAATATGTCAAAGACCTCTCATACATGCATCAAATGCTCCTCCTTGGATTTGCTATAAATGAGGATATTTTCAAAGAATACCAAGACTGTTTTGAACAAGGAGGGCTGCAATATTTTATCCATGAGAGCTTGAAAAATAGCGGGTGCATTTGAAAGCCCAAATGGCATGACCAAGAAGTGGTATAGCCCTCTTTCAGTCCTAAAGGCTACTTTATACTCATCTCCTTCTTCATTCTAATTTAGTGATAACCCAAACAAAGATCAATCTAATATTTGCATCTTTGAGCTCATCCAAAAGGTCATCAATGTGTGGAATCAAGTTATTCTTCACAGTGGACATGTTTAACTCCCTATAATCAATGCACATGCGAAAAGATCCATCCTTCTTCTTAACCAAGATCACGAGAGAGGCAAACAGAGATTGACTTGGTTGAATTAAACCCATTTGCAACAACTCTTTAACTTGTCGTTCCACCTCTTCCCTTTCAAACTTTGACAAGCGATATGGAGGTTTGTTGATGGGTTTTGTATCAGGCAGCAAGTCAATAGGGTGATCAACCTCTCTCTTTGGAGGCAATGATGATGGTGGCTAAAACAAATCTTTGTATTCCCCCAATAGTATTGGATGGAGGGAAAAGAGGAGCATACTGCCACTGACTTGCAAGAGCAGGATGCAGTCACGCAGATTCCAAGCCTAATGCTACACTCAGCTCTCAATGCTTTCTGGGAAGGCACTGAGATGCATGCAGTCTTGCCTATCTTAGCCTTGGGGGATGTAACACAGAGAGGAATCATAGACACAGGTGCCGGTGTCAGTGTCTTGAGCCACGCAGTTCTACAGGCCTGGGGAAACCCACCTGTGGAAATGGCTAGGTTCAATGTCACATTGGCCAATGGAATGAAGGTCAGACCATTCAGGGTCCTAAAGAACTGGCCACCAGCAAAGGTCGCAGGGGTGTAGTTTTCTGTGAACTTCATTGTCATGAAGGGAGTGGACTATGACGTACTGCTAGGCCGACCCTGAGGAACGCGCGAGTTATTGAATATTGGGGTAACAATCTCATCTTCTTGGGTAATAGAACAGAAGCGGTAAAGGTTGAGATGGATACCTGAAAGACTACCCCAGCCGACCTTGATGCTATCTCAACCATGCTAAAAGGTGACGCACAGGCAAGCAAACCCTATGGGTCATTGACCAAGTACATCCCTTGCCTTGAGGATGAGCAGGATTGGATGCATGTCTTGGCAACAGTTGACCTACCATTCTCAGATGAAGAAGAGCTATATAGGCAAGCTGTTGAATCACCAAGCAGGCCAGAAGGGAGCCCATCGTGCCACTTTGCATGATGGTAGGAAGCTCACGTAACCCAGGGAAATAAATTGAAGGGCAACATGGCTGCTAATCTAAAACCCCTAAGTGATCTCTTGGCTAGGCCTGAGTGGAAATGGACCAAAATTCACGATCTTAACTTGTTATACAATTGGGCTTTAGTCACTGACGAAGAGGAGATTGGAGAGGAAAACCTGGGGGATGAAGAGCAGTCAGAGGGGCAAGATTTTGATGATGAGAAGTACGAGGACTGCCGCTCTATTGGAGGCGAGAGTAAAGAAGAGTTAGACACAATAGAATATGACACTGAAGGGAGAGCGATCGAACAGATCAAGGCAGACTCTAGGCCTAGAAGGGAAAGGGCATGCTAAAATGAAAGAGGAGTCATGTGGATGGAGTGTGATAGATCCTAGTTGGAGCACATAGGAGCCATGGATTATGAGCAGGCAGGGGTGGCACAACCATTGGTAGTTCCAGTGCTTAAGACGGATACACCTACTGAATTAAGACCCCTTGGCGAAACTCCTTCCTCAAGCGAGGGATGTGAGTTTAACTCAAAATCTGAAGTCAGTATGGAGAGTGATCCCGAAATACGCCAACCCTCTAAGGTCAGACGCACCAAGGGGGACTTGCCAGTCCACCTAAGGCACAGACGGCTAAAGGAGGAGGGCAGGAAGCAAACTAAGGACTCAGAAGTAGAGAGGCAAAAGAAGCCGCAAGATCTCCCCATACGCTTCACAAAGTTTAAGAAGGGTGATAGAGTGGTGATTCTACTAGGAGCAAAGAGACAAGGGCAAACTAGTGAGCCAATTGAGGGACCCGCCAAGGTCAAGGAAGTCAACTTGGTAGGGGAAGGCGAGAAGCCTCGACCTGTGTTCATTGCTGACGACTTGACCAAGGATGAGGAGGCTAAACTTGTTGCTCTCCTACAAGAGTATGTCGATGTGTTTGCCTGGTCCTTGGAGGAACTTAAAGGAGTTGATCCTAGGGTTATGACCCATAATATCCCAATGGTTCCAAATGTGATGCCAACAAAGCAATGACCTTACCCTATGAATCCCAAACACGCCCATGCAGTGAAGGAGAAAATTGATAAGCTCGTGAAGGTGGGATTTATATATGAGATTGAGCACACGGATTGGGTGTCACCCATAGTGATCGTTATGAAAAAGAATGGTAAAATTTGAGTGTGCGTAAATTACAAGAAAGTTAATGCCGCTATGAAGAAGGACAACTACCCCTTACCGTATACCGAGCACATGCTGGAGAGGGTGGCAGGCAAAGAAGCCTACAGCTTCCTGGATGGCTTCTTTGGCTATAATCAAGTGCAAGTGCACCCTGATGACGGGCACAAGACTGCCTTTGCCATGGAGTGGGGTGTATTCGCCTACATCGTTATACCCTTTGGGCTAATGAATGCGCCTGCGACCTTCCAATGGTTAATGTGCACCATCTTCAAAGGATATGCTTAGATGCGAGTTAGAGGTGTTTGTAGACGACTTATGCATACACTCTAGTTGGGCCAAACACTTAGAAAAGTTGAGAGCTGTCTTTGAACAGTGTCGATTATACAACCTCTCGTTGAACCCCTTAAAGTGCCAGTTCTGGGTGAAGCACGGATGTATCCTAGGGCATGTGGTGTCAAGAAATGGCATTGCCACCGACTTCTCAAAAGGCAGGGTCATTGTCGACCTACCACCACCCATTAACTATAAGGGCGTTCAGTGTTTCTTAGGCCATATAGGATATTATCGATGCTTTGTACTGAATTACGCGTTGATTGCTAGACCATTGTACAAGTTGCTGATCGTATTCGAGTGGACTGAGGAATGCCAGCGTGCATATGAACAGTTGAAGAAGGCTCTCACCACCACTGCACCAATCTTACGAGCCCCAGGCTGGAGCATAACATTCCATGTATACATAGATGCCTCTAAGTTTGCTATTGGAGCTGTTCTATGCCAGCCTGGTGAACATAACCTAGATTACCCTGTGAGTTTTGCCAGCAGGCAGCTCACTGAAGCGGAGATGAACTATTCCACTATAGAAAGGGAAGGGTTAGCCATGGTGTTTGCTGTAAAGAAATTTAGGCATTATCTGTTGGCCACCCCCTTTGTCTTTTTCGTTGACCATCAAGCCTTGCTTTATCTTGTGAACAAGCCGTGCGCTACAGGTTGCATAGCAAGATGGTTACTTCTCTTGTTGGAATTCAATTTTTCTGTGGTGGTACGTAAGGGAAAGCAGCACTACATGACTGATCACATGTCTTGCGTACCCACATGAGAAGTTGTTGGACAAGGCATACCTGACGACCTAGTGGACGCTCATCTCTTTGGCCTGTCTAGCGAAAGAGACTTGTTTAGGGCTGATCTGATGCCATATTGGGCTGATGATGTCGTTCAAGTGCTAGAGAATGGTCTGCCTGAGAGACCTATTGAGAAATCCAGGCTAAGGAGACTTATCTTAAAACTCCATCCATACCAACTGATCGCCAGCCAACTCTATAGGTTAGGACAAGATAGTTTGTTGCGTAGATGTGTGTGTGAGCACGAGATGCATGATGTATTGAGAGAAGCACATGGCAAGATAGCAGGAGGACACTTTAGTGGGGATACAACAGCCCGTAAGATGCTACAATCCCAATTATGGTAGCCCACCCTATTCTGTGATGCTGCTAAGTTTGTCAAACACTGCGATGAGTGCCAGAGGACTAAGGTTCCCATGCGTAAGGATAAGATGGAGTTGACCCCCATAATAGCACGATAGCCCTTCGAAAAATGGGGCATTGACTTCATTGGACCTATCAGTCCTGCGGCACAGTACTCCCAGGCACACTACATCATTGTGGCAACTGATTACCTGACAAAGTGGGCAGAGGCAAGAGCCACTAGGAAGAATGATGCTAGAACCACTGTGAAGTTCTTGTGTGAGCATGTCTTTTCACGTTTTGGTTGTCCAATTGAACTAGTAAGTGATCAGGGCACGCACTTCATTAATGAAGTGACATCCCACCTGCTCTCGACCTTCCTAATCATTCATAGAAGGTCTTCGCCCTACTACCCTCAAGCAAATGGCCAAGCAGAATCCACGAATAAAATCCTAGTCAACGTGCTTACTAAAATAGTATCCACATCACGAAGTGACTGGGATAACAAATTGATGGCGGCCTTGTGGGCCTATCGTACAGCTTATAAGACGGCTATAGGACAGACGCACTTTAGGCTGACTTATGGAACGGAGGCTATTCTACCCTTAGAGTTATTTGTCCCTAGCTTAAGGGTAGTAGCTCAGGAGCATTGGGAGGGAAGAGAGGCTTGGACCAACCGCTTAGTGGAGTTAGAGCATCTCACGGAGACTCAACTCTTAGCCACCCACGCTCTGATTTGTGAAAAGGCACGACAAAAGATGTGGTTTGACAAGCATGTCAAACAACGCAACTTTGATCAGGGGGACCTCATTCTACTATACTTTGTGAAGGGTCACAAACAGAAAATGAAATTTCGAGGACTAGGACCTTTCCGAGTACGTACAATTAGTAGAACAGGCAATGTTGAGTTGGAGACACTCGAAGGTGAAGGAATAGGCTTCTTCAATGGCAGTCGCATGAAAAAGTACTATCCCCCTTCCCATCCTTTGCACGAGCTAGCTATGCTTGAAGCCCCTATCAACGTCTGCGTGGCCACTATTACTGAACTGATAGATCAAGATGAAGAGGCAGTGGCACCTGCCTACCTATGAATCATGGTCACTACAGAACGGACGTATTCTTTTGATGCCTTGATCGATGAAGGTGCCAACTATAATATCTTGACGCATGACCATTGGACACGCATTGGTCAATCTAAATTACAGCCCACAAACGCTAAACTCAGCCCATTTGGGGGCAACACTTACTCACTCTTAGGAAAATGCAAAAAGTGGCTGTCTCCATCGAGTCTAAAAGTATCCCAGTCTTCTTTTATGTGTTGCCAAACACTAAAGGGGCCGGTAATAAGTCACTACTGGGTCGCACTTTTAAAAAGCAGACGAACTGCAATGTGGACTATAACCTAGATCACATTCATCTTGCTATAGACAATGTGCGCATAGTGACTACTTTTAGCAAGGGTTATCTTGCGCCTCCTACAATTGCAGAGCCACCGATAAAGACCCCTATGGCCATGCCCATGACCAAGCCTAAGGAGAAGGGCAGTGATATCTCACCCCGTGCTCAAACTGCTAGAACCAAGCCCACCAATGCCATTCACAAGGCCAAAGAGTCCACGCACATATGGGTGCCAAAACGACAAGGGTCACCTCCGTGTAAACCGCAGAAACGTGCTTCTAAACGCACAAACTACACAGCCTAAGAGACAGCTCAGAGGGTATCGACATAGATGCACTACCACGCCGTGATGGATCCCCAAAAATCTCTTACGAGCACAAGGATACTATGAGGGCAACCCCTGGATATGGGTGCCTAAGAGTGGACATTCAAGAGGCTCAACTCTGAGCAACCCCACTCCAGCTAGAGAGGCTGGCACATACAAAGCACAAACTGCAAAGAAAGCGGGACCACCACCAGTTATGATTAATCAATCCCAACACATTTATCATCCCAAGCTAGATGCCCCAGCATCATCCAAGTCAGAGGAGTTGCACACCCCCATGCCGGCTCAAATAGAATGCAGCACACCTCCTAGGCCATTGGAGCCCCCTGCAGCATCTCAAAGTGCTCCTAAGTGCAAAGTCCCATCTGTGATGCCATCAATGGAGTCACCACTGTCCAGCCCAATTGCACCACCACCACCAGTGGGTCTTAGGCCTTCGTATGAAAGACGATCTTTCCTTTCAGTGGCCAAGGATCTTGCTGAGACCTCGAGAGATGACATGGTGACATGCATCAAGGAGTTAGACACACCTTCACCACATTCGCTAGGAGCTAGGAGCTATGAGAGGCTTGACTTAGGAATTCTTGATGAACCCCTTGCTTCTGATGTTCATGCATTGCCATGTACTTGGGAAGACTACGAGTTTATGACCATCAAATTTTCCAAAATTGCTGCCGAATTAATCGCTAATGGAGAAATCTCAAAGGAACAAGCTGTTCTTAGAAGACTAATCACCTATTACCACATGCATGCTCGCTCTACACCTGAACAAGAACTGGAGGAGCTCACGCAGCTGTCCAGCTCCGCTTCTTCGTTCTTACAATGGTGGTATGCCTTGCGTCTCCAATGGGAGAAAAAAGGATGTCGTATCATGACCAATGCTGAGCAAAGAAGGGCAATCAAAACAATTGAACACGACCCTACTTATGTGGCACCTCTTTCATTTAGGGTTTTGGCCATTACACGCAACATACACTTAGATGACCAGATGTTGGCCCACCCTTACATTGACCAATTCCTCTCGGAAGAGGAGTTGCTCGTTGCTAGTCGCCTCAACTCTGGGGACATCTTTCATGATGTCTTGACCTATATCACCCAAGCTTCCATACGACCATGCGAACTTGATCGTCATGCCCAGCTTGAATATAACCCTAACCTTTATACTTGGCTGTTGGCCAAGTAACTCACCCCACATAGTCCATGTGAGCCCTCCTTCTCCCCTTGCTAATCCTAGGAAGGATTCCCTTAAAACTTGAGGAAAGGGGGGGGAGCAAAGTGAGAGCCAAGTGATGTAGCAAGATGTATAATGGATGAAAATGATCAACTGAATTCAAATAGGAAAGAATGCAAGGAGGAAATAGATATTTCTTGTGAATTATTTCCAAGTTTCATGCCTCTGAATCAACACGGCAAATTGTCACATGCATTCTTTCTTGGGTTTTTGTTAGTGATGAGTCAATTTATAATGCTAATGTTGGCTTGGTGTGATGACAGGCACCTACCATGGTAGGATAGAGTAAACTCCCATTCATTGAAGCAGAGCTGACAAAGTATGGAATCAGCATCGAGACACGCGTGCATTTAGCCAATTCACGTTCAAGCATACCATGAATTTAGATGAAGCCATCTTGGAAGAGCTGGCTATGAGGGAGTTGGTGGACAAATGCAACCTCCAAAAGTACATGGAAAAGGTCGGATAGGCTGTAGACTACAGCATGTGCGCTGACTTCTTAAGGAGCTTTGATGAAGGGAGGAGCTGTGGCATGGCCATAGTAAGGACTGGTGACCAGGAAAGAAGGGTGCAAGTGCCCCTTAATGCAGATATTGTCAAGAAAGCCTTGGGGCTTGTGTCCAAGAAGGAGAGGCACCCAAAAAGAGATGTGTATGCCATGATGGGAGTCAAAAAAGAGGACGTGCACACGGTGGATGGAATTAGTTTGGCTGACATTCCAGACCCTGTGACAAGGATACAAGCTAAAATGGTCCATGCCATTTTCTCGGGCCATAAATACAAAGCATCAATGAACAGAATCAGGGTGCCATTGCTGGAAAGCATCGCGGCAGGAGTTCCAGAGGAGGTGGATTGGAACAGCTTTGTCCAGAAAACTATCAGGAGTTCAGCCGCGCTCCTGGCTCCAACCTAGCACAGCTGGTGGGGAATCTTTGGCCTCTACCGCATGATCCACAAGAAAAAAGCCTACCACAAAAGCCTCTACAATCAGATACGGAGGTGTCCTAAAGGTAATCATCGATGAGGCTATCAAGGATGCCGGCATAGATGAAGAGCAAGCTATGCACCAAAGCTCACCTCACCGCGAGGAAAAAGGCTCAAGTGAAAAGATGGGAAGCGATAAAGGGGGGCCGAAAATACCACCCACTCAAGCGGCCAACCCACAGAAGCAAAAGAAGACTGACAAGAGCCAGAAGAAGAAGGAAGAAAGACTGAGCAAAGAAGAGCGAGCCGAGGTGAAGAGGGCTCAAAGAGAGTCAAGGAGGTGGAGGAGGAACAGAGGAAGAAGGAAGAGGAAGAACTCGAAAGAGTTAGAGAAGAATCAAAGAGGGCAGAAGAAGAGAGGCAAAGAAGGGTGGAGGAGGAAGCCGATGAGCTAAGGATGAAAGAACTGGCTGAGTTGGCAGAGGCCACTTGCAGATCTGTTGAAGAAACCCATGGGGGAGGAGAGATCGGCCCTTTGAGTCCCCACCATGAGGCTGAAGCAAGTGGCAATGTGGAAGCGGCCCCAGTGGTTGTAGGCAAGGGCAAGTCCTTGTTGCACCCCCTGCCTTCCTCCTTCGTGCTGGTGCCAACCGACACCACAACTGCCCCGCAACCCATGCCCTCTCTAGAATGGCCCAACTGATGAGCATGATGCAGATGCTTGTCAGTAAAGTGGCTGAGATTGTACCGAAAATTGGAGCGAAAAGACCCGCTGCTGCAGATGCTGAGTCCAGGAAAGATCCAAAACGACAAAGCTAGAGGCGTCAACCACTACAACCCCTACTCCCATGCCACCTAGTGCGGACTATGACGCTTATGTGGCTGAGCTTCTAGCACAGTTGGACAAGGAAAAAGAAGAAAAGAAGGTGGTCCTGGTGGAGCTAGAGAAAGAAAAGGAAACTTCGGCAGCCTTGAGGCTAGAACTTTCAAATCAAGGAGCCAACTAAAAAAGGGAGGTGAAAGCTCTACAAGATCAATTGGAAGAAAAAACGAAGGAAGCCCAGGACAATGAGAGCCGCCTAAGACAAAGGCTGGAAGACGAGGAGCAAAACTTGGTGGCAGAGCAGCGGAGCTTAAAGTTACTAGTGCAGTAGTATGCTAACCTGGAACAAAGAACTGCCAAACTAGAAAGGTACGGATAGATAGCAGCTCAAGAAGGCGAGCCAAGCGAGCGGCAAGAGGATACCATAGCTTTTCAGCTATGGTATGGACTTGAGGAATAAGACAAACTGGAGAGAGAGATAGAGTTCCTAGCATAGGAAAGGCCGGCAATCCCTGCAGTAGAAGCACAAAGGCTGCAACATGAGGCACAAAAACTGCAAGGTGCATTGGAGATTGCCAAGGGAGACATAGAGGCCCTCATGGCCATGGCCTTCACACAAAGAAGATTGCACCTTGCAAAGATCCAAGCCACGAGAAGCTGGTGCAAGAAAAGTCAGAACTAATTGCTGAGGCAAAACAGAGATTCAGCATTGCAAATCAAGCAAAAGAAATTGCTGAAGAACAGTTGGCTCGAAAATCTAGGGAGAGGAACCAAATCTGGTTCTTGGTTCTTGACAAACGAGCAGCAGAACGTGGTGACCACCTTGGCAAGTGAGCTAGAAGAGGGAAGAAAGAAGATGGACAAGAGCGCCAATGAGTGGAAAAAGAACAATTTTGAAAGAGTTAGGCAATTAATGGAACGCTTGGCGATGGTTGAGTGCCAGAGAGTGCTTGCTGAATCCAGGGCAGAAGCTGTCGATGTATGCGCCAACGCACAAAGGCAAGCCTTTCTCAGCACAGTACTACATGTCACCCAAGTAGAGGGCAATGATTCAGTGGAGAAGGTAAGAAGGAAGCTAGAACTGACTACCCGAGCACTAAGGTATGGCCTTCAAGAACAGGAGCTTCCAACAGGCACAGGAATCACAAAAGAGCAGCAATTTCACTACATGCGTCGTGCCGGCCTCTCTACTGTTGAGCTTAAGGAACTTGGGTTCGAAGAACATGAGCAGCCAACACCACCACCACAAGTGGCTCCAGCAATGGCCGAGAAGAATGTCGGGTCCAGACTTGGAGCAAGATGCTGAAGAAGAGCAACAAAGAATGCCCAGTCCGCCTCTACCAAACCTCCCGCCTGAAGAGCCTGAAGATGCCCACATGCCTGAGCGCATTGTGGAAGCTAGAAGAAGAAGACAGGAACTGGCAGAGGAAGCCCAACACAGAGCACGGTCACTACCCAAACAATTTCCTGAAGAGCCGGTGCCACTACGAGGGGATCCCAACCCTATTGATTGGCCTCAGGAATTGGTCATATGGCGTGAACGAGAGTTCCAGACGAGGCCATTTGAGCTTTCATTTGCTTATCCACGCTCTCTGGACCGTGCGTTGCCTCTAGGCATTCTAGCCAAGATCAAGGAGCTGGCCAACGATCTTGCAAACAGGTGGATAGAGGAAAGAAGCCTCATAATAACCAGGTGGAGGCAAGAGCCTATAGACTACTGGCAGGACAAGGTAAACAGGGTTCCCAAACCGTCCAAGGCTACGAGGCACAGCCGAAGTGGCGGAGGAGGATTCGGGATGCCAATTTTGACGCCTGGACTACCTTTTGCAACTCACTCCCTGAAGAATGCAACGACCCCATCTACATGCCCTACCCCCATAGGCATGGAGTTGACTATGACCGAAACATTCATGGAGATTTTGACTTTTCTAGGATATATAACGTTAATGCCCAGAGCCTCGAGGAATGCCTAGTCTTTAGATTAGAGGATCTCCTCCCATCTATTAACTGCTTCCTCGCGGATTTTTCTTCTTGCCCGGATCTAGCATTCTTAACCACCTGTAATTATCTTAGGCTTATCAAGTTTCTATTAATGCAGAGACCCACAGCCGAGGAAGCCCACCTCCCTCCACTCTTTTTTGACATCAACCTAGGGATAGATAGTAGGGCCATGACTAGATTAATGATGAGGGCAACCCTGCTTCTCTAGTTTTTCCTAGAAATATTAGAAGATATGAATGATACCCACTTCACGAGGTGCAATCATTCCTTCTTGTCATCCACACCTCTGAAGACCCGGGCCGCTATTAAAGAATATCTACAAAGTCATGCATTCCTATCCCAATGCTTGCGACCATCTCGTAATCCAGCGATAGGCATTTGCCAGGACACCTTTCTTGTATGTCTCAGAAGAAAAAAAAAACACGAGGGCTCACTTCACTCACTGCACCTAGGGTTTACACCTAGCCCCCCCCCCCGCCCTCCCACTTCATGCTTAGGGCACATCAAGGGCAGGACTTCCAGACTTGTCACCCTAAGTTTTGCACTGCACCTCCAACAACACACGAACTGGGTCCTTAAGTATGGGACATTACCAAGGGCTTACCCAAGGTTAGACCCATCTCCCAGTTCCACTACACATGCAGTTACACCATACCGTGAGATAGACACACCCCTTAGGGAGTGCATAACTTTCTGTTAGAGCTCATGGACGTAGTGGACTATGAGCAAGGTAGATTAGTTCCATCACACATGCCACACAACTTATTCACAACTTCTTAGAGTGGAATCAATCTTGGAGTTACGACCACAAGGGGAAACTCCTTCCAGTAATGGCTATGAGTTCAGCACTGAGAGTGATCTGGAAATACCATGACCAGGTGCACCAAAGGGGACCTTCCAGTCCATCTGAGGCGCAAGAGGCTCAAGGAAGAAAGAAGGAAACAATCCAAGTCCTTGGAAGCTAAACAACAAAAGAAACCACATGACTTACACAAATTATTCACTAAGTATAAGAAGGGTGACTGCATAGTGGTGTTGGTAGGCACCAAACGAGTAGGACAAGCTAGTAAACCCATTGAAGGGCGACTGGATAGTGGTGTTGGTAGGTACCTCAGAGGCACAAAATGAGTAGGACAAGCTAGTAAACCCATTGAAGGACTTGCTAAAGTTAAGGAGGTCAACTTGGTAAGGGAAGGGGAAAAGCCTCGACCCATGTACATAGCCGATGACTTAACTGAGCAAGAGGAGGCCAACCTCATTGATCTCTTATGAGAGTATGTAGATGTATTCCCTTGGTCCTTAGAAAAGCTAAAAGGAATAGATCTGAGCATTGTGGCTCATAACATTCCTATGACCTTCGATGCAACACCAGTCAAACAAAGACCATATGCAATGAATCCAAAGCATGCTCATGTTGTGAAGGAAGAAATAGACAAGTTGTTGAATGCTGGATTTATTTATGAGATTGAGCACACGGAATTGGTGTCACCCATAGTAATTGTCCTGAAGAAGAATGGGGAGATTCGAGTGTGTGTGAATTACAAAAAGATCAACACAATGATAAAGAGAGACAATTATCCATTACCACACACCAAGCACATGCTTGAGAGAATAGCACGGAAGGAAGCCTATAGTTTTCTGGATGGCTTCTCTAGCTATAACAAAGTGCAAGTGTACCCAAATGACATGCATAAAATGACATTCGCAAAATAATGGGATGTGTTTGCCTACATATGCATGCCATTTGGGCTGACTAATGTGCCCACTATCTTTCAGCGCCTTATGTGTGCCATTTTCAAGGATATGTTTAGAAAGGGACTAGAAGTATTCATTGATGATTTGTGTTCATTCCACCTTAACAAATTCTGCATAGTCTTTGAACGGTGTAGACAATGCAATCTCTCATTGAATCCCTTAAAGTGCTAGTTCTGGGTAAAGCATGGATGTATCCTAGGATACATGGTCTCAAAAAATGGCATTGCTGCCAACTTTTCCAAATTTAGAGTGATTATCGATTTACTACCACCTACCAACTACAAGGGAGTTTGGTGTTTCCTCAGCCACACGGGATACTATCAACGGTTTGTGTTGAATTATACACTCATTACATGATCACTTTACAAGTTGTTGATTGTATTTGAGTGGAATGAGGAGTGCCAATGCACTTACAAAGAATTGAAAAAGGCTATGACGATTGCACCTATTTTATAAGCCCCAAATTGGTCCATTACCTTCAATGTGCACATTGATGCATCAAAGTTCGCCATGGGAGCAATTCTGTGCCAACTTGGAGAGCATAACTTGGATTACCTAGTGAGCTTTACAAGTAGACAACTCACTAACATGAAAATAAAATACTCCATAATAGAGAGGGAAGGGCTAGCTATGGTGTTCACGGTTAAGAAATTTTGACATTACCTTCTAGCTACACCCTTCACTTTCTTTGTTGATCATCAAGCATTGCTTTATCTTATGAACAAACCCTATGCAACAAGATGCATTACTCGATGGTTACTTCTTCTATTAGAATTTGACTTCTGTGTGGTAGTATGCAAGGGCAAACAACATTACATGGAAAACCATATATCTCGCATAACCACAGGAGAAGGAGCTGGACAAGGCATCGTATATGACCTACCCAATGCACACCTTTTTAGAAAGTCTAGCAAAAGAGATTTGTTTAGAGCAGACCTTACACCTATTGGGCACATCACATAGTCCACATCCTAGAATATGTATCACCTAAACTTCCAATTGAGAAGGCTAGGCTAAAACGTCTCATTCTAAATATTCAACCCTATCAATTGATTGCCGACCAACTCTACCGATTAGGACAGGATGGACTATTGAGGAGATGTGTTAGTAAGCATGAGATGCATGATGTGCTTGTAGAATCTCATGGTGGAATTGATGGAGGACACTTCAATGGGGACACTACATCATATAAGGTGCTCTCGTCTTAATTGTGGTGGCCTATACTATTCCATGATGCATCTAAGTTTATGAAGCGCTGTGATGAGTGCCAACAAACCAAGGTCCCTATTTGTAAGGATAAGATGGAGTTGACCCAGTGATAGCAGATCAACCATTTGAAAAATGGGGGATTGATTTCATTGGTCCAATTAGCCCTATAGCACAATACTCACAAGTAAGGTACATAATCATAGCCACAGACTATCTCACCAAGTGGGGTGAAGCTCGGGCAACTAAAAAACATGATGCTAGGACCACTGCCAATTCCTTTGGAAGCAAATGATCTCATGGTTTGGATGTCCCATAGAATTAGTCAGAGATCAAGGCACGTACTTCATCAATGAAGTGATTACTCACTTGTTATCCACCTTCTTGATAATCCATTGAAAATCCTCACTGTATTACCCTCAAGCCAATGGTTAAGCTGAAGCCGCAAATAAAATCCTAGTGGCTATCCTAACCAAGGTGGTGTCTACCTCACACAGTGACTAGGACAATAAGCTAATGGCAACCTTATGGGCTTACAAGATAACCTACAAAACCGCTATAGGACAAACACCATTCAAGCTAACCTATGAAATTGAAGCAATCTTACTAGTTGAGTTCTTTGTTCCAAGCTTGAGAATAGCAATCCAAGAGAGATGGGATGGCAAGGAAGCATGAACAAATTGCTTAGTAGAACTAGAACATATGTCTAAAATGCGGCTCATTGTAACCCATACCCTAATCTATGAGAAGGCATGATGCAAGAGTTGGTTTGACGATCATGTCAAGCAATGCGACTTTGAATAAGGAGACTTAGTGTTGTTGTACTTTGTAATAAAGCATAAGTTACCTTAGTCTAGGGTAGGCTAGGGTTAAGTATAAGAGGTGGAGATGTAACATGCGAAGGATCTTTTTGCCACTTTCAAGCAATACATGCTTTGAGGATCCTTCCTCCCACCAACTAAGAGAGTGCATGTTCTTAGCCACCAAGATATGGGGTGCATACCATGTCCCACCTTGACATGAGGTGAGTATTCATGTTGCAGCATCCATCTATGATTCTCAGCCTTCTATGGCAATATTATTTAATGCCTAGCTACCTTGGCTATGGCTTCCTTGCAAACATGGTGTATTTCTTGTATTTCTTTGCAAGCATGGTGTATTTCATAAATTTCCAGTTATTTGGTTTGCTGTGAGAACTAGCTATTTTACAATGACTATCATGGCTACTTTGAGTAAGGATATAATGCTTGTGAAGATTCTTTTGCTTATGATCAACATGTACATACATTTGGACAGCAGCATGATGTATTTGATCAACCTTCTCATCATGATTATCATGTTTCTCCTTCAAGGTTTCATCCACATGACTTTGGACAATATGCATATAAAGATGCCTATGGTAATGTCTATGAGAATGCCAACCATCATGATCAGCATGACATGGATGAATGTAGTAGTTATGATCATTTGTATGGACATCATTATGCTAATGAACATGGGCAGCATGTTGATTAGTAATTTTTTGGTGATCAACCATCTCATTGTCAAAATTATGATGATGATCAAGTGTTTCTTGGACAACAACATTATGCTAGTAGAAATTAATGTGGTCATGACTATGGAAAGACATTTTATCATGAGAAGTATGATAGTCATAGTGGCCAGCATGATGTTATTCGAGGAAAACTCTTAACTAGTGATGATATTAGAGGACTACATGCACAAGGCTTATGTTATAGATGTGCTGCACCAATATCTTCTAATCATAAAGATATATGCAAGAAAAGGAATGCTAAAGCATTGCTGGTTTTTAGAGTTTTTGGATCATGGAGAGGAAGGTAAAGAGGCCGAAGAGGAAGTGAATTGTAAAGACCAAGATGGAGAGTCTTGCAAATCCTTTGAAGTTGATCATGATGCCTATAAGCTTTCTAACTTACATCATGCTAAAGACCAAGTGAATGCAATAATTGAAGAGGAACATGTAAAGGAGCTTCATGAATCCATACACCAATCTATGGACCCAAATGACATGTTCTCAATTGATGACCTTATATTTCCATTTGATCCAGGGGATCATGAGGATGCTTCTTTGTTTCCATTTGACCTGGGAGGCAATGATGGGATCTGTTTTTCTATATAAGGAACTTATGGCTGTGATGACTATTTTGATGGATATCCATTTGACCCTGGAGGCGTATGGAACTTTAGTTTTCATTGTTGATGGGTTGTAAATAACACTTGCAATACTGATTCCTCATCATATTCAATCATCCTCTCTAAGGCTTCATGATTCCTTCAAAACACTGGGATTATTACAGTTACAAGACAGCGGATATCTTGCTATGTGAATTTTCTGTCATGAATTACATGGTCCTTTTTGGCAACATGATTGAATTCTATGTGTTGAACAAGTTCCTTATGGTCTTTTCTATCTAGCAAGACTTTATTTGTGCCATTTGGACTCTTCTATCACGAGTTATGGGCAACTCTTATTGGTTGCCATGTTTTATAGATTACAGCAATCCATAGTCCTTTCCTGATTATTTTCATATTTTGAAGGACTCTTCTTTGTGGTATGAAGACTTTTATTTTAGCATGGAGTCTTAGTTTAGCATGACTTTATCTACTTCAAGCTATCCTTGTAATCATCCTTGTAATTTTTTCCCAATTTAGCTTTGAGGACAAAGCTCTTTTAGGCCGGGATAGCTTGTAATAAAGCATAAGTTACCTTACTCTAGGGTAGGCTAGGGTCAAGTATAAAAGGTGGAGATGTAACATGTGAATGATATTTTTACCACTTTCAAGAAATATATGCTTTGAGGATCCTTCCTCCTACCAACTAAGAGGGTGGATGCTCTTAGCCACCAAGATATGGGGTGCATACCATGTCCCACCTTGACATGAGGTGAGTATTCATGTTGCAGCATCCATCTATGATTCTCAGCCTTCTATGGCAATATTATTTCATGCCTAGCTACCTTGGCTATGGCTTCCTTGCAAACATGGTGTATTTCTTTGCAAGCATGGTATATTTCATGAATTTCCAGTTATTTGGTTTGCTGTCAGAACTAGCTATTTTACATATTTTGTAAAGGGTCACAAACAAAAGATGAAGTTCAGGGATTGGGACCTTTCAAAGTCCATAACATTAGTAGAATGGGCAACGTAGAGATTAAAATCCTAGAAGGAGAGGGTATAGACTTTTTCAATGGTAGTCGCATCAAGAACAAATACCCTCCATTACACCCACTACATGAGCCTCCAATGATAACACCACCCATGAACATTAGAGTGGCAAGTATCACAAGAATGGAGGATGAGGACGAAGAAATAGTAGCACCAGCCTACTTATGTATAAAAGTAAATGCCCAAAAGGCATATAACTTTGATACATTAATCGGCGAGGGAGTTGAAAAAAACATCCTCACTTATGATCATTAGACCCACATTGGTCAGGCCCCAAGTGCAATCGACTAATGCCAAACTCAGCCCATTTAGGGGCAGTTCTATCCACTACTAGTAGGGAATGCAAAGTAATGATTTCTATTGAGATTGAGAGCCTCCCAATCATCTTTTATGTACTTCCTAACAAAAAAATCTAGTTGACATGTGACAAACACTCCAATGACCACCTCATAACAGAGGTAACCATAGCTAAGCAATCTAGTTGAGAGTCAAACCCCAACCACCCATAGGACTTAAAACATCTTATCAATGTCGATCCATTCTTGAATTGGCATTCATATGGTCATGAATATGGTAAATGACTTATGACCTATATCAGATGATTGGACTCAACTTTCACGCTATTTGCTAGAAGCTATAAAGACTTGGACCTATGCATTCTTGACAAACAAATAACAAATAACATACCCTCTTTGCCTTGTTCTTGGGAGGAATTTGAATTCATATTCAAAAAAATCCCATGATTGTAGAGGAGTTTATTGCCACTAAAATCTCCTATGAACAAGCCTTAAACCAATGGTTAATCACATCCTTCAAGAAGAGCAAAGTTCCAATGTTACTGGATGAACTTGACATGTTGAAAAAGCTAGCTGAATCCAAATCTAATTTCCTATAGAAATGATACACTCTCCGCATCCAATGGAAATAAGAGGGTTGTCCAGTCATGACTAATGTAGAGCAAAGACATGCCATCTAGAATTCTTAATATGACCCACTTACATGGACCCAACTTTGTTTAGAGTACTAGCCATGACACAAAACAGACCATTAGAAGATAATGTCATGTTGAATCCATAGTTAGATAGGATCCTAACACTGAGGAAGAACTTCATGTTGTTAGCTAAATGAATTCAAGTGATCTCTTGATCAATGTCTTGACATATGTTACACATGTGGTCATTCACCCACATCCATACGACATGGACCATCATGCTACATTGGAGTATAGCCCAAACTTCTATGATTGGTTCTTGAAACACTAGAGCACACCAAGAGCATACCAAATGCCCTTACCCCTTTATTCTCCAATCCTAGGAAGGATTCTCATCATTCCCAGAGGGGAGGGAGTAAGGTGAAAGGTGAATATGAATCGAAATATGATTAAACTCCAAAGAACCAAATGAATTGACTTTTTATCTAGTGAAAAATTCTTCACGAAGTTCTTGCATGGAATGTATGGATTGATTTATATGAAAAATTTTCATTCCTTGGTGTATGCATTTCACTATTTGATAATGTTTCCTTCTAACCACTTCACCTTTTAAGCAAAAATTATCCTTCAAAGAGAACCCATTGTGAGCTATTGTATTATGATAGGAATCAAAATGGCAGGGCTTCCATTTACCAAGGAAGAACGCAACAAATATCACTTAACCATAGAGATGTAGGTTTTCAATCAACTACAATACCAGAGCACACACAATCTGGAAGAACTTGTGGCAAATAAGGACACAGTTAGATAGATTACCGAGCAATGCAATCTAGCCAAGTACCTTGAGAAGGTCAGCCAACAAATAGATCACAAGAACTGCAAAGAATTTCTCAAATCCTTCGATGCCAAAAAAAACAATGGTATAGTGATGATCAAACAAGGAGATGCAACAAAGAGTGTGGAAGCTGTGCTCAATCTCGGAGTTGGTTGAGAAAGCTCTAGGATTGGTGACAAGCTAGAAAAGAGGCCAGAGAGAGATGTGTATGACATGATGGGGATGAATAAGCAACAAGTGTACATGAATGATGGAATCAAATGCACTCATGAACAAAATAGGGGTACCACTGCTCAAGAGCATTGTAGCCAAGACACTGGACAAAGTAAACTTGAACTCCTATGTCTAAACAACAATCCATGTGTCACCTAAGGTACTGGCATCAACTCTAAGAGCCACATGCAAAGAATCCCCAGCGGTGAGGGGCTAAGTCAGAAAGGAAAAAACCCGCGTCCAAGGCATCAAATATAGGTTTTGGAGGAGTGCTAATAGCCCTGATACAAGAGGCCATGGGGGGAATGGATAGAGAAGAGAAAGGGGAGGAAACACCAAAAAATCACCAATCCATGAGCACCACTCACCCATTCCGGTGAGCCCTAGAATCTCTTTCTCTATAGGGAACCTTGAGAAAGAAGAAGCTAACATGGTTTAGTAAGAGAGAAGCAAAGCAAGTGGCTAGGAAGAGGGAAGCTGACTGCCAACCTCAATAAGGAAACTCAAGTGAGAGAATGGTGAGCAAGTAGGGGGAGCAAGGCTCAGCATCATCCAGCTAGGGGGACATGCAAAGAATTATGCTGAGGATTTCCATTAGGAAGACCAAATCCACCAATGAACAAAGTAGAGATTTGTAGAGGGTTGAAGAACAATCAAGGAAGCTCAAAGAGGAACATAATAAGAGACAAGAGGAGGAAGAAAGGTTATGAGAGGAGGAGGAGCATGTGGCCATTGCTATCAAAAGATTAGTGGGACAACCCTCTCAATCCCAAGAACTGGCCATGATGAGCTCAACACATGAAGATGTGCCTAGCACAAGTGCTGCCGTAGAGAGGAGGCTAAAGGTAGAAGGCAACAAAAAGGTCCCCATGCATGCAATACCATCAAACATGGCTACCACAATCACCCTAACACAAGGAGCCACAAAAGCAGTGGTCAATGAAAGTAATGTGATGGCATGGGTGCAATACCTACTGGGCAAAGTGCACGAGATGGCACCAATAGCATTAGAAGGGGCCCCAATGGTAGGAGCCAAAAGACTAGCAGCAGCCAATGCGAAATCCCGCAAAGGTCCAAAGGTGCCACACATTGAGGTATTAACCACTTTGATATCGTCAACAATGTGCAATGTAGAGGATCATGATGAGATAGTGAAATATCTCTAGAGCTGGTGTGAGAGAATGAATGAGGAGAGAAAGGTTGTGCTTGCTGCCGAGCTGAAAGCGAAAAAGGATGCTTTTGCAGCCATTCAACTAGAAAAGACAAGGCAAATGATGATATACACCAAGGAAGTAACAGCACTAAAAGAGGCCTTGAAGGGAAGATAGGGTGAAGAAAATTTTTGAGACATGTATGAAGAAGGAAAAGCATTTCAAGCGAGTGGCAATGGCTACCTCTCACATAGCCATGCATGCTCTCACACAAGGATGTAGTGAGCTTAATATTGAATCTGATCATTGTGGTCCTCTTCCTTGAATCCTTTGATGGCTCCACAATTCAAGATGCTAGCTTGACCAAACTTCATCTACATGATCCAAGCTCCAACCTCCATAGGTGAACATGTGAGAAAAGAGAAGAGAAGAAGGAGAAGAAGAAGAGAGGAGAAGAAGAGATTCTCCACGATCCCTCACTCACACACACTCAAACTCTCCCTCTCTCATACTCCCTCTCTCCCTCTCTCATGCACAAGAAGGAAGCAAAAGCAAGAACAAGAAGAGAGCTAGTTTGCACACAAACGAAGAATGAGCTTATCCATTCACTTTTTGAATTTTATGCCCTTCTCCCCTTGGGCACTTGACCCATTTCTATGACTGGTCGTCCAGCCTTGGTCCTCCTTTTCCACTTTTTCCTATTCTTTCCTATTCTCATGGCTCCTTTACATGTACTTTTTCATTTACAACTTGCACAAGAGGGAGTCTGGCACTATTTTGCAAAGAACTAAAATGCACTTTATCTCTTGTGTCCTATTCTTGATTTTAAAAATTTTCTTGTATTTCTTGGTCTTCTTTTTCCATCGGGCTATCTTCTTATGTTCCTTCTCAAGTCTTCCTTGCACCTTCTTAAGCCTTATTTGCGCCCTGCATCATTTCAAGGGTTAACACATAGTGATATTGGATCCTTGCGTTTGGTGTGTGCATAGTGATATTGGATCCTTGTGTCATTTCAAGGGTTAACACATAGTGATATTGGATCCTTCCGTTTGGTGTGTGCATGAAAAACTAGATTTTTGGCAATGGCAATGCAACTCTAATTGTCACATCTTAGCATTGTTGGATCTTTGTTCTATACTCCCATATGCCATAGGATCCTCCTTAACAATATTACTTCACATGTAGCAAAACAAGTTGTCTTTTACTCTACTTTGAGACAATGACACAAATGGTGCCTTTTTAGTAATCCAAGAGAATATGTCTAGACCTAAAGAGAAACAATATCTAAAAATTGATCTGTTGGAATCACACTCACTTACCCGATTCGAGTCACAATTCCCTACGAGAATTTTTGAAACTATATGTGATACCATAGTCAAGGGTTCCCTACAAGTATCTAAACACCCGTATCCCAACTTTCCAATGACTTTCTTGTGGTTTGTTTAAGAACTTGATTAAAACACCAACAACAAAACTAATATCTGGCTGGCCTAGTGTTACACAAGTAGATGAGGTTTCTAACCAATCTCCTATACCTCCCAATGTCTGCCATAGTGTTAATGTATCTTCATTGGATAACTTCACATTGATCTCCATAGGTGTAGCTATCTCCTTACACTTGGTCATGCCAATTGCTTTTAAGATCCCCTACACATACTTCCTTTGAGAGATGAAGATTTTGCTAGCAAACTTCAATCCCCAAACAATAGAGAAACAAGCCCAAGTCTATCATTTCAACTTAGAGCTCAAGCCTTTTGAGTCTAATGAATCATATCTTCATAATTACCTATAAAAAGAAGGTCATCCAGATATAGGACAATCACTATAGACTTTTCACTATCCCTATACTTTTCTAAGCTACCATCAGCCTTGTACTTTACTTCCATACCCACTTGGTGCTAAATAACTTCGTCTTTTTTGGTCAATCCACCAGCTTGCAAGTACAATTACCCATTAGGCTGTCATACTCATCTTACATAGTTGCTCTCCATGCTAGATTGGCAAGTGCTTCTTCCAAGTCTACTGGCTCCTTTACTTCTCTCATAATCTCAGCCATCAAGGCCATATTGACTATGTGAGCATAAGTCTTTCTTTGCTCCTCTATTCCCAAAGACCTCATTAGTCCATCTATCTTTTTCTCAGTTGTGGTAGAGGCATAAGATTATTGCAATCATAGAGTTCCTTTACCCATTGCAACAATGGCTTTTCTAGTGGCACAATTACATGTTAGTGAACATTTTTCTAATCATCCAAAGGTGATGCTTCCTCCTCCTTGAGGGTAGGGACAACTCTTGGAATAGGCTCATAATGGACTACTTATTCATTGAATGATAAAGTGGAAGAACTTATATTCTCATCCTCCACTGTATGTGGCTACTCCTTGAACACCACATCACTGCTCACTATGATCTTATTTATCTCTTGGTCATAGAATTTGTTAGCATTTTTCTCATCTCTATAATCCAAGAAGATGCATTCTATGCTTTTTAGATTTTCTTGTATCCTTTGCAACATGTGCATAGCATTCACATACAAAAGTTTTAAAATGTGAGACAGATGGTTTCTTACTAGAATAGGCCTCTTCAAGAGTTTTGCACTTAGGAGCCTTTGTGTAACTCTAATTGAGAATGTGGACTATAGTATTAACAACTTATGTCCAAAACTAGTTAGACAATACCTTTGCCTTAAGCATGCACCTTGCCATTTCCACAATGGTGCAATTTTGGTGTTTAACAATGTTATTATGTTGAGGTATATGAGGTGTTGTCAATTGACGCTTAATCCCTTTGCTCTTGCAAAAGTCTTCAAACTCCTTTGAGTTGAACTCACCACCATATTTTCTAAATTTATTTACACTTTTCCTTGTTTCATTCTCAACAAGTTTTATCCATTCTTTAAACATGCTAAAATCTTGAGTCTTATCATGAATGGTACACCCACATGTTCTTACTATAGTCATCAAGATGATCAACACAAAATAAGAAGATCCTTCCAAGGCTTATGTAGGCATTGTACTGCACAACTTAGCATGCACCAACTCTAGAGGAGCCTTTATTATATTCTTTCTTTCTTGTGGAAATGCCTTTCTCTATTGCTTGCCCATTATATAAGCTTCACATGGTTCCTTTATTTCATTTACTGCAAGTAGGTGAGCAACCATATCTTACTTATGCATCTCCTTTAACACTACAAAACCAATGTGATCAATTTTTTCATGCCAAAGTTTACTTATGCCCACACTAACAATAGCTATAAGAGCACTTATCTCATAGAGGTAGTTTCTTCTTTCTCATTTGCCAATAAGTTTGCAAGCACTATCAATTATTTTTGTACCTATCTTAATGAAGCTCACCTCATGACCAAGATTAGTTATAAAAGAAATTGATAGAAGATTTCTCTTAATCTCTAAAACATGCAACACATTTGAAATATTTTTTAGTTCACCATTTGTAATATTAAAGGAAATAGTACTTGTGCCCTTAACAAGACCTTTTGCATCATTTCTAACAATCACATTGATGGATTCTTATAGAGGATTCATAGACCTATATAGACCTTTCTTGTTAGTCATATGATAGAGGAGCCACTATCCAATACCCATGAGTCAGTGGTAGATATTTCTTATACCAATGAATACACTTTCTTGATGGTTGCCATGAATAACTCCAACTCTATTTGAGTTGTATTGGTTGTCTCCTTCCCTTTAGTCTTCATGGTTCCATTATTTTCATCTACCTTCTTGCCAAGACAATTTGCAATTGCATGTTCTTTCTTCTTGTAGTAGAAGCACTCTCCTTGAAAATTTTTATTACCACCCTTTTTATTTTTGTCACCATTGGTAGAGGCACCTTTGGAGAATGTAGCATCTCCACTATTGCTACCTTCTCGATCTCTAAGCTACAACTCCTCCATTAGTAGTGCACAAAATTTCTCAAACGTCAAAGCTTGGGGTCCTCACCTAAATGCTTAGGAAAATTACCAATCCATTAAACTTTGGTGGACAAATCCAAAGACACCTCCAAGCTAGCTCCTCATTAGTCTTTTGTATCCTAGTGTTAGCCGTTTGGTTGTGCAAATTCTTAATCTAAGTGATGAATGCTTCAGTTGTCTCTCCTTCAATAAACTTTTCTGCTCCTAGTTGATTCTCCAACTTTTGAATCCTTGTTTGATTTCACATTTTGTACTAACTCCTTAGTATGTTCCAATCCTTTGATGCCTTGGTTGTATGATGCCGAATTAAGATCAAAACACTATCAAACTTGCTTATAAATAAGGTACAAAATGCATCTGTATTCCTTTGTTTCCAAGCTCGTAAGATCTGCATTTGGAGGAATCATAACACTTAAATTTAATGGGTCAAGGGTGGTGAGTTGTGGTTCTAGGTCCCTAGAAGCTCATAAGAATCAAGGATAGTTGTAATTTTAAACTTCTACAAAGTATAGTTTATACCATCTAACTTGCCTTCACTGAAGGTTGGTGGACAAAATCTCAATGTTTGAATTGTTAGTACAATAAGTGTACTACACCTGATGCGCTAGCACTCCTACCTAATGTAGAATATGGCATTTCCCTTCTTCCCTATTGAAGCCCTTGCCTCTCACATACGCTTCACTATTTAGAGACCCCTAGGCCGTGATACCATGCCGAAATTACATGGTGCAATGGACGAAACCTGAGAAAGGAGTAGAGAATACATAGCAAGTATGACAAGAGAAAAAACTACTTTAATTTCAAATGAATACACAAATTTGGCTTTGTCCACTCGCACACTTCGCACTATGAAGCTTAGATGGAATAGATGATAGATGAAGAGCTTAAGGGTAGTTGAAAGAACTCTGACTAGGTGAAAGATAGATTGATAATGGCTTTGGAGGGATCTTCCTTTTGTAGCCTGAGAAGGTAGTGTAGTTAGCATGTTTGACCATATTCTAAACCTTCCCTAGTTGACCAAGGAATATTCCAAGTAATATTCCCTTTACCATCAGTCTGGGGGCACTGCCCTAGACCCTCATTAGAGGGGCTACTAGCCTCCCTGAGACCCCCTAGCCAGGGGCTACTTCTGTAGTCCTCAAACTCCAAAATAGGAATCCTTGATAACTCCTACACCCTGCAACTCTATACATTGTGCCTCGAGTTGCTACCATCACAACTACTCTATCTAACCTAAAGGCTAGATTCACTGATAGAAATGTGCTGGATCTAGAGCATGGCAAACGCAGAAGCTATGGAGGTTGAAAGAGGAAGAAGAAACTCATGAATACATTGACCTTGACAAAGACAAATTGTTACACAAGTGAATTAGGTTCCAAGATTGAGACTTGGACTCATAAACACAATCTTGTGTATGGACAGTGACATTGACACTTTACTAGAAAGAAAAGAGTACTATCATTGCATTAGAAAAAGAGTGCAAGTACAATGCTTTATAGGAATTGAGTGGTGGTACTCTCTCCTACTGTGCATATGGGATTCTGGTCCTGAGCCCTCACTGCTTCTCACAAAGGGACTAAAGTAGGTGTGATTACAAATATCTTAATGCCCCTCCTCAATCACAACCAAAAGTACAAAGTATGTAGAGGCTTTAGTGAAAGCAACACCTGCAAAGTGTGGGCACACCATAAACATGGAAAAAACACTAGAGGCTGTCGTAGAAAAGGCTAAGTGTGGGTACCACAAACATGATGGACATCCAAAGGGACTGTAGCAGGGACCTCACAAAGTGTACAGAGGCTGTAGTACAAGGATAACTGAGGAGTTTACAAGTTTATGTTTCAGGCATTAGGGCTAAGAAATACAAAACTAAAAAAGTCTATCTGAATAGAAGGACTGATGAGGTTTGTCCTTCTCCTGGTGGTCTTCTTCTTCTTCTTCTTCCTTTGCTCCATTTTCTTCTTCTTCTTTGACTGCAACTAGATAGGCCTTTTGGGACCTCTTTCTGGCATGGCAGAACTTCTCGGTGTGTCCGGTCCTTTTGCAAAAGTCACAGAAGAGCTGATCCTTCTTGCCTTTGTACCTGTTGCCAACATATAATGCATGCTCATCTCTAGAGGTACTTGGTTCTTCCTTAGTTTTTAGCTTCTTTTCCTCCTCTAACAGTGATGCCTGGATATCAACAAGTTCAGGATTTGGCATGTTGATTAAAGTTGTTGATACATTATTATATTCAGGAGGCAAACTCTTAAGTAGAACACCGATGCAAACATCTTCTTCCATTTTAATATTGATTCCTCCAAGTTGGGTTAGAAGTCCTTCCATGTAATTTAGATGTGTGGCAAGTGATGTGTTGGACTTCATTTCAAGCCTAAAAAACTCAATTAGGAGACCATACTTTGATGATTTAGACTGTGGACCGAACAAGGTGTCAAGTCTCTTCCATGTATCATGTGAGGTCTCACAATTATCCACATGGTGGATATAGCTATCGTCTAGCTCCAGTTTGATAATGGCTTGAGCCTTATCGTCATTCTTTTGCCAAGTGACAGCAAGATCCGCATCACAAGGCTTCTTTTCTTTTCCAGTGGTAATGGCCCAGAGGCCCTTCTTCATCAGGATGAGTTTGATGCGGGTCTGCCAGGTGTGAAAACCGACTCCTTTGAAGTGAGCAGTTGGAGAGTCTTTGCCCATGTTAGACTTACAGGAACATTAGCAAATCAACTTCAAAATTATGATATTTGAGCAAAAGAAGAGTTGGTTGAGAGACACAAGTGCTAAAAAGCACTAATTGAGTGTCAATGAACACCAAATCTGCAAAATCCTTTACTCTTTTTAAATCCAAGTCTAATCTTCCCCTTCTTGATTTGATGATGATACCTTCAAATCTGAGTGACAGGACTTTAATGAAATTCAGATAGTATTGCTCAGTGATTAAAATCACTGTTGATAACTTCAGTGAGAGAAACAATGAAAAATGTCAGAATTTTGAAGCTTTGGCTATGGCTTTTGCATTAGGGTTTCTGGGGGCAGCCTGGTTTTTTGCTGATTCTGGGAGCTATAGTGGATCATTTTCAAAAGTTTTTTAATGGAAATATAGCTCTCTTCAAGGTCTATCAAAGCCCTATGATCTTAGGCAAGATCGTGACCTGCATGCAACGCGCCAGCAGTACGAACAGGAGCAGGCGCAATTTTGGACAACGATGGCGAAATCATGTAATGTTGGGCTGTAGAAAGGCCAATGTCAGGGTTTCTCGTGCCAAGATGAAGCGTCCTGAGCAGAGGAAGATATCTCCAGAAGGAATCTCACTAAGATATGGCTTGATTTGAGAGATATGAAGGCTCCAAGCAAGGTAGGTACAGGCTGGCTATGGCTGCCAAGAAGATCAAGTGAAGATGGAGGTGGAAAATGAGAACCATGAGCTGGACTTGAGCTAACCTAAGGTTAAGAGGGACTGAGAGAGCAGGAAGGGAGTTATGCCATGCCCAATTGGGCTCTGATACCATGATAGAAATGTGCTAGATCTAGAGCATGGCAGATACAAAAGCTATGGAGGTTGAAAGAGGAAGAAGAAACTCATGAATACATTGACCTTGATAAAGACAAATTGTTACACAAGTGAATTAGGTTCCAAGATTGAGACTTGGCCTCATAAACACAATCTTTGGTATGGACAGTGACATTGACACTTTACTAGAAAGAAAAGAGTATTATCATTGCATTAGAAAAAGAGTGCAAGTACAATGCTTTATAGGAATTGAGTGGTGGTACTTTCTCCTACTGTGCATATGGGATTCTGGTCCTTAGCCCTCAGTGCTTCTCACAAAGGGACTAAAGTAGGTGTGATTGCAAATATCTCAACATCCACAAAGGTCACCTTTTTCTATCCAACCACATAGACTTTATCTGGCATATTGGCATATAATTCAAGACCCAACCATGTATTCATACATGGCTTCTCCTCATAATGGGGGCCTGACAACTTAGAGTACCATGGATCATTAATGTCGCCTTATGAGAGGGTGCGGCATTGAGCATATCTAATAGTTCAATTTTACCATCCAATTCAAACATTTTCTCAAGATTGTTATCAGGCATTTCATTTTTACAATCCACTTCAAGTGCTTCCTCAACATTTCTATCTTCTGTTTCAGTCATTTCACTTTCTATCCAATTTAGGTGCCTCCTTATATGACTATCTTCTACTTTAGACACTTCATTTTTATTATGTATTTCAAGTGCTTCCTTGATATGATTGTCCACTATTGATGTGAATAATCCAATGGCACAAGCTTTAATCAACCTGAGCACTCATGAAGGAGCTGAGAGTTTGAGACTTGTCATTCATTGAATAAAGATAAGTAGTTGCAATGCCAAACTAGCTCAAGTCTTGAAAAGATGACTATTGTAGTTATGGTGTTAACAAAAATCAATCATGTATATAGATGCTTTCAAACTCTAGTCATTGTAACACCTTTCCTCTTGTTAATAGTATTTTGTGAAGGCTAAAGTCAAAGAAGGTCAAAGCAAAGTGAAAGCTAAAGTAGATTTATTTGATGGTGGATTATATATTGGAGCACTTCAATGTATTATTTTTGAAACTTGTGTATTATTGTTGTACCTCATGGACATCATATTATCATGGATGTATTATCTCACTTTTGTGCACATTGTATCATTACCCATAGTTGTATTTGTTGCACTAGGAATTATTGTGTGGGTTACACACATGTATTTTTCATTCTGTTAGTGTAGGCTAGGTCTATTTAGACTAAGGTATAAGCATGATTTAAGGATTGTTGACCGGCCTAGATTCCACAAAGTGGGTAGGACACCCAAAAGAGGGTGCAAATCCTAAAATGCAAAATGAGTGTAAACCCTAACCCTAAAATGGCATGTGACTCTAGAGAAGTGATCTAACCCTAACTCTAACTTGTGTCTATATAAGGGTGGGAGGTCTCAATTGTATTAACCCTTTTGGTGCATTCATGTTGCACAAGCTCTACTAGTGCAACTATTAAAGTTTTTTATTCTCTTCCATTGTTCTATCATCTTGTCTCCATTGTCAGGAGTGACTAGGAGAGGGTGAGTGTGAGGTGTGTTGAGCAAGAAACTAAGGGAAGGTGAAGCTCTTCATCATCTTCTTTCTCTTCTTCTTCTTCTCTACTAGCTTATCGACTTGTTGGTGTGCTCGATGGTGGATGCAAAGGAGTGATGGCATCAAATTGTGTTTTTTGGGTTGTGGAACCATCTTTGAGACTTCAAGCTTTCAGATTACAATGCAGGAAAGTAAGATGGATGAGTTCACTACACCTCAAAGCTAGTCTTCTATTCTTTCTTTTTCAAAACATAGAGGGATACATGGTTAGTTAGAGTAGAGTATCAAGAGACAATATGAAATATTATCACCAAAGTGAGTTACAACTTCTGAAACAATAGAGGTCCATTCCAATGTTCTGATTGTTGTGTGTTTAGCTCAATATTTCAGTTCCATTGTCGGGACTAAGGATGTTGTAACCATTGAGGTTCTCACACTCCTACCATGTGGTGAAATATGGGGCTTGTGCATGAGCCTCGCATGAGCGTGGATGGGATTGGTGGGGTATCAATCATCTGCATTTATGACTAGCATACTTTGAAACCCATGGAGTTTGTTTAGGAAGGCCGAATCAGAAGAAACCAATTTATTGGATTGTGATTGGAAATATTGGATTTGTTAGACTAGACGAAAATATAAAAGTCAATCTCAAAAACATAATAAAACTCAAAAATTGATACAAAAATGCAAAATTGCAAAATGCAAAACTCAAAACTCAAAACTCAAACTTTTCTTACTTTAACAAACCGTGTGACATTATTGTGGATTGAAGATACATCATGCATGTTATGCTTGTTGGGTTGTGTATGTATTGAAGTGAAAGCAATACGAAAACACAACACTCAAAACTCAAAACTCAATTCTTTTTAATTGAGTAATCCATATATCAATATTGTAGATGCATCTTTCTTATTATGAAGAATTGATCATGTGAGCATTGAAGAAAAAAGAGTGAGCAAAAGTAAAAAAAACACAAAACATAAAAGGCAAGGTATAAACTCAAAACTCAAACTCCTCTTACATGAACAAATTGTGTCATACTATTATGGATTGAAAATGCATCATGCTTGTCATAGTTATTTGGTTATATGTGCATTGAAGGGAAAGGATCAAAACTCAAAAAAACTCAAAACACACAATACAAGAATCAAATACATGGCCATTGTTTCATTGTTTGATTAGTTTTTGCTTGTTGCCATTTGATACTTAGGATCACTTGCACCTACAATCAGAGTTTCTTTGCACCAAAAGATCATTCTCACCGTAAGTTCACTCATCATATTTTACTCAATTAAGTTCACTTTCACTAGAGTTCACTCTCAGTAGAGTTCATACTCATTATATTTCACTCATTAGGTTTACTTATATCAAGTTCGTTTATATCTAGTTCACTCATATATCAAGCTCACTTAACTTGAAACTTCACTCATATCAAGTTCAAGGTAGTTCACTCTCAATTGATATTAAGTTCACTCTCATAGTTCACTCTTGCCTCATATTAAATTTATCTCATAATTCACTCTCACCTCATATTAAGTTTACTCTCGCAGTTCACTCTCGTCCCATATTAAAGTTTACTCTTGTTGTGGCGTGCTGCCTATCGGCTATCCAAGCACGTTTTAGCGGTCCATCGAGAAACGAATCTAAGTGTCGCTGCTCGACACTCCCATGGAATGTTCCATGGTTTTTCGCCTAGGGTTTCCTAAGTTTTCCTTACAACTAAACGTTCGCGGCCGTGAAACCACTAGGATTGACCTGAAATCTGGGTTCCTAGTGGTCAAGGTCTCCTAACATGTCGCATTCTGGCGTTGGGTCCTGGACATGCTACTTTACACAGAGATACCCAAGCTGAAGCAGACATGTGCTACACGATTCAAGGAGAATGGGAAATGAGAGGGATTCATTGCTCAACCTCTCTACTCGTAGGGCATAGTCCCATTCTGGCGGTCCCCTAAAACAGCATGAACCATGTTCTAACTTAACAATACCTAAAGGCTTGTGAGAAGCCTCCCAATTCTCTGGGATCACCCTATCATAGGATGGACCCATCAAGAGTTCCGCCCACCTGCTTCCCTTGATAGCTTTAGTTTTCTAATTAGGTCCTATCACATTTATGTGCGACATTTAAAATCAACTTCCTTAATTAAGTTTTTTTAGGAAATAGGGTTCGTTCATGTAATTTACAGCACAAACACGAATACAGAGCAAGTAATCCTTTGACAAACAAGTTTAAACAAATTTCTTAACTTATCTTCATGTTAATTTTTGTCTCCTACCCATACAAGAGAAATTATGTATCCCTTCTGTCCAATAGAAGTACCCGATCCAAATCACATGGCACCGTAATTTCCATCCATTATCTAGAATAGGATCTTTCAATGCCTTAGACGTTGGACTCACGGCAGTCTTCAACTTTGTTCCGGACTAGGCAAGGGGTGTCCAGAGCTCCACTGATCCCAAGCGACCTAGGAGTGAGACACACTTTCTGTGGTTCCACTCGCCCTTCAGCTCGTGAATCGAGCAGTGCCCTCTTAGGTTGAAATGTGGCGTGACCTTGGAGATGATCCACCTGCACAAAATATCCTTCCTTAATTAATCCAATTAAGCACAATCAAGGCAACCAGCCTAATATCATCTTCCAGGAAAACATTTCTTTATTTCCCATGGCAACTTGTTATCACTGATCCCTGCCATGCATTTACCATCAAACACAAGCACTTGGAATAATCATCCAAATCACATCCCTACAATCAATTTAATGCAAAAGCATTTAGGACATTATTTGATCAAGAAACAAAAACAATGGTATCCTTTCCAAACATTGCAGGAATAGTCGCGAAAACCTTTCCATCGCATATTTGCTCTCCCCCTGGGATCAGGAGCGGGTCTATGTAAAATTTACCTAACACACCCTTCTTTCGGCTGCTAAGGCATATGTTATAGTTTCAAATACCGTACAAGATAACATAAGTTCTATTAATCACTTAAATTGATTGACAACCCAACCTTCTTTCCAACAAATACAAAAGCATTGGTTTTCCCTTCGACTTAGGGTTTCCTAATCCATGAGCTCTTCGCTTGCCCTAGAGTTGTTGTTGCATCTAGCCCAACCCCGAATAGGATTGATAAACATAGTCGCTATCATGCGGATCTCAAGGCATCTTAGTCTTAGTCCTTATGGTCGTTGTTTTGTGTTAACTACACACATCATCAAGATCCCAATGAACTAACAGATTCATGATATTAGCGAGAGCTTGGGCAAAATATCTTAGAGATTCAAGATTGAATTTTCCCTAGGCTAGATTACTTATCATGCAATCCATAAAGCATGCAAGCTACAATATACTTTCAGTGTGGGAAAATAAATATCTATTATTTTCATGAAAAGGGGAGTTGACAATACCTTGGAATGCTATTATGCTATGTATGAGGTTGCCACATAGCATCTAGATACTCCACAACATTCGCTAATGACTAGGAATTTTTCCCATATATCGGACAGGACACCACTACAGTAGCTTCGGGAGCTTTTGCATGCTCCGACGGTTAAATGGACCTACATGCTTGATGTGGCCGACCATCTGCCTGCTGCTGATGGTTACCATGACTGAACCAAATCAAGCAGAAGGAAAACTCAATGATGGACCCACCATTAGCATAGATCGTGGAACCTCATATTCTCCAAATGATTAGAGATCCCCAAATTTAACAGTCGTCGCAGAATGGGAGCTACAACTGTGTGACAAATGCCAAGCATCTTCATGAAGCACACCGGAATCTCTCCCGGTCATCATTAATCAAACTCCATCACCTCTCATTCACAATGGCACCTTTTGATTGTGGTCATCTACCTACCAATTCCACTTAGCAACAACCCCACCTACCTCACTACTCCCCACCATAGTGCCATGGAACTGGCACTTAGCTAGGAGGGGGGTAATGTTTACTGCAGCACAGAGGATTGGAAAATGGAGCAGAGGAGCGGGAAAATGGAAGAAGGTGATAACCGAAAGGGCATAGGACAAAGGAAGGAAAAGGCGCCCTAGATGGAGGTCAGACCCTGAAAAATTTGAATGACGACCTCTCCAAAAGGCCTCAATGTTGCCTCGAGAAAAGAAAAGAGTAAAAGCGCACCATTAATTGTGAAAGCGCTATCGAATCCTTGTAAAAGAGTGCCAATATCACTCCTGTGCAAATTGTATGCATTAGGTGTGAATGGGATAAGTTAGAACGGTGGGAAATAGGAAAAGAGGGCCTAGTAGGCTAATGGCCGGCCATGTAAAAAGTGGGGATGATCGCCCAAAAAGTAGGGCATGTATATAAAGTTCAAAAGTGAATGAGAAGCTCATTCTTATGTGTGGCCAAAGCTTCTTCTTCTTCTTCTCTTGTTTCTTGCCTTCTTGCTTGTGCTTGAGTGAGGGATTGAGGGAGTGTGAGGGAGTGAGGGAGTGAGCGTGTGAGAGTGAGGGATCGTGGAGAAGAAGCTCCCCATCTTCTCTCTTCATCTTCTCTTCTTATCTTCTCTTGCATGGCTATGGAGGATGGAGCTTGATGGAGGGGGCTTGAGGTTGCTTGAGCTTGCCACAAGGATCATGGAACTACCGGAGTGCAAGAGAGAGGAGGTAACTCGATCGAGCATCAAGGTAAGCTCACTACACCCGTAAGGTAGGCATTGAGCGTCGGCTATGTGAGAGGTAGCCATGGCTGCTTGGCTTGAAACGCTTGATCAATAAGCAGTCCGTAGGTCTCGAGGTAGAGCTCCGTAGCTCCCCTCCATCATCATCGTTCACTTTTTTGCATCTGCAATTGCCGATCGTCACAAGGAGGAGGTGTTGCAAAGAGATGAGTTCAAGAGAGAGAATGTAGAGGAGGCACGGGTAGGAACAAGAGTAGATAAGGACTCTACAAGAGGTAGAAGATGCCATACGAGGTCATGAGGCTACCATAGAAGACGTTCATCAATGGGTTGAATCAAGAAAAGCCACAAATATCACATCACAATTAGTGGAGAGGAGACCACAAAGACTGGAAGCTCTTTGGTGTGATATGGAGGAGGCATGTCAAACCTCCTAGCCACAACCATGTCCCCCGCCCCCATCCCAATAACAACCTTTTCGTCCTTACAATCAAGCTGACTCTCGAAGATTTGGCCCCTACCCTTAAGGAGACCCTTGAACCTAGCCTTAAAGGCCTCTGCATTGTAATTTTTTGGTGCTCATTCACCACTTTGTAAATGGAAATGGAAATGCAAAAAAGAAAATAAAAAGAAAGGTTCTTATACATATTTCTAAACTTGTTATTTACATTTATTTGATGGTATGGTCTTTCTTTTAAGTACAAAATCCCCATGAAACATTTACCTTTCTTATATGGAAAATTCATATATCTACAATTGTGAGAAGGCTTGTTCATTTTGATTATAGTTGGATTGATTGAAGTGGGCATCATGTGCCATGAACCCCACGAGGGTCACACCAAGCAAAGGAGCCCATCCCTAGGCCAAAGGGCCCCCAATTTTCTTGGTGTTGACCCTTGTGTGCATTGAATGCCATATGGGTCACCACGGAGCGACAATGGCATCTCTCTAGGGTGATGTCCCCTGTATTGCTTGGTTCTGACACTCCAAGTGTAGACTCCTCAAATTCAATGCCACTCTCAATTATAATTAGCTCTAATGTGATTTAGTCACAGCCCAAAGTAGACTGGTACACATTCATATGAGAGATTACTCAAATGAGGCACAAAGAACTTGCATTTATGAACCTATCTATCATTTACAAAAAGTATCCAGATGCCACAAAAAGGTACTATGGAACTACCAAATCCAATACTCAAAAGTACCAAGACTACCAATAATCGTACAGCGAGACCAACAATAATTATACTAAGAAAGTACCAAAAACTACCAATTTTGATACCCTGGGATAGAGAAAACCACCAGTAAAGATAGTCCTACAAAGAAGTATATAATGATTCCAAAATACAAAATAAGTGTTGAGGGCTAGGGAATGTGTTATCCAAATGCTAATTATGATGCTTAAACTTTAGCTTATTCTACTTTATGTATGTACAACTTCTATTCTATTTCTATATTCTCACTCTTTGCCTTTGTCTATCTCTATCACTATCATTGCAGAAGCTATATCTCTTTATAGGAGTGAGGCTAGCTTCATTTTGTGATTTTCTAATGTAGATGGAATTCTTAGGTGATGATGACATGTATCTTTCTTTCATAGTCCAAGCCTTGATTTTAGGTGCATCTCCTTGAATCTTGCAAGTAGGTGCATGTTGTCTTGTAATTGTGCAATCCTTAGAGAGGTAGCTCTACCAAGCTGCTAATGGAAATGCAAATGCATAGCATTGTTTATTATCTCTTTACACGTGAAGCTCATTTCTTTTCTTATTGGGACCTAACAAACATCAAGAGAGTAGTTAGATACAATGTGATGCAAATAATTACTTTGATCATGTGAATGTAAAGCAAGATAAAAATGCAAATAGCAATGTACCTTTTTATCATCAACATAGAAGCTAAACAAAGTAGAAAGTTTGATATCTTCATTGGAAAAGTTCATCCTCAATTGTTATAATGTGCACATTGACCCTACCTTCATAATGATCAAAAGTTTACCATCCATCCAAACATCAAAATCTCATAATGAATTTATAGAAAACTCCCTCATGTCTTGATCTAGTGACACCAATTTCCCACAAACATGGTACCATACTCTATACAAAAATATCATGATGAAGTTTTGATGGCAATCATATACTTGCAAACAATAGAATCTAGTTGTACTTTGTAGGTGATTCCTTCTTGTATCTTTGTATCCTAGTCTACATCGGCAAACTCTAGGATACTATCTGCATCTGAGCGCTTCATTAAGAATATGGTGAAGGAAATGAGTGTAGATTGGAAGCACACGAGTGGAAGCAAAAGCTATGGTGGAAGGAGCAAGAGTAAGAGAGAGAGACACACACACACACAAAAGATGTGGACATTCCAACAATCACAATGTGTGATTGGTCTTCCCTTTATTCAAATGTCACTAAAAGAATAATTGAATGAAGTGACAATGATAGACACTCACCACCTGCAGCATACAGGTGTACAAGTATTGTCAGTGTAGTAATACACGGGTGGCTAGGCACATGCACCTTTACCCCAAATAACCTCCCACTTAAAGGAAAATGTGTCCCTAGTGATGAGGAGAGAAGGAAAAAAATGATAAAGTATAAATGTACATAAGTACAACAGGATGAGGAAAGACATCATCTCATCCAGGCAAAATGCTCCATTGAGAGACTTTTCGTGAGTAGATCTGCATAATTTTGTGAGTTAAGATCTTGACAAGGTCAACAGACTTGTCCTCAATGACCTCTCTGATGAAGTGGTAACGCACCTCAATGTATTTCATCTTTGCATGGAAGACCGAATTCTTAGTTAACTAGATAATACTCATAGAATTTTAATGCAATAGTGTAGGGACCACATCAATAATACCAAGGTCTAACCAGACGATCTAACTAGAGAGCCTTCTTACAAGCCTTAATGGTTGCAACATACTCAACCTCGATTGTAGAGAGGACCTATATTTTTGCACCCTAGACATCCAAGAAATAGCACCTCTAGCAAAGGTGAAGACATAGCCAGAGGTGTCCTATATAATCAAAGTCAGTGTAAACCATGACTCTTGTATCCTAGACACTATAGCACATTCACATAGCTACTATGCCATTTAAGCATCTCATGATACCCTTAACGGCATCCCAATGTCATCTACTAATTCTAGCCATATAAGATGCATTTCACAAACACGAGATTTAGCTTATTGTGCTTGTCCTTGGGAAGATGGTAGAAAGCTTGGCAACAACCAAAGATGTGCAAATGAGTATATGATGGAGGTTTTCTAGTCCATGCCTCCTCTGTAACCTGGCAATCAATAGTAGTGCAAGGGGACTTAGAAATCAAGTGTACAACAATAGTAACTACCTCAACCCAGAAGTATTGGGGTAAGCCTACCTGGCTAAGCATACTATGGACTCTCTCCTAAATTGTCTTTTCATGCATTCAACAATACCATGTTGGGGAGGGTGTAGGGGGTAGTTAATTTATACTTAATATCTTGCTCATTGCAAAACAACTCAAAAGCTTTTGAGACATATTCACCCCCATTATGTGACCTTAGTCATTTCAGCATATACCTAGACTGGTTCTAAACAAGAGCAAGACAATGCTGAAAGGTAAACAAGATATCTGATTTTTGCTTAATAGAAAAATCTCAGACCTTAGTGTAATCATCAATGAATGTGACAAAGTACTTCACACCATCTAGTAATTGACAAGGCATGGGACACATACATCCGAATGAACAAGAGCCAAAGGCTCACTCATGTGCTTCATGTCAAACTTATTATGCATACTATGTGTCTGCCTACCATATAAACAATGATCACAAGACTCAAAACACTTATAATCTAGGGGTGAAAGATACTACAAACTACTAAGCATTTTCATTCCTTTCAAAGACATGTGCCCAAGGCAAAAATGCCAAAGTGATACATGTGGAATTGTAGCCATACCCAAAATATAGACAACTAATCTAGATACAAGCAAAGGATAGAAGATATAAGACTTCATACCAAGTGCAATAACAAGATTCCCATAGGAAATCTTCCATGAAGAATCATCAGAAGAGACAATATAACCTACATCATCCAAGGTAGCTTCTTGGGCAAGAGGGGCAGGGCCTGGTAGGTGTCTATAGAGATAAGGCTCTTTGTGAGAGCCGATACATGACATACATCATAAAGAGTGAGTATGCTACATGAACCAAAATGCAGATGGACGTCATCAATACTAATGATCTCCAATGCCAAAGGTCATTACCCAAATAGACAGATCCAATCATGATGTGATAAGAGTGAAACCACTCTTTATGAGGGGTCACATGAAAGAAAGCCCTTGAATCTATCAATCAACACTGAGTATATTCTGACAAAGCATCAGTCAGTATGAAACATCCAAAGAAGAAGCTATCAAGATAAGATCATCAAATACATCAAGCTGCACCACATTAATCTCCTCAATCTTGACACTAGACTTGCTAGCCACAATATTGTGATCATCATTCCTATTCTACACTTTACCCTTTCCCTTTCTTGCACTTGTCTTCGTGCATTTTATGACACTGTGGCTGAATATGTCCTACTTTCCCACAATAATGACAAGTACGACTCGACTTATAGCCATGGGACTTATTGCGAGACTATCCTAGACGATTGAGACCAGCCACACCTATAGCCATGAGACTTATTGCGGACATGTTAGAGTCTCTACCATGGCCATTTCCATCCCACTGACCTCTCACAATCAATGCATGGGACGTACAAGAAGCATCAACATTATTTTTTTTCACCTCTTCTATCAAGAGGTCACTCTCACCATCCTGCAATTTCAGCCCATCCTTATCATAGAGAGCCATATGGAAAGTGTCCCACGACTTAGGTAGAGTACCAAGAAGAAATAAAGGATGGAAGTATCTATGAACTCAATCTCTTGTGAAGCTAAATGGTTGATGCTGGAGTGAAACTCATTCAAGTGTGCAAACATAGAAGTTCCTTTCTTCATGAGAAGGTCCATCAACTATTTCAACCAATACATTTGAGATGCATGACTTTGTTTGTCACAAAGATTATTAATCTCTGCTGTCCAAAGCTCATATCAATCTGATTTCTAGTTACAACATTGTAGTGAACCTACTTTGAGATGCATGACTTTGTTTGTCACAAAGATTCTTAATCTCTGTCCAAAGCTCATATCAGTCTAATTTCTAGTTACAACATTGTAGTGAACCTACTTAGAGAGTGATAAAATGATTGTGGACTTGCATAGCTCATCAACTAGTTCATCCTAATCCTCTGTTGCAACGTTTTTGAGCTTGGCACCCCCATTTTTGAGTGGTCTAACCTGCAATTTCTGCACTAAAACCTACCATATGTGGGTCATCCAATAGCTTTAATTAGTCCCATCCAATTTCTCAATATTGAACATAGTATTGTCATGAGAACTACTAGCCATAATGAGACCGAGCAAGTATATACAAGGTCAAGACTAGATACTATAATACCCTATAAATCAACCCCAAAACCACTACTAAATCAAGTGAGAGATAGGAGATATTTCCAAAGTAATGAGCTATCTACAAAATGTAAACAAAAGATTGTCACGTCCAGGTGATTGCCCTCAAATAGAATGCATATACCTGAAATGATTGGTTGCTATAATAAATTGCAGCAATATGTCAACAACCAACTATGAGCAACCAAGAAGGAAAAAGCCAGGAACAACCAACAATGAAGACTATCACAATTGCAGTGTGTCAAAAACCATACATGCAATAAATATAGGCATCATGCATAGGGTAGGTCTCAAAGGTAAATGAAGAGGAATACCATATAAATAATCCATTGAGCAAAGCTCAATACATAACCCAGAAGTACATAAATACCACTAACAACACCCTGCCAGATATAAGTACTAGGTCCAAGCAAAGAGATCAAAGTAGCCTAGGATAGGGTAATTGCATCCATAAATATCAAGAGAGCATGTACATGTCACAATGAGTCCCATTATCTCACTATAATAAGCTCAAGCTCAACTGCATAAACCAAATGCTCTATAGTACATCCAAGTGCCAATGTGGCTCAGTACATAAAGTCGAGTAGCTCCCACTAAAGCAAAAGCAAATTCCAAATGAGCAAGAAAAGCGCAAAACATTATGCAAATGGCATCCAAGTATCCAAGACCCATAAGCATACATCTAAAAGCATTGAACCCAGGTAGTCTACAAGGACGACTTTGGCTATAGCGTCTAAGTAGCATACAAGGAAAGGAATGATAGCCAACATCAAAGCATCCAAACTTTAATCTCTTCTTAGGAGCATGTCATAAACATATCGAATATGTGATACCCTAGTAGCTTTAAAGCATAAAGATCATAATCTTTATCAAACAAGTACTTGCTATCCATGATGAATAGCAGGGATATGACAATTAAAATTGTGTGAATGTGAGCTTAATCAAAGCCCAAAAGCATTCTAATACATGTGTTAAGCAAATATTCTGGCATCAATACCAAGCCTCGGAAGTATCAAGTGACAAGAGGCATATGGTTTTCCTAGATAAATGACATTCAGTCCTTTTATTGCAGCAATCAAATCTCTGAGAAAACTGAGTCAAACATATGATCAAATCAGCCCAAAAGCATAAGCATACTGTCCAAGCACCAAAATAGCATCCTTGAAGCATCAAACATGCATTATGGAATTCACTATTTGCTATCCAAATTAGAACAATTATGTACTTTGTGAAATAGAGAACAAAAAACTCCATAGAATCAACTCTATGACTACCCATATTTCTATAACTCCTCGTGCTCTTCGTTTCTAGCTATAGAATACCTAAATTGGATACTATATGCAAAGTTATAGCCAAAATACGACAATGTTGTCAAGCTACCACAATTGTCCACGACTTCTATAGTATGCTCTATATCCACTCAAAAATGGATAAAATGCTTGCTCCTTGGCTCAATAAGAACTCAACAAGGCTTAGCTAAGCCTTGGGAAGCTCCTTAACAAAGTGCAGAGCAAGCTTGAACAAACCAGAAGAAGGAAAGACAATGCATATCTCGAGAGGAAGAAACAATGTTTGCCATGAAACCTTGAGTTAAAGATTTAAATCTTGGCTCAAGTAAAAGATGAAGAAGCTCCTCAAATAGTTAGCTCTAATACTAGTTTGTGAGGTGCCTCCTCCAATAGACTCAGAGGAATCCTCTTAGTAGTCGACCAAAATCCATATCCATGCACATCACGATCCAGTCTCCCCATGGAAAACCTAGGACTTAGTTGAACATGGGAATCTTGATTCTACTTCACAGGGAAGTGTGGACAAGTCATCCCTAACAACAATCTAACGCCCACCTAAGAAAGACCACTCTGTAATCAATCAAAGGCAGGAGTGAGGTTAACACTGCAATTGGTTCAAAGAGAGTGAGAGACGGGGGAGAGTGTAACTCGATCCCCCTACCCATAAGGTAAAATCTCAGCTTCGGCCCCCTAAAATGGTGTTAAACCTGGTAACTAATCCTATCGATATTGGGAGGGCATTTAATCAGTTCTATCTAGTGGAAAGTTATCCGACTTATCGGGTCCACCTAGCCACAGGCATTCGATCGTCAGGATCGAACCTCCCACTTTTCTTGATGGGGTTTTCTTAGTTTTCTAATTAGCAAAGCATACTACCACACTGTTTGGATATATAAAATCAGCTTCCTTTTATTATTTTGTTAAACTGCGTTCGTTAAACTCAATATTTAGCACATAACAAACCATTCGAAAAATTTGATATTTTATTTCATAATAACATCCAGAATCATCACTCTGCAGAGTGGTAAAAAACCATCTTCCCATAGAAAGACATTGTCCAAGACATTCCAAGACATTCCAATCCCTCGAGATTGGGATGTATGTGATTGCACTCCATCCGCGGTCAACGGGGAATTTGCTAGCTCAAAGCCCCTCTAAGCTTCCCTAAGCCTCCGAAGCCATCCTACATAACAGGGGCACTTACCACTTGGTCCTTTGCCCTCTCAGGTGCTCAAGTGATCAAAAATCAAAAACACCCAGCTCCCTTGGGAGCATAGGGCCCCACCCTCACGTGAGTTTTTCCACACTCCGCAGAGTGTTAGGGAGTATTGGGTTGGGGACCCCAATGACCAGCACCACCACAATCCACAACTCGTCCATCTAATTATCTTCATTTGGCCATCCATCGTGATTACAATTTATGGCCACAACCTCAATTTATTGTGGAATAACTGGGCCTTCGGGTTGAATGGGTCTGGGGTTGGCTTTTGTTTGTGCTTCAGCAGTGACCACTTCCTCGCGTTGGAGAGCTCTCTGAGCGTGACTTTGCTCAGCATCTTGATGTCTCTTGGGAGCCATAGACAAAGCTTGATGGACTTGAGTAGCGCTTTTGAAGAGAGGAAGAGAGACTTGGCTGATTGTAACAGAGCCTTGTTGTGTCAATAGCAGAGAGACTTATGCACAGTCATTGTGTATTGTGTCCTTGACGTGACGCTCTACCCTTGTTTATATAATAATGGGGGGGGGCAAAAAAGAGGACGCTTGCTTTTTAGCATTTTTTGATGGCATCATCGATGATAAAGAGTGAATGCTTTCTTTTAGTACTTTTGATGACATCATTCAAGAGGGAGCTCCATTTTTGTAGTGCGAAGATAAAAATTTATGAATATATGGGCAAGTACCGCATGGGGCATCATCGGGCGGCCGTTACTCCAAGGCTCACAACTAAGGTGGCAACCAAGGTATAGACCTTGGCACCTTGGCCTTGGCATACTTGGCAACAGGGCTTTGTTGGCGCCATTGGCTGCATGTGAGAAGCTCCCACTAGCTTGTAGAAAAATCTTCCCAGGAGGTCACACATCTTGGCAATGTCATCACCCAAATGCACTTAACTGCCAAGTGACTATCCACTAGGCTAGTTCTTTTTGTTGTTCTATACTGCAAACATAGTTTTAATAAGCTAGTCTTGGGAGGGTCTCCCAGTCTTTCTTCCATGAACTGGCATATAATACCTCATTAATAATAATAGTTATCTTCATAATGAGGGTCAGTTTCATAATCAGAGCTAGTTTTTAAGAATGTGCAACATAAGTCAATTTTCTTTGGAATGTATATGCACATTAAAATAAACTAAGTAATGGGAACATTATATAGTTGAAGGGAGTGATCGTGGAGTGGAAGCATGCAAGAAAAAGCAAGAGCTATGGTGTGTAATATTTTCGTACGAAATATTAATGACCCCACACACGATGCGCAAAAAGCAATTCAAAATAATCTTCCACATCAATTAATGTTGGTGGCTAAGTGTTCCCTCCGCGTGCATTGATAAATTTTGGCTCCATGACGTGCATAAGAGGTTGTGGCTTGAAGACCGCAAGCCTGCACGGGAACACCTCTTCTAGGGGAAAAAAGGGAATAATGGTTAAAATTTTGACAAATTTTTTTATTATTAACCCCCTCCCCTCAGCTAATGCATGGCGGGGAGAGGGAGTGTGGAAAGAACATGAGTGTAAGAGGAGTGGTGTAGGAGAGCATGGGGGGAAGGAGGCATGCTACTGACTACGTGTGTGGCCATTCCCTCCCCCCTCTAACTATATGAAACCCCCCCCCCCCCCCCTTGAAGCTTGGGGAGAGAGAGGAAGGAAATGGCTTCTGATACTACAGTGAAGAACGTCGCCACGCCAGTGAGGTACCGCCATCGACGCCTACTGCCGCCACACTGGCCCACTACCGCCTCATCACCATAGCCATCACCATCATAATCATCATCCTCACCTCCTTCGTCATCATCCTCATCCTTTCCCCAATCATTTCCCCCCCTTCCACGTCATTCTGTGGAACAGAAGCTTCTTGCAAGCTTCTTTAGAAGCTTCTAATTTAAGCCTCCATAGCCCCTTTTCACCCGTGCCTCTCCCGAGGTTGTAAAATCGAGTCTGCAAGGCATGTTTCATGCGCAGAGGAGAAATACTTAGTCAGAGAGGATTCATAACGCGTAAAGGGCCCAAGAGGAAGTTTCTGAACCGGGATTTGATTCATCAATGGCTCCCAAGAAAATGGCAAGAGGGGCACACATGGGAGCTTCCACTCCGAGTTCGCGTGTGGACAACACCCCGAACCTCAATGCCCAGGTTCTTAAAAATTGTATTCTCGCATGAAAGGGATGCGTTAAGCCTGATGGTTTTAGGAAAATTTAAATGCATTTATCCATTCATTTTACAAGGTTTAGTGCATGCCGATTAATTGAAATTGCTCGCACTCCCATTAACAAGGGTAGTTGCAATCTTCTTGAATGATAATGCATAAATTAGAAGAGGATATCGTGCTAAGAAGGATCGAGCGTATGTCGCATGTTGCACTTATGACTTAAAATCATGGAAGTGATTCGTATAAAGGATAATCTTAGATGCCCATTGAATGTTGTCCAAAGAATCGCAATTGCATGGAAAGGAAACTATAAACTTTGCCAGTTGCATGCGAGGATGCTTGTATTTTAAGTCGGTTAAGTGCTAAATGACACTCATGCATGGAGATCTCTCGTCAAATTATGAATGCATCTTCATCGAAAACATTAAAGCTTTGATTTCGTTACGTCAACATAGGTTTTTATACGAGTTAGCCCTAAATTGTCAATCATTATAGCTTAGGCAAGGAAAAGAAATGGTCATTGTACATCTTAAAGTTGCATTGAAGGAAAAAGTCTATGAATGGCATACTTGCATGGAATGTTGTATCTTGGATCTATTTATTTACACCTCTTAGGAAAAGTATTTGCATCTCTTCTAAGGAAAGGTCACTTCTTGTTGCAAGACAATTAGATCGATTTAGGTAAATCGCTTGTAATGGCATAACCCACATGGGATTCGTAAAAACATAAATAGTTAGTACGACGACCACCTCAATGCACTAGGTAGAGCTAAGCTGCGTTAAAATTCTGTCTAGTATCGCATTTGGAATTCCAAGTCAAGACTTTCGATCCCAGAGATCCTACCCACATTCACGGAATGTTAAGGGTTAGCTAAACGCCTATGTAAGAACGATCTAGGGTTCTCACCCTAATGATCGGATGACCACATGCTAGACTTCTGCAAGGAAGTTAGGAACCTTAAGGGCCAAAGCGTTATCGGCCTACTAGGGTTAGGGTTGGGATGGGTCAAGAGGGCTCCCAAACCCTACATCTTGACCAAAGTATTCTTGACCAAAGAATACCATGTGATGGGAGAAATAATCCCACAAGATAGGTGTGACGCTTGTCTCATGCAACAAGTTGCAACATCGCATGGTTTCGTGCTTAAATCACAAAGTAGAATTGCCCTTCCTTAGAACAAGGTTGGCGAGTTCTAAGAGGATGAACAAACATCCTGCTACATCACCCTTCTTTGAGGCTGAGTTGCCAAGTTAGGGTAATTATGAATTGCCTAGCAAGAAACTGACCATTCAAGTTAGGACAACGAGGTTGTCCAGAATTTATTGACCTTAAAGGAACCTAAGGTAATTGTTACTTTGGGTTAACAGGGTATAAACCCTAGCCCAAGGGAAAAGGGAAAACTAGCAACACAGCTTACGAAACCCTTGGGGATCTTGCCAAGTCACAATTGATCCCGGATCGAATGCTGAGTGCATTCGAAGAGAAGGATTCACACCTTAGCAGTTGGCCAAACAAACGACCACTGGATTGATTGTGTTTGTACAGTTAGGAGCACTGTTTGTACTTCTTTGCTCAAGGAACTAAAGATGGAAAGATAAGTAATGCTTCAGGTTGAAGGCCTAGAGGGAGAGGCAGCATCAGTTACCCCCGACTGTCTGCCTGACCCTATCCAAGGGGGTTGTTAGCCGTGCTGGGTACGTGGACCAAACCCGCCACAAGAGGTCTGTCTGTGGGTGCTACTTGGAGCAAGAGGATGCTTGGGTACCAGGGGGACTCTGGCCGTAAATCCCTTACCTCCGAGTCCTGCACAAGAGGCCGACGTGACTCGAGATTGGATTTTGAGGCCCGCATACTAGTCTACGGGCAGAAACTTGGAATAGCGATCCCTGAGGATTGCTGGAATTGCCTTCGAGTAGATTATGGAATTGCCTTCAGGCGGATTATGGAATTTCCTTCGGGCGGATTATGGAATAGCCTTCGAGCTGGATTATATTATGTATTCCAAAGACTGATAAATAAGATCAATTATTGAAAAGAAACTTGCTTGACATTGTTTTTATATGTCAGTGCTAAGATTATGTGAAGGAATCGGTGATTAATTGGCTAATTAAGGAAGCTATTTTTGCGCCTCAAATTAAATGTGGTAGGTAATTAGAAAACTAAAGCAACCCTGAGGAAAGTGTGGTGGATGTGACCATGGGTTTGCCATCCTACGGAAGGGTGGTCCTGGTTGGCCGGGAACTTTTCTCGAAGGAAATTGACAGCAAGGAACAATGACCTAGAATCTAGAATACTAGAGTCCCGATTTATGTTGTTTTAGGGGAACGGAATGGGACTATGCCTTACGGGCAGAGAGGTCGAGCTTTGCATCCCTCTTGTTTCCCATTCTCCTTGAACCAAGTGCAGCATGAATCCGCTTCGACCCTGACGTTTCTGCGTAAAGTAGTCCACCGCCTGGGGTTCGACACTAGCTACCATTCTAGGAATTTGACCACTAGCAAAACCCTGATTCAGGTCAATCCTAGGTGGGAACGGCCGGAATGCTTTCGCTTTGTGGCACACTCGGGAAGACCTAGATCACAAACCCCATGGCATTCCATGGGAGTGCCGGGTGGCGCTTTCTGGACTCTCTTCCCGATGGGCTGCTAAGACAGTCCTACAAGTGAACAGGTGGACACGTTATATGGTGAAAGAAGCAAGAGCGAGAGAGAGAGAGAGAGAGAGAGAAAGAGAGAGAGAGAGAGAGAGAGAGAGAGAGAGAGACGCAAGATATGGAAACTCCAATGGTCACAATGTGTCATTGGCCCTCCCTTTATTCAAATGCCACTAAAAGAATAAAAAATAAAGTGATAGTGATGGGCCCCCGCCACTTACAATGTACAAGTGTGTGGATATTATCAACGTAGTAATACATGAGCAATTAGGCATAGGCGCCTTTACCCCTAACACATGGTTCATGAGATCTAGACTTTAGTGTTGGAGAAGAAGTCCATGAAAATAGCTATAGACATAAAAGTGGATATTTTGCTGTGAATAAGAAATATGGACCTTCATTCATACCAAAAAGTAGATGCAACAAAAATGCACCAATAGTTAGGTCTATGAAGAGGGAGATTATAGGTAGTGGGCTCAAGGTAAAGCTCCTTATAGGTAGTGGGCTCAAGGTAAAGCTCCTTATGCATGAAAACATATTGCATACACACTTCTTTGATTGTCTTCTTGGAGCCATCAAGCCTAAAATCAATTACCCTACCCTTCCAACATTATAAAAAAGGATTGGCCTATCAAAGATCTCTTCCACTTTCCTCGTTGCATGATTATCCAACTTCTCTTCATTATAGTCAAGGGAACCCACTTTTCCTACTCATCGAGTGTATTGAAAGTGACTATGGATTTAATTGACACACTAGGTTTTTTGCATCGAGAAGATGCCTCCATGGAGTAAGAAGATGGAGGGCAGAAACATATGGTTGAGTGGAGAAAAAACAAATAGAAACTCCAAAGGGTGCAGAGTGGAGGCAAGAGAGAGGGAATGAGCATTAGACACTCAAAGATTTCAAATGAGGAGAGGATTCCGCCACCCCTTTTCCCCTCAATAAGAGAAGCAATTGAAACATGACAGCAAAATATTACTATTGGAAAATGTCAATCACTCCACTTTACTGTTGGAAAGAGACAATCACTCTACTCATTTCAATAAAACTAACAGTATGAAAAATACCAACTTACTTTTTTGAAAATATGAAAATGATTTTCAAAAAAAAAAGTTACATCATGGAAGCCTTCCTCATTGTTGGAGGGCACTCTCTCTCTACATGCTAAAATGTCAAAAAGTTGGCCTCAAACTCCCACTAATGCCATCTAATAGGAAGTATAGCTCATATCTTGCCATAGTGTCTAATAGTTGGTCTATGAAATGAATAGACAAATGGTTCTCCTTTGTCTTGGAATTTAGCTTTCAAAAATCCACACATATTTGACTTTCCATTCTTCTTAGGTATGATTACAATAGCTGAAATCCATTCATTATTGGCTACTAAATAGATAAGCTCAACTTCTAAAAGCTTCAACAACTCTATTTTAGCTAAGGAGGAATAATTAGGATTCATGTGCCTCTAGTGTTACCGTACATACTTGGTACCAAGCTCAAGATCAATGTGGTGCTCACATACAGTGGGAAAAATCTCTTTCAAATCCTTGTATGACCAAGCAAACACATCGAAGTTCTCTTTTAGTCAATCACAAAGGACTGCTAACTCCTTGCTATCCACTTTGAGATGCCATTCAATCCCATCTGCATTAATAAAGATCAACTTCTTTTCACCTTTCACTTCTCTGATAAAGGTTCATTGGACAAGTTTTGGGTACATGTTAGCCTCCTTTAAGGGACTTGCCTCTTCTTCTTATGCACTATTGGAACTTACTTTTTCTTCCTTCATTTGTAACTGTTGTGATACTGCTGGATGTTGAAATGGTATGAGGGTTTATTTTCTTTAGGGAGGACCACTTCTTGACTCAAGGATTCATCTTCCAAGGATGTATTTAGGAATGTCACATAACAAGGACTATCTGAGTTGCTTCTTTTTTGTAGCATTGGTGCTTTGTTGGGGCATGGTACATCATCATCATCTTGTAAAGAAGAGAGGATGAGAGGAGAGAGAATGAGAAGAAGAGATAGGAACAGAGAAAGAAGAAGAGAGAGAAATAGTAGAAGAGGAGAGAGAAATACAGAAAAGGGGAGAGAGAGAGAGAAAGTCATGGAAGTTGAAGGTGAAGGTGAAGAGTCAATTCTTGATTATTTTTGGATGCCCTAACTAGGTATCTTATGCCTTTTATACCCCAAATAGTGTGACTGGGTATCTAACCCTTCATTTTTGTGCATCTCACTTGTTACACTTCATGCCTACCCCGAAGGTTTTTTCCATCAAAAACAAAAGATAGTTGGAGGGACTTGCTAGAGTGGCTAGTAAGTGGGGTTGTAGAGTACTACTTTGATTGGCATTATAAAGGAGAAAACGTTGATGGTGGGTGAGGGGATCATATCCAAGAAGAATTGGGATGGAAGGCTATGTATAGTTGACATGCATCGCGTGGGTATGGGCACAAGGAAACGGTACTTGCAATTCATTTTAAATGAGGACATGAAGACTATGGACAACATGTTATCCACCCCATGCATCCTGAGGTAAATCTGACATAACTTTTGAAGGGATGCTCCAAATGGGTCATGTCACATGTCAAAATGAAGCTTATGATGAGCACTTTTAGTCTGTGTATAAAACTCATGGTCATAATTAATGCAAGTGCAAAATAAAACAATGTGCAGTCTGCATGCAATATGGGATCAAAATAGGGTATATCCATCTAGTCTTCAGCCTTTTGGGCCTCTCGTAAGTGAGGAAACTCTTCCACTATAGTGGTTGGGTGCCAAGAGGCTTCTTCCAGAGATAGGACTTACTATTTGATGTGGCATTTCTTGATGGATTGAGAGTGAAAGTGTTTATCTCATTGCCCAATGATTGCATCGGGGATATACAGAATGATACCTTCTTTGTTTATGGGAGATAGCTCTTTCGCATAGTCTACTAAGGTGCCAATGAAGGGCTTCAATTGATTGATATGAAATACATTTTGAATCTTGGTGGTGGAGGGAATCTCTAATTGATAAGCCAAGTCACCAACTCTCTTCAAGATCCGATAGGGACCATAAAAACGATGGGCTAGCTTGCTATTGCTGCCCTCCTTGAGAGTAGAGTAGCAAGACTTGGGAACTTTCAATAGGACCAAGTCTCTCTCTTGCAATTCCATATGCCTTCTTCTCTCAACATAGCATAAAGCTTCATATGATCTTGTGCTTTTCAAAGATTCACTTTGCATTGCTAAAGCAGGGCCTACATGCACTCTAACTCCTCTTTACTCTAAGGGTTGATCTTGTCATTGTGAACAAGGCTGTAGGGAAGGGAACCTTGTAACCATATAGTGTCTCAAAAGGAAAAACCCCCATACCAGAGTGGACGGAGTTGTTGTATGTAAACACAGTCAAGTGGAGCTATATATCCCAACTATGCTATACAACATGGAAAAAGTGTCTTAAGCATGTCTCAAGCCATTTATTGACCCTCTTAGTCAAACCAACAGTCTATGGGTAGTATGTAGTAGATTGAGCAAGCTTGGTATCCATAGAGGTGAAAACTGCTTGACAAAATTTACTCATAAACTTAGCATCCTTGTCATGCACTATGACTTGCAATAATCCATGCAATTTAAACACATGCTCCATAAATTGAGTGGCCACCTGAGATATAGTATATTGAGTCTTAGTGAAAATAAAGTGGGTGGCCTTAGTGAGTCTATCAACTACCACATAGATATTGTTCCATCCTTTCTTGGTGATGGGTAGTCAAGTAAGAAAATACATAGTGATGTGTATCCATTCCCTTCAAGAATAGATAGGGACTACAAGAAACCAACTGGTCTAGGCATGTTGTTCTTATTTTGTTGACATGGGACACAACTAGACACAAATTCCCTGACATCCCTCCATAGGCCCTTCAATGAAAGATCTTGGCAATCCTATGATATTTTTTAAAAACATCCAAATGACCAGCAATGGGATAAGAATGCATCTCTTCTAGGATCTTCTGTGTGAAGGGGAAAGTGAGGGGGATGACAATATTGCCATGGGACCATATAAGACCATTTTTTGGCTGATATTGGGAGTTTTCATCCACTATCCCATGCTGTGATTTTTAAAATATGTGATTCAATTCCTCATTTAGCAAATAGGCATCCTAAATCTCCTTAATCCAATCACTATGCAACTCTGAAATGGAAGATACTCTACATCCTCACATCCATGATAATGAATCAGCCAGGATATTCTTGTCTTCCCCCCTCATGTGAGAGATGTCACAATCATTATTTTGCAAGGTTTCTACCCATCTCCTCTGCTTAGAAGTCAAAGTAGACTAATTTAAGAAGTACTAAAAGGACTCAATGGTCGCTCTTCACTCTAAATCAGCTTCCATAGAGGTAATGGTACCATTTCTTAATAGCATAAAGGATAGCCAACATCTCTTGGTCATAAACATTTATCTACATCTCCTTTTCATCAAGCTTATGACTTTCAAAAGCAATTGTGTCATGCTCTTGCAGTAAGATAGCACTGATACCTCTACCACTAGCATCACATTTAATGGTAAACTCTTTTGAGAAGTCAGTGCATATGAGGATAGGAGCTGAAGTAAGTATTTCCTTCAACTGGCTAAAGTTGCGATTAGCAATAGCATCCCAAAAAATGGATTCCTTCTTTAACTGATCTATTAAAGGGGCTACAATGGTGGCACAATGCTTGATGAAATATATATAAAATAAAGAAATACCAAGGAAAGCATGTAATGAAGTGGTACTGGATGAGTAGGCCAATCCTTTATACATTGTACCTTTTTGTGGTCAACTTATATATCATTCTCACTAACAATGTGCCCCAAGTACTCCACTAAAGTTTACATGAAGATGCACTTACTTTCCATAGCAAATAGCATATTCTCTCTCAAGACATCAAACACATGTTGATAGACATATGTTAACTTAGGGACATATGTCAAGTGCTCCTCTCATATCTATTGTAAATGAGAATGCCATCAATGAAGACGATTACAAACTTGAAAAGGAAGGGGTGCAAGATTTTATTCATGAGACTTTGAAAGGTGGTTCCAAAAGGCATCACTAGAAAATGTTAAAGCCCATGATTAGTCTTGAAAGCTATTTTGACCTCATTACCCTTCCACCTATGGATCTTATGATAGCTAAAGCGTAGATCAATCTTAGTGAAATATCGTGTCCCTTTCAACTCATCCAACAAGTTATCAATCCTTGGAATAGGATACCGGTTCTTGACTGTGATCTTATTCAAGTCTATGTAGTTAATGCACATGAGAAAAGAACCATCTTTCTTATTGACTAGCAAGACTAGAGATGCATAAGGTGAGGAACTCGATTCAATAAACCCAATCTCAAGTAACTCTTTGACTTGCTTTACAACTTCTTCACGCTCACACTTGGAGTGCCTATAAGATGGTTTGCCCACTAGCTTAGACTGGGGTTCTAGATCAATCGGGTGGTCCACTTGTCTCTTAGGGGGAAGGGTTGTAGGCATCTGAAATAAATTGGCATACTTCTCAGGCAGGGCTTTCAATGCTAAATTCTTAGACACTTGTAAGGACTAATCTAAATCTTCCTTATTCAAGTGTAAGACAGTGAGTCATTAGACTACCAAGGTAAGACCTTCACCCAAAGCCCTTGTCAATTTCTTGCATTTCATGAAAAGGCCCAATGTTCAATTCCTCATGCATCTCATGCTAGTTAAGTAATTAAAATTGTCTACCATATATACTTCGGCTAAGGAAAAAGGCTGATGAGAGGTGAGCCGGTAAGCCAAAAGAGAGGTGATCCTCCCTTACCACTTAAGACCATGAAGGAGTGCACCATTCGGCCTAGGGGGAACTTTGTCCATCTCCCGATGATCTGAACATCGTGACACTTGTATGTAGGTGTAGGTACACTCCATGATTACCCCGTTTTGAATGATATAGCCCCTAACATAAGGCACATTCATTGATCAAGTCACCCATGTAGGCACTTGACATGTATATAGTAAATGAACGATGTTTGGCATTGAAGCTTCCATATGCATTGTTGAAAAAGTAAACCGATGCTTAGATGTGCTTAGGATAATGCTCAGTATGTTAGTTACCATGATGCTTAGGCTCCTCAGCCCTTGAGCCACTCATACAATGTGAAGTTAGGCCAAGATAGGTAGTGTTTTAGCTACAGGAATTCAGGGACAGTCATAGAAAGCTTGCTACAATAAATTCTATATTGAATTTGGGAGATAACACTATAATTCATCTCAAAGAGAGAAAATTTTCCTTCAATTTGAATAAAAACTCTCCCCGATCAGAGTTATGGTCTAAAAGATATATTCATTTTTGTGTACTAAGGTCTAAAAGATCCAATTGCAGACTTCTCCAATCATTTTTTGTCATAAAGCTTAATAGCTCAACTCAAAGAGGGTGTTGTGCCCTTCGATTTAAATAAAAAATATCATTGATCAGAGTTCCCTACTAGAAGTTACACCCATTTTAGTGATGGTGGGTCCTATGGACTACACTTAGGTGGCATGGAAAAAAGGCAAAAGCAAGGCCCATGATGAGGTCCACAGGGAGATTAGAGACTCCAAGGTCTCAATGAAAAAGGAACCTATCTTGGCACAAGATTATAATGGTGACATGCACGAAGAGGTGCTCAATATGGACCTTTATACTATGCTCAATCACACCCTTTGTTAGCATGAGCTTTGTCACATGGAAAGGCACAATGACATGGTTGCTAATCATAATCAGATGCTATTAAAAATTAATCTTACGATTAAGAAAATGGCTCTCTCAGACTCTCAAACTCAACAAATGTTAGAGCACCTCATCACTCTTGTAGGTGAGTTAGCAAACCACTACCTTGGCACAAGATAAGGAAAATGAGTCCAAGTGTGAATCACGATGACCTCCACCATTGGAACCGCTTCATGGCCCACATAGTATTCTTGAAGCTAAGAGCATTCCCCCTACTACTGCATATGAGGTTAGTGAGGCCTCTCATGTTCAAGACGAGCCTCTCTTGAGCTCCCCCATAATCTATGCAACCAACCCCCCTTTGAGGACCCCACTCACATTGACAAGAGCTCCCCCACTCTCCCTAGGAGCCCCAATGGCACTTATATGGCTTAGCCTAATAATAGACAACATGGTACTAACAACTTGTATGGAAATAATGGGCAACATGGCATCCATATGGAGTATGGTTATCATGGGAAACATGGTATATATGGATAGCAAGGCTTTCATGGGTAGCAGGACCCTAATGCTCTCTGTGACAAGATCATTCTTCTTACAAAGTACAATGGACAATCACCATCCCCATTAGACTTAGAAGAATGGATCTCTAAATTGGAGTCATACTTTAACATTTACCTACACATTGATGATAAAAAAGTTCTCTTCACCTCTCTCCATTTAGAAGGGTTTTTTCCGCACCTAGTGGCACTACATAAGCTGTGAGAATCATCAATTTATTGATTGGGAAGACTTTAAGATACATATGGTTCAAGTGTTTATATCCTTGGTGGAAAAAGAGTGATTTGTCAAGATGATGGTACCAATTTGACCAATGAAATCTCACAGTAAGGGAGTACTCAAATCAATTTATGAACTTGACCATGCATGTTGAGAGTGTTAGTGAGATGATGCAAAATTGCACAAGTACATCTATGGGTTAGAGCCTAGCTTGTCAGTTGATGTAATGGCTTAAAAGCCTTATATCTTATTTGTTGCAATTGAGTTGGATGCATGATATATAAGGAAGTACCATATAAATGAGGGCTTTTAGCACGGTTTTGGATAGCCCTGTATCCCCATGAGGCTAGGCCAATACGGTAGTGTTTTGAGAGGCAACCCACCATGCGTAGTAGTAGCCCCAAAATCCCTGCTTATCCCCCCTTTCATGTTGAAAGAAAACAAGGTACTTTTGGGATAACACTTATCCTTAATAGTGAGATAAATATGTTGAAAATAGGCCCCAAAATTCATTAGCCTCAAGTGGCCAAAAGTTCATTTCCCTTGATATTGTGAAAGCTTGGAAAGAAAAAGGCTTATGTTTTAGGTGTGGAGATAAGTACATGGTAGACCATGCCTCAAAATGCCCCTACAAGACAACAAAGGCCAAATTTCATAGCATATATGCTATGAATGATTGGAAAAATGTTGAGGAGTAATTACATGCCTTGAATACTACAAATACCTTTTCACAAAATGGAGGATTATGTAGAAGACTTGCACAAGGAATAGTTCTATGATTTGGAGGATGGGTTTCCCTTTGACCTAGGTGGCTACCCACCCGATGATTTGATCACTTCTACTACACCCCCTTGGGCTATCACTTCCCTTTGCTCCATGAATGAATGGATCGGCTCCAAAATACCCAACATCCTATGCATTCAAGGAAACATTAATGGAAAGCATGTATTCATCCTAGTGAATAGTGATAGTACACACAATTTTGTCAATAAATCAACAATTGATCAGTTGAGATGCATCCTTATGGAATTATAAAATCCTCTAAAAGTTCAAGTAACAAATGGTGAAGAAGAATTATCACACATATATGCTCTAAAGTCACCCTATACTTGGCTGAAAATTATGTGGCATCAATTGGTCTAATTGCATTAGACATGGGTCCCATTGATATTGTGTGGCATCAATTGATCTAATTGCATTAGAAATGGGCCCCATTGATATTGTCTTGGGTTGTGATTGGATGAAACACTTGACCAAAATTGCTATGGACTTTTCTCTACTCTACATGGAGTTTTCTATTTATGGATAGCTCATCTATTTCAAGGGAGTTCACGGTAATGTTGATTTTTCACTCCTTACAACATTGCAACTCAAAAGGGAGTTTAAGAAATACTCACAAATGAGAAACCTTTACATGTTGGCCTTCATGTCTACAATCTAGGTCAATGTAGCCATGGATGGTTAAAAGTAGTCCTAGGAGCTGAGATAAAAAAAGTTGGGTCAATTGTGTGTAATAGTGAACTAGGGTTTTTAGGGTATGGGAGCTCAAATGTTGAAGCATGGAGGCCAAGATGTTGATCAATGAAAAGGGAGTAGCGTTCTAATTCACTGGGGAGCTCCAGGAGTGGTGGAACTGGCTAAGGAAGAGTAGGAAAGGACCAATCTACTTAGTGCAATTTGCACTGCAAATTGTGGATTGGTTCTTGGGCCACCACTTGGGTCAAACTTTTGAGGCTCCAAGTTTCTCCTATAACCCCTAAAATTTGCATAGAAAGGGGGGATGACTTGCTAAATTAATTGTTTTACCTCTAGATATATCAAAATCTCCAACCATAGCTCCTGCTTGTCTTTAGGAAAGCTACTACTAATTGTAACAAGTGAGATGCATGGGAACTAGGGGTTAGATATCCATTCACACTAACCGGGGTATAAAATGTATAAGAGACTCGGTTTAGGGCATCCATGAAAAATCAAGAACTAACTCTTCACCATCTCCTTTAGCTTCCATGGCTTTCTCCCACTCTCTCTTCCCTTTCCTATCTTTCTCTCTCCTCTCCTAGGGTTTCTCTCTCTTCTTCTCATTCTCTCACTCCTCTCAACCTCTCTTCTTTACACATCTTTTCTTGAAAAAGGTAGAGTAGGGCGACAAAAGCCACTAGTGAAAGAAATCTTTATTTTCTTGATTAATCTCTTCTTGTACAACCCCTACATACTTCAAGGACCATTAATCAACCCAAAAGGGACATTTATCATTCCATCTAAGAGCAAGGGATCCTCAACCTTTGAATTCTCTAGTGTTGCCTCATCAATTATATTTGGATCCATTCTTCCACTTCACTTTCATAATCTTGCTCGTCACTTGCATCATCTTCCTATTTAGGCCGTGTCTCTACTCCTACAAGGGCACTGTGTAGTAGCTACTTCAAAGTCTTCTTATTTTTATGGCTCCAACGTGGCCATATAATAGATGTAACAGGAAGAACAATCCGTCCAAGCTTCTATCTCAGTGTCAAAAATGATTTTAGAGATTACTCCTAGCTCTATAAGAGATATTCGCCCATCGATAAAGACTTTTCTTCCTTAGGGAGTTGACTAACCATACCTATTATCATCCACTTTGGAAAGATTTGTCTTATGGCTTCTTTATCAACTGATGTTCCTTTTATAGCTTCATTGGAAGCATAATGTGAGACTTTAGCGGATATACAACCATTCCCTTTTTGCAAACCATATGACTTTAACACAACTTTATTGAATACCCTACCCAAGTTTAGAGTTTCTTTAAGCCAATCATTCCTTGATCAAGCTTCAAAAAGCCATGGTCTTCCTAGGTGTAAGGGGTAAGAGGTCACATAAGAATTAGGCTTCAACATCAAATAAGTCAACCAGTAATATCTTCCAACTAGGGTAGTCTTGCCATAAGGGAGAATGCCTAGAATCTTGATTCTACTTTGATCTAATAGTCTAATAAACCACCCAGTCAGCTACATACCATGCACTCCTAGGTCCTTTATCCTCACATATGGCATAATGTTTATTTACTGAAGAACCTCCATCTATCAATGCATATTCAATGAAGCAACCTTCTCTCCGTACGCTTATCTCTAGGGGGGTGCCAGGATCCAAGAAGGTATTGGCCACATTCACTTATTTCATCGACTTTGAAGCTTTATGGATCTTGGTTGTAGTAAACACGGGGTTGACAATCATTAATCCATATCTTCATGTCAAAATGCTTTTGAAACTTTTGTGGCAACTCAGAGACAGCATCAGCAGTTGTTGGAATGTTAGTGTTGAAGGTCATTTATAGGTTTGAGAGGCTAATACAATTTCAAATGCTTAGATACAACTGAGAGCATTAGGTTTCTTTATTATGAGTCATCTCACAAATCTTTCTTTCAGCTATTGAAAACCAAACAAAGGAGGGATACTAAGATGAGATGGGAAATTGGATCAAAGATGAAGAAGGAATCTCCAAGGTATTCTACAAATACTTAGCCTCTATTGTGGGAAATTATTCTTTGCCAATGGATAATTATGAGTAGAGGATAGTATCATTTTTAGGTCCTTCATACTCTCAAGTGGATCCAGCAATGTTCATGTTGTTAGAATGTCCCTTCACAAAGGTCACTACATTAGGATATTTATGTAAGCATAAAGGGTACATTAAGATATTTATGTTGTACAATCTCTCAACTACAGTAAGATATTTGTGTAAAGATAATCTATGCTCTAAATAATTAAAATATAATCTAACTCTCCTTATTATTTTGCATAACAGGTTTACATTACTCACAATGGGAAATACATTATTTTCATCAATGTAGGTACTATGTGGTAGGAAGGTGAGCATTCATTACAAGGAAATTCCATATGGCATTGCTTACATATGTCAAGAGAAACTAGGCTCCTCCAATGGAACATCACCTTGGGGCAATGCTCCTCCTTCAATATGTTGGTGAGCTTAAGCTATCTATGGGGATAATGCTTCATTTATTTTCAAATTACATGTTCTTAAGTAGATATGGCTTATGTAAGCCAATGCAAGATCTCCTCCCTCCTGTCTAGCCACAAACATTTCATGTATAGGTGCATGAGCATGTGCACATAGACAAGTAAACCTTTTTCTCTTAGATTCTCCACAAGATGTAATGCACCTATTGTCATCAATGTTAAAGGAAGAGTACTTATTCTTAATTGGTGTAGTACTCCTTAAAGTAAGTGTTCCTTTAAAAGTGATCCATGTCCTATTGTGGGTTTGCATACTTCTATGCTTACTTAATGAAATGCTCCATCTAAATCAAAGCATGAGTTGTGATGTATTGCATATTCACCATTAATTCAAAAGACATAGCATCTTAACTATAACAAGCATCTTATTGATTTGCAAATTCATTACTTACGACCGGTATCACAATTGGATTGGCAGTGGTTCCCTCACCCAAGGCTTCCTTGCTTGTTGCGGGGTTGCCATCCGCACGCGACATTTTCTACTTGGGGACCATTGTGGATCTTTGTCTCCCTTAGACACGAATCGTACAAGAATTCCACGGCCCTTTACTTAAATAGAGGGGCCTAATTGAGGAGGAAATCAAGCTTGCAGGTGGAGGATAATCTTGTGGGAAAGTGTATAGGATCATGAGCAACGGGGAAAGAACGAACGCGTGTGGACACCCTCTAGTCTATGCACTCGAAGGTGGAGTGTTGCTCCTTGTAGTTACACTCTTGTTTCCAGCCGCTTCCAATTATCATGGCCATGGCTCTCTCTTTGTTAATCTTGGTAGCCTGATAGCCCTTTGAAAGGGGCTTGAAACTCCACAAGAGAATATCTTTGACTAGGAAGAAGGGCTCATATGTGGAAAAGGTCCTTCATGCGGATGAAAGGAGAATGAAGAGAGGTGAAAGGCCTTTGGTAATGATGATCCCCTTCTTGCTCTTACCTTCACAAATTTTTAACTTTCTCTCTCTCTCTCTCTCTCTCTCTCTCTCTCTCTCTCTCTCTCTCTCTCTCTCTCGGTCTTTGCAACAACATCTCCTTCTCTCTCTCTCACCTCTCTCTCCATCTTTCTCTCTATGTCGGCAGCAAGGGGGGGAGGAAGAGGTGGTATCTCCTCTCATTCTTTACGATGGGGGGGTTTTTTATAGGGGGGAGAGTGGTTTTATTGGGGGGTGTGGGGAGAAGGTGGAGTGGTGGTGTCTCCCCCACCCACCACCCTATCAATGTTGCACATGGCGGACTAGTCAAGGTGTCTTGGAGGGGTGTAGTCCCGTGGCCTCCCCCTCGTTGATGTTATTGTCATCTTTCTCTCCGATATCACTTACTTCCTCCACGTTGCCTCCTTCCTCCTCCATGTCATTGGCCACTTCTTCTTCTTCCATGTCATCTACTCCTTCCCCCTCCACGTCATCCTTGTCATCATCATCGTCGCATTTTTCCTCCCCCTCACGTCATCCATGTTGCCATCATCGTCTCCTTCTCCTCCCCTCGACAAGGGGGGAAAGATTTAAAAAAACTCAATTGTTTTTTATCGATTAAGGGTGGGTGGTTCCCATGCAGGACCAGGGACATTACATCCTCTCCCCCTTAAAGAACTTGAGATGTCCTCATCTTGGAAGAAACTAGGGAAGACAAGCATTAATGGAGCTTAAGGCCTATGGGTTAGGACCCACCATGCATCCATTGCGCTACTCTTAATGATTCAAGTAGTGCAACTCATATTATTGCAATTAACCACAAGTACAAGTGTAGGATTTATTCCCAATATAAGTTGTGTTACATGTCGATAAAACTTCTAGGATTTCTAATCATCCTAAAGAGGTGTAGTAGGTTCTAGGTCTTCATCTTTGTCTGATTCCTCTATATATCCGAAGACTACACTTGTGTAGCTTCATTTCCTTGGAGGCTCAATATCTTGTGGACTTAAGTCAAGGCAATCTATTTGGATGTGCCCTAGCTCATTGCAGTGGTAGCATTGACCGTTGGGACATGTTAGAAGTCAAGCTCACTTCAGTCCGTCTTTATGAGTGACCGACATCTGTGACAGCTAGTGTGTGTGTATAGTTGTCTCCATGTGACTACATTGAATAAGTCGGGTGTATGTTAGTCAGTGACCTAACTAGAGTTAGTCAGTTAGGTCTACACCTAGTCTAGTTTACTTTTACACTGTATTGTGTACTTCTCAGTTTGTTCTTGAATAATGAAAAAAACACAATGAGTGGTTGAAGGCTCATGGATATGGAGTATTCCCTGTCTCTCTCTCCCATCTTTGAACATGGTATCAGAGCAGAACTTGGTGGACTTCTTGGAGTACGAGGCAGTGAAGATGACCTGCAGAAGCTAAAGCCTTAGGTCTTTTCAAAACAGGCAGGCTACCATTGTCAATGGGAAGGTAGGCATTGTGTGATTGCTCATTCTATGGTTCAAGCTACTGTCTCTGGCTTGCTTAGAGTCTTGAGAAGGGAGTATTGAGCACTAATTAGTGCCTCATCATCAACATAATCATCAAAATGTACTGCAGCAAGTTCTGGACAGGTTTGCGTGGTTGCGCCTGCTGCCATAAAGGCCCTCCATGGCTAAGATGTAGGGTATAGTGCATACTGCAGTTGATAGGCAGCTTAGATACACACTTTGCAAGAGTTGTTGATGACTTTGAAGCCTAATACGTGACTGTGAACTCTGTTATGAGGTGCTAGAGTGATACAAAGATTTGAATCTGAAGCAGACATGTTGGAATCTGTGACGGGACAATATGTATGAGGCCTTGTTTGATACACTGAAGCTACATGAAATGTATTTTGGCTTCTATTAAAGCATTGATATGTCCAGGAAGGCTTATGTATCATCTCTCATGCTTATGGACTGAAGTTTGGCACAAAAAAGAATTCAGATCTGGCATGTTTTAATGGCTGAAAACTGTCATTAAATAGTGATCAACAAGCATCACCTTCCACTGAAGCATTACATGCTACCTTGGGCATTCGTCATCTACATGAGGTGAGATATGTATGCTGAGTTCTTAGAGGATCAAAGAAGAGCTTTGGATATTACTAAATGCTGAAGTTTTGGAGTTGAAGCAAATGCAATTTCATCTTCTTGGCTGAATATAGACTGTAAATGCAATGTATTACTTGGCTCATTGAAGGCAGGAAGCCTAAAGTTACCCGCATAGTCATGTATTGACTCTGTTACACTGGAGCAAATATATGACATGATTTGAAGACATTTTGGAGCTGCTTAAAGCTTGTTATGCTGATTTTTGGTTGACTGCAACCTGCAACCAGATTAGTTTACACTTGTACTTGTTGTTTATGCACTGCTTTGTGCTTATAAAGACATATTCAGAGTGACATATGTACTAGCAGCTATCTGGGAAATTCTGGGACATGTATGGCATGTATGCATGTTGTTTTTGGACTTGAATTTTTTGCTGGTTATATACAGTCTATAGTTTTCACACTGTATCTTTGGTCCCTGGCAATGAGGTTGCAGGAGTTTAAACTGAAGCAAATACATAGCATATGTATTGACTGTTTTACCTAAGGTTAGACCATTTGTTTTGGGATTGTTTTGGGTTATCAGTGGGCTGAAATACCCTGGTTTTTTACTACAATTAGATGTAGAAAACTGTCATAAACTGTTGTGGACTGAACTTGGTCAATCATACTTATTGGTTTGCAGGTAGTTAAACATCTGACAGACAGTCTATTGCATCATGGCTAATGCACATGGGACTGATAATATCACTCAGATAGTTGGAGAGAAGTTAGACAACAAGAACTTTGCATTATGGAAATTCAGAATGAAGAACTTTCTAGTTGGCAGGGGTTATTGGGATCTATGTACAGGAGATGAGGCTGCTCCTGAGTTGCCTGCAACGAATCCAACTAATAAACAAAAAAGAGCTCATAGGCTATGGAATGAGAGAGCATGCAAGGTGCTGCATTGGTTTTCTCTATGTATATCTGATGCTATGGTAATTCAAATCACTGGATGTGAGACTCCGAAGGATGCTTGGGACATACTGATGAAAATTTATGGAACCATGACACATGCACGAAAGATCCAGTTGAAACAGCAGTTCAACAACATGTCTAAGAATGGCAGGAGCATCCAGGTGTATACCACAAAGATTAAGACCATAGCTCATCAACTTGCTACCATTGGCTCAAGTGTATCAGAAGATGATATGATTGCTATTGCCTTGAATGGATTAGGGAAAGAGTACAAAGCTTTTGACGCATCTATTTCTATTAGAGAAGAGCCCCCTACCTGGGAAGAGTTAGTTACTTTGTTGCTGCATGAGGAGGTCAAACTTGGTTTGAATACAGGTTCCAGTGCATCTCACAGTAGAGACACTATGTTATACTCTAGCCAGCGTGGCAGAGGATTTAGAGGTCGTGGTTCATTTTGAGGTCGTGGTGACACTCGTAATGCTTATGGACAGAAGCAATAGCTGGGTAATTGGCATGGTGCAAATACACAAGGCCAGCATGGATCTGGTGGGTTTAGAGGCAGGGGAAGATCACCTCGAGGTAGAGCTGGTGGATCTAGTTCATGGCAGTCATCTGATCAGTCCAACAGGGACAAGGATTGCCATTATTGAGGCAGGTATGGGCACATTGCAAAAGACTGTTACAAGAAGTAGGGAGATATGAAGGCAAAGGGCAGGCAGCATGGGCACTATGCATCGTCCAGTGGTGCTCATGATGAGCAAGTTGATAGACTCTTTGCCATGCAGCATGTATCCAAAAACGCATCGAGACATAATAGAGATGATAGATGGTACAGACTCTGGAGCGTCAAACCACATGACACCGCATGGAGAGTGGTTTGATGAGATGGTTGCAGGTACACATGGTCATGTATATACTGGGGATGACACCCAACATGACATAAAGCATAAAGGGATTGTTCCTCTCATGATGCTTGATGGCAAGAAGAAAGGCCTACATGATGTATTACATGCACCGACCATAACAAAGAATCTTTTGTCTGTGGGTCAAATGGCAGAACAGAATCTGCAAGTGAGATTTAACAAAGATGGATGTTTCATTGAGGAGTATGGAAATGGTTGTAAGTTAATTGCCAAGGGCAGAAAGGATGGCAGGATGTTTACATTGGATGCGACCATTCTGGGACTTAAGGCAGCCATGTTTGCTCATGATGAGAGTGCCATTCAGGATGTAGAGATTTGGCACAAGCGGATTGGACATGTCAATGTACAAAAGCTTAAATCTATGCAGCAAAAGGAAGTAGTACTTGGATTACCCAAATTCAAGTATAATGACTTTGGTCATTTATGCCCTGCATGTCAGTTTGGGAAGCAGGCACAGTTTTCTTTCATGAGACATGCAAAAAACAACACTAGGCCTTTACAGTTGGTGCACTTTGATGTCTGGGGTCCTTCACATAATGCTTCTTTTGGAGATGCATGGTATTATGTATCATTTATTGGTGATTTCAACAAGTACACTTGGCTTTATATTTTGAAGCATAATGATGGTGTGTTTGATGCATTCAAAGACTTTAAGAAGCATGCGGAAAATGAGGTGGGCTGCTACATATCTTGTTTGAGATCGGATGGAGGAGGTGAATATGTCTCTAATTACTTTGATAGGTATCTTGCTAAATATGGGATCAGAAGACAGCTCACATGTAGCTATACACCACAGAAAAATGGTGTTGCAGAGAGGAAAAACAGGGTCCTAAAGGAATCAGCTAGAGCTATGCTGAATGAGAAATGTCTGTCAAATGGTTATTGGGTTGAAGCAGTGATGACTGCTGTCTATGTGCTGAATCGAACCCCTACAGTAGGGATTCATGATGTCACTCCATATGAGAGGCTGTATAGTCATAAACCTGATATATAGTCATAAACCTGATATTTCGCACTTGAAGGTATTTGGCAGCATTGCATATGTGCATATACCGAATGAGAAGAGGAAGAAACTGGACCCTAAGGCAGTGAAGAGTGTGTTTGTGGGGTATGCACAGGAACGAAAAGCTTATAAGTGTTATGTACCTTCTACGCATGAGACATTCATAAGCAGAGATGTGGTATTCGCCATGTTGTTAGTGAATCCTACCCTGAGATAAGCAGCTAACTTCATCGTACCTCTACATCGGGGATCTCGGATTACTACTCCAACACTCCCTTTTTTATTAGGGCCCCTGGACGCTCCGTCAAAATATAATGTGTACGTCCACAATGGGTTTACATAGCCTGCCATCACGAACTCCTCTATTCGTAATTATGATAGTCAAAATTTAGCATGTTTAGAGGATGAACTGACGGCTCCATTCCACCTTCTTCATTAAACTCTATGAGTCGTGCTAAAAATACTCCTACAGAGAGTACTTCCATGAGTGGTCAAACAGGTGATGTATCATCTACAGTGAGTCCTTGGACATGACGATTGTGCAGTCACACTACTGCATCCACTGACACGGATATGTCAATGAGGGGGAGAACAGATAAGGGAAAAGAAAAGGTTTTTGAAGATGTAACAAGTCCACTCACTGCATGTTATGACTCATCTAGCAATGACAGCTTCGACAGTGAATTGGGGATTCCGTCTATTATGATGCCAGGTGCTAGGCAGAGTCATTATGTGCCGCCTCATGAGAGGCAAGCTCATAGTGAGCCACAGCTCAGGAGATCAAAGAGGGTCACATGACCTGTTGATAGGTACACTTACACTGGATATTCAGCCCGTCATTATGCGTATATGACAAAAGTAACAAGTTTTAGAGAACCAAGTAAGTTTGATGAGGCAGTTGCAGATGAGGATTGGCGTGCTGCTATGGATGAGGAATATTCAGCTTTGGCTGAAAATGGCACATGGGATTTGGTACAATTGCCTGAGGGAAAAACACCTATTGGCTGCAAGTGGGTGTATAAGGTAAAATGTAAATCAGATGGATCATTGGAAAGATACAAGGCCAGGCTGGTTGCAAAAGGGTATGCGTAGCAGTATGGTCTTGATTATGAGGAGACTTTCAGCCCTGTAGCAAAGATGGCTACAGTTAGAACTATGATTGCTTTGGCAGCAACTAGAGGCTGGAAACTATGGCAGATGGACGTAAAGAATGCCTTTCTGAATGGAGAGTTACAGGAAGAAGTTTACATGGAACAACCTAAAGGCTATGTGCATCCAGAATTTCCAACACATGTATGCCGGCTAAAAAAGGAATTATATGGGCTGAAGCAGGCACCCAGAGCATGGAATGCTCGCATCAGCAGTTATTTGCAGCAACATGGTTTCCGATTGGGTGATGCTGATCATAGTTTGTTTGTGAAGAAGACAAATCGTGGCTATGTATTCCTAGTTGTCTATGTTGATGACTTGATCATTACAGGAGATGATGAAAGCGGGATTGCTGAAGTAAAGACATGTTTACAGGCTAAGTTTAAGGTCAAGGACCAATGAGAGCTGAAATATTTTTTAGGGATTGAGGTTGTCTCTCCACCTCAAGGCATATGGCTGCTACAGAAGCAGTATGCTCAGGACATGTTACAAAAATATGGTATGGCTAATTGCAAGCCTATGGATATGCCTTTAGAGAAGAATGTCAAGCTGCAGATTGATGTTGAGACATAGATTGAGAATGTTACCATGTACAGATAGATGGTAGGTAGCTTGATCTATCTCACAATCACTAGACCTAACTTGAGTTATGCTATACGGCTGATCAGTCAGTTCATGCAGAAGCCTCGCAAACCATACTTGGATGCAGTCAGGAGAATTCTGAGATATGTAAAGAGTACCACAGATCATGGGCTGTTTTATGCATATGGGAAACCCCTTGACTTGATGGGGTATACTGATGCTGACTGGGATGGTTGCACTTATGACAGGAGGTCAACCAACGGCTATGCATTTGGATTGGGTAGTAGCATGATCAGTTGGCAGGGTAAGAAACAGCCTACAGTTGCACTGTCCAGTACGAAAGCAGAGTATCGTGGTGCGGCCTTAGCAGCCTGTGAAGCTATGTGGTTACAGAAGTTACTTAATGACTTGGGAGTACACTTGGACAGCAAAGTAAGGCTGTACTGTGACAATTTAAGCAGTGTCATGTTAGCAAGCAATCCTGTTTATCATGCAAGATCAAAACACATTGAGGTTCACTACCATTTCATCAGGGAAATGGTTTTAGCAGATCAGATTGACTTGGAGCATGTGAAGACTAAAGACCAGGTAGCAGACATCTTTACCAAATCACTTGGTAAAGATAAGTTCATTCACTTTAGACAGCTACTTGGAGTGATGCAAATGATTTGAGTTTTGTTTTGAGCTTGAGGGGGAGTGTTAGAAGTCAAGCTCACTTCAGTCCGCCTTTATGAGTGACCGACATCTGTGACAGCTAGTGTGTGTGTACAGCTATCTCCATGTGACTGCATTGAATAAGTCGGGTGTGTGTTAGTCAGTGATCTGACTAGAGTTAGTCAGTTAGGTCTACACCTAGTCTAGTTTACTTTTACACTGCATTGTGTACTTCTCAGTTTGTTCTTGAATAATGAAAAAAACACAATGAGTGGCTGAAGGCTCATGGATATGGAGTATTCCCTATCTCTCTCTCCCATCTTTGAACAGGACATCTCCTACAAATGTGCCCTATCTCTCTACACATGTGGCATCTCTTGTCCTAATCTCAGGAATCATCATTGTCACAATTTCCTGAATTAAGTTCTTGGATGATTGGCTTTGCTTGAAGTAATGCATCTTGCAAGTCTATTGGGTGCATTACTTCAAGACGGTGGTTCAAAGGAGTGTTTAGGGCCATGGCAAAACTTGGATACTTGATGTGCAATATCCATAGGTGGTGAGTATTTTAGTAGGGTCACAAACTTTGAGTATTATGCTTCCAAGGTTAGATCTAACTACTTGAGTTTGAAGAATTCATCATCCTCAAAGTTTGGTAGGTTGGCGGAAGGTATCGTCCATGTACAGCATCTTTCAGTTGAGCCCAAGTGGTAGCGGCTTCAGAAATACCTTGATCTTTGCACCATTGCTTCCACCATATCCGACCCTGGCAGCCAACTAACTTAAGTTTGGCTATCATTTCTTGATTGGTAGCAACAGTTCCCGAAGCATAGAAATAATCATCCATCGACTCAATCCATATCTCTACCTCCGCTGCGACATCTATCCCCTCTCCACCAAACTTTGGTGCCTTGATTTTCTTGAGAATAAACTTATTCTCTTGCATGTCAGCATTCATGGGTGCAGAAGGTGCTTGACAATCAAGCCATACCACTTAGGTTATTCTGTTTCAGGTATATCTATGATCCATTAATCAATCACATATCATTACACAGTTTCGCTCTGATGCCGACTGTAATGTGCCCGTCTAGGCACTTTTTAGTGGTCCATCAAGAGACAAGTCTAAGCTATGCTACCAACACTCCCATGGAATGTCATGAGGTTTGTTGCCTAGGGTTTCTCGATTCCGCCTCGCAATGGAACGTTCATGACCAAACCCACTTGGATCGACCTAAAACTTGGGTCCCTAGTGATCAAGGTCTCCTATCAGAATTCTAGCGTTGGGTCCTAGACATCCTACTTTACACATAGATACCCAAGCCGAAGTAGACCGATGTTGCACTTGGTTTAAAGAGAAAGGGAAACGAGAGGGATATGCCACTCGATCTCTCTGCCCATAGGGCACAGTCCCATTCTGGTCCCCTAAAATGACATGAATCGAGTTCTAACCTAACAATACCTAAAGGTCAAAAGATGGTAAAACCTTGTGAGAAGCCTCCCAGTTCTTTGGGACTACCTTGACATAGGATGGACCCGTCAGGGGTTCCGCCCACCCACTTCCCTCAATAGGAATTCTTTAGTTATCTAATTAGGTCTTATCACATTTTTGTGTGGCATTTAAAATCAACTTCCTTAATTAATCCTTTTAAGGAACAGGATTCATTTGCGTAATTTATGGCACAAACACAAAAATAGAACAAGCAGTCCTTTTTGTCAAACAAGTTCCTTAACTTAGCTTCTAGTTAATCTTTGTCTCCTACCCATACAGAAGAAATTATATTTCCCTTCTACCCTGCAGAAGTAACTGGTCCAAATCACATGGCACCACAATTTCCATCCTTTTTCTAGAATAGGATCTTCCAATGTTAGAGATGTTGGGACCACGACAGTCTTCAACTCACAAGGGGTGTCCAGTGCTCCACCTAACCCACAAGCGGCCTAGGAGAAAACACCATTTTCGTGGTTGTCCTTTTTACCACTTGACCTTCAGCTTGTGAATCAAGCAGTTCCCCTTTTAGGTTAATTCGCGATGCAATCTTAAAAATGATCCACCCATGCAAAATATCCTTTCCTTAATTAATCCAATTAAGAATCAAGCACAATCAAGGCATTCATCCCTAATACTATCTTTCAGAAAACATTCCCTTATTCCCATGGCAACTTGTCATCATAAACCCCTACCATGAATCAAACACAAGTACTTGGAATAATCATCCAAACCACAATGCAGCAATTAGTTGAATGTAAAAGCATTTAGGGTGTCATTCAATCAACCAACAAAACCAATCATATTCTTCCCAAACAACGCAAGAATAGACGCAATAACATTTCCATTGCATATTTGCTCTCCCCTTTGGGATCAAAGAGTGATACTGGGTAGAATTTTAACTTGACTTTATCTTCCTTTCCCCTAAGGTAAAGAATGCGAGACAAATTTGTAACGATGCAAGAATATCTTCCAATGTAAAATAATCCCTAAATTATTTCTAATCACTCATGGTTTGACAGCATTATATAAACTCCTTGATCGTCATTTTATGCAAAACCTTCATAGGAATGGATGCAAGATTTTAATGCAAGATCATTTCATGTACCATTGATGTATGTTTCATATTATCTTTCCCCATGCATGTACCATCTATGCGTATCTGTGAACCTTAAACAATATTTTCCTAGGTAAAGACTAATCAAAGACTTCTTGATGGTTGATACTTTGGAGCCTTATTTGCTACTTATGCTATGCATGGATTTTAACACATAGCAATGTGAAGCAATCTACTTCTTTTTATACATGCACTTCACAAACTCCATCTTCCAATACTTGAGATGAAATTTATCCTTTGCAGTCTCCTTTTCTCGTGCAGCATAGTGAAGCCCTAGCGTATCTCATGCGGGAATCAAAGCAAGCATCTTATTAATTTGAAAATTTATTACTTACGACTAGTGTCACAATTGGATTGGCGATGGTGCCCTCGTTTGAGGCTTCATTGCTTGTTGTGGGGTTGCCATTCGCACGTGACATTTTCTACTTGGGGGCCATTCTCGATCTTTGTCTCCCTTAGACATGAATCATACAATACTTCCACGGCCTTTTACTTAAATAGAGGGGCCCAATTGGGGAGGAAATCAAGCTTGCGGGTGGAGGATAATCTTGCGGGAAAGGGTATAGGATCGCGGGCAACGAGGAAAGAACGAACGCGTGTGGACACCCTCTAGTCTATGCACTCGAAGGTGGAGTGTTGCTTCTTGTAGTTACACTCTTGTTTCCAACCGCTTCCAATTATCATGGCCATGGCTCTCTCTTTGTTAATCTTGGTAGCCTAATAGCCCTTTGAAAGGGGCTTGAAACTCCACAAGAGAAGAGCTTTGACTAGGAAGAAGGGCTCATACGTGGAAGAGGTCTTCATGCAGATGAAAGGAGGAGAATGAAGAGAGGTGAAAGGCCTTTGGTAATGATGATCCCCTTCTTGCTCTTACCTTCACAGATTTTTAACTTTCTCTCTCTCTCTCTCTCTGCAACATCTCCTTCTCTCTCTTTCTCACCCTCTCTCTCCATCTTTCTCTCTCTGTCGGCAGCAAGGGGGGGAGGAAGAGGTGGTATCTCCTCTCATTCTTTACAATGGGGGGGTTTTTTATGGGGGGGAGAGTGGTTTTATTGGGGGGGTGTGGGGAGAAGGTGGAGTGTGTCTCCCCCACCCACCACCTATCACTGTGGCACATGGCGAACTGATCAAGGTGGCTTGGAGGGGTGGTAGGTCCGTGGCCTCCCCCTTGTCGATGTTATCGTCATCTTTCTCTCCAATATTGCATCCTTCCTCCACATCGCCTCCCTCCTCCTCCACATCATCGGCCACTTCTTCTTCTTCCACGTCGTCTATTCCTTCCCCCAATCCACGTGATCCCTGTCATGGCCATTGTCACCTTTTTCCTCCCCCTCACCTCATGACTGTCGCCATTGTCATCTCTTTCTCCCCCCTCCCCCCCGGCACCTGTCTGGTGTTGACAGGGGGAAAGATAAAAAAAATTCAATTATTTTTTATTGATTAAGGGGGGGTTCCCATGCACGAGCGGGCACATTACACTCCTACATTTTGGATTTATCTATGAAATCAAGCACACTAACTAGGTTTTCCCCATTGTCATTGTGTTGAAGAAAAACTGAAAAATTAGAGTGTCCATACAAGTTAATACATCAAAAAAGAAAAGTTAACTATATGTTGCCTTATACCAAGCACATGTTGGAGAGAGTCATTAGAAAGGAGACCTACAGCTTTCTTGATGGATTTTAAAGGTATAATCAAGTGCAAGTTCATCCCAATAATAGGGACAAAACAACTTTTTCCATTGAATGGGGTGTATTCACATATATTGTAATGCCCTTTGGTTTAACCAATAGACCTACCACTTTTTAACAACTAATGCACACGATTTGCAAAGATATATTCCTAAATGGTTGGAAGTATTTGTAAATGACCTCTATGTGTACACCTATTGGGCAGACCATCCCAAGAAGCTCCAAGCAATCTTTGAATGGCATAAACAATATGGCCTTTCTTTGAGCCCCTTAAAGTGCCAATTTTGCATAAAATATGGATGCATTCTAAGGCATGTAATATTGAAAAAAAGCATTGCAATAGACTTCTCAAAAGTCAGAGTCATTGCCAAATTGCCACCACCAATGAACTACAAGGGAGTCTAGTGCCTCCTTGACCACACAAAATATTATCGATGGTTTGTGCTAAACTATGCCCTAATCACTTGACCTTTATATATGTTATTGATAATTTTCAAATGGATTTAAGAATACCAATGCGCCTATAAAATATTGAAAAAGGCTCTAACCATAGCACCAATTTTACAAACCCCAAATTGGAACATGGCCTTCCATGTACATATTGATCCCTTGAATTGTATTGTGAGAGCAGTGTTGTGCCAACTGGGAGAGCATAAACTAAACTACCGAGTGAGCTTTACAGGTTTTCGTTTCATGGACATCGGGATGAACTATTCCACCACTAAGAGCAAAGGATTAGCAATGGTGTTTTATGTAAAAATGTTTTGGTACAATTTACTAATGATACCCTTTACTTTCTTCGTGGACCACTAAGCTTTACTGTATCTTGTTTATAGGCCATGCGCTACCAATCGAGTAGAGCCCGATGATTGCTACTTCTTCTTGTATTTGACTTCTTGGTTGTAGTACAAAATGAAAAAGCAACATCACATGGATAATCATTTGTCACAAATACCCAACAAAGAGTCAACAAAAAAAGGCATCACAAATGACCTAATAGATGCACATTTGTTCAAAATATCTAAAGCAGAAGATCTCTTTAAAGCTAATCTCACACCCACTAGGCTGATGACATTGTTGAGATGTTGAAAAATACAATATATGATCAACCAATAGAAAAAGATTGACTTCACTGAATCATAATCAAAGCACAACCCTATTAGCTGAATCTTTAGATAGTTATATTAGTTAGGCTAAGATGGCCTCCTAAGGCATTGCATCTAATAAACATGAGATGCATGAAGTTTGGCTGAAGTGCATGTAGGAATTGTAGGGGTTCACTTTGATAGAGACTCCACAACTTGGAAAATCTTGCAATCTCAGTTATGGTGGCCAACTCTATTCCATGATATTGTAAAGTTTATCAAGCACTGTGATAAATACTAGTGCATGAAAGTTTCAACTAGGAAGGGCAAGATAGAGCTAATATTAGTTATTGCACAACAACCATTTGAAAAGCGAGGGATAGATTTTATAGGGTCTATAAGTTCTACAGCTCAATATTCTTAGGCTAGGTATGTTATTGTTGGATTGAGGCTAGGCCCACGAGAAAGAATGATGTGAAAAGGAAGCAAAATTCTTATGGAAGCAGGTAATCTCATGGTTTGCCTACCCCATTAAGATTGTGAGCGATCAAAGCACACACTTCATTAATGTGATTCCACACTTCCTATCCACATTCATTATCATACACTAAAAATCCTCCCCATACTATCCACAAATAAATGGTCAAGTTGACGCTACAAACAAAATCATGATTTATGTCTTAAACAAAACCATCTCTACCTCTTGGAGTGAATAGAACAACAAGATGATGGAAGCATTGTAGGCTTATCACATAACATATAAGATTGCAACTGGCTAAGCCCCCTTTAAATTGAGTTATGATATTGATGCAATTATGACAGTTGAATTATTTGTCCCTAGTTTGAGAGTGATTGTGCAAGAGTGGTCCCGAGGGGCCAATAAGCTTGGACCAACCATTTAATAGAATTAGAACAATTGTTTAAAACCTAATTATTGGTGACACAAGCTCTTATTTGCAAAAAATCATGAAAAAATGCCTAATTCAACAAACATGTCAAGCAATGGGATTTTGAGAAGGGCAACCTTGTGTTTCTCTACTCTATCAAAGGTCATAAGTAGAAAATGAAATTCCAAGGTCTAGTCCCTTTTCAAGAGTGTGCAGTTATCAGATTCAGTAATGTCAAGCTTGAAACATTAAGTGCAAAAGGTATAGGCTTCTTCAAAGAAAGTATAATCAAGAAATATTGTCCACTTGCAAATCCACTGCTCAATGGCACTACCACCTATTTCCATATGAACAGTTAGAATCACTAAGCTTGACCTTGAAGATGAAAATCCCATACCCACAGCTTACCTGAGTGTCATGTTGGTATCAAGGAAAGCTCACAAAGTCACTACTCTAATCAACAAAGGTGTTGATTCACATTATGACATATAATGAGTTGATGAGCATTGGACAACTACCACTCACTTGGATGACTACAAAAGTGAATCCACACAAAGGATCTTCTTATGCACTATTGGGGAAATGTCGCATCATATTGATCATTGAGAGACTGAAAATTGACCCATCATCTTTTAAGTATTGCCTAACACTAAAGGATTTATAATGAAGTACTGTTTGGGATCCCCATTTAAATGACTAACTAAGTGTATAGTAGATCTCAAACTACATCACATCCACATAGATTTACCCAAAATCAAGATTATTACAACTTTCAGCATGGCTACTAGCACTTCAAATGAGAAAGCAATGCCACAGATGCTTCACATAGCCCCTAATTTACCCCTTAAAGAGATTAACAATATTCTCCTCAATGGTTTTCTCAAAGCTCAGATAGACCATAATAAACCAGTGAGTCATGCATCTAGTCCTATGAACCATCAAGAGTGGCATCCAATGTTGCGTAGGAAAATCAAACATGTCCACTCTTGTGCTCATCACCAATGAAAACCAACCCCTAACCAAGTATGGTAGTGCTATGGACATCATGCCCCAAACCCAACTCAATGGGTTTCTAAAGCTCTACTTAGGGTGCGAAACCACTACACTAGCAACAAGAATATCTAATTGTTGTTGAAGCTTGCATGCAAGGCTATCCTAATGACCCCATAGCCAAAATTCTAAGATGCCAAGCCTCTACAACCAAGGAAGAAAGCTCCATGACCACCAGCACTAAGTGTCTCAACAAGCCCACAAAACAAAGGAACTGTTAAGAATCGCATGGTGGGGGGACTTGCTCAAGATGCTGCACCGAACACACACAAAATGCACAAGGAGAAGCTCACTCAAGAGACAAGAAGAGAGATGGAGGCCAAAACGTTTTATTGATGGTTTCTTCTTCTTCTTCCACACACTTTACAATATACACAAAGTATAGATAAGATACAACATAAAGGAAAGTGGCCTACTAAGTCAAACAATGCATAACCGACTACACTAGTGGACTGGTGCTATAACTATGCCAACTGTAAATAGGTGTAACAACCTGAATATGATAAGTAATGAGTCAGTGGCCATGTGAGATTCATAATGACCACCGATGTGCTAAGTGTAGACGTGTGGACCCATCTAACTAGGCGGTCCATCATTAATGTCCGCATGCGTTGAGCTTGTCATCTCAACACTCCCCCTCAAGTTCAACTGCATCTCTGCAACTCCAAGTAAGCTTCAAAACTTTTGAAGCTTCTCTGTACCCAATGCCTTCATGAAGATGTCAGCTATTTGATCGTCCAAGTCAATCTCACCTGTACCTTCTCTCTCACAAAGTGGTAGTGTACCTCAATATGTTTTGTCCTGGCATGGAACACAGGGTTCCTAGCCAACTGTGTACCGCTCATGTTGTCACAATAAATGGCAATTGGACCTTCCACCTGCACATCTAAATCAGCCAATAACTTTTGTATCCATACTACCTCACATGCTGCAACAGCAGCACCTCTATACTTAGCCTCTATACTCGACAAAGCAACTGTAGATTGCTTTTTGCTGCTCCAAGTAACTGTTGTACTACCAAGAGAGAACATATATCCGCTGGTAGATCTTTTATCAGACATACTTCTAGCCCAATATGCATCTGCATATCCAAACACCTGTACATCTGTACATGTCTCATAGAAAAGTCCATAATGTAATGTGGACTTCACATATCTCAATATGCGTGTGAGTGCATCCAAATGTGGCTTTCTAGGTACTTGCATAAACTGACTCACAAGACCAACAGCATAGCTCAAGTCTGGCCTTGTAATGGTCATGTAGATCAAACTCCCTACTATCCTCATGAACATATTAGGGTCTTCTATCTCATCCCCAATATCAACACTCAACTTTACATTCTGCTCCAACGGGACTGAAAGTGGTTTGCATGCTGTCATACCATACTTGGACAACATATCCAAGCCATATTGTCTTTGGGATAGCCATATACCATCATCACATCTAATCACCTCAAAGCCAAGGAAGTACCTTAGCTCACCTAAATCCTTCATCTCAAACTTCTTCTTCAAAAAGTCCTTGACTTTAGCAATCCCACTATCACTATCACCTGTAATAATCAAGTCATCCACATAGATGACTATGATGACCAAACCTGCATCTCCCTTTCTCACATAAAGTGAGTGATCATCATTAGAAACATAAAGGCCAATATTGGCAAGATACTCTCTGATCTTGTCAGACCATGCTCTAGGTACTTGCTTGAGCCCATAGAGCGCCTTCTTCAACCTACACACATACGTGGGATGCTCTAAATCTTCATAACCTGCTGGCTGATCCATATACACTTCTTCCTACAAATCACCATGCAAGTAGGCATTCTTCACATCCATTTGCTGCAACCTCCAACCTTTGGCTGCTGCCAATGCAATCACACATCTAACAGTTGTCATCCTAGCAACTGGACTGAAGGTTTCTTCATAATCTATGCCATATGTCTGGGCATAGCCTTTTGCAACCAACCTAGCTTTGTACCTACTAATAGAACCATTTTCATTGTGCTTAATCTTATAAACCCACTTACATCCAATAGCTTTATTGCCCTTTGGCAATGATACTAGATCCCAAGTCTTATTGGCCTCTAATGTAGCCATCTCCTCATCCATTGTTGCATCCCAATGATCATGACCAACAGCCTCCTCAAAACATGTGGGCTCAACATCCTCAATCACTTTCACCATATAAGCATAATGGTGAGCTGCATAACCTTCAAAACCAAATCTGTTAACAGGGTATCTCACCCCGCTAGACATGCGTACCACTGGATCACTCAATGGAGTCTTTGCATTGATGTGTGCTCTCTGCACACCTAGAGTCCTCACTGAAGGAATGCCAAGCTCATCATCCAAGCTCTCTGAACTACTGGAGTCTCCATCAAGAACTGCATCAATGCCATCTGACGCTTTATTCTTTCCTTTGTCTTTACCTGTAGTGCTACTAGATGCACCTGAAGATGTAGAGCTACTCCTTAGTCTCCCAGACCAAGGACTACGAGATGATGTCTCTAGTCCACTAAGAGTCTGTGATTCTTGCTTTTTAGCCTGCACATGAGTGTCATGATCATCATCATCATCCAATGCATCACTACTAGATGCATACCAATTGCTCATTTCATCAAAGATGACATCCTTGCTCACTCTAAACTTACATATGACAGGGTTATAACAACGATACCCTTTCTTCTCTAAAGAGTATCCAATTAAAACACATTTTTCTGCCTTTGGATCAAGCTTCTTCCGTAGCTCATCTGGCACGTGAATGTATGCAACACAATTAAATACCTTCAAGTGTGATACATTAGGCTTCTTGCCAGTAAAGCACTCTTCAGGAGTCATACCATGAACTGCAGCTGTGGGAGTTCTTTTCACGATATAAACAGCAGTATGGACAGTCTCAGACCAAAAATGCTTATGCATATTCTTTTAAGCCATCAAGGCGCGTGCAACTTCTGCAATATGCCTGTTTTTCCTTTCTGCAACCCCATTTTCCTGTGGGGTATACCTGCATGTGAACTGTCTCTTTATCCCATGAGACCTCAGAAAATCACTGAACTCATTCGAGAGGTACTCTCCCCCTCCATCTGACCTCAAGCACTTTACTTTCAAGCCTGTTTCTCTTTCAACTGCAGCCTTGAAAGTTCTAAAGTGCTCAAACGCTTCACTCTTTTCCTTCATAAAATATACCCATAGCTTTCTAGAACAATCATCAATGAATGTGACAAAGTATGAACTGCCTCCAAGAGATACATTTTGTGTAGGCCCCCAAATATTTGTATGCACAATATCAAGGATATTTCTGCTTACATCTCTGTCATGTGAAAAGGGTTGTCTTGTCTGCTTACCAAACTGACATGCTTTGTATACCTTATGAAATTCTACAATTCTAAATGTAGGCAAACCTGTAACCAACCCTTTGGACTGCATTAATTTCAGCCTTTGTACATTTGCATGTCCGATGCGTTTGTGCCAAATTTCAATATCTGCAACAACACCTTTTCCTTTAGCATGCGTAGCAGCATTCATAGTAGGAATTCCAACATCCAGAGTAAACATACGTCCAACTCTACTTCCCTTTGCAACCAACCTGCACTTGTCATTGAAGTCTTCTACAAAGCAGCCCTTTGCATTAAATCTGACTTGCAGCCCTTGCTCTACCATTTGACCGACTGACACCAAGTTCTTTGTAATAGATGGCACATGTAATACATCTGAAAGACTCTTTGTCTTACCATCATGCAAGGACAAGGAAACTTTTCCAATGTGTAAAATTGGGTGGCATGAATCATCACCCGTCTGCACATAACCTGTATTTTGCAAATCTTGCATCTCTCCAAACCATTCTGCATGGCTGGCCATATGATTGGATGCACCTAAATCAACATATCAAACATCATCACGTGTTCCCTTTCCTGTAATAGCATTCAACATATGCTGCATAACAAACAGACGTTCATTTTTGTCTTCATTCTGTCGTGAAGACGATGCATAGTTTCCTTGCTACAGCTTACCACTGCGAATATCATCTTTCTTAGCATAACATTGGGCTGCAATATGACGTGTTTTGCCACAGTAGTGACACACAATACAAGAGTTGTTAGAACCTATGTTCTGCCATCCACCTCTTCCTCTAAATCTCCTCCTGCCTCTAAAGTTACCACGACATCCTGAAACCTGCATATCACCAAATTGCTTATTCAATCTATTTTGCTGGTTGTCACTACCACATCCTGTACCACGACCTCTTAAAGAGGATCTACCACGTCCCCTTCCTGAACTCGAGTAAAATGCTTGGACCTATTCACCATTTCTTTCAGACGAATCACCCTGCATATTGATCTCTTCAGTAATCATGAGAGAGATCAGCTCATCAAAATCTGGAAATGGCTTCCGTACATATAATGAAGTAACAAATGATTTCCATGATTTCTCATTGTTAAGGCCACTCAGAGTGGATGAAACCAAATCATCATCATTTGGCATTGCATCAATCGCTACTAAAGCATCTGCAATGCTCCTCACCTTCAACACATACTCATTGACAGACATTTTCCCTTTCTTCAAAGCATTCAACTCTTGCTTGAGTTGAATCTTTCGTGCCTTTGTGTTTACTGAAAATATACTCTCAAAAATCGTTCAAGCTGCATGTGAAGTTTCTACATTCCTGATATGTCCCAGCATAGTATTATCAATTACTGCAGATAGCCAGTACATCACCTTTTTGTCTTTCACATTCCACTTTTTCCATGATTTTAACTCATCTACAGTCGGAGGAATACCCAGCTCTGGCTCCTTTTCTTCCCCTGAGACAAACTCATAAAGGCCCTTTCCAATGAGGAAGTTCGTCACACGGAACTTCCATGAAGGGTAGTTGTTTTTGTCGAGCTTCTCAATAATGGGATTTCCATTGTTCTCTGTCATTATCACAAACAAGGATATAGCACAACAAGCTAGTCTTCTGCAATCTTCCACAACACGTGCATGCTAATACACCAAGCATCCTTTTTCACTGATTGCTCAATAGTACATGTAATCTACAACCTATTTATAGATAAACCTTATGTTTGCTTCTTGCAAACACCTCAAAAATTACAGATTCGCAATCTATAACCTGTGCACCCACTTTCAGCCAATATAGCCGAAATCACAGTATACCCTGAAACTGTTGTCTGCAACCCTGCGGCTCTAAAATGGGGCCTGAAACGGCCTCAGATGCCCAAAATAACCGTGGCAAAGCCCTAAAGGGCATATTTGCAGATTATACAGTGCTCTGCTCACACACCAAATCTCACAGTAATCTGAGATTTTTTGCTCCACCCTGCTTCCGGTGCCTCCACAGGCACTATCCAAGAGAGAGTGTGGAAGGATGGGAGAGCTTCTTACCCGTGGCTTGCTTGCTCAAACCTTGCTTCTTCTCCTTCACTTCAGCCTTCGAAATCAGCCTCTTTCAGTGGCGCGGCTCTAATACCATGTCAAGAATCATGTGGTGGGGGGACTTGCTCAAGATGCTACGCCGAACACACACAGAATGCACAAGGAGAAGCTCACTCAAGAGACAAGAAGAGAGATGGAGGCCAAAACGTTTTCTTGCTGGTTTATTCTTCTTCTTCCATACACTTTACAATATACACAAAGTATAGATAAGATACAACATAAAGGAAAGTGGCCTACTAAGTCAAACAATGCATAACCGACTACACTAGTCAACTGGCGCTATAACTATGCGAGCTGTAAATAAGTGTAACAACTTGAATATAATAAGTAATGAGTCAGTGGCCATGTGAGAGTCATAATGACCACTAATGTGCTAAGTGTAGACGTGTGGACCCATCTAACTAGGCGGTCCATCATTACTGTCCGCATGTGTTGAGCTTGTCATCTCAACAGGAACCACGGGTGCCACTAGTTAATCCTATGAAAAACCCAGGCTCTGAATGTTGCCAGAACAACACACAAAGAATCATATCTCTCTCAATTGATAAATCCACATAGGCTAGCCATCCGTAACTACTATGAGGAGAATTCAACAATTGCTAAAAATGTTCCCATTCTCATCCTCAAAACCAATTTCAACCAATGGATATGAGACCCCCATCTAAACCAAAGAATGTCCTCAATTCAATGACTACAACAAGCCAAGGTCAAAGCAATCACACCCCATCATCAAACTAGCCACCAAAAGCCAAATCCTCCCTCAGCCCTATGACCTTCTTACAAGGTCAATCCCTCTTGGAATTAGCTACTAGCATGGCTATGGATACTAATGATGATGTAGTCACATGTATTCGACGATTGGATAACATCTTTACTCTATTCGCACATAGCTACAAATGACGTGCTTGACCTAGGCCTTCTCAATGAGAATACCACGAATGATGATGCAAAATCTCTACCGTGCTCATGGGAGGAATATCAATTCATCTTCACTAAGGCTTCTTCATTTGCCAATAACCTCATTGCAACTCAAATTTCATGAGAGCATGCCTTCAAAGGATGCTTAATCACACCTTTCAAATGTAGTTGTGTTAAGAACACACCCATCGATGAACTTGCCAACCTCAATTTCCTTTCATAGACATATTCTTCATTCTTACAACATTGTTTTATATTCGAGTGCAATGGGAAAGACTAGGATGTTAGATCATGACCAATGTTGAGCAATGATGTGCCATTAAGTCATTAGAGTATGATCCTACTTACATTGTCCCCACTTCATTTCAAGTACTTGCTTTAAACAATAAACATCCATTAGAAAATAATGTGATGTTGCATTCATACATGGATCGAGTCATTAACAAAGAGGAGCCTCACATTGCTAGTTGAATAAGTTCAAGTAACTTTCTCACCAATGTTCTAAATGATGATACTTGCAAAGACTCCTTCCGTCGAGAGAATAAAGGAACGAGTAAACCCCATGCCAATGAAGTTCATCAAGCAAGCTCCTTGCACTGGGAGAATAAATGAATGGCCACCCACCGTAAGCCCTCAACACACATCAAAAAGATGAAGAACTCCTTGGGTCATGAGTCTAAAGAAATGGCCACCCCTCATGCTATAAGACATTAGAGTTATGTAGTTGAAGACTCACAGAGCCATGAGACTAAAGAAATGGCCACCTCCAATGCAAATGATGGACATCAAGCAATCTCCTTATGCTAGGAGAATAAAGCAATGGCCAATGGAGCAAAAAGAAAAAAAGGAGCCAAGTTGAGCTCCAAGAAGAGAAAGAAGATCAAGGCCCAAGCTGACACAAGGGCGAAACCTGCGAACCCAACTCCATGTCTTGAGGCAAAGGATGAGACTTCCATGTCAACTCTCAAGCCTCAATCTGAGTCTATGATTAGGAGAAAGTGGGTGACATTTACTGAGCAAGTGACCATCCACTCCTATGAGCATGATGAGGAGTTAACCTCTTGTGCTATAATGGTTGATTCAAGGGGGACTGAGCCCTCACACAATAAAGCATAGGAAACTACTTGGGTGTCTCTCATGTGGACTAATCACAGTGATTGAATCTTTGCGAATGGATCCCATGTGGCTGAGTTACACGTCAACGTAGAGTCTATGCTCACCATGAAGGTGAATTTCAAGGAGGTCCCTTTGCCTAAAAGGCCTTCTAGTATGTTCAAGTCCATTCCGTTCTTTGGATCAAAAGGGTGCAATCTTCTTGGTGAGATCAAGGTAGTTGGTTGGTTACATGATCAATCCAAGTTGGTTCCAAGGAGGCTTCACCCTCCAAGTCACTCATGATGGATAGCTCATCATGGAGTGAGATAGGTTGGAACAAGTTAGCTGTGAAGACTTAGCTCATGCATGCACCCATCAAATAGATCTGGACATGACAAGGTCCCAACGAGATGTGGGCAGACATGTGCTAGGGTACAACACTAGTCCACACCCAACCCCCTGTGCCTTCACATGTATTCTGCAACCATTGAGGGACAAGTCAAAATAGTCATAGCACATGTTGTGGCCTATGCCATGTAAGCAAGGCAATTTGATGCTATGCATTTGATCGACCTCAAAGCATTCTGTGCCTTAATGCTTGATCCAACCTTCAAGGGTCTCAACAAACATGTAGAGACAACATGGAAATATCTATACATGTAGACACAACATGGAAATATCTATCTAAGGGCTTCCTACCAAACTCATGTGCGATAATGTTGTATCTGGGTGACAGAGGCCCAATGGTTTTGACCATAGGAGGGGAGAGGACCCTTGCATTGTAGGCGTGGCAATTTGATGCAACCCATCAAGTTGTCATGCTTTGTCTAGGTGCTCCACCTATCCAATCCACACATGACGGGATCCCTCCTCACCTTTCGACATCCAGGTGTGCTTCAACGAGAGGAAGGGTGCTCAATGTAGGAGAAATGGATCTCTCGCAACACGCAAGGCGGCATGCAGCAACACCACATGTTCATTGGCATGTTCATGTTCCAGATGCTCCTGTCCCTCAAAAGTCCAAGCAAAAGAAGACAAATGGTGTGAAGTGTTGGGTCGCACTTTCCACACAAAGAGACATGTCATCTTTGCAAGACAGTAGTATGGCCTCTTCTTCATAAGACAACAAGCTCGTGCCATTATGAAGATCTAGGCAACTAAGGCCCAACTCTTTTCAAGGGGAGGTGCATCCTCAAAGCGCACATCTTGGATGGTGAGACATGTGGCCACATTGTAGTGGTCAAATGCTGCCTCACGCAGATGAGGAGATGCAGCCACTCCAACGTGGTCAAATTATCTCTCCTACCTTGACCACGGATTGACAAATCAAGCCAATCAGGGCCACCACTTGCAAGGCACTACCCTTTGGGCCCTTGCCTTCACAGTGTGGCATGCTCCCTAATTTGCTTCCCACCTTGCTTCTAAGTCCATTGGCAACATCTATGCACTCATACTGCCACGACCATGTGTTGGGGCAAGTGCGTGTGACTTGTCTTAGCCGGATTACCCTCCACTTTTTGCTTGTAAATATGGTCAACAATAAGTGGATAGATTGAAGTCCACAGTAAAGTCTTTCTTCCTAGTCAAGTATGCCGAGGCCACTCCACAATTGTAAATTGAGTTAGTGGGTTGTACATTAACTGTAGTCTAAAAAGACCATGTTCCACACTTGTAATCGAGTCAATGGGCATGGCACCTAGCAGGTCTTGATAGCTAGTTAGTAGCAAAGACCCTTGAAATTTTGTACTTAAGAGTCTAGTGGGTAGACACTGATCATCTTGATAGTGAGGCATGTTAAGACCCCAAATTTTGAAGTCACTCTCATACAACTACCCCTTGGGCTCTAAGTTATGGTTTTGGTACTCAATGAGGACATCTAGTTCTTCAAGGGGAGGTGTGTATGAGGGATACGAGCCTCTAGTGCCAGTTCCTCACCACATGCTATTGAGCCAAGTGTGTCGCATGTTGATACCGCCACCCTCACCCATGAAACCAAGTCCCTCAAGCTGTCTGATGCTCTCTTGTATGCTTTCTTGCCTTCATGCACTCTTGCAATATAAACTTGGACCTCAAGAGGGGCCTTTCCCCCCCCCCCCCCCCCCATATCACTTGCCATTTACTTGTGCCATGTCATGTTATGCTTCCGCGTGCTTGAGGGCTCACTGAGTGGTGGGTAATACCTCATTAGGCGAGTTCCATGGGGCAAGTCACCCCTGCCCCGAGATGGACCCATGGCGAGTTCGTCACACTTGGTGTATGAGGGATATGAGCCTCTAGTGCTAGCCCCTCACCACACAGTGTTGAGCTAAGTGCATCACATGTTGACACCACCACCCTCACACATGTGAAACCAAGTCCTTCAAGCCCTCTAGTGCTCTCTTGTACACTCTCTTTCCTTCATGCACTCTTGCAATATAAACTTGTCCCTCAAGAGGGGCCCTTTTTTTCCCCCCATATCACTTGGTGTTTACTTGTGCCGTGTCCTATTATGCTTCTGCATGCTTGTGGGCTCGCCAAGTGGTGGGTAATACCCCACAAGGTGGGTTCCACGGGGCAAGTCATCCCTGCCCCAAGATGCAAGTTCATCACACTTGGTATCAAAGCAAACTCCTTAGCAAGTGCACGTGAGTCCCCCGAGAGGGTGTTCCTAGACCAAGAAAAGGCCCTTGTGAGAATGTCTAAAGCCGCCATGTTGAAAAGAGAAATCGAATGTATGTACATTGAAAAGAGGAAGCTCCTAGTAGATTACATGACATTGGAATCTAAAAGAATGGAATTGTGGCAAACCAAGGTGGATCTACTCAAAGGTAGTGAAAAGCCCCTTGGCATGGTGTTGTCAGACTTAGACCGATTCATCAAGTAGGTCGATAATGACCTTGCATGGAACCGAGTGGATCTAAAAGGCCTGAATGAAAAAATAAAAAAATGGTGTGACCAACTTGTTGAAGCAGGAGATTAGGATACCTTGGAACACAAAAGCACCCTCAAGCAAGGGATTGGAAAGGACTTTGGTGTGCAGCTTGTGTTGGTGCCATGCTGGTCCCCACGACTCAGAAGAAAAATTTACCTCGTCTAATACAAAAACAGGTGACCAGCCAACCTTTACTTTCCCCATCGAGGTGCCAAGGCATGCTACTCCCCACTGTGCTGACTTATATCACCCATATCGGCATTTGACCCTAGGATATGGACCATTACACTACCATGGAATATAATCCACACTTCTACAATTGGTGATTGCAAAAGTAGATAGGGTGTTTCCTTGTCTACTTTAAGCAAGGGGGGCTAGCATCTTAAATCAAATCCTTGCCATGACTCCCTTGCAAAATCCTAGAAGTATTGCAATCCATTAAGAAAAGGATGCAGGCTTATAGCTTATAAAAACTTTGCAAATTTATTATTCCCCTAAAATTAAAAAATATATTTCTTTTGGGTGTAAATTTTAAGCATGTTCAATTAAGTTTTCTTGGCAAGATGTACATAAGTCTTTTTGTTCATAAATGTACCTTGCTAAATTCAATCATTCTCAAATTCTCACCACAAGATGTTAAACCTTCTTTATGGTAGGACACAGAGAAAAAGCTACACATGGAAAGATAACCAAGCCAAATTCCAAAAAAGAATAAGTGGACCATAAACTAAGTGCACAAAAGTTACGGAATATCATCACTTACGGTACAAACTAATCAACAATCTAAAAGAGATAGTGGCCAAAAATATGAATTACTGGGAATTATTGAACGAGTATGGGTTGAATGAGTGTATGGAAAAGTTTGAGGAGAAAATAAATTACTAGTATTTTACAAAATTTCAAATGACCTATGATCTTGACAAACATAGTGGTTCAGTCACGATAAGCGCAACAATGGAGAAAAATAGATGGAAGTCCCTCTTAATCTAGAAGTGGTGCACAAAGCCTTGGGTCTACTAGATAAGAAGGAGAAGCTATGTAATACTAAGGATGGATAAATAGAAGGTTTTCACTAATGATGGCATCAGCCCTGGAGGACATCCAGATCCCTTAGTTAAAATTCAAGCTAAATTGATACGTGCTCTATTCTCTAGAAATAAGTACAACTCCATGATTAGCAAGATCCATGCAGCAATGCTGGAAAGTGTGGCTACTCAGATGATGGACAACAAAAATCTCAATGCCTTCATCATAAAAGCCATCCATGATGTAGCAAAGGCACTTAACTCTAGAGCACAAGAGTCTAAGAAATTAGGATCCATGTCAATAGCAAAGCAAAGAGGCAAAAAGGAGGAAGGCAGCACAACCAAAGCCACTCTACTAGGATCTGTGTGTGTACCAATAGCCATTATATAGGAAGTCACCAGAGAATCACATTCAATAGCAAAACAAATAGCACAAAAACCCTTAAACATACCAATGCAAGAGGTGCCATCCACACACATTGAAACCCTAGAGCATGAACCCTCAAGAAAGCAAGAAGAACAAGAAATTAGGAAATTGTAGCTAGATGTCAGAGAGAGAACTAGAGAGAGAAAAAGAGGAGAGAGAAGATTGCAGAAGAGAGAGAATGACTGTAGAAAGAGAGAGAAAGAGAGTGACAAGGAGAGAGAAATACTAGAATTGGAGAGAGAAAGACAGGAAAGAGAAAGAAGCCATAGAAGCTGTGAGTAAGATGGGAGAGAAGGACAGTAATTATATTAATGTGTCAAAAAGATATGAAAAATTACATGTCCTCTCCTTTTATACCAATGTCAATGTGACATGGCATAACATCAATATTATTTTTACACTAAATCCTTATTCTTCAAAGCTTCTTACAATCCATCCCTTCCCAAAGGTTTTTGCCCTCAAAAACAAACTTGAAAGACTAGAAAAGGATTGATAGAACAGAGTATTACTCTATTTTTACAGCTTTACAAATGGGAAAATTAATGAAAAATGACCAACATATGGACTAAAATTGAAGAATAAAAGTAGGCCTCATCTATATACATGATCTAGAATAATTCAAGAGTATATAGAGCCATAGAATCTTCAATAGATAATCTCAAAATGAAGTAGACATCTTGCTGTGTAAACAAACCCTACTGGACCAAATCCACCATAACTTCTAGTAGAAATGTCCAAATGAGGCGTGTCATATATCAAAACATAGCTCTTGAAGAGTACTTTAAGCCCATGTAGCTTAATTCTGAAAATTAGGCACTATAAAAATTGTTCTAAAATAGTGTGTTGTCCTGATCCTGTCTGCACCAAAACTAGCTCCATAATCAATAGGCTTCAGCCACTAATGTATCTCTTAAGAAAGGAAACTCATCCAATATAGAATCAAGCCTCCAAGAAGCTTTCTCAAGTGGTAGACCTCTCCATTTTATCAAATATTCCATGATAGAACGGGATCAAAGCTTCTTCTCATGCTAACCTATAACAACCCCTGGAATATACTAAATAAGACCTTTGCCGTCAATAGCAGCTCATCAGTTATATCCACTGGATCACCATAGAAAGGCTTGAGCTGACTAGCATGAAAGACATTGTGAATCTTTGTGGAAGAAGGGAGCTCTAATCTATATGCCAAGTCTCCAATGCGCTTAAGGATCTGGTAGGGGCCATAAAATTTGTGAGCAAGCTTATTACTAGATCCATCTTTTAATATAGAGTACCTAGACTTGGGCACCTTTAGTAATACCAACTCTCCTTCTTGGAACTCTAAAGGCCGCCTCTTCTCATCAACATACATCTTCATTTGGTCTTGAGCTTTCCTAAGATTCATCTTACATTGCTGAAGAAGGGTTTGCATTCTTTCCAACTCTTCCTTCCCATGAGGGTTGATCCATTCATTAAAGATGACTGTCGGTAAGGGCACCTTGTAGCCATATAGAGCCTCAAAGGGCAAAACTCCAATGCTAGCATGGGTAGAGTTGTTGTAAGTAAACTCAGTCAAGTGTAACCAAGAATCCCATGAAGTTTGGACATCATAACAGAAATGGCGAAGATAAGTCTCCAACCATTTATTAACTCTTTCTGTCTGTCCATCAATTTGTGGATGATAGGCCGTAGATGGAGCCAATCTAGTGCCCATAGATGTAAACACCACCTGCCAAAAGTTACTCATAAACTTTGAGTCTCTATCATGAACAATCACCTACGGTAATCCATGTAGTCTAAAAATTTGCTCCATAAATTGACTAGCCACTTGAGAGGCAGTAAATTGGATCTTGGTTGAAATAAAATGGGCTACCTTGGTGAGTCTATCTACCATCACATATATACTATTCCATCCCTTCTTGGTAGTAGGCAAGCCAGTAATGAAATCCATAGTAATGTGAGTCCATTTACCTATAGGAATAGGCAATGGCTATAACAAACCTTCTGGCTTATGGGTGCTGTCCTTATTCTGCTAACAAGGCATATACTTCAAGACAAAGTCCTTGATATCTTTCCACAGTCCTTTCCAATAGAAGCTTTTGTTGATCCTGTCACATAGGTCTTGAAAACTCCTAGATGTCCAACTAAAGGCGAAGAATTTAGTTCCTCCATAATTTTCAGTGTAAAAGAAGAGGTAGAAGGAATGACAATCTTGTCTTCCAACCAAATAAGGCCATTTTTAAACTGATAATGTGAGTTTTCTTCCATAAGACCTTTCTGTAATTTCTAAAAAATATGGCTAAATTCTTCATCCAAAAGATAAGCCTCCTGGAGTTCTTCAATCCAATCATTATGCAGTTCATGCTGAAACTTTGCAAGCCCACATACGAGAAAGAGAATCAGCCACTATATTGTCTTTGCCCCTCATATGAGTGATGTCAAAATCATAATTCTGTAGTGTAGCTACCTACTGACGTTGCTTAGGAGTAAGATTGGACTGAGTAAGGAAATACTTAAGAACCCTGTGATCACTCTGGACTCTGAATCGGCTGCCATACAAGTAATGGTGCCATTTCTTAATTGCATGCAAGATAGCCAACATCTCCTGGTCATAAACATTCATGGCCATTTCTTTATCTGTAAGCTTACGGCTCTCAAAGGCAATCATCCCATCCTCCTATAACAAAACAGCCACCATGCCATGGCCACTAGCATCACACTGTATGGTAAATTCTTGGGAGAAGTCCAGGCATACTAAGATAGGAGCAAAGGTAAGGAGTCCCTTTGACTGGTTGAAGCTACTATCTGCAAGAGCATCCCAAAAGAAAGCCTTCTTCTTCAACCTATCAGTCAAAGGAGCTGCAATAGCCGCATAATGCTTGATGAATCAGTGATAGAATGAAGATAGACCAAGGAATCCTCTAAGAGAGGTGGTAGTAGTGGGTATTGGCCAATCTTTTATACATTGCACCTTCTTAGGATAAGCTTGTATCCCTTTTTCATTGACAATATGTCCCAATTATTCCACTTCAGTCTGCATGAAAGAACATTTCTTCTCCTTAGCAAAAAGCGTGTGATGTCTCAATACATCAAAAACCCTCCTCATATGTGCTAAGTGATCTTGTAAAGTCTTACTGTAGATCAGAATGTCCTCAAAGAACACCAAGACAAATTGGAAGAGGAAAGGTTGCAAAATCTTATTCATCAGGCTCTAGAAGGTAGCTGGAGCATTTGTAAGCCCAAATGGCATCACTAAGAAATGATAGAGCCCTCTATCAGTCTTGAAAGCAGTCTTAACTTCATCACCCTCTTGCATGCGAATCTAATGATGCCCTGACCTCAAATCAATCTTCGTAAAGAATCGAGCCCCCTTGAGCTCATCAAGCAAATCATCAATCCTGGGTATCGGATACCTGTTCTTCACTGTGATCTTATTAAGATCCCTATATTCAATGCACATTCTGAAAGATCCATCTTTCTTTTTTACTAAAAGAACTAGAGATGCATAAGGTGAAGAACTTGGTTCAATGAATCCCATCTCAAGAAGTTCCTTGATTTGTTTGGCTACTTCCTCTCGTTCACACTTAGATAATCTGTAAGGTTATTGATTGTCTTTGAGTTGGGCTCCAAATCAATAGGGTGATCTACTGCTCTCTTGGAGAGCAATGAAGTAGGCACCTCAAACAAATCCCTATACTCCTCAAGAAGAGCTGTCAAGGCTGGATAGTTTGCTGAATTATTAGACTGATCTTTCATCTCTTTATTCAAATGCAAAAAAAAATACTTGTGAACACCTCTTGTACTCCCTTTTGAGTTGTTGAATAGTAATAAGCTAAAAATCTGATCTACTAGGAATTCCTTGTAAATGGATGAGCTATCCATTGAGAATAAACTCCATATACAACTGTGAGAAATCCATAGTGATCTTGCCTAATGTCATCAACCAATCACAACTGAGTACAATGTCTATAGGCCCCATTTCCAAAGTAATCACGTTTACTTTTGCTTTAAAATTTTTAGCTAGTTTTAAAGAAATATGTGGACATATCTATGTGATGATTTCTTCTTCACCATTGGCCACTTGAACTCTAATGGACTGCTGTAAATCTATGGGAATACAATTTAATTTTTTGTCCATAATGGACTTATTCACAAAACTATGGGTACTGCCACTATCTATCAAAATGAACACAACATTTTCATAAATTTTACCCTTCATACAGAGTGTATTAGGGCACTTAGAACTTGTCCAAGCATCCATGGAAATAGAACAACTAGTGGCAACAAGTGGCTCATAACAAGTCCCGCTTGATCAAAAGGAACACTTCCACCTGGATCAAAAGGAAAAGAGTCAGTTGGATCATAGAAATACTCTTGCCCAACTTCTTCCTCAAGATCTTCATTTTCAGTGTTGAGTGCAATTGCATTAGCTTCATCCATCTCATCTTCAAGATCCTGAAAGACTAACATACTCTGAAGCTTGGGTTTGACATTTTTATATACACACTTTGAGGCATGATCAGGTGTATACTTTTTCCCACACTTGAAGCATAAGCCTTTCTCCTTTCTTTCTTTGTAAAGATCCATAGGAATAGACTTAGGATTCATGTTGACTGAAATGGATTTAGGCTTGTTGTCCCCTTGTTTGAAGTCAACTCTAGGACTGTTTGTTGTCTTGAAATTACTTTGAGGTTTAGAAGCATTGAATGGTGGATAAGTTGGCACTCTTAAGCTCCCATTTGGCACATGATTACTGTCATAAATGTTACCAACTTGCCCTTGTTTAAAAATAGTTATTGGCTATCCAAAACCAGGCTAAAATGAAGATTCTCTTCTATATTTTCTTCCATAGTGCTCTGCAAGCTCAATATCCTTAAAGAGAGAAGTAGGGTTTTGGGCCATGACATCAGCTGATAAAGATGGCTCTAAACCATATATGTACTTGTGGAGCTTAGCCTCATCACTGATGCTTTCTACATACATGGTTAGGTTGAGAAATTGATTAGTGTACTCTCTTACACTTAGGCCTCTTTGTTCCAAACCATACCATCTCCATGCCAATTTTCCTTTTTCAAGAGGGGAGACAAATACTTCAGTCATAAGTGCCTTAAAAGCTTCCCAATTCTCTACAAGTATGTTTTTCCTTTTTATATACCTCCACCATGTATGGGCAAATCCCTCCAAATGCAAAGAAGTAAAATGAATCTTCATGTCATCAGTTTTGGGGAATATGTCAAAGTAAGATTCCATCTTAGAGGTCCACTCCTCTAAGTTAGATGGTGAAGATGACTGACCATTAAACTTGGCTAAAATGATCTTATCCTTCAGCTCTCTTTTAGCTCTCACTCTCTTTCATGGAATGGTTCTTGTCCCAAAATAGACTGATCATGAGTACCATGCATTGAACCCCCAAATTGAGATGGAAATCTCCCAATAGGTGGCTGAGAACCACTATGCAATCTTCCTGTTGGTAGAGGACCCCTAGGAAGTTGAGTATTCAGCCCAAAATCTTGAGAGTTGGCTTCATTCAAACTGCCCAAATAGTCATCACGCATTTGTGAATTCTCACCTACTTCATATTGGCTATTTGGAATGCCTCTTCGTCCAATAATTCCATGACCATGACCAATTTTGGTTAGATGGTTGAGGTGGGACTGAAGGCTCACTGTTTGAATAGACTTTCTCCTTGGCTTCTTTAGATCCCATTTGCATCTACATCCATTGGGATAATTGAGCCATAATTTGAGCATTGGATTCCACCAACTTGTCAATAGAAGCCTTTGTTTGAGTTGTTGAATCTACTAACTTCTCAATGGAAGACTTCATTTGATCAGTAGACAAAACCATTTGCTCCATTCTTGATAGTAGGGCCTTATGACGTTCTCTACACCTTTGTTCATGTACGCACAAGGTATCATTGAGTATACTGATTTCCCCTTGTTTTTTAGGATCTTCAAGGCTCTCTTGAGGTACATTATCCAACATGGAATCTCTGATTTTCTGAGCATAATCATCATGGACCTTATTTTTACCCTTATGCTCTACCATAATAGTGCAGTCCTGCAGTACCCCCTATCAGAAAAATGGCTATAACTTTTACTAGAGAACTCCGATTTTAAAACTTTTTAGTTCAAATCAAAGCTAAGAATTCCCTCTTTGAGATGAACTATAGCACGCTATAATAAATTTAGGAGAGAAAAATTTGCAACTCAATCTCTGAGTCTGAACTGTCCAGGCATGCACCTTGTTTTGACCTGTAAATGCCATGTTTTGACCCTGTAAGGTAAAATAGTGACCCCAAATGGATACCAAACCCTATGGAAGTCTAAGTAGGACCTATGGGTACCCTGTAATACATGCACCTATACTTCAATAATGAAGCGTGTACTTGTAACAACCTGTAAAATCCTGTAGTGCCTTATAAAATCCCTGTTTTACCTTGTTTTGGTCCTGAAGATACTTGAGCCTTTGGAAACTCTTCAATCTTCAATTCTCCACTCATTGTACTTGTGTTAGGGATTAATCGGCATGACAAGCTCCCTACATGGGCTCTAAATCACCGAGAGGCGGGCAAAGTTTCCCCCAGGTCGGTTGGTTGCACCCCTTCGAGATCTTTGATAGTGAGGGAGGGTCACCTCTCTTTTGTCCCACTATCTCCCTTGGCATCCACCTTTTTCCTCGATGGGTATATCAACATGGCAATGGCATTCTATTCTAATCAACCATTATGAAATGCATTGCTGAAATATTCATTTAGCCCCTTTCATGAGATGCAATTGAATGAAATCTGGAAAATTTGGATAAGGGAAGGGTCTTACCAATGCAATTCAGTGACTCACTAATTACTTTAGTACTTATCCTTTTACAATATTTCAGCTTGGGCAAAAGAATTCAACCAAACAAGTCAAGGTTATGCATCAAACTTGGCAAATGATACTTATGATGAAGTTATGATTGAATTGATACGGAAACTCAATGGAATAGGCTGAGATTAATGGAAATAACACTAATCTCTGATCTATTGATCAATTTAGAGAATTAATTGATCAATAATCTCTCATCAATAAGTGGAAAAGCATTAGCAAGTGGATTATTGAGAGATTTCAGAGATTAAGCAAGAGAAATACCTTGATTAAGCTTGAAGCAAATGATAGATGTCAGTTCCAATCCCATTGATGGAAGATTTCTTCGAAATCCACCATGAAGTTTGAAATATCCACTAAATCAGTCCATATGAGCTCCAATATGCTCAAATCCATGAAGAATCAATGCCCCGGGCTTGCTTGAACACTTGAATACCAAAGATTCAAGCCTCTTGAAGAAAAGCCCTAAAATAAACCTTCAATATGAGCTCCAATGTCCTCCATGGGCTGAAATCTCTACAATGTCTTCAATCTTGAAGTCTATATGACTTGTACATAGTACTAGAGAAGCCTTGGAGGTCGGAGAAGTCCAAAATTTGAAGATATTTGAGCTTCTAAGTCTGTGGCTATGGCTGCCCTACTGTGTTTTAGGGTTTTGAACAAAGGAGATGAAGATTAGAGTTTATCTCTCAATAGAAGTTGTTGAATATGTACCTAATGAAGTGGTTCAAAGCATGCAAAAATCTATAGAATATCTAGAGCAGATCAGGAAGAGGATTAGATCAGGAAAATCAATGCATTTTTCTATGCAAATTTTGGGCTGCATGCTGCTCCAACTTCTGCATCAACCACCTGACCAGGGTACTCAACTTGAATCACAGAAGATAAAGAATCATTGCCCCATGGTTTGGCTGTGAGAAATGATCAGTAGAGAGGGAACTTGAAGGATTTATTGGTAGCCACCATTGAACCTTTAGCCAAAAGCTTGGAAGAGAGAGAAGAGAAGGTCCCTTTTGAAAAGTAATTGGAGTTTAACCCCAAACTAAGCCCAGTTAACTCTCCTTTATCCACGTTACCTCCAGTTTTGCATGAAATTTGATGACAACCTGCTACTTTATCCTCCTGCCACCATATCCAACCTTGAAGATCTCCAGATGTAGTCTCTTACTAACTGTAGATGGTCTGCAACACTCCACTAGTCACTCTCTTGTCCAATACTTGTCTGAAATTGATTTTGATAGAGGAAAATAGGACTGAAAATAGAAGGAAAAATGAATCAAAGACCAACGCTCTGATACCACTTGTCAGAGAGAGAACTAGAGAGAGAGAAAGAGGAGAGAGAAGACTGCAGAAGAGAGAGAAAGATTGCAGGAAGAGAGAGAAAGAGAGTGATGAGGAGAGAGAAATACCAGAATTGGAGAGAGAAAGACAGGAAAGAGAAAGAAGTCATAGAAGGTGTGAGTAAGATGGGAGAGAAGGACAATAATTGTATTAATGTTTCAAAAAGATATGAAAAATTGCATGTCCTCTCCTTTTATACCAATGTCAGTGTGACATGGCATAACATCAATATTATTTTTACACTAAATCCTTATTCCTCCCAGCTTCTTACACTAGAGGTGGAGGAGACATCTAGAAGACTTGTAGCCACATGATAGAAACTCTAGACTAGGCAAGCACCTAGTAAGAGATTTGCAAGCCCTTGTGACAAGCTCAATTGGAGAACAAAAAGTAACTCAATCAAAGCCCATGACAATGGATATTCAACCTCAAACCATGGCATTGGAGCAACTACTTGAGTTCAAAAGCAAGAGATTCCAAGATCCACAATGTCGAAGGCTAGAAACCCAATAGTAGCAATGGAAGCCATAATCAATATCAATTAGATGGGAAGAAGAGGGAAAACTTATCATCAAAGTGTCAACCAAGAACAAGAGAATAACATGATTGAAGAGGAGGAAGAATGAGAAAAATCAAAAGAGGCATCTAAGAAGGAAGACATGGAATGAAGGCAAAAGTAACAAGAACAAGAGGAGCACCTTAGGACACAAGAGTAGAAATACATAGCTCTAGCAATTAGAAGATCAATAGAGCAGCCATCAGGAGCAAAAGAGATGGCACTAATGAGCCTTTACCTAGAAGGTTCTTCAAAAGTAGACATGAGTGTAGCATGACCTATGGCAAGGCCGCCAATCGTCATGGGTAAGACTCCACTAGAAATTCCTCCCCCTTCACTAGTAGCCACCACATCACCCATCCTAGCCTCGACATAGCAAAAGACTTGGCTAGAAGTAGGCTAAAAAGCATGGTCTACCAACTCACTACACAAGTTGTTTTTCTCTCACAAGTGATATTAGAAGAAGCCACATCCACTAGTTCTAAATGGTTGGTAGTTTTGTAGATGTGAAGTCTAGTCAAAAAGCACCTAAAACACCAAGGGTGGAAGGGTCATCAACTTCTCTACCTATGACCCCAACACAAGGCTTTGAGGAACTATTAAAATAGCTAGAAGAGCAAAGAGACTAGCTAGATGAGGAGAGGAAGTCAGCTTTAACACCCTTAGAGAAGGAAAAGAAGGCCCATATAGCATACCAACAATAAAAAATGAGAGACATTTTTAGTCCAAAGAGAGAATTGGTTGTAGTAAAAAGGACAGTAGTGACAAGGAAAAAGGATATGAAGAGTTGCAAGAATAGTGTGAAGTAGAAAGAGAAAATTGTGTGCAACTCGAAGGCCAATATGCCCAAGCCATGAAAGACAAAGCCAAGATAGAAGGAGAACTTGAGGAGAAGAAGCAGCTCCAAGAAAAATGAGCAAGGAAGACGGAAGAAGCAAAGTTAGCCAAAAAGGAGGCCCAAAAGAAGACAACTAGTGAAGTTGGACAATGGGATTAAAAAATCCATGCATAACTAATCCAAGTCCAAATTCTAATGGATTATGAAGTGGCAATGAAGGATCATGCTAACCTAAACTTGGCAAGAATTATAAACCACATTGGAAATCCTTTCTAATTAGTGGTAGAACCAATAGTCAGGAGAAGGTGAGTCAATGGGAAGAAAAGAATGTGGATGCATTACAATACATGGCCACCCGCATAGTGCAAGCAAAGTGTGAAAAAAACCTGGCAACGTGGAAAGAACTAAAGCAATAGAGGTAGTGATGCACATTCAACAACAAAGCTTCATTAACACATTACTTGAGGTGTGGAAGCTATCTAAGGATGACACAATGGACATCCTTGTAATAACCCTCCACAGGGTTACATAGGAACCCCCTACAATTTTTAATAAAGTTAATTGAAATTTGTTTACTCTCTCCCCCCTGTTGACGCCACCAGCTGGTAGAGGGAGGGGGAGCTGAAGTATGAGATGTCAACAGCAGAACTGAAGAAGTAGATGATGATCACGATGAAGACAGCAATGATGTCAATGGGGAGGAGGGGCACATGTATGCCACCTCTCTCTCTCTCTCTCTTCCCCCCCCACTATCTATTTCCCCCCTAGGAGTAGACTGCATGGCGGCAGTCAATCTGACGGCCCAGATGGAGGTGAGGGGCTCCATGTCACACTGTCCCCCCCCATAATAACCCCCCCTCCTCCCTATAAATTCCTCCCCCCTCCTTAAGATAAGGGGGATATATTACTTCCTTCCCCCCTTGTTGCAGAGAGAGAGAGAGAGAGAGAGAGAGAGAGAGAGAGAGAGAGAGAGAGTGTGTGTGTGTGTGTGTGTGTGTGTGTGTGTGCGTGTGCGTGTGCGTGTGCGTGTGTGTGTGTGTGTGTGTGCATGTGTGTGTGTGTGTGTGTGTGTGAGTAAGTGAGTGAGTGAGTGAGAGGGTGAGAGAGGGAGAAAAGGAATGTTCCAAGGTTCTTCCTCTTTTTCCCCTTCTTAGAGGGTGTCCACATGCGTTCTTCCCTTTTTCCTTTAAAACGTGAAGTTATTCCCTATCCTGCGAGCTAGTTTCCCCCAATTGCCCCCCCTCTTCTTGAGCAAGAGGCTGATGAAGTCCCTACGGGGGGTTGCACCTAGAAGCGAGGAATATCGGGAATGGCCCCCAAGTGAAGAATGTCGAGTGCTGATGGCAATCCCACAACCCGCAACGAAGCCTTGGGCGGAGTATCACTACCAATACAACTATGATACCGGATGTGAATAATACAATTCTAAGTAGTTAGCTGCTTGTTTTTATTTTTGCATGGGACACATCAGAGCCGTACTATGCCACACAAGAATAGGTCATCGAAAATGGTAAATTTCATCTCAAATATTTGAGAATGGAGTTTACAAAGTACATGTATCAAGAGAAGTAAACTGCGTCTAGTTGCTATGCGATAAAATTCATACACAACATAAGTAGCATATAAGATTCCAAGGTATTGTCGACTCCCCTTTTCTAGTAAATAATAGATATGTTTTTCACCACACTGAAAGCATGTTGTAGCTTGCATGCTTGACAAATTGCATGGATTTAATCTAGCCTAAAGGAAATTCATCCTAGAAACTCTAGATCTTTGCCCAAGCTCTTGATAATATCACGAATTGATAGCTCATATTTAATAGATTGGGATCTTGATGATGTGCATAGTTAGTACAACAACATCATAAGGATTAAAACTAAGATGCCTTGAGATCCGTCAGATAACTACTTTGTTTATCAATCCAATTCAGTGTGAGGCCATGTACAAACAACAACTCCAGGCCTCAAAGGCAAGTGGAGAGCTCAAGGATTGGGAAAACCCTAAGTCAAAGTAAAGACCAATACTTTTATACTTGTTGGGAAGAAGAATGGGTTGTCGATCAATGTAAGTGAACAATAGAATTTACATTTTGCATAGTTATATGAGACCTTAACATATGCCTTAGCTGAAGTGTTAAGTAAAATTTTGCATAGTATCGCTCTTGATCCCAAGGGGAAAAGCGAATATGCGGATGGAAATGTTATCACATCTATTCTTGCATTGTTTGGAAAAATACAATTGGTTTTTGTTGGTTGATCAAAAAACATCCTAAATGCTTTTACATTCAACTGATTGTTGGATTGTCATTTGAATGATTATTCCAATTGCTTATGATTGATGATAAATTCATGGAAGGGGTCTCTGATGAAAAATTGCCATGGGGATAAAGGAATGTTTTCTTGGAAAATGATATTAGGGATGACTGCCTTGACTGTGCTTGATTCTTAAATGAATTAACTAAGGAAAGGTTCTTTGCAAGGGTGGATCACCTCCATGATCACACCCTGGATCAACCTGAAAAGGGCACTGCTTGATTCATGGGCCGAAGGTCAAGTGGTGAAAAGTCCAACCATGGGAATAATGTTTCACTCCTAAGCAGCTTGCGGGTCAATTCTGGGCACCCCTTGCCAAGTCTGGAATGGAGTTGAGGACCTCTGTGGCCCTAATATTAGTGGTGTTGGAAGATCCTCTTCTAGATAAAGGATGAAAATTGTGGTGCCATGTGATTTGGACTAGTTACTTCTACAAGGAAAAAGGGACATATAATTTCTCTTGTGCGGGCAGGAGACAAAGATTAACTTGAAGATAAGTTAAGGAACTTGTTTATCAATAGGATTGCTTGCTCTGTATTTGTGTCTATGCTATAAATTACGCAAACGAACCCTGTTTCCTAAAAGGCTTAATCAAGGAATCTGATTTTAGATGTCACACATAAATGTGGTAGGACCTAATTAAATAACTAAAGAACACCTATTGAGGGAAGTGGGTGGACGGAACCCTCGATGGGTTTGTCCTATGGCAGGGTGGTCCTAGAGAACTGGGAGGCTTCTCACAAGGTTTTACCGACCCCTAGAAATTATTAGGCTAGAACCTCGATTCATGCCATTTTAGGGGACCGGAATGGGACTATGCCCTACAGGTAGAGAGGTTGAGCGGTGCATCCCTCTCATTTCCCATTCTCTTTGAACCAAGTGCGGCATGGGTCTGCTTCAGCTTAGGTATCTCTACATAAAGTAGGATGTCTAGGACCCGACGCTAGAATGTTGTCAAGAGACCTTGACTACTAGGGACCCAAATTTTATGTCGATCCCAGTGGGTTCGGTGGCGAACTCGAGAAACCCTAGGTGACAAACCTTGTAACATTCCGGGGGAGTGATAAGCATTGTCACTTAGATTCGTCTCTCAATGGACTACTAAAAACGTGCTTGGACAACCAATAGGCGGGCATGCTACAAATCTCAAGAAAAAGATGCAACTCACCAATAATAAGCAAGCACTCAAACATAATCTAGAGGTGATAGTTCCCCAATAGGAGTATAACATGACAAAGAAAGAGCATGTGTGAAGGCTTAGGGAAATGGGACTCTCCACAAAAGAACTGAGAATGATTGGGATGATCATCACTAAGAAGAACCCACCCAAACTATAGAATAACCACCATCATCACCCCTTGCACTTGAAATAGGTTGGGAACATGAAGAAGAACATGAGCAACCACTATCCCCCCCCCAACCAAAAACTACCACAGAAATGAAAATGACACCTACCTCTCAAAAAAATATTATGGAAGCCATGCAAAGAAGAAGAGAATGGGTGGAAAAAAGTAGAATAAAACTTAATTCCACTTAACTAGTACTAGACAGAGGGGAACTACTTATTATCAATAGTCGTCATAGAGACTCAGCACTTGGGAATAATGGGAGGCTTAAGAATGGCCTGTGCAATTTGCATTCAACTTTCCATGTGGGATCAAAAAGGTGTTGCCTTTAACAATTACGTAATGAGTAATTTAGGTGCTATTAAGACTAGGAAAGAAATAGCTAGAGTAAAAAGTTTAGAACCTTGGTTTGTGGTAGCATAAATTAGTAGATTATTGGCATGACAAGGTATTTGAGGTGCCAAAAACTATAAAGGGTTACAAATCTTAGCTTGCTTAGAGAAGAAATATCCTGGATGATTAAAGCATAAGTAGTTTTTTGCATCCCATTACACTTGGGATGAGGGAATCCCACTTACATGCCTTATGCTAGGAAGCACAAAGTTGACTACAACTTTGCAAAGCATGGCAAGCACGTTTTCTTTGATATTCAATGTCAATGCAGAAAAGTCACAAGATAGGCTCAGATTCCAAGAGAATGACTTAATTTCTTCTTTCAAATGTTTTGTGGAGGATTTCTCTTCCTATCCAAACCTCGCTTTTATTACAACATGCAATTATTTAAGATTTCTTCTCCAATTACTCAACCAAAAGAAGGTGATATAAGAGAAGGATCTTTACCCATTATTTTTTTATGTGAATACAAGAATAGATAGGTATGCCATGGTAAGATTTCTCCTTCATACTACACTGCTACCAAGGTATTGTTTTGAACTACTATAATACATGAATGTCAACCAATTCACCAATTGCAACCATCCTTTCCTTCCATCAACACCCCTGGTAGCAATGTCCACCCTAAAAATCTATATGATGAGTACGGCATGCTTAGAAAGATTATAGTGGCCACTACCACGACAACCCCCGAGGAATTAGAGAGGGCCGTAATGAAGTCCTTGTAATTTATATGTACACTATTTTGCTTCACTAAAAAAAGGAAAAAAAGAAAAGAAAAGATTGAGATCCCACACAATGACTGCACATAGGGGGCCTTAATTCCTAACCCTTTCCCCACTTCATAAACTCAGGGCACCTTAAGGGATGGAGATCTCGAGAATATCGATAAACCTATCACTCTAAGCTTTGCACCATATCTCCCCTAGTACAAACTGGGTCCTCAACTGTGGCACAATACTCTAACCTTGCTTAGGGTTTGACTCATCTCCTAGTTCCACTAACACGTGCACAAAAGTCACACTATGGTGAGATAGATACCCCCTTAGGAAGTGCACACATTCTTATACTGTGAAAACACAACTTGAAGAGCAACTTGATGAAACCAGTAACATTAGTAGCCTACATCATCTTGATCTCTCTCTCTTCTACCTTGATAGTGAGCCTACCCCCAAAGACTAACTCAAAGCTAATCCCATTCCCACCAACACTTGCTCAAAGCACAAGGATACTAATGGTTACCTCTATACCTCCAACCAACACTGGTTGCATATAGATCCCATCAGACCACAAACTGCCATGGGACTAGTACAAGTCTAGGAGGGGGGTAATGTTAACCCCTTCTACGAGGGCACAACCAAGGAGCATACAGAAGAAGGTGAAATAAAGAATTTTAAAAATTATAGAAGTATAAGAAAAAAAAATAGAGCAATAGCTTAGTGCATACAATTTTTTGAAACTAGAAAATTACTTGCAACTATTTTTATAAAATACCACCTAGCTCACTCCCCTACAAATTGTAACAATAAAATAGGCCCAGCTAGTCAAAAAATGATTGGAAATTTTTCTAGTCAAAAAATGATTGGAAATTTTTATAAATGGTATATACAAGGTGAGAGAAGGTCAATCTAGGCAAATGAAATAGGAGGGTGCCCAAAAACTGAGGCCATGTATAAAAAGTAGAAAGTGAATGGATAGGCTCATTCTTATGGTGTGCAATCTTGATAGCTCTCTTCTTATTTCTTGCTTACATCTTGCTTTTGTGTGTGTGTGTGTGTGTGTGTGTGTGTGTGTGTGTGTGTGTGTGTGTGTGTGTGTGTGTGTGTGTGTGTGTGTGTGTGTGTGTGTGTGTGTGTGTGTGTGTGTGTGTGTGTGTGTGTGTGTGTGTGTGTGTGTGTGTGTGTGTGTGTGTGTGAGGGGGGGAGGGGGAGAGTGTGTGTGAGGTAGAGTGAGGGACTGGTTGGAGAAGTTCATGCTTCCTCTTCTCCTTCTTCTTCTTTGTGAAGTTTGCATGGCAATCACAACAAAGAAAGTGGAGCTTACTTAAGGCACATTGCAAGGATTATGGAGCCATCAATGAACCTTTCACTGATAGACTACAATGAGAAGGTAAATTGATGAGTTTGCTACATCCATTTGGAGAAATGATATGGCTATGTGAGAGGTATCCATAGCCATATTGCTTAAAACACTTGAAATAATAAGTGATCCATAAGCCCGGTGGTCTAGCTCACAAGAGCAATGTCACATTTCTATCAAAGTGGCCTTGCTACTTTCCTTGGAGAATAGTATTTGCCCCAACTGAATGGCGATTCTTCTTGCTTGCCTCAATTTTGATATTAGACAAGTGGCTACTTGGTCAACCAAGGTTTGCAGTAAGATTGGCCAACATCCCACCTTTATCTTCCCTCTTTTGGGTTCTGAGGAGTCATCTTGTGTCTTGACTCATGTAGCTCTTGAAGAGCATGCCACTTCTTCTACTATGTGTGGATAAGGTGTGGATGCCACTACAATTGTAAAGAAGCTATTGGCGCAAGAAGGAATAGCAATAACTTGATGATAACAAGTATGGATATGGGTGATGCTACAACTGCAAGTGCAACTACTACTGCAATAGCAAGGATAGTTCCTTTTGCAGTGGGCATAGTTCTGTTTTAGGTGAAACAACTATAGTCCGAGTTGAATGTTGGAACTGCAAGAAGAATGGAGATTGTTTGTGTGTGTGTGTGTGTGTGTGTGTGTGTGTGTGTGTGTGTGTGTGTGTGTGTGTGTGTGTGTGTGTGTGTGTGTGTGTGTGTGTGTGTGTGTGTGTGTGTGTGTGTGTGTGTGTGTGTGTGTGTGTGTGTGTGTGTGTGTGTGTGTGTGTGTGTGTGTGTGTGTGTGTGTGTGTGTGTGTGTGTGTGTGTGTGTGTTGAAGATACTATATTTGTAGTGCCTCCAATAGCTCTCTTGTCAATAGCATCACCTTATTGTCTTATCACTCCAAGAATAAAGAATGAGTGTGTACAATATAGTTGGGGTTAGTGAGTAAGATGGGTGATCAACCACATTGACCTTTACTCTAATAACCTCTCACTTAAAGGCCAATGTGCTTTTGAAGGGAGACAAAAGAATGAGGGAATTTATGAGTTTTAATATATGTGAGTTACCCTCACCCAATGCCCATCAACTACAATGTGCAAAATTTTGGAGGGCAAACTTTTTGTGATGAGAAAGTCTACGAGGTTATCATCTATATGAACTTTGATAAGCCCAATTCGCTTATTCTCAAGCACATGATGAATGAAGAAATATCTCACTCTATATGCTTGGTTTTCACATGAAACACATGATTCTTTGCTAGCATAATGGCACTCTAACCAAAAGGGTTCATGGGGGGTTGATATAAGAAACATAATCCAAACTTTAAAGGCTGACAACTTAGACTACTATAATATTCAATGCACCAAAGTGCAATATATGGCGATGTGGCACTCATTGATATTTATGGAGTGAAAGAACAATATTAATGGGATTAAGGCTAAAGTATATCTGCAAAGAATCATTATGACCATTTCTTAAAGTTTCTCAAAGAGAAATATATTCAATGATGATTTCAATTTACATTAAGCCTGTCATGACATGCATACTATCTTCATATAGTGAGTCTATAACCTGACATATTTTGACAATCCATAAACTATATTGATAATCTCTCTCTCTCTCTCTCTCTCTCTCTCTCTCTCTCTCTCTCTCTCTCTCTCTCTCTCTCTCTCTCTCTCTCTCTCTCTCTCTCTCTCTCTCTCTCTCTCTCTCTCTCTCTCTCTCTCTCTCTCTCTCTCTCTATTAATAATTAATAATATATGTACATAATTATATGTATAATATTTTAATTAAACCATAATTATACATATTTTATTAATGATTAATTGACTTATTAATTGTGATTAATATAGAATCAATTACATTAAAGTATTAATCATTATAATATGTATACTACAATTATTATCAATACAAATAATAAATGAAAGATAATTGTATATAATAATAATTAGTTCAAATAATCATATTTTAAAAAATATTATAAATTATAGTTATATACTACCATAAATACTTAGTATATGTATACATTAATCTATTTATTTGTTTTTATGTGCATATATATTGTACATCTTTTATTAGCAACTAATTAACATATTAAGAGTTCATTATTAATAAACATATTATTGAATTAACATACAATTGTATTCTATGTATTATTCTTACATTTATTTTTATCCATATTAAATATAGTAATACATATAATTATATGTATATTGATTATTATACACATAATGATAGTTATGATATATATAGTAACTATATTTAATTTAGATAATAAAGTAATAATATTTATACATAATAATTAAGTACTAATATTGATTGTGGACTAAGTATAACTTACATAATAACATATAATAGTTAATGATGAATACGTAATCATTAACTCTACTCCTATGTATTGATTATGAGTTAAGTATAATTTACCACACGCATGATACACACAGACACACATCTTTTTCTTTTTGCTTCTTATTTTTCATATGCTTTGTGTGTGTGTGTGTGTGTGTGTGTGTGTGTGTGTGTGTGTGTGTGTGTGTGTGTGTGTGTGTGTGTGTGTGTGTGTGTGTGTGTGTGTGTGTGTGTGTGTGTGTGTGTGTGTGTGTGTGTGTGTGTGTGTGTGTGTGTGTGTGTGTGTGTGTGTTTCTACAACAAAATATTAAAGGACCTAGATCCCGTGCAAAAGCGACTCAAAGTAATCTCCCACAACAAAAAAAAACTTTGGGCTAAGTGCTCCATCCGCGTGCATTAACAAACACCAGCCCCGCATCGTGTATAGAAAGCCGTGGCTTAAAATCCATAGTTCACTGCAGGAACACCCCTTTAAGGAAAAAAGGATAAATGATTATTTGTAAATTTTTTTAAAACTCCCTCCCCTTCAGCCGTTGCATGGCGGGGAGAGGGAGTATGAGCTGAAGTTGTGGAGGGGCATGGGGAGGAGGGCATGCACCCTACCACTTGTGTGGCCACCCCCCACACCTTCCTCCCATATAAACCCCCCCTCCCAAGCTTGGGAGGGGATCATGCTGCCCGCTATGAGGAGCTGCTGCCGCCACCAGTCTGATGCCGCCCCCGTCGCCATCATCATCACCCTCATCGTCTTCTTCATCATCATCATCCTCATCATCTTCTCCATCCCACGTCATCCCCCTGTTTCTTCCAGAAGGTTGGAAGCTTCTATTGAAGCTTCCCTAGGCCTAGTTCACCCGTGCCTCCCCGGTTTTTTTAAAACCGTGACTTACAAGGCCCGATTCCTGCGCAAGGAAGAAATCTCGGGCAATAGTGACTTCGTAACGCATAAGAGAGCCAAGGGAGAGTTCGCTGAGTCGAAGTTTGCTTCATCAATGGCTCCTAAGCAAAAGGCAAGAGAAGCACACGCGGGAGCTTCCACCCAAAGTACGAGACTGGACAACACCCCAATATCGAATGCCTAGATTCAAAATATTATTTCCGCATGGAAAGGATGCATAAATCATATTTTAATTCACGTAGGGAAACTTAAAAGCATCGTAAAAATTTATGTACTCGTTCGATTTACAAAGTTTAGTTACATGACGGGTACTTGCATTTGCTTGCATTTCCATGGTCAAGGGTAGTTGCATTTTTGAACGTATGTTGCATAAGTTAAAAGATGAAATTGTGCGAAGGCGTCCTTGTTGCATCTCGCAAAGGATAGGGCTTATGACACATAATGCACTTACGAAATAAATTCCTGATTGTGACTCATGTAGAAGATAATCGTAGACGGTCATTAAATGATGTCCGAATAGTTGCAATGCATGGAAAGGATTTATGAACTTTGCAAATTGCATGCAATAATAGTTACATTTTAGGTTGGGTTAAGTGCTAAAGGAAGGATTAAATCTATGATAGATTCATGGCATCTGATCATGAAAGAATGATACATCCGTGCATGGAGTTCTTTTATCAAAGTTTGAATTTGGGAAAGGATGCATCTTCAATAAAATATTAAAGCTCGAATCGATGCATAAAGCATAGGGTTTATAAGAATAGCTCTAAATGTCTATCATTATCGCATAGGGCAAGGGAAAGAAAGATCACTATAGATCCTATAGCTGCATAAAGAAAAAAAGGTCTATGGTCTTGAATTTGCATATTCGCATGGAATGATGCATCTCATACATCTTGCAGTTATTTATATCTTTTAGGCAAAATATTTGCTTCTCTAAGGGAAAGATCACCTCTAATCATAAGACAATTAGATTAATTAGATAAATCACATGTAATTGTGTAACTCACATGGGATTCATAAAGGCATGAGTAGTTAGCATACGACGAACACCTCAATGTGCTGGGTTAGGTTAAGTTATGTTAAAATTCTACCTAGTATTGCACTTAGGATGCTGATCTAATATTTTCGATCTCAAACATCTTACCCACATTCTCGAAATGTCAAGACTATTTAATCACCCATGCAAGAATGACCTAGGGTTCTCACCCTAAGGATCAGTAGGTCTCCGCAAGGAATTTAGGGACCCTAGGGCCAAAACGACTATCAGCCTAGTAGGGTCAAGGTTTTGGATTGGGTCAATAGGACTCTCAAGCCCTACATCTTAACCAAATGTATTCTTGATCAAGGAATACCGTGTGATGAGAAAAATATTCCCACAAGTCAGATACCAACACCTTTCTCGTGCTACAAGCCGCAACGTCATATGCTTTTGTGTCTAAATCACAAAATAGTATTGCTACTCCTTAGACCAAGTCTGGCGAGTTCTAATTACAAGTCTAATTTTCTAGAGTTTGAGTAGCCATCCTACTACAACACTCTTCCTTGGGACTGATTTGCCAAGCCAGGGTAGTAATGAATTGCCAAGAAAGCAATTGACCAACCAAGAAGAGTGACGAGGTTGCCTAAGATTTATTGTCTATAATTTAAGGAAACCTAAGGTAGAGACAATTTGGGTCAACAGGGTATAAACCCTAACCCAAGGAATAAGGGTAAACAAGTAACTCAGCTTAGGAAGCCCTTGGGATCTTGACAAGTCGTGATTGATCCAGGATCGAATGCCGGAAGCATTTGAAGAGAAGGAATCACACCTTAGTAGTTGGCCGTACAAATGACCACTGGAATACTCGTGATTGTACACTTAGATGCACTGTTTGTACTTCTTTGCTCAAGGAACTAATTCAAGAAAAACAACTAATGCTTCAGATTAAAAGCCTGGAGGGAGAGGCAGTATCAGTTACCTCTAACTGTCTGCCTGACCCTATCCAAGGGGGTTGTTAGCCGCACCGGGTACGTGGACCGAACCTGCCACAAGAGGTCTCTCCATGGGTGCTACTTGGAGCAGGAGAACGCTTGGATGCCAAGGGAGGCTCTGGCCGTAAATTCCTTGCCTCCGGATCGTGCACAAGAGGCCGACGTGACTCGAGATGGGATCTCGAGGCCTGCATACTAGTCAACGGGCAGAACTTGGAATAGCGATCCCTGAGGATTGCTGGGATAGCCTTCCGGCAGGTTTATTTGATGTATTCCAAAGATTGATAAATAAAGATCAAATGTTGAAACAGGAACTTGCTTGACATTGTTTTTTTTGTGTCAGTGCTTAAGTTATGTGAAGGAACTAGTGATTAATTTGGCTAATTAAGGAAGCTGTTTTTGTTTGTCAAACTAAATGTGGTAGGTAATTAGATAACTAAAGCAACCCGAGGAAAGTGCGGTGGACGTGACTTTAGGTCTGTCCCACAGAAGGGTGGTCCCGGTTGGCCAGGAACTTTTCTCAAAGGAAATTGACAACGAGATAACAATGACCTAGAATCTATAGAGCTAGAGTCCCGATTTATGTTGTTTTAGGGGAACGGAATGGGACTATGCCTTACAGGCAGAGAGGGCGAGCTTCGCATCCCTCTCATTTCCCATTCTCCTTGAACCAAGTGCAGTATAAATCCGCTTCGACCCTAATGTTTTCGCGCAAAGTGGTTCATTTGGGGCTCGATGCTAGCTACCTCCTAGGAACTTGACCATTAGGAAAAACCTTGATTCAGGTCGGTCCTAAGTGGGAACGGCCAGATGCTTCCGCTTCGTGGCAGACTTGGGAAGACCTTGATTGCAAACCCCATAACATTCCTTGTGAGTGTCGGGCAACGCTTTCTAGACTCTCTTCTCGATGGGCTGCTAAGATGTGTCCTACTAGGGACAGGGGGACACATTACTATGTGTGTGTGTGTGTGTATGGTACACAGGCATGCGTGTGTGCAGGCATGCATATATGTGTGTAGTATGTGTGTATGTGCGGGTCTATTTGTGTGGCCTCATAAATCTGTGTCCTCTCTCTCACTCTCATCATTTTATTTTCTCTCCTTTCTTCCTCCTCCTCTTATCTATTATCTTTCTTCACCTCATATGTGTGCATGTGTACATGTGTATATGCATTGCATATATATGTATATGTACATCTTTTTGTATGGATATGTATCTTTGTATATGTGCATACGCGCATGTTTGTAAGTGTGTATTTTGTTAGATATGATCAATGCCCCACCCTCATTAGGTGCTACCAATGATCCATGGTGCTCAAAGTTGTAAGGCCCCCATTATGAGGAGAAGCCAAATGTGAGCCCGGACATTGGTTGAGTCCTGACTTGTATATCAGATGAGGTCTATGTGACCGGATGGCAAAAAGGTGACTGTTGTGGGTCTAATCTTTGGGTTAGACGGAGTGGTTAAGCTGGTAGCAACTCGAGGCACATTGCATTGAGTTGCGTGGTAAGGGAGTTAAAAGGGGCCCCTATTGTGGGGTCTGGGGGCCGCGGAAGCGGCCCCTGGCTGGGGGGTCCCAGGGGGGCCAGCGGCCCCCCTGGCGGGGGTCCGGGGGCAGCGCCCCCGGCCCGATGGTAAAGGGAATATCCTAGAATATTCCCTGGCCGACTAGTGGAGGCTCATATGGTAGGTCGGTCAGCAGGCCGACCTAACGACCTTCGCGGGCTATAAAAGCTAAACCCCTTCGCAGCCATCTCACACTTATCTTTCACCCAGTCAGAGTTGTTGTTCCAGCTAGCCTTAAGCTCTTCACCTATCTTCTGTCTAGATCGCCATCTAAGCTTCATTCATTGGAAGCGCACGGGTGGACAGAGCCATCTTTGTATCAGTTGTTTGGAGTTAAAGAATTTTACTGATTCTCCTCTTATCTGTTGTGTACTCTCTATCTCTTTCTCAGATTCTGTTCGCTGCGCCGTGTAATATTTTACATGGTATCAGAGCCCAGGGGGCTCTAGAGATCGGAGAGCGTGCAAGAGGCAAAGGCTTCAACAGCAAAGAGAAACGATGTCGACTCCGGGAAGCAGTTCTGGCGCATCAGGAAGCGGTGCAGGAGGTGGTGCTGCTGTACCGGCTATTCAAACACTGAGGATTCGTCCACCAACCTTCAGCGAAGGCAAGTTAGATGGTACAAACTACACCTTGTGGAAGTTCAAAATTACTACTATCCTTGATTCTTATGAGCTTCTGGAGACTGTGCTGGGGACTGACGCAGAACCACAGCCTACCCCCGACCCATCAAATCCTAGTGTGATGATTCCTCCGAATGCAGATCTTCTACGAGCTTGGAAACGAAGGAATGCAGATGCATTGTGTGCCTTAGTTACAAGTTGTTCTGACAGTGTTTTGACTCTGATTCAGCATACAACCAAAGCGTCAGAGGCTTGGAATGTACTAAGGAGTCAGTATGAAACACGAAACCAAACAAGGATTCAAAACTTGGAGAATCAACTAGCAGCGGAGAAGTTTGCTGAAGGAGAGACGGTTGAAGCATTCATCACTCGGATTAAGAATCTGCGCGACCAGATGGCTGGCGCTGGGATACAAAAGACTAGCGAAGAGCTAGCTCGGAGGTGTCTTCGGATTTGTCCACAAAAGTTTGATGGACTAGTAACTGCCCTTAATACTCAGGTGAGACCTCAAGCTTTGACTTTTGAGGAGTTTTGTGCATTATTAATGGAGGAGGAGTTGAGGCTGAAAGCCCGAGAAGGAAGCAACAATGGAGATGCTGCATTCTCTGCCAATGCAAAAGGCAAAGGTGTTTCTTCCACCAAAAATGATGGTGACAAAAAAGAAAAAGGGCGGCAAGAAGAAGTTTCAAGGAGAGTGCTTCTACTGTAAGAAGAAAGGACATGCAATTGCAGATTGTCGTGTCAAGAAGGCAGATGAAAAGAATGGTACCCTTAAAACTAAAGGGAAAGAGACAGCCAATACGGCTGAAGCAGAGTTGGAATTATTCATGGCGACCATTGAGGAAGTATGCTCCTCGGCGCAAGAAGAATCTACCACTGACTCTTGGGTGTTGGATAGTGGGGCCTCCCGTCACATGACCAACAAGAAAGGTCTATACAGTTCTATGCAGCCTCTACAAGAATCCATCACTGTGACGGTTGGAAATGATGCTAAATGCCCTGCTGCGGGCACAGGTACTATTTCTTTTGTTGCTGCAAATGGTGAAGTCAAAAAGCTTTCAAATGTGTTGTATGTTCCCGAAATCAGGAGAAATCTCTTATCAGTTGCTGCCATAACTGATCTTGGTCATGAAGTGAGGTTCAAGAAGACAGGTGCAGAAATTATTGATAGTGCTGGCACAATTGTTGGCAAAGGAGAAAGAAGGAACAACCTGTATGAGCTAAGTGCTCTTACAGCCACCGCTGGAGTGGGCACAAGTAAGCTTTGGCATGAAAGGTTTGGACACATCGGATTTGCAGTATTGAAGGAGATGCAAAAGCAAGGTATGGTTGCTCACCTACCTACAATAACTGAATTGAAGGAACCATGTGAAGCTTGTATGATGGGCAAGCAACAGAGAAAGGCATTTCCACAAGAAAGCAAGAATAGAGCACATGCTCCTCTAGAGTTGGTGCATGCTGACTTGTGTGGTAAGATGCCTACACAGGCCTTGGGGGGATCTTCTTATTTTATGTTGATTGTCGACGACTACAGTAGGAAGATGTGGGTGTACTTCCTTCGTGATAAGGCTCAAGCTTTTGGTAAGTTTAAAGAATGGCTAATACTTGTTGAGAATGAAACAGGGAAAAGTGTGAAGAAATTTAGAACAGATGGTGGTGGTGAGTTCAACTCAAAGGAGTTTGAAGGCTTTTGCAAGAGCAAAGGGATCAAGCGTCAATTGACGACGCCTCACACACCTCAGCAGAATGGTGTTGTGGAACGCAGGAATCGTACCATTGTGGAGATGGCAAGATGCATGCTAAAGGGCAAGGGATTGCCTAACCATTTTTGGGCTGAAGCTGTTAATACTGCAGTCTACATTCTAAATCGGAGCTACACAAAGGCTCTCAAGGGAAAAACACCTCATGAGGCTTACACTGGTAAGAAACCATCTGTTTCACATTTCAGAATTTTTGGATGTGAATGTTATGCACATGTTCCAGATGAGAAGAGAAACAAGTTACAACCAAAAAGCAGAAAATGTATCTTCTTGGGTTATAGTGATGAGCAGAAGGCTTACAAGTTATATGACCAAGAGGCAAAGAAGATCATCGCGAGCCGTGATGTGGTGTTCAAGGAGGAGCCGCATACAGTGGAGGAGGAGAAGGCAAGGTCTTCCACTTTATCATCAAGCGAAGAAGTAGTCCACTATGAACCTGTCCCGAGAGCTATCCCTATCCTTAAGGAGGAGGAAGCATCATCTTCAGATGATGAGGAAAAAGTTCACCAACCTGACATCACCCCACCGGAAAAGCCATTGCCGCGCTGGGTGAAGCAGCTCTATGACCACAATAATCCTATGCCTGCATCTGTTGAGGAGAAGGCAGACGGACCAAGGAGGTCTCAGAGAATAGAGGAGCAAAGGAGGGCTTCTGCTCACATAGTCAACATGGCCTTGATGGTTGAGATTATGAGAGAAGTAAAGGAGCCAACTGACTTAGAAGAAGCACTTGCAGATCCATCATGGAAGGCTGCTATGCAGGCGGAGTATGACAGCATAATGAAGAATGACACTTGGGAGCTAGTGGATCGGCCAGCAAAGCGGAAGATTATTGGCACCAAGTGGATCTGGAAGGTAAAGTACAAGGCTGATGGTACCTTAGAAAAGTACAAAGCTAGACTGGTTGCCCAAGGATTTTCACAAGTTGAAGGGTTTGATTTTCAAGAGTCATTTGCCCCAACTGCCAGAATGACCACTATTCGCACGGTACTTGCAGTGGCTGCCCACAAGAAGTGGCCAGTGTACCAAATGGATGTTAAGTCAGCGTTCTTAAATGGTGACCTCAAGGAGGAGGTGTACGTGGCTCAGCCACCAGGGTTTGAGGCCCCCCATTCTGAGAACAAAGTGTGTAAACTAAAGAAGGCATTGTATGGGCTGAAACAAGCCCCCAGAGCATGGTACCAGCGGATAGATAGGTTCTTTTTAAACCTAAACTTCAAAAGATGTGCCTCAGATGCTAACTTGTATGTTTACAGGGATGGTAAAAAGTCTGTAGTGATTGTCCTATATGTGGACGACCTTCTTATTACAGGTGACTATGAAGATATGATCAACCAAACTCGAAAGGCTTTGAGTTTTGAGTTTGAAATGACAGACTTGGGCTTGCTGCACTATTGTTTGGGGATTGAAGTCTGGCAAGAGCCAGGAAAGATCTTCATCTCTCAGAAGAAGTATGCATGGGAGATCTTGAAGGCATTTGGCATGACCGAGTGCAAGGAGATAGCTACACCTATGGAGGTGAATGTAAAGTTATCCGTTGAGGATACATCAGCACTAGCAGACATTGGGAGGTATAGGAGGTTGGTCGGCAGTCTAATCTACTTGTGTAACACCAGACCAGATATCAGTTTTGCTGTTGGTGTTTTGAGCAGGTTCTCAAACAAACCTCATGAGAGTCATTGGAATGCTGGGATGCGGGTGCTCAGATACTTGAAGAAAACTCTTGACTATGGTATCACATACAGTTTCGGAACTTCTCTTGTGGGGAACTGTGACTCAGATTGGGCAGGAGACATTGATTCCAGGAAGTCAGTTTCTGGTTATTGTTTCTCTTTGGGTTCAGGAATTTTCTCTTGGATTAGTAAGAAGCAACCAACAGTGGCATTGTCTTCTACCGAAGCAGAGTACAAGGCAGCTTGTTTTGCTGCATGTGAGGCCGTATGGTTGAGAAGGATTCTATGGCATATGGGAGTGCAGGATGAAGAACCAACTGTGCTGAGATGTGACAATCAGAGTTGCATCGCCATTGCCAAAAATCCAGTGTTTCATGCACGCACCAAACATATAGAGATCCAGTATCACTATGTGCGTGATTTGATGGAGGATGGGATAGTGGAATTGGTCTACTGTCCAACAGAGGAGAATGGAGCAGATATCTTCACCAAAGCACTTACGAAGGATCTGCTTCAAGTTCATCTTCAGAGACTCGGCATTGGGCCGAGGAGATAGTTCACCTATGGGTGGACATTGAGGGGGGGTGTTAGATATGATCAATGCCCCACCCTCATTAGGTGCTACCAATGATCCATGGTGCTCAAAGTTGTAAGGCCCCCATTATGAGGAGAAGCCAAATGTGAGCCCGGACATTGGTTGAGTCCTGACTTGTATATCAGATGAGGTCTATGTGACCGGATGGCAAAAAGGTGACTGTTGTGGGTCTAATCTTTGGGTTAGACGGAGTGGTTAAGCTGGTAGCAACTCGAGGCACATTGCATTGAGTTGCGTGGTAAGGGAGTTAAAAGGGGCCCCTATTGTGGGGTCTGGGGGCCGCGGAAGCGGCCCCTGGCTGGGGGGTCCCAGGGGGGCCAGCGGCCCCCCTGGCGGGGGTCCGGGGGCAGCGCCCCCGGCCCGATGGTAAAGGGAATATTCCCTGGAATATTCCCTGGCCGACTAGTGGAGGCTCATATGGTAGGTCGGTCAGCAGGCCGACCTAATGACCTTCGCGGGCTATAAAAGCTAAACCCCTTCGCAGCCATCTCACACTTATCTTTCACCCAGTCAGAGTTGTTGTTCCAGCTAGCCTTAAGCTCTTCACCTATCTTCTGTCTAGATCGCCATCTAAGCTTCATTCATTGGAAGCGCACGGGTGGACAGAGCCATCTTTGTATCAGTTGTTTGGAGTTAAAGAATTTTACTGATTCTCCTCTTATCTGTTGTGTACTCTCTATCTCTTTCTCAGATTCTGTTCGCTGCGCCGTGTAATATTTTACATATTTTATAAATGTGCTCTCTCTCTCTTCATTTTTTCTCTCACTCATATATGTTTACATGTGTATGAGCATATATATATATATATATATATATATATATATATATATATATATATATATATATATATATATATATATATATATATATATATATATATATATGGATACATGGGTATATATTATGTGTGCATATATTGTTCATGGATTTTTATAGTCTATGTATTTATGTGTGATTTTAGAGTATATATTCATTGCATGAACATGTTCAACCATTAATATTATTATCCCATCCCATATTTTCAAGTTTTAAAAATCCAATTGTTTTTTTATAGTGTATGTTCATTTTTCCTCTTACTCACATATGTTTACATATGTATGAGTATATATGCATATATGCATACATGTGTGTATATATGCATACATATGCATATATGTGTACATGTGTAGGTGTGTTTATATTATTCATGTGTTTTTATAGTTTATGTGCATATTTATAGAATTTTTTTAATAATGAATATGCATTTATGGATATTTTTAGAGTATGTACACATTGCATGGATATGTTGAACAATAAGAATACTATATCATTTTGTATGCTTAATTTTTAAAAAATATTCATTAGAGAGAGACACACACACACACACACACACAGAGAGAATTTTTCAAAGACTCGCTTTCCCCTTTCCATGGTCATATCCTATATTCGATATAAAAAAGGAAAGAGAGAGAATATGTGTATATATATTCAATCAAAAGATAGAGTGTACATGTGTACATGTATTTAATTGAGAGAGAGAGAGAGAGATGATAGAAAATAAATATAACTCCCAATCACCCTTGAAGAAAAGGACCCCATTGTCTCATGTATTCACTGAGGCCCAAGTCTCCCACTAAATAAGTAAACCATATGGCTTCTTTGCATGTCTTTGTGGCTATAATATACTCCACTACATTGGTGGATAATGCCACACATTTTTGCAAATGAAATATCCATGATATTGCACCACCATACAAGGTAAAAGCATATCATGTGGTTGACTTTCTATTGCCAACACTCCCTTCATACTCTACATTTGTGTATCCAAGTACACCACTTATATTTCTCCCAAAGCATATAAACATATCTTTTGTACCACTTGAGTACCTAAGGTTGCCTTTCATTGCTTCCCAATGCTTCTTGCCAAGATTGGACAAGTACTTCCACTCCCACTGCAAACGCAATGTCCAAGCGAGTGGGAATAATAGGATACATGAGACTACCCACACATGATGAATATGGAGCCGTGCCTATTTCAGCCCTATCATCATCAAATTTGGGGTAATCATCAATACTAAGTTTCACATATGGAGGCAATGGAGTATTAGTTGCCTTCTCCCCTTCATATTGAAATGATGCAACACTTTGCTAACGTAATCCTTTTGGGATAGATAGAGCAATCTCATTGTCATATTCCCGATTATGCACATGCCAAGAATGTGGTTCACATGTCCCAAATTCTTCATATCAAAGGTTTCCATTAAACTCTTCGTCAAGGCATCAATCTCATACTTATTTTTTCCAATTATCAATATATCATCCATATAAAGGATCAATACTATATATCTAACATCTTTAACCATTCTAGTTTATAATTCTCTCACTTCTATTGTAGCCACGAGGTTACATAAATGCATAAAACTTATTATACCATTCCCTTAAGGTCTTCTTTCATATATAAAGACTCTTTTTTAGCTTGTAGACAAGCTTTTATTTGCTATGTTCCACAAAACCCTTTAATTAATGCATGTAGATCTCATCATGAAGGTCACCATGCAGAAATGTTATCTAAACAACCAATTATACAAGATCCATATAATCATTAACCACCAAGGCAAGCACAGTATAAAGAGTAGTCAATTTCACCACAAGTATAACAATCTCATCAAATTCCATATCTTTTTCTTACTTAAAACCTTGGGCTACTAACCTTTTTTGTACTTTAGTTTAATATCACCTTTAACCTTCAACTTATAAATCCACTCGAATAGCAAATTATATTTTCCCTTTGGCAAAGGAACCAACTCCCAAGTCTGATTTTTCATAATGAACTCCATTTCAGAGTGTATAGTTATCTCCCACTTAAGCTTATTATCATGAGTGATGGCCTCTTTATAACAAGATGGCTCCCCATATCTGTTAACATTACATAGTCAATCCCAAAGCTAAAATCTCTGGAGGGGATGAGAGATGTGAGTAGATCTATGTAGCACAATGGGCTAACTTGGAGTGGGAATTTCAGCCTTCATTCTTACTTCATGAGGTGTAATAGGACTCACAACTTGCAACTCAATAAATTTCATTGCTTTTTGCTCACTAACTAAAGCATTACTTGTGCCCTCTATCCACACACTTCATGCACTAGCACTTACCCTAAGTGGCAAAGTAATAAGTGGCACTACATCTTAGAAAGTAACATTTCTTGTTTTTCACTTCCTTAAGAGGTTGCTTATGCATCTTCTTCTCATTAATCAAATCAAAGAGAAAACACTAATTTGTGGGAGTAAGTGTGCCACCAGTAGGTTGATCTCCAAGAGCACTGGCAGCATCTCTAAGCTTGTCAGACTATGCAACTAGGTTATTGGATTATGTACAAAATTGGTTGCATTTTGTGTAGGTTGAGGCAACCATGTTGTGGGCTTGAGTGGAAAGCGGAGAGAATGAACATAATTCTATTGTTATCCAATCAGAGCAGTTAGAGGAGCTAAAGGAGGTGCTATTACAAGAGATCAAGGATGAGTAGGTGAACTTTGTTCAATGGTTTCATGCTGCTATGTAGGATTTGTGTGCTCAATTTCCTCCTCTCCTTGCTGAGGATGAGGACTAGGACACCATCACTTAATCACAACATCAAGCTTTTCTTCCATCAAGTCTAATAGTTCCTCTGGCTTCAGCTTTGACTATTGTGAATAGTTTTGCTCCTCTCTGATATGATATATTCTCTGATATCATATTAATATTCATGATTTGTATTCTCTGATATATTCATATTCATGATTTGCAATGTTCTAAATAATAGTAATGGTATTCTATTTTTGCATTCCAATGCTTTGTGTTCATTCATCCAAAGTATGAAGTAATAATCTATTCACTATTTTGTGTTCTTCTTCATTCTGTGTTGGGTCGGCATAGTTGATATATGGTGACTTCCAATTCTATCTATACATGATTACATTTAGCTATGTGTGAGTGTGTAAGGAGGCTAAAAACAAATTTTCATGAAAGGATATATAAATATATATCTAGAAGATTACTCAATAGTAAGAGTTTCTTAGTTAATACATCTAATATGTGGAATGATTTTTTGTGTGTACTTATATAAATATGTTTTAAAATTTTAATGTGTTTATTTGTGTAAGTGTTAAGCTAAGGAAGAAGAACTCTTTACATGCATTTATGTGTATAGGTTCTAAGCTAAGGACAAAAGGCCTAGCATACAAGATTATGTGAGTCATGGGGACCAAATTTTTTTAAGGATGAAAGGTCATATGTATGTCATTAAGGATGAATTGAGGATAAAACCATAACATGTAGGAAGAAACATTAAGAATCATGGGGAACAAGGGTTAAAACGAGGGAAATTATCATTCCAAGATGCCAATTTTTAAACATGCCTTGCTAGTATGGATTTTGAATAGCTCACCAAGAGAATGTGTGTGCCCCCACCCAGGGCCATACCACATGTGACCCATACACTATGGGTGGTACTACCTATGGCCCATCTATATGTCATGGTGTGGATCCAATAGTACACACATGTTATGACATCATAGTAAGAAGCTCTAGTTTGTTCAATTTGAGTAAGGTATACAAAGGAAGCTTTTTCATTTGCTTTTGAAGGCCCATTTGATTATGGTGCTAATTACAATTGTGAGTCCACATTCATCATTATGTGGAATACTTGTATAACATCTAGTAATGTTTGTTGAACATGCACTATAGATATGATAATGGAGATTATAAATGTATTTTGGATATGGAACATGCACTATAGATATTATCATGGAGATTATAAATGTATTTTGGATATGGAACATGGACTATAGATATTATCATGGAGATTATGAGTATAACTAGATATGATCATCATTTTCTCCTCTAGATTTTCACAGGCCACTAGGGGTGGACACTACGAGTTGTGCAATGCTTTATCTGTATGGACCCTATATTTGGGTGATTTGATTTTAGAGGGTGGGTAGGCTATTAAAAAGAAAAGAGAACTCTGCTTTGGGCCATCTTGGCATCTCCGGATTTGGACACTTTGTCATCCACCACCATATCCCATTCCCTTAAGCTCCCAAGTTCACTTAAATAATGGATCATCACCATGTTGGGCTAATTCACCACTCAATCCATGCCTAGGGCACCAAGTAACATTATTTTTTTTCTTTACATGTGCTCACAACATTGTTAGATCTTAAGGATCTACTTGTCATCTTTTTTGTTTGATAATCTCCTCATCTAACTATTCATGCATGGAGCAAGGTATTAGAATCCCTGGGTCTTAATAAAGATATGTAAAAACCACCATATCCAACTATTGTAGTCAATCATTAGATAAATGGTCCTACCTTCCTATCTTATACTCTATGCAATAGTCAAATTCTAAACACCTTTCTCAAATACAATGATTAAAGCTTAGCCACAATTACAAACTTAATTGAATAAGATTTAAATAACATGACATACATTATTTTACTCTCTATTCTTCCTTTGCAATGGTCCCACGTTAAATAACTTTCCTAAGGTCCTTATAATTTAATGATAGTGATACTATCCTAACATATTCACCATATAATCATTAGTATACCATTTTTGATTGGGATCTGTTTTTACTACTTGCCTATCTAAGATTGAGGCCTCTTGACTCTTTGAATTGTCTTGTCTTTCCTAATGCTAAGAGATATATTTATGCATGCATCCTCTAAATATACAATTTAACCCTAAGTCATAAGTGTGTGCCTCTTAGTTCTACTATTTACTCCTAATCCATGAGTAATAATGGAAGGAAAAGGCTACATTAACAATATGCTCTTTCAATTTTGGGGTGGTGCAATCAAGCTAAGCTACTATGATGCATCAGGTTTAACCATTTTAATAAAATTTACAAATTCTAAGGAACCTAGTTATCTTAACTTAACGTAGGTTTTTCAATTGTGTCCAACTTGGCATCATGAAGTTGGAAGCAACACTTAAGGTCTTACAGCATCCCTTTGATTAAAACCAATTTTCTCCCTTTCATTGATCCTTCTATGTTTTCTTTTCCCTCCTATTTCTTTGTACTTTGATTGGTCTCTAAAGAGAGGATAATGGACAAATTTGATAGGGAAGAAGATGGGGGATATCAAGAGTTATAGTGAGGAAAAAAAGGGGGAAGGTAGTATTATCAACCTACATGAGAAATAAGGAGAAAAATGAACAAGCTAATCTTATCAACCAAGATAACCTAATAGTAAACATGAGACTTGTCAACAACAAGGACCTTTGAGCAATTATTATTAGGGCTACCTTAAGCAAGGCCAATATGATGTATCTGCAGCAACTAGGGAAGCGAACATTTGGTAGTCGCTTGAATGTCTATCCTAAGAAGTGCCATCTAGACCCCTTAGTATTGACAGAATTTGCTTAACAGACAGCTCCTGAGTCTACCTCACAACAGAACATCCAAACCCCCTTAGGATTGATAGATTTTGTTGGTCAAGTGACTTCTAAGTCTATCTCATAGTAGAACATCCAGCCATGACCCACTAGGACTAACTTGAGGGACTTATGACCTAGTAGTCTCTACCAAATTTCTAGTACCTAGCCATGAAGATCACATTGTAATATGTCATAACTGAGAGCAGACTAGTCATTGCACTTGGTTCAAAGAGAGTGGGAGATGAGGGGGAGTTGACAAGCTCCACTCCTCTATCCATAAGGCATAATATCAACTCTGGTATGACATATCTACTCCTAGTCAAGCTATGGGAGAGGACATTTGGTTAGTTTCTTGGATGTCTATTTTGAGAAGCATTGTTTTAACCTCTTAGGATTGATAGATTTGCTAGTCATGAAACTCTCGAGACTACCTTGTAGCAAAACATTCAGCTATGACCCACTAGGATTGACATGAGGGACTTATGACCTTGTAATCTCTAACAGCTTTCTTGTGCCTAGCCATGAATATCACATTGTAATTTGCCATAATTAAGAGCGGACTAGACAAGCACTTGGTTCAACGAGAGTGAGGGGGAGTTGGGCTCCACCCCTGTACCCACCATAAGTCATAATCTCAACTCCAATCCCCTAAAACCATGCATAGTTAGGTTCTAAGGCATGGACCCTAGATAGTTAGTGTTCGACTCTATTCCTATTTTCAGTCTCTTGGAAAGCACCTGACTAATCAAGTCTACCCATCCATAGAATAAAGTCCAAATGACGATTTTCCATTCGCTTTTTATGCACACACCCAATGTGCTTAATTATCTAAGTTCTATCGTATTGTTAAAACATAAAAAATCAGCTTTCTTAATTATTCTTTTAAATAGTTTTCATTGATAGAACACCTTTAACCACATACACCAAAACCGTGTGAGCAATCTTTTCAACAGATTTTTAGTTCCTTTTATATTTACTTATTATCTCTAGCCTTGCATCTAAGAATTTATCCACCATTAGGAATTCACATTGCTATTGGGTGTTTTTTACCCCATCTCGGGTCTCTTTCTCACCATGTATCCACTCTTCCTCTCGGGATCTCTCCAATGCACTAGCCCCATGCATTGTGTCTCTTTCTCACCATGTATCCACTCTTCCTCTCGGGATCTCTCCAATGCACTAACTCCATGCATTGTGTCTGTCAAGGATTCTTTTCCTAGGCTCAAGTATTACTACTAGATCCCCACTAGTTCTCAACCGCCTTAAGGGATGAACCTTCCTCGCATATTTGACTTCTCATTTAGGTAGTAGTCTACACTCTAGATAGATATAAACGGATTGGGTCTAAGCAATGACAATAAGACTTTGGGGAGAGTACATACCAGCCATGGTGCTACCTCATGTGGCAAATCTACACCATCTGTAATGCTGCCTCATGTGGTGAAACTACACGTGTTTCCTCCTCTTCAAGTTTTTTGTATTTATTTTATGATCATGGGCCATTGGAATATTATTTGTAGGTTGTCTAGCTAGTTATACGGTAACATGAGCCTCCTCCTAAAAGATCATCATGTGTACCTCAACTACCTACTTAGGCTACTTATGCATCTTCTCCTCATGAAAAACATTATGACTCTGGATAAATTTTGAGCCTGTTGATTCCATAAGCAATAGTCCATCTCACCTACATTCCCATAACCAAGAGAGATGCATCAATCGACTTAGGATCCATCTTATTGGGTTTATCCTTGAGTACATGGCAAAAAGCCACACATCCAAAGAATCTAAGATGCACATATGAGGGAGGTTTTCCATATCATACATCCTTTGTACCTAAAAACCAATAGCAATGCATGGGGATTTGTTTATAAAATGTATGGTAGTAGTAACTGCCTCATCCCCAAAAGTACTATGGTAAGCATGTGCCCTACTAAGCTACACTACATTTATCTCTTCAATCTTTACAGTAGACTTACTAGGGACAATGCCATGATCATCAAAGTTTTTCTAGACTTTTCCCTTGCCTTTCTCTTTACATTTATCATCACATATCTAATGGCATGTAGTCGAATATAACCCTTCTTTCCACAATAATGACATGTTAGAGAGGACTTACAACCATGAGACTTACTATGAGACTACCCACAAGATTGAGACATTTGTTAGTCTCTACCATGATGGTCATTACCAGTATTATTATCATCTATGTTCCTAATAGTCAATGCATGAGAAGTACAAGCTGCATCCACATTCTTTCTATGTATTTCATATATAAGTAAAGCACCCCCAACATCGTGGAGTTTTCAGTCATCTTTAGACATATAGCACACATGGCTATACAAAAAGTATCCCATGACTCAAGAAGTGTCACAAGCAAGAACAAGGGAGGTAGGTTATCCTTAAAATCAATGCGTTGCAAAGTCAACTAGCTACAAATCAAATGAAATTCATCAAATGTGAGGACACACTAGTCCCTTCCTTCATGGAAGGTCCATAAGCTATTTCAACCAATATATCGGTGATCTAGGACTTTTCTTGTCATAAAGATTGCATATATTTTTCCATAACTACTAGGCTTTATCCTCATGCATAAAAATATTAAAGTAAATATGTTTAGACAATGATAGTATAAGGATGCATTTATATAGCTCATCCAACTCATCCCAATCATTGTGATCCATGCCTTCAGGCTTTACACTCTTAGTTTTCAATGGTCTAACCTACTTCTTTTGAACCAGTACCTACCATATTTGCATCTTCCAATAGGTGAAATTTGTGACATCAAGCTTTTCAATATTGAAAATAGCACTATCATTCAAAGAACTAACCATAATGACAATATACCAATGAAAAATCCAAGAGAATGGGCTGATGTAAATGACTATAGATCAGCCCCCCAAACTCAACCAAAGTAAGGGGAAAACAAGAGGAAATACCAAAGTGTAGAGTTGTCCAGAAGCTACTACAAGCGAGAAACTGGCAAACTACAATGTCTACTCTCCAAAGACAATGCTAAAAACTATAATTACAACAATGTTGTAATGTATGAAATAGTATATGTCAATCCAAATGTGGGAAAATAGTCAAGAAAGAAAGCTCCCACTGTTAGGGATATCTGAGTACCAACTAGGATACAAAGAATGCAACTAGTAGTGAGTAAGCACAGACCACTGATACTAAGACTATCACAAAAACAAAGTGTTAGTAAACCATACATCCCATAATCATATGCATCACTAACAAATTGCTAACAAAGGCAAGTGCCAATGTCCAAAGTATACCTAATCAAATCATCTCACAAGCTAATGTAACTACATCTAATAGCATATAGAAGAGCATATACATGAACCAAGAGTCCCATTGTCTCAAAGAACTAAGCTTTGCCAAGTAAATACAAGTGTCTCACACTAGAATAGAATCCAAAATGTAAAGTGAGCAAGTAAATCTCAAGATAATACATTAAAGCATTCAGAAGCCCAAGCTTATCATAAATACATCCAAGAGCATAATGACCAATGAAGCTTCAATACCATAAGTGATAAGTATGGAAGCTCAAATCAATTGACCAAATCCCAAGTACATCAAATGTAGCTCAAATACAAGTGTTAAAGCATGTCATAACCATATCTAGTCTCATAGATCAATGCTAGACATTACTCTAGACATGTAGTGTTAACCTCAACACGAGAAGAAAGCGAAAAAAGTGAAAAGGTGCAAGTAGGGACCTAAAAAAGGTGGCCCTGAAGGAAATCGGACACAACAGAAGAGGCAGGATGAGGAACAGCTAAAAGTGCAAGGGCGTCCTCTAAAATCAAGTCAAAGGCAAAAGTGCATTTTTAAACGCAAGGTGCTATTAAAACTGTTGTAAAAGAGCACCAGGATCCCTCTTATGTAAATTGAAAAAGATAGGTGGGCATAGGTAAGAGAGAAGGCAAATAGAAGGCACATAGAAGGAAACAGAAAAAGGACCTTGCCACAATGGCTAGTCATGCAAAAAAATGATGACCGCACAAAAGGGGATTTAGGGTTATGTATAAAAGCCAAAAAGTGAATGGAAATCTCATTCTTTGGTGTATTGCAAAAGTGGACTCTTCTTCTTCTCTCCTTCTCTTCTCTTTGCTTACTTGTGAGTGCTTGAGGGAGGGAGTGTGAGTAAGTGAGGGGGTGAGTGTGTGAGGGTGAGGGATCTTGGAGGTGAAGCCCTCCATCATCTCCTCTCTTCTTCTCTTCTCTTGACCCGTGCGTGGCTGTGAAGGATGGAGCTTGGAGGAAGAGGCTTGAGGATGCTTGAGCTTGCATCACGAATCGTGGAGCTACCAGAGTGCTTGAGAGAGAAAGCAACTCATTTGGGCATCAAGGTAAGCTCATTACACCTTGGTAGGATCGAAGGTGCATCGGCTAGGTGAGAGATAGACATAGGTGCTCACTTGAAATGCTTGAAAGAATAAGTGGTCTGTGTGTCTTGGCAGTTGAGTGTGAGTTTCCATTACATTTTGGTTTTGTTGCGGAGACCAATAGATTCAAGCTTGAGTGCTTGCGTGCCTCAAATTGAGCATCAAAGTAAGGGTTTCATCCCCGAACTAGAGCTTAAGTTAGATAGGAGATTTTGGGTTTTTAATCCATGCTATAAGTAAGTATTTTTGGTTTTTGATGATTGATTGAGTGGGAGAAATCATTTTAGTACTTTGCTTTTGATTTTTGTTGCATTTAGAGTAGGTTAGGATCGAGAAATTAGAGTGGAAAGCTTAGGGTTTGCTATTGTAAATTAGGCCCAAATAGGGCATAAATAGGGGAAAAATGAAAAAAATGAGTGCTTAGATGTGTTGGAATTGCAAGGGGAGTGATCGGGAAGATTAAGGTTGTGCCTAGCAATGGTTTAAGACCCCGGGAGGCAAGGAAAAGCCTCATTTGCAATCTTAGCTTTGTGTGTGTGTGTGTGTGTGTGTGTGAGGGAGAGAGCTTGCATGCCACGAGCTTACATCGGATGATGTGAAACTAAAGTTGGCTAGTCTTCAATAGAGGATAAGAAGCCATGCACGACCTCACATGGAGTGCATGCATTGTGGAGGAAACCACCTTTCGACTGAGTGTATGGATCCTAAATCCAGACCCTGTGCATGGTAGGTTTGGCCATGATGCACTGCATTGTCGATTACCAAGGCGATTGCCATACTCACAGCTATACAATCAAACTTACTTCTAGGGGAAACCAAGTCGCTCTATGATTGTACTGTTAAAACTCTTCTACACTCCTATATTTGCTATGTACTCTCTATTTCTTGCTTAGATTCTGTTCACTACATCATGTAGTTTTTTCATGAATGTTTTGCAAAAAGCTTCTTAAACAATGAAATTCTTCAATTGTCCTTTGGTTTTGGAAATCCTACAATTTTCTATTGCTTTCTTTTCTTTTTAAAGGTGCCATTTCCTTATTTTTCAACCCATTAAAGTGCTTATTGATGGTATTTTTTCCCAATTGTATGCCAAAAACATGGAGCACTTAAGAGAACTCCAAAGAAACCATGAAATAATTGCAAGAGAATCTATGTTGTATAATCAATAAGCATATTCTCGTTCTCTTTGTTTCACCACACATAGGAAATAGAACCAAGGAAAAGAAATCCATGTAGCATCATGAAACAATTCTCCCATGGTAAAATCTTCAATAAAACACATCTCATTCTTCATTATCAAAAAATCACCAACAAAAAAGAAAATAGTATATTCAAATGCTGATTCTGAATGAAAATCATCTCACGGTATTTCAAATAATGTCTATGATGAAGTCTTTATAATTGTTCTATCTCACCCAATGGCTAGGGTCTTTGAAGAGGCCATTAGAGTGGACAACTAGCTTAAGGACAGAAGCTCTAGGAGCTTGAATCAAGAGGAGACTACCTTTAGAAATTCCAAGAGAGCGTCGACGACAAGTGAAAGATTAGGCCCAAGTACTCAGGATAAAGGAAAGGGCACTGACTCAAGCCAGGCTAGCAGAGGTCAAGATGGAGCTAGCTAGATTACAAGAGATGATGAGGCAACCAACACACCCTCACATCTAATGTGTGTATTGTGGTGGAGACCACCTGCCAGCTGAATGTCAGGACCGTCGATCCTAACCTTGCGCCAATTGTGGTAGGTTTGTCCACGATGCCATGCATTGTAGATTGTCGAGAAGACTCCCATACCCACAACCATACAATGAATCTTACCTAGCGAATAGGCTGCCAAACTTCTTTGGAAGGGGAGCCCCATTGGCTCTCCCGGCACCCAATGATACCAAGCCAGCCAATTCTGATAGCATGAGTGAAGGTATCATGGACAATGATTACCCATTTTGAAGAGTTTGGACAACACAATCATATGTTGGATGCAAAGTTTGATAAAATGATTACATTACTCATCAACTTGGATAGCAAAGGGCAAAGTAATTAGCTTTATAATAACAATGGTGTACCACTCCCAAATGATAATAAAAGTTTTAATGCAATCAATCAATTTATACAATTAACTTATGAGCATGGGTGTCCTGCAAGAGGAGTTAAAGAAATAATTCAACTACCTTCAAATTCATGGAATAGAGGAAAACCCAATAGCTGGTGCAAGCTCCTAGTTTGTTGATCCTGGTTGTATATGCCTATGCCTTGCAAAGCCTTGCGTGCTAGCTTTCTCTCCTCCTCAATATCTGCTATAATGTCCTCTATAGGCGTGCCGTGGTATTCTAGCCGAGTTTGAGCATCATATTTGCTCACCAATTGCTAGATCGCCTCAGGAAAATCTTCCAGGTCAAGTTCTTCGTTGCTTCTACAGCTGAAGCTGCCCTCTTCCATATCTAAGACTTCCTGTTCTGCCAAGTTGTCGATTAGGTTGATGAGGTCAGGTAGATCCACTTTGCCAATAGTGTTGGTCCTTGCTGCGTTCGACTTTTCAGTTGTGTTCTTTGCTTGGTTCTACTTTTGGGAATTTGATCACCCGTCTATATCTTGGGATCTTCTCTTACCAATGGGTTCCTTCAAGCTTTTATATCTGAGTGAGTTCCTTGTTAATTACAAACAATCCTCAACTTACCCTCACTCTATGCATGTGTGTGTGTGTGTGTGTGTGTGCGCGCGCACGCGCACGCGCATGCGTGTGTGCGTGCATGTGTGTGTGTTCTTTTCCATGCACTGTGCGCAATCAAGCTTTTAGCTCTTCTTAAGTGTGTTTCGAGTGCTAGAAATCAAAGTGAGTGAGAAAACAAAGTGTTTAAGCAGCTCTAGCACTCTCGTTTATGGGCTTGGTCTGATAGGCTTGTATATTCGTTAGTTTTTGGCTGTCATCACCAGCTTATAGGGCTTTTCACTACGCCTCTTGCTCAATCAAGATTCAGTTGGGGTCTACGACTCCACTTGATACCGTTAACGGGATGGGTCACTAGATAGTCAACTAGCGTTACCTTTAGATCCATGTTTCACTGATTTCTCTATTTTTTGCTCCAAAAACATGTTTCAAGTGTCTTGTGGCCTTCAAAGGTTCACATGGCGGGTATCTAGGTGGGTCTGGTCCAAATTTTAAAAATTTTGAAAAAAAATCAAATTTAGCCCAACAGGTCCAAATTGTAAGGGCCGAGTGTAGGACCAAATGAAACTGGGCCAAATTGGACCGGCCAAATGGCATGTGCATGAAGGGTCGAGACCAAATATGCAGCTCGAACGAACCGAATGGCCGAGAGGCAAACAATTGAGCAACTGGGCCGAGAAGGGCAGTCCAAGGCCGAATAGGAAGGGCCAAGTACCTAGTCTGGCAAAATGTACCACTCGGATGGGGGGGTGGGCCGAGTGGCTACATGTCTAAACATGCTAAGACAACTCGTATGGGCCAAATGGCTGAGGACAAGTGGTCGAGGGCTGATTCTGGGACTCAACCTAGGGTCGAGCCACTCGAACAGGCCAAACGCAGCATGTTTTTTTTTCGAAATGATAAAATTTTCATCACGCCAAGTGATTCTAAGCTTCACATTTGCCAAGCACTTCTAGATCCTATCTATGCATGAAGGAGAAGGTGTGGGTATACCTGTAGTAGGCAACAAACTTGTCGGCGGCAAGATTGAAGTGGATCCGTGCAATGGAGTTCTCTCTCTCTCTCTCTCTCTCTCTCTCTCTCTCTCTCTCTCTCTCTCTCTCTCTCTCTCTCTCTCTCTCTCTCTCTCTCTCTCTCCTGAAAGGTGAGAAGGATCGAATCTTGCACGCAAGCTATGGCGGGAGAGCAAGAGCAAGAAAGAGAGAGACAAGAAATGGGAACTCCAACAGTCACAATGTGTGACCGGGCCTTCCTTTATTTACTAGTCACTAAAATGAATGTAAAGAATAAAGTGGCGTGACAGGCGTCCACCACCTGCAGTGTGCAGTGGCAGGTACTGTCAGTGTAGAAATACACAGGGTGGCACAGCGGAGGCGCCTTTACCCCAACAACCTCCCACTTAAAGGTGAATCTGCCCCAGTGAGAGAGAAAAGAAAAGAAAAAAAAACAGTACAACTGTACATAGGTACAAGGGATGAGGAAAGGCAACATCTCATCCAACGCCCATCAATCTCCTGAGGAAGGCAAAGCGCTCAGTAGTGAGGCTTTTCGAGAGCAGATCTGTAGGATTCTCGTCAGTGGAGATCTTGACAAGGTCAACAGACGTCCTCCACGACACCATGTATGAAGTGATACCTCACCTCAATGTGTTTTGCCTTCGCATGGAAGATCGGATTCTTAGCCAACTGAATGGCACTCATAGAATCTGAATGCAGTGTAGGTATAGCATCAATCCCAAGGTCAGCAACTAGACGGCCTAGCCATCCAGAAGTGGACTTCCTACTATCTGCATGTCCTGCATAATCAGAGTTAGTGTACCCCACGACCCCTATATCCTGGATACCATAGCAAATACACATATTTGTTGTGCCCTTCAGGTACCTCATGATACCCTTCACGGCATCCCAATGTTTCCTGCCAGGTGTAGCCATATAGCGTGCCACAACACCAACTGCAAAGGCAATATCTAGACGAGTGGCTATCATGGCATACATCAAACTACCCATGGCTGAAGCATAAGGGATTTGGGCCATCTCGGCCCTCTGCTCATCTGTCTACGGACAATCGGCCTGTGATACCTTCACATAAGAAGGCAATGGACAGCCAATAGGCTTTACGTCCTGCATGCGGAAGCGCTCAAGGACATTATGAATATACTCCCTCTGTGACAAGTACAGGAGTCTCTGATGCCTGTCGCGTCTAATGCACATACCAAGTATGTGAGAGGCCTGTCCCAAATCCTTCATCTCAAAGCTCTTCTTCAGCTGAGATTTAAGAGCATCTAGCTCATCATGAGCTTTCCCTGCTATCAGCATATCATCCACATAGAGTACCAAAATAAGCAATGAACCATCACGGGCTTTCTTCGTGTAAAGACACAGATCCATAGCACTCCTGCTATAGCCCTGTGACTGCATAAAGGCATCAAACTTATGATACCATTCCCTAGGTGCCTGCTTCAATCCATAAAGACTTTTCTTCAACTTCCACACTAGGTGCTCCCTGCCAGGTTCTGCAAAGCCCTTAGGCTGCTCCATATAGATCTCATCATGCAAGTCCCCATGTAAGAAAGCCGTCTTGACATCCATCTGATATAGATCTAAGTCAAGCTGAGCAACCAAAGCCAAGACCAAGTGCAGGGTGGTCATCTTAACCACAGGGGAAAAGACCTCATCAAAGTCTACACCATGCTCCTGCTTAAAACCCTTTGCTACTAATCTAGCCTTGTATGCCAGCTTGGAGTGTCCAGGGGTACTTTTCAGCTTGTACACCCACTTGCATGGCAAAGCCTTCTTGCCCTTAGGCAAGGCAACCAAATCCCAAGTCTCATTTTTATGCAAGGAGTCAATCTCAGACTGCATAGCCCTCTCCCAGGAGTGACTGTCACCCCTGCGCATAGCCTCATCATAAGTGAAAGGCTCTCCTGCATCTGTAACCAAAACATAATGCATAGAGGGCTGAAATCTATCAGGTGGACGTATGTCTCTAGCAGACCGTCTCACTGCAGGCTTTGCTGCCTGCCCAGCTGCCTGTCCAACACCCTGACCATGAGTATCTGCTGCAGCTGTAGGCTATCCAACTGGCTGTGCAGGAGCTCTAGGCTCCTCCTGAAAGATCACTCTGCGGATCTCAACCACCTTCTAAGGCTGCCTGTGCATCTTGTCTTCATGGAAGACTACATCATGGCTGCATACTATTTTCCGTGCCTGCGGATCCCATAGGCGATAGCCCATCTCTCCTGAATCACCATAACCAAGAAAGATGCATTTAATGCTCTTTGGATCCAACTTACTCCTCTTGTCCTTAGGCACATGGTAGAATGCCTCACATCCAAAGACACGGAGATGCGCATAAGAGGGTGGCTTACCAGCCCAAACTTCCTCTGCAACGAAATCCAATCCACTAGAAGGCGATCAGTTTATGACATGCACTGCCGTACTAACTGCCTCAGCCCAAAAGCTCTGTGGTAGGCTTGCATGGCTAAGCATAGAGCGAACACGCTCTTGAATAGTCCTGTTCATGCGCTCAGCCAAACCATTCTGGGCGGGGGTGTAAGGGGCGGTCAACTGACGCTTAACACCCCTGCATCACAAAACTACTCAAAAGCATGTGAGACATATTCTCCCCCATTGTCAATCCTAAGGCATTTCAGCCTATACCCAGTCCGGTTCTCAACAAGAGCAAGCCAACGCTGAAAGACTGCCAAGACATCGGACTTTTGCTTTATGGGATAAGCCCACACTTTCCTAGAAAAATCATCAATGAAGGTAACAAAGTACTTCGCGACACCCATAGACATACACGGCATGGGCCCACAAACATCTGAATGCACCAAAGCCAAGGGCTCACTCATGCATGGCCTACCTGATTTCTTATGCGTAGACCTATTCTACTTACCATAAAGACAATGATCACACGAGTCAAAACGTGCATAGTCCAAAGGCGGAAGATACTGCAAACTAGATAACATTTTCATTCCCTTCAAAGACATATGCCCCAAATGGGCATGCCAAAGTGATACATGTGGGATAGAGCCCACTTCCAAAACATGGTCTACAGAAGACCCAGATACAACAAGAGGCTAGAGGTTGCCAGCCTTGGTGCCTTTAGTAAGCACAAGTTTGCCTCTGGTAATCTTCCAGGCAGAATCTCCAAAACAAACATGAAACCCTACATCATCCAACTGTCCTGCAGACATAAGATTACGCGTAAGCGCAGGTACATGACGTACATCCCTGAGCAAAAAGGAACTGCCAGTGGAAAACTGCAACTGAATATCTCCACAGCCCACAATATCAAGAGACCTGTCATCTCCAAGTCTGACTGATCCAGATACAGTATGGTAAGAGTGAAACCACTCACGGTAAGGCGTCACATGGAAGGACGCAATAGAATCCAATAACCAGCACTGTGCATACATACTAGGTGTCTCAGTCAAGTGTGAGGCATCAGAAGAACTAGCTGCAAGTATGAACTCATCACCACCATCGGAATCCTCAGTCTGCGTGACATTAATTTCCTCAATCTTGATGCTGGACTTCGCAGGTACTATGCTGCGATCAGAGGACTTCTCTTGCACTTTCTCTTTCCCCTTATCCTTGTGCTTCTCATTGTGCAACTCATGACACTGTGGTCTGATATGGCCCTTTTTCCCACAATGATGACAGGTGACATTAGCATTGCGCCCACGCGACTTACTACGCAACTTTCCACGAGATTTAGACCGACCCTTCTGTGAGTCACGGCCACGGCCATGACCACGATCATTCATGTCATTCCTGCCTCTAACTGTCAAAGCATGTGAAACACAAGAGGCATCCAAGTTTTTGCGATTAACCTCTTCCTACAGAAGAGCAATCTCAACATCATTCAGTTTCAGATTAGCACTAGAGGCACATAGGGCAATGCGGAATACATCCCATGACTCATTCAGAGTCCCAAGCAAGAAAAGAGGAGTTACTTCCTCTCCAAAGGTGATATCCTATGAAGTCAGGTTCTTCAGTATAGCATGGAACTGGCTCAAGTGAGCAGACATAGTCGCATTATCCTTCATGCGCAGATCCATAAGCTGCTTCAACCAGTACATCTGACTCGCCAGACTTTTCTTATCATAAAGATTCTTGATCTTATTCCATAGATCCCATGCACTCTGTGCTTCCTCAAATACATTATAATGTACCTGTTCAGTGAGAGACAATACAATCGTGGACTTGCATAGCTCATCAAGTTCAAGCCAGTTGTCATTGTCCATAGTTTCAGGCTGCTCCCCACTCAACCGAAGTGGCTTAATCTGAGATTTCTGCACCAAGACCTGCCAAATTTGACTTTTCCAATAAGAGTAGTTGGTACCATCCAACTTTGTGATGTTAAATATGGCATTATCAGTCGAAGAGGACGCCATAATGTAGGCTGGAAATGCACAGACAATGTAAAACTGCTGGCTGTTTTACTACAGAAAATGCTCAAAATCCACTGAAATGAGCTCCAAATGGCGAGAAAAGTGTGCAAAAGATGCTGTCCACTTAGTAATAGGTGCAGTACACCAAATCACGATATTTCAGCATAAAAAATACTACTCATTCCACCAATAAATGCTTGCTATAATAAATTTCAGAACTGCAATAATGAGAGCAAACTATCCCAAAATTGGATTTAATGTCAACTAAACAATGCTAGGTCCAAAGCCGGCAGCATAAAGAGGACAAAGCAAAGCCAAATGATAGTGAAAATACATGAGCATAACACCGAGAGATGTCAAATAGCATCTGCCAGTAAGAGGCACACCCCCAGACAATCTAGGCAAAATGTAGAACCAACTGTCAAAACCTAACACAAATAGGTGTCTGCTCAAAAGAAAGCGGATCCAAAACTGAGACTCGGCTCATAAGCATCCTGTGAACCAAGACATATACTCAATGCAACATCCAATTGTCGGAGTATAATCCCAAAGTCTCAATACATCTGTAACTGCTCAATGACATAGACTACTCCAATACATGTAACTGCTCCAATAGCATGTAATCCCTGCTCAAGGTCAAGTAAGCATGCAAGATGCTCCCACTGGCACAAAAGGCATACAAACGAGTTAAGGGCTCAAGCAACCCAAGACAAAGTACCAGTGACTAAAATAAGATCTCTGTCAACTCAATGACATCCGATAGCAACCAAGTAAATGATCAAACTGAGTCGGAAATGCTCAAATACATCCAAGGCAAAGCTCCCAATGTAGGTAAAGCATAGACGAACCAAGTGGCATATATCACGAACCAAAGCATGTAATGTATGAAGCCTAACTGTCAAGCATAGACATGAGGCATAAGCAGTCCAAGAGCATGCCAAGTCGGTCCAAATGCCAGTGAATACCAACCAAGATGGAGCTTATGCGTAGCTCAAATACATTCCATAGATTCAAACATGAGCTCAAAGTCGTCCCCAAATGTCAGATACATGATGGCAAATCCCAAAGCATACATCTGGTACCAATAGGTAAGTGACAAAGCATCCAAAGTACCTTCAGCCCACTGTTATTACAGCTAAGTTTGACTATCAAAATTGAGAAATTTCAGCCAATATTTCAGGCCAAAATCATGGCATAATCATGTGCATACATTCCCAAGGCACTAGGCATCATGTAGGCCGCATACGGGCATCAAACAAGGTAACCGAAGTAGAGTATAAGCATCAAATGCCAATGCCAAGTGTGGCTGCCCTATTTCCAGCACTGTATAACAGTAAATGGCAATCCCAAATCAGCCAATATTTTAGGCCAAAATCATGGCATAATCATGTGCATACATTCCCAAGGCACTAGGCATCATGTAGGCTGCATACGGGCATCAAACAAGGTAACCGGAGTAGAGTATAAGCATCAAATGCCAATGCCAAGTGTGGCTACTCTATTTCCAGCACTCAAGGGCAAGGCCCTGAAGAAGCCCAACAATGCCGAGAGGGAGCTCGGGAAGCCGGGGAGTGTCGGAAGCTTGGGAGATCGGCTATGGCTGCCGGGATGGAGACCCAATGCGTGAAGGGAGTCGATGCGAAGGTAAAGAAGCACCGAGTCAAGCTCGAGCAAGAGGAAGCCAAGCTCTGATACCAATTGAAAGGTGAGAAGGATCGAAGCTTGCATGTGAGCTATGGCGGGAGAGCAAGAGCAAGAAAGAGAGAGATAAGAAATGGGAACTCCAACAGTCATAATGTGTGACCGTGCCTTCCTTTATTTACTAGTCACTAAAATGAATGTAAAGAATAAAGTGACGTGACGGGTGTCCGCCACCTACAGTGTGCAGTGGCGGGTACTATCAGTGTAGTAATACACGGGGCCGCACGGTGGAGGCGCCTTTACCCCAACATTTCCTTGCCTCTCTCGGGGCCTTAAACCTTTGCTGGGCACAACCTTAATCTTCCTGATCACTTCCCTTGCGACTCCAACACATCTAAGCATTCGTTTTTTCCAATTTTTTCCTGTTTTGGACCTATTTTACAACAGCAAACACTAAGCTTTCCACTCTAATTTCTAGATCCTAACCTACTCTAAATGTAACAAAAATCAAAAGTAAAGTGCTGAAATGATTTCTCCTACTCAACCAATCATCAAAAACCAAAAATACTTACTTGTAGCACGAATTAAAACCCAAAAGCTCATATCTATCTCAAGCTCTAATTTGAGGATGAAACCCTTACTTCGATGCTCGATTTGAAGCATGCAAGCACTCAAGCTTGAATCCGTTGGTCCCGACAACGGAACCAAAATGTAGAGCTAGAGCTCACGCTCAACCACTAAGACTCATGGACCGCTTATTCCTTCAAGTGTTTCAAGCGAGCACTAATGGCTACCTCTCACATAGCCGATGCGCCATCCCTCTCTATGAGTGTAGTGAGCTTACCTTGATGCCTGATTGAGTTGCTTTCTCTCTCGAGCACTCCGATAGCTCCATGATTTGTGATGCAAGCTTAAGAATCCTCAAGCCTCTTCCTCCAAGCTCCATCCTCCATAGCCACGTGCGAGACGAGAGAAGAGAAGAGAAGAGAAGAAGAAGAGAGGAGATAGTGGAGGGCTTCACCTCCAAGATCTCTCGCCCTCCCACGCTCACACCCTCCCTCACTCACACTCCCTCCCTCAAGCACTCACAAGCACACACAAGCAAGCAAGCAACAGAAGAGAAGAGAAAGAGAGAAGCAGAAGAGTCCACTTTGCCACACACCAAGAATGAGCTCTCATTCACTTTTTGAACTTTATATACATGTTCTAAAATCCCATGGACACCCATTCCCTTTTTTACATGACCGGCCATTGTAGCAGGGTCCTTTTTTCCATTCTCTTCTACTTGGCCTATTCTTTAGTCTATGCCCATCTACTCTTTTAGAATTTGCACAAGAGGGAGCCTGGCGCTCTTTTACAAAAATTTTGGGATGCTTTCAATTAAAAATGCACTTTTTCCTTTAGCATGATTTTAGAGGCCATCCATGTGCCTTTGCTTGTTCTTTGTCCTACTTCTTCCATTGTCTGCCTATTTTACTATATTTTCTTCTGTCTCGAACTGTGGTTAAAACCTAGGATGGAGATAAACCCTACGGCGTACCTAGACCACTTGGACCCTATGTGACACATCTACCAAGTGATGCTCTAGTCCACTATATGTGGAGGAGCCGAATGATGAAGAGCCTTACGTGCACCCTTACATCTCGTATGAGGAAGAGGGAAATGTAGTCCTTATGGATTACCGCCGAGTACCAGTGATGGAATTAGGTGGAGGACGAGGTAGAGGCTTAGGAGAGCAAACCCAAGAGTCAATCACATGTTGGGACTAGATTCGAGTCAATCACGTGTTGGGACTAGATTCGAGTGTAGTGACTCACAATATACCCATGACACCCGATGCAATGCCGGTCAAACAGCTACCGTATCCCATGAATCCAAAGCATGCTCACACTATCAAGAAAGAAATTGATAAACTAATGAGAGCAAGATTTATCTACAGGATTGAGCACACAGACTAGGTTTCACCCATAGTCATCGTACTAAAGAAGAAAATCAGAGCGTGCATCAACTACAAAAAAATAAGCAGTACTACGAAGAGAGATAATTATCCATTGTCATACATTGAGCACATGCTCAAGAGAGTGGCTCGTAAAGATGCCTACAGTTTCTTGGATAGCTTCTTGGCGTACAATCAGGTGCAAGTGCACCCTAACAATAGGCACAAGACTTCCTTTGCCACTAAGTAGGGAGTCTTTGCCTACATAGTCATGCCCTTTGAGTTTACTAACATGCTAGCTACCTTCCAGAGGCTCATGTGTGCTATATTCAAGGATATGCTTAGGAAAGATTTAGAGGTTTCCATCAATGATCTGTCTATTCACTCCACTTAGAAGGAGCACATAAGCACATTCCTAGCTATCTTTGAACAGTCTCGATTATATCGTCTCTCATTGAACCCCTTAAAGTGCCAGTTCTAGGTAAACCATGGATGCATCCTAGGCACATGGTATCAAAGAATGGCATTGCCACTGACCTCTCAAAAGTCAGGATTATCGTTGATTGTCCACCACCAATTGATCTCAAGGGAGTTCAGTACTTCCTAGGCCAGACAGGGTATTATCAACGGTTCGTATTGAACTACACATTGATTGCTAGACCTCTATACAAGTTGTTGATTATATTCGAATGGACCGAGGAATGCCAATATGCATATGAGGAGTTGAAAAGGCTCTAACCACTACACCAATTCTACAAGCCCCAAACTAGACAATCACTTTTCACGTTCACATCAACGCTTCTAAGTTCACTGTAGGAGCAATATTGTGTTAGCCTGGTGAACATAACTTAGACTATCCTATGAGCTTTGCTAGCAAACAACTCACAAATATGGAAATGAATTATTTGACAATGGAGAGAGAAGGTTTAGCCATGGTGTTTGCTGTAAAGAAGTTTTTGCATTATCTTTTGGCTACGCCCTTTACCTTCTTTGTTAACCATCAAGCCCTGCTTTATCTTGTTAATAAACCATGAACTATAGGATGCATAGCTCGATGGTTACTTCTGCTTTTAGAATTTGACTTCTCCGTTTTCGTGCGAAAACAAAAGTTACATTATATGGCTAACTACATGTCTTGTATCACCATGGGAGATGCTGCTGAACAAGGCATTCGTACTGATGCCCATCTATTCAGCCTATCTTGTGCAAAAGAGTTGTTTGGAGCTGATTTTATGCCTTATTGGGAAAATGACATATTCCAAGTTCTTGAGCATGCACTCCTTGAATGACTAATAGAAAAATATTGACTTAGGTGACTCATTCTCAAAGTCTAACCTTATTAGTTGATAGCAAGCCAACTCTATCAGCTAGGGCAAGACAGATTGCTACGCAGATGTGTGTGCAAGTATGAAATGCACGACACACTTGCAAAGGCACATGGTGGAATAGCAGGAGGGCATTTCAGTGGAGACACAATAGCCCACAAGGTGTCACATTCTCAACTATGGTGGCCTACTCTTTTTTGAGATACAGCACAATTCGTAAAGTGCTATGATGAGTGGCAAAGGACCAAGGTACCAATTCGCAAGGACAAAATGGAGTTGAGTCCAATCATTGCAAGACAACCATTTGAGAAATGGGAATTTGACTTCATTGGGCTAATCAGTCCCACAACACAATACTCACAAGTGAAATACATCATTGTTGCCACAAACTACCTCACGAAGTGGGCAAAAGCATGAGCCACAAGAAAAAATGACGCTAGGACCACTGCCAAGCTCCTTTGGAAACAAGTAATCTCAAGATTTGGCTACCCCATCAAACTCGTTAGCAACCAAGGCATGCACTTCATCAATGAAGTGATCACTCAACTACTATCCACCTTTCTAATCATCCATTGGAAATCCTCACCATATTATCATCAGGCTAATGGGTAGGCTGAGTCTATGAAATAAATACTAGTAAACGTCTTGACCAAGGTAGTCTCTTCTTCATGCAGCGACTGGGATAACAAACTCATGGCAGCCTTATGGGCCTATCGCACAGATTACAAAATGGCTATGGGACAGACTCCCTTCAGGTTGACCTACAGGACTGAAGCAATTCTACTTGTAGAGTTCTTCGTTCCTAGCCTCAGAACCGCTCATCAAGAGAGATGGGATGGAAAGGAGGCATGGATAGAGCACCTAGTTGAGCTAGAATTCCTATGGGAAACTTGACATCTAGCCACCCATGCACTAATATGCAAGAAGTTAAGACACAAAAGTTGGTTTGACAAGCACGTCAAGCAATGTAATTTCGAGCAGGGAGACTTTGTACTTATGTACTCAGTCACAAGGGACATAATTAAGTTTAGAGGGCTAGGCCTTTCTGAGTTCACACCATCAGTCGAACTAGCAATGTGAAACTCAAAACCCTAAAGGGTGAGGGCATAGGCTTTTTCAATGGCAGCCGCATAAAGAAGTACTACCCTCCTGCTGCACAAGCTACCAATTGGGGAACCCCCTATCAATGTGCAAGTGGCCACTATCAGAGAGATTGACAACGAGGATGAGGAAGCAGTAGAGCCAGCCTACATAAGCATAGCAGTCACTGCCAAGCAAACACACACCTTCAATGCATTGATCAATGAGGGAGCTGACTTTAATGTCTTAACTCACGATCATTAGACTCACATTGGCAGACCACAATTACAGCCCACCAATGCCAAACTCAACCCAGGGGCCGATCATATGCACTCTTAGGAAAGTGCAAGGTTGCAGTCTCTATCGAGTCTGAAAGCATACCGATGATCCTCTATGTGTTGCCAAATACCAAGGATGCAGGTACATAATCATTGTTAGGACGCACATTTAAAAAGCAAGCTCATTGCAATGTCGACTATGAGTCCCAACATATTCACCTTGCCATAGACACATTATGTATGCACAGTTACCGCTTTCAACAAGGGTTGCACGACTCTAGTGAAATCCACAAAGCCACCGGTAGAGAAACCCACCGCCAAGTCTAAGGAGGGGGGTCATGACTCACCACAACCCACCAAATCTAAAGACTTGCAAACCACTGAAGCCAAAAATACGACCCCTGAACCAGGTCTTCAATGAATACCTAAACATCCAAACCCGCCACCTAGGAGCACACATCTATGGCCCCGCAAGGCTAAATACCCCCACTCAAAAACTAGGAGGCCAAAAAACAGAACCATAAACATCGACATACGGTCAAATTGCGATGGGTTCCTAAGACCTTATTGCAAGCGCAAGGCTACTATGTGAGTAACACCTGGATTTGGGTACCTAAAGCCAAAATGGCTAAAGGCCCTACTCAAACACTGTCCTCAAGCTTGACCACATGAACCATCAAAACAGATCAGGTACTCAGGCCACAAGAGACTCAGGGGTTGCTAAATCCAGAGAACGTTCGAAGCCCTACCCCACAAAATCTAAAACAGTCTATAGGCCAAAACTGCAGCCTGCTACTAACAAACTGTTGCAACCTAGGCTTACTGGTGCCCCTCAAACCTCAAAAGCACCATTAGTAGCCACAACCCAACCCATTGAACAAGAGGCCAAACCACAACCACAGAAGAAACTAGAGCCGTAACAATCAGCTCTGTTGAACTCTTTAGTTCAGTCAAGGCCCTAATCACTTACAGGTCTTAAATCCTCTTATGAGCATAGATCAATTCTAAACTTGGTTATGGACTTTGCTAAGAACTCGCGAGATGACTTGGTTTCTTGCCTTAGACATATAGATGCCACCTTCCAGTTGCTTGCTAAAAGCTATGACCACTTGGACTTAGACCTTTTGGAAGAGCCTTTAGGAACGGAGGCGCATACACTACCTTGCTCATGGGGAGAATCCAAATTTGTATTCGTTAAGGTTGTTAAAGCAGCTAAGGAGTTAATCGCCACCGAAATTTCCCGCGAGTAAGCACAAAAATGATGCCTCATCACATCATATGGCAAACACACTGCATATGCCACCGACCAAGAAATCGAAGAATTGAAGCACCTTGTTAGCAACAACTCTTCCTTCTTGAGGAAATGGTATGCTCTCTAACTTCAATGGGAATTCGAGGGCTATCAAATCATGACTAATGCTGAATAGAGATGTGCTATACAATCCTCAAAATATAACCCTACTTATGTAGCTCCAACCTCCTATAGGGTACAATTCGTAATAGACCCCTAGAAGAGAACCCCCTGACCCATCCATCTTTAGATTGTATTCTAATTGAGGAGGAGTTACACATTACTAGCCGGATTGATTCCAATGACTTCCTAACATACGTCCTTACCTACATCACTCACGTAGGCATTCAACCTATCGATATGGACCACTACGCTAAAATGGAATATAATCCAAACTTCTATGCTTGGCTCATGTAGACGTGAAGCACCCTACACATGCGCTGAATGCCCTTGACCCTTTAACCTCTAATCCTAGGAAGGTTCCTTCTCATTCTCAAGGGGGGAGAGGGTAAGGTGAAATCAAAGAAGTAATGTGAATAAAACGTGCAAGGAAAACCAAAAAGCCTCAGTCAATGTCCAATTTAGAAGAAAAATTAATTTGTGAATTGAGGAAAAATGTCATAAAATCTTGGAATGAAGGGACTGCTTGAAGGAAAAGTCTACTAATATGCTTAAGCATCTCAAGTCATCAAGCATGAAGTCTTTCCTTCTACGAGTAATTCTTTTGAAAAGCACTAATGGTAAATATGACTTCGTGATAGGCAACCATCATGGCAGGCCAAGAAAAGACTAGTAGATTTCCTTTCTTGAAATAAGAACAGGAAAAATACGGCCTCTCGATGGAGACGAGGGCTTTCAACTAGTTTAAATTTCAGCATAACTTCAACCTAGAGGATGTAGCCATCGAAGAACGGGCCGTGAGGCATATTATTGAGCAATGCAATCTGCAAAAATACATGGAAGCAGTGGGCCAAGGGGTTGATTACATCCATTGCACAGAGTTCTTACAGACTTTTCACAGGAACCACGGCACCTAACCATGTGGGAGGGAGAAGAAACTCATCAGGTGTAGATTGAATTAACCCTAGAGTTGGTAGAAAGAGCAATGGGCCTAGCAAACAAAGTGGAGAGAAAGTCGAAGAGAGATGTATATGCCATGCTGAGGATAGACAAGATGAAGGTCCACACCAAAGATGGCATCAGCTTGGCAGATATTCCAAATCCTAAAATCCAACTCCAAGCCAAGATGGTGCACGCATTGTTCTCTAGTCAGAGGTATAGCACAATCATGAGCCGCATTAATGTCCCCTTGCTAGAGAGCATTGCAGCATGATCATTGGATGAGGTAAACCTCAACAGCTTTGTAAGAAAGACCATCGAGACCTCGACAAAGGCTCTAGCAATAGGAGGACGGCCCGCTAGAGGAGAGTCCCCTACCACCAAGGCTAAAAGGAAAGCTTTATAATCAAAGGCCTCAACCATTGGATTCGGTGGGGTCCTTACTACCATCATTAGAGAAGCCTTGGGGCAAGGGCAAGGAGAGGGAGAAGGAGTGGATGAGACACCGAGCAAGTCACCAGCTCACCAGGAACAAGAGACATAGTCCAGTGAAAGGATGATGAGTGAGGATGAAGAAGACAAGGAACAGGAAGAGCAATCTAATAGCCAGGGAGAGGCTAAGAAGATAAAGAAGAAATCTGCATAGGAAAAGCAAGAAGAGGAGAGAAGGAAAAAAGAAAAAGTGGACTTACAAAAGGCCCAGAAGGACTCCAAGAAGGCCAAGGAGGAAAGAAAGAGAAAGGTGGACGAAGAGGAGGAGCAGTTGAAAAGAAAGGAGGAGGAAGATATAGCCCTTGCAACACGCAAATCCATTGAGCAATAGTCCAAGCAGGATGAGCTAAAACCCATGAGCCCACTTAGAGATGAAGAGCCGAGCTCAAGTGCCCATGTGCCGAAACTCATACCACCTGTAGTGCAAGAAGGCAAGGGCAAGGCCCCAATCATCCCCATTCCTACTCTACTGGTGCCCGCCACTACCACCACATATCCACACCTAGCTCTACAATCCATGTGGACACTAGTAACATAATGGCATGGGTCCAATACTTTGTGAACAAGGAAATGAGCCAAGGAGTAGGAGAAGGGACCCCTCTGGCAGGAACCAAAAGACCAATAGCAAATGCCGACAGACAGGGCCCGAAGAAGCAAAAGGTGGCAACCTCTACAACCTCCATCCCCGCAAAAGAGATGCCACTTGCGGAGTATGATGAATATGTCAAGGAGATTCTTGCTCAACTAGAGAAAGCCAAGGAAGAGAAACAGGTGGCAGTGGCAGAGCTAGAAGCAAAAAAAGAGGCCATGGCTGCATTTCAGTTGGAGAAAACCTGTCAAGTAGCCATGGCCCAAAGGGAGATCAGTGAGCTCAAAGAACGGCTACAAGCTAACGAAGAAGTAGAAACCGAATGGCACGAAAGATTGGACAAAGAAACTGAAGCCATAGTGCACATGTGAATACACAATGAAGAGATCATGGGGCTTTATGAGGACTTACAAGTAGAGATGGAGAAGATCAATAAAGCCATCGAGGAACTAGATGCCGTAAGGGAGGAAAGAGCACGTAGATACGAAAAAGAAGTGGAGAAATTGACACAAGAGGCAGCCTCAACACAAGAAGAGTAGCAAAGATTGAAAACAGAAATGGAAGATCAAGAACAGAGGCTGACAGTGCTAGCTCAGAGGCAAGGGGAAAGCCTTGAGGAGATGACAAAAAGGACAGACGAATGGGCAGCGCATAATGAAAGACAAGCCAAAGCCTTGGCATGCTATCTGGATCAAGCTGAAAAAGATAAGGTACTAGCTAAAATCCAAGCATAGGCTGCCCAAGTGGGCTTTGAAACCCAGCAACGTGCCTTCCTCAATACACTGCTCGATGTCACCCAGATGGAGGAAAGGGAGGTCATTGAAACCCTCAAGAAGAAGCTACAGATTGCACATAGGGCCTTAAGAGCAGGCTTGCAGATGCCATTGCAACCTGTGGGAGTTGGCTTTGACCCTGGAAGAGCAATAGAGATATCGGCTATTGGCAGGCCTGACCCCATAGGAAATAGATACAATAGGGTTTGCAGAAGGGGTCCAACAAGAAACCCAGCAAGGTGACGAGGCTAGCCCAAGCTTTGAGATGGGGTCCCATGAAGAAGAGAAAGCCCCACAGCCTCCTTCCCCATCATGGCCAGAAGACCAACAACAAGTGGACACATCCAAAGAAAGAAGGGCCGCACTTAAGGAAAAAAGAAAACAAATGGTAGAGAAAGCAAGGAGAAGATTGCGCCAAATCAGTACAAGTGCCACCCGCACCTATTGCACCGAGCCAAGATAGTTTCCCAAAGAAAGCTTCCATGTTGATTTGGTAATCTGGAAACAATAGGAAACTTTCACAAACTCCTTCAATCTGAGCTTCCAATTCCCCACCACTTTGCGCAAGGTTCTATCGATCAAGGTGGTGGAAGAATTGATTGACATTGGAAGCAAGCTCGGGGAAAAATGGTTGGTGGAGAGAGAGCAGAACCCAACCCTTTGGGGCATAGAGGATGCAGAATTTTGGCAAAACAAGGTTTTTGAGGTCTCAAGATTAGTGTTGGGCTATGAATGCCAACCTATATGGAGAAGGCATCTCTATGCTGTAACTATGGACACTTGGGTGGCTTTCTGCAACACCCTCCCATTCGAATGCAACAACCTGACATTCATGCCCTACCCGTGAAGAATGGGAGTGGATTTTGACCCCAATGTCCAACTTTCCTATAATCTACAACACGAACTGTACTAAGCTTGAAGAGGCCCTTATCTTCACCCCAAAAAATTTGTGTGACTCTATAGTCCATTTTGTAGGCAAATTCTCCTCGTGCCTTGACCTTGCATTCATTACTACCTGTAATTACCTTAGACTACTTAGAATACTTCTTAGGCAAAATCCCACTCCGCAAGAATGCAACCTTTTGCCCCTCTACTTTGATCCCAATGCCATAGACAATTGCACCATGGCTCGTGACTGATAATGTGTGCTGCTCTTCTCCCTTCATTTTGTTTATCCCTTCTGGAAAATATAAATGATAGTCACTTTATGTGTTGCAATCATCCATTTCTCTCTAACACCACTCTGCAAGTCCACCTGAACCTCAAAGGGTACTTGCAGAGTTGGCAATTCTTGAATAAGTCTCTTAGGCCCCCTTCTCCACCTCATTCAGATGATGAAGCTTAGCTCTTGTCCTACCTATGTAATTTTTATAAAAAAACAAAATGAAAGAAGAAGAAGAAGAAAATAAAATAAAATGAACGAGAAAGAGAAAGAAGGGAAGAAAAAAAAAGATGAAAAGTGAAGAAATTGCAACAAACAATAGTTTACCCCACATAGGCTACAATCACTACACCTAGGGGTTCTCAAGCTAGATGTGTTTGGTGGCTTCGGTTGGCCTGCTCCATCCCTAACCCCCTAGCCTCATTTTGATTCCCCACTTCACACTTAGGACACATCAAGGGAAGGACATACCTAGGGAGGTAACACTCACCTATGGTTAGACCTGTCACCCTAGCATGCACGCACTACACCTCCCTTATGCACAAATTGGGTCCTTAAGTGGGGGACAACACTCAAGCTTTTATCCAACTCCTAGTTCCCCTAGCACAAGCACAATAAACCACATGGCAAAGCAGACACACCCCTAGGTAGTGCACCTTATTTTCTTTTCAAGTACAAACAAAGGCTCCAATCCCCCAACATCGGAGGCCAGGCCCCATCATCCATGCAATGTGCTTCTGGTCTCCACCACCTTAACCAGTTGATCAGCTTCTTCCCAAGACCAATTACCCCAAGATCTCATCATCATTGACTCACATGACCGCCCTTTCAAATCACTGAACTTTCAGCAACTCAAAACTTCAAGTATCTTGGAACTAGCACCCGTCTAGGAGGGGGGTCATCTTATACAACATGTCACCATGTAGATGACACAAAGCAAAGATAGACCAAGGTAAACCCAGTCAAAAAGTGAATGAAGAAGCTCATTTGGAATAGTGCAAGAGAAGGCACACTCAGAAAAAGAGGGAGATCCAACTACTTTGGCGAGGTCCTCTCAAGGATGAGGGAGGCCCTGTCAAGGATAAAGGATGCTCAGCCAAGGATGACAAAAAGCACCAACGATTCTAGTAACGTGCTTAGCAAGGATGGAGATAAGCACTGAATATTCTAGCAAGGCTCTCTCAAGGATGAGGGAGAACCCCCAAACGCTCTCGTAAGGAAAGGGTGAGGCACAATGTAATTCATTTTATAAGGCACACATATTTTCTCCAATGCAAGTGGTGAACTCTACATGGACATAGGTGAAGGGATAATGCAACTTGAAGGGAATAGGAAAATACCATGTTGATATCCTATCGTAACAATCGCGAAGGGCAAGAGGACGGATCCATCCAACACAATATTCAATTTCAAGGACAGATCTGCAAGCAGGGGTCCATCCAACACGATATTCAATTTCAAGGACAGATCCACTCAGGGCCAGTGTCAAAGAGGAACCTGCCCCAACTACATCTTCAAGTTCAAGGGCCGTTCCATCCAACACCATCCCCCGCAAGAGCTTGTATACAAACTCAAAAAATCCATCTGGCTACATCCACCCCACCTTCCAACTACTACACATTAGTGCCATGGGACTAGCACTAAGCTAGGAGGGAGGCAATGTTAACCTCAGTACAAGAAGAAAGTGACAAAAGTGAAAAAACATAAGTAAGGACCTAAAAGAGGTGGCTCAGAAGGAAATTGGACATAATGAAAGAGGCAATATGGTGAACAACTAAAAGTGCAAGGGCGGCCTCTAAAAGTAAGTCAAAGGTGCATTTTTAAATGCAATGCACAACTAAAATTGTTGTAAAAGAGCGCCAGACTCCCTATTGTGCAAATTGTAAAAGGTAGATGGGCATAGGTAAAAGAGAAGGCATATAGAAGGAAATGAAAAAAGACCTTGCCACAATTGGCCAATCATGTAAAAAAGGGATGACCACCCAAAAGGGGATTTAGGGTTATGCATAAAAGCTAAAAAGTGAATGGAAAGCTCATTCGTTGGTGTGTGGCAAAAGTGGACTCTTCTTCTTCTCTCCTCCTCTTCTCTTTGATTGTTTGTGAGTGTGTGAGGGAGGGTGTGAGTGAGTGGGGGGATGAGTGTGTGAGGGTGAGGGATCTTGGAGGTGAAGCCCTCCATCATCTCCTCTCTTCTTCTTCTCTTCTCTTGACCCGTGCATGGCTATCAAGGATGGAGCTTGGAGAAAGAGGCTTGAGGATACTTTAGCTTGCATCACGAATTGTGGAACTACCGGAGTGCTTGAGAGAGGAAGCAACTCATTTGGGCATCAAGGTAAGCTCACCTGCACCTTGGTAAGATTGAAGGTGTGTCAGTTAGGTGAGAGATAGCCATAGGTGCTCATTTAAAACGCTTGAAAGAATAAGTGGTCCGTGAGTATCGGCAGCTGAGCGTGAGCTCCCATTACATGTAGCATACCCAAAATACCATGTAGGCATAATATGCATTCAAATCATGAATCTATCAAGCTCTAAATAATCCAACTAGCATCCCAAAGCATAACCATATCATTCAAGCACCAAAATAACATCCCCAACAAATCAAACATGCATTATTGAATTTATTTTTTATATCCAAACTAGAATTGTTTTACTGAGTGCTCAAATTTGTAGCTCTTGTTGCTCTTTTTGTCTGTAGCTATAGAACACTTGAACCTAATATCATATGCAAAAGTTAAAGCCAAAATATGAAGATGCTATCAAGATACCATAGCTATCCATGACTTCTGTAGCATGCTTTACTTACTTAAAATTGATAGCATGACTTATTCTCAACTCAATAAGCACTCAACAATGCTTAACTAAGCCTTGGGGAGCTCCTCAACAAGCCGGGAGCAAGTTGGAACAAGCTGGGAGAAGAGAAGACTCAATTCATACCTCCAGAGGAAGAAACAATGACTGCCATGAGACCTTGAGCTAAAACTTTGAATCCAAGTTGAAGCAAAGGATGAAGAAGCTTCTCGAATGCATGCTCTAATACCAATTGAAAGGTAGAGCTCGAGTAAAAGCACACAAGCAAAAACAAGAGCTATGGCAGATGGAGAGAGAGAGAGAGAGAGAGAGAGAGAGAGAGTGAGTGAGTGTGTGTGTGTGTGTGTGTGTGTGTGTGTGTGTGTGTGTGTGTGTGTGTGTGTGTGTGTGTGTGTGTGTGTGTGTGTGTGTGTGTGTGTGTGTGTGTGGAACTCCAACAGTCTCATTCAATAATCACTGAAATAATAAAGAATGAAGTGACAATGATGGGTGTCTACCATTTGTAGTGTACAAGTATACAATCATGAAGTGTGTAGTAAATATAGGGTGGCATAGGCACATGTGCCTTTACCCCCAACAACCAAAGCTCTTTATAGAACTAGCTAACAAAGTCAAAGCTCTTTAAAGGACTAGCTAACAAAAGCATTTTCAAATGGTCTGATATTTGGAACAGTGACAACATGCAAGTTATGGATGTCAACCAAATTCAGATCAAGTTCCCCCTTAATAGGGAGGAAGTGGAGTGGATGAGGCAAGTGCTTCAAGAGAAAAAAGAGAAGTAGCCACCCTCCCTAGGACTTGGACTAGAGGCCATCTAGAAATGCATGATGAACCATAATGGCATATTGGCATGCAACATTTGAAAAAAAAAAAGAATCAACTTCCATGAAGACCCATGTGCACTAATCAACAAAATTGAGAATGAGTGGAAGAAAATGCTACCTCATGCTTTTATGGAAATTTTGAACATTCAAAACATGGGCAGCCACTCTAAGTCAACACTTAAGGTCTCTTCCATTGGAAAATTGTTACCAATAAACATCCCACAAAGGAGGGAGTACTCAAGTTCAAGAGGATAAGTAGCCTTTGGTGTATACAATAAGCAAGGAGTCAACTCCTTACTTCTATTAGCACTATAGAGAAGCTAAAGGGCTTTGAAAAAAGTTAAGAAGTGGTTTTTAAAGATTCACCTTATTGCAACAATCAACAAGAGGACCACTTTGTTTGGTGACTCAAGGAGACTAGATGAAGAAAGTCTGAAAGTGTGGAATATAGTTATAGTCATGATTTGTAAATAGCAATGGTGGAGCAAAGATAAAGTTCCAATTAGAAAAAAAAAGTAAGGTATCTCTCTAGTCAACTTTTAGCTACTGCAAGAGTGAAAATTAGCCATTTTTTAAGTCAATTGGGAAAAAATATCATGTCTTTAAAGTTTCATTCAAGCACTTATCCAAGTATTCGAAATGCTTTTGGCTATGCTTGTTGCTCCTTTTGATGTACATATCAATTCTATTTAATATAATTTCACATTATAAACTGGAAGGGTAGGACTAATACTTTGAGACATATATGTGCATCATAATACTATGAGGATAAGAGGAATTAAGAAGAGAAAAATGTCAATATAATGTAGGATTTCGAATTTATCATGATTGCATTGCATGAGCTCTAAGATAAAGGTAGGTATATGATGGGTTCTAAAGCAACAACATGGATTTTTTACAACCTAAGAGAGAAATACTTTATGTAATGTAGGATTTTGAATTTATCGTGATTGGATTGTATGGGGTCTAAGATAAAGGTAGGTATATGATGGGTTCTAAAGTGACAACATGGATTTTCTACAACCTAAAGAGAGAAATACTTTATATGAAAGAAGATAGAGCTTATGAGTGAGTAAGAAGGCTAGTGTTTATGAATTTTCAATCGGGGGGGGATAGGCTATTATTACCACCCCCTCCAATTCCTACCACCCTCAAATGAGTATGGTGGGGAGCTCAAGAAGACTATCATGGTAACTAAGATTTCATGATGGAGGACGTCTTGCCTATTGATGGTAGCTCACAACAAGTAGCTAGTTGAAAACACCTTTACCTTAAGGTTTATTGGGTTAATATTGTCCTAAGATTTTTTTGAATAAATCAAGACGGCACAAGTGTGGGGTAAAAGAAAAAAGGTGGGTTCCTCTACCCATGAGGCTATGCTTTGAGATAGTATATCCATTAGATTAAGAATTCACATAGTACATGGTTTTTTAGAAGTTTTTCCCCAATATTTAAGACTCTATTAGGGTGCATCTCCATTATACCTTAGCTATGCATGACAAATCTAGTATATGTACAGGTTTGAACTGCAAGCCATGAGTAATTTAACATAAAATACATTTTGGACCTTAAGATGAGAGGGTAGTTTAGCTCATAGGCTTTCCTACGTATACACTTGATTATCTCATGAGGGCCATAGTAACTAGGGGTTATCTTCTTAACTTCCCAAGAGTTAAGGAGCTCTTCTTGGGCCTAAGCTTAAGAAAGAATTTATATTCTTCCTTAAAGATTATTTTAGATCTCTTTAAGTCAATTAAGATTTTTGACAATCTTGGGTGACCTTTATAGCTTGAGAGGTAGACTTCACTTGCTTGCCATGTCTTCTAGAATCTTTCTAAAGGCTTCAACTTTTAGAGTAGGGTGGCTTGGAGAAGTTTAAATAAAATACCCTTGCCCATAAAATGCATGAAATGGGGTTACACAAATGCTCTAATTCTATGAACCCTTGTAGGCAAACTCCACCAAAGGAAGGCAATCAATCCATCTCCTAGGTTTGCAAACACAATAGGTTGAGTAATATCCTCAACAAATTGGTTGAACATGTTTTTTTGGCCATATGTTTTTAGGTGATAGGAAATTTTGAATTGTGAAATTAAGTACTAATGGCTTAGAAAAGACACATCATTATTGGTCTCAAAAATACCTTATAAAGCGATCCTAAAGAGAGAAAATATTGTATAAAATAAAATTATTTTTTTAGATTTTAAAAAATTATATTTTGATAAGTAAATATATATAAAAATCATTAATAAGTTATTGTCGTGATATTCTCGTGGTCACATCGAACCTAGAAATCGAGGCCTCTATAAAGGTGACAAAGTTTGTCATAATGAATATCTTACTCATCCTCATTAAAGTGAAAACTAATATTCAATTTGAATCTTGTTCTACATTTGATTACTTCCCTCCATTCTCACTCTCTTCTTTCTTTCCCCTCCTTACTAGTTTCTTCTTTGTTTTTCCTCTTGTTTCTAATTCACATAGTTTTTTAATCCAATCTTCTAACCACATCCTTAGCTACAGATTAGTCATCCAATTATCTATGTAGCTCTAGTAAAAGACCTCTCTATCATCTTCATATTGAGTTGGATAGTGAGTATGAACTAATAAGGAAGAGAACAAAGCCCATTACTATTACAAAGTCTACGAAAAATATACTCAGGTTTGAAGGAAAGAAGAATCTTTATCTTTGGTTAGATGGCATGCTGTATCCCAAAAATCCTAGCAAAAATAGCACTCTGCCTTTCTATAATAGCTCTTCATTGATGAGGTTCATTGGTGATGGTTATAATGGGTTTCTAAGTTATACACTTAACTTGATTGCAGAAAATGATGTCCTCAGATTAGAGAACCGTATTTTATCAAAACATAATAATGAGTTATTGTAGAAGCTATAGGGTTATCAATAGAGGATTCATTCATTGGAGAAACGCGTCAAATCTTATCAATGAAAGCAAACTATTTAGGCCTTCAAAACCGACAAAGGGCTCTTAAAAATATTGAGAATCTCAAACGAGGAGGTGGTGGTTGTAGTAAAAGAATCCAAGAAACAAAGTACATTTCTTTTCACTTTAAAAATATTAAGTATGGCTTTTTTATAATTAATTGTATTGATTTGTGATGTTAATTTTGTTTAGGTCTCTACTTTTATCGAATGCAAGTGAAAGAGATTCTTTAAAAGCATCTCAGTTTTATTATCATCTTCTTTCTTTAGTAGTTTCTAAAGATATTTTAGAGAAAAAGAAATTTAAAAAGGCAAATAAATAGTACTTAGAGTCATTTATAAAGAATCATTATTTGGATTATGCTGAGTTAGTGCAAAAGACACTACATAGTTTTGGTATTAGTCGAGATGCTTATATGCAATTTTTTCATATTTTACAATCAAATATGAAGTAAGGATAGGTACACAATTGCATACTTCCAAGGCAATCTATGGTTAAAACTATCAAACAGAGAGTGAATAACAAAGTGATGGAGATTCTGGGTGAGCCTTTCCATGTCAAGGTTAGCTTCAAGGGCAGGAAAAAGAAAGTTGTATTTAATGAATTTAACAATATTTTCCTTGACTTGCCTACCCTACAATGTTTAATTATTAGATTCTATGACTTGTCACTAGAAGAGGCATAAGGAGTGGCTAGATTTGTGGTTAAACTTGATCAAAGTGAGATTTTGAAATGCACAAAATTATAGAGAGTCTATATTACCATGATGAATAGAGCACTTTCATCAGGTCATTGCAATCACTCAATGTTATTTAGTATTCAATCTAAACACAACATTTGGTGGCTAGAAGCATCGAAGTAGATATAGAGAATTTTAATATATTGTATTGGGTTTTTCATCAAACACCAATACCTAATGTTATTAAGAGACAACACGCAGTAGAAGAGCTATTTGTTGAAGGATTTGGGAACCATAAGATTGAGTGGCATATAGCTGGTGAATTAAAGATACTCAAATATATGTACAATCTGTCAAAGGGAGCCAACTCTAAATCTCCTTGCCTATATTGCACACCCCTAACCGTAGAGTTGAACTCAAGCAATTAGAATAGAGCTCCCTCTAGGCGTAACAAGGATCCACAGTTTAAGCATGTCTTAGATATTCCTTTAGTGAATGCCCATATTTATACACTTCATGCGCTTTATAAGATAATTGAAAATCTTGTTCATCTTTATATAAGGTTTGTATGGAAGTTGAAGCCATTATCAACTAGAACATATACTCTAACAAAGATTGAAAAAGTCTTATCTGCAATTTGTCTACATGGTGGTAATGTTGTTATTAAATCATATCTTCAAAAGTCTAAGAATGAAAATTGTATCCCCAAAAGGCCATCTATTGGTGGAGTGAGGGCTAGAAGGTTCTTCCTAGGCTTTCATGGGAGACTTGGTAAGATAAACTCTAGGAATGGTGGCTCAAATATTAGATACAATTAGTGAAAATCCCTACATAATGTAGTTAACGATCATGCTGATAATGGACAAGCTCGGAATAGAAAAGCCAATGTTTGAGAAACACTAGACAAAGTATTATTTTATTGTGATGAAACTGAATGGAATGATGAAGATCTCAAAGACTTTAAAAACCAATTGAATCTTTTTAAAAAGGAAATGATATAGGCTTGGAGTGATCAACACTTCATTGAATATATGGTAAGAAGTTTGCATATGTATATCTCTTGATTGTTTGAATTATATAAGGTTTTTTTATTAACTTTCTTTATTTGTTAACTATGCCACATATTTTATACAACCATGCTCCATATTTTATCAAAAAATATGGATCTCTATCTATCTGGTCAATCCAAGGTATGGCAAAATGACATTATCAAGCAAGAACAAAATACTTTAGACACAAAAGACATGGAGGTGAAAGATACAAAGCTACATCGTCTTTGGCAATGACTATACAAACTATCACCCAAAGAAGAAAAGAGGGATATTTAAACTCATGCAAAGCAAAGATTTTCAAAATGGTTACAAACTAGACAAAGAGATGGAGAAGGATGGGTTTCAAGAAACCCTTGACATCTTTTAGTCTGACTCTGTTACAGAAGAGTCTCTAGTTTCAAGCAACTCACTAGGGCCTCTAGAGGAATCTTTTGTTTCATCCCGCTCAATGAGACCTCTACATTTCAAGAACTTTTGTTATCATAAGACTCCCTATAATCCTTTAATTTGTCTTTAAGATCCTTCAATAGCTCTTGCAAATCAAAGGGAATGTTGAGCATATCTCTCATGTAAATGAATTTGGATGAATTTTTAGTTACATGGAGGAAATCAAAGAGCTTCTCATCACATGTATCCTCCAAATCCTCTTCCTCCATTCCCTCTAGAGAAATTTTCCTTTTAGTCATCATGATTACTCACCCCAAAACCAAATTCAGAAACAACAAGACAGGTTTAGGAATACAATGTACCAAATCACATTTGCTCACATTCAAAAAAGAAATTTAAATTTGTGTAAGTTGGTGCACATAGAACATCATAACCACATTAGTTTGCATATGTACAAGATCAAAGCAAGATTGCTAGAAAAATCCCATCAATCCCTTCATGCCATTTTTGGCTTTTTGATATTTTGTGAGGCACTCACTCTTGGCTTTAAAGTTTACCCTTTTGATGTGAAGCATTCTCATCAAGGAAACTTGAGCAAGGCTTCAATGTCCTCTTCTTTCTCTTGGACCACCAAACACAAAACAATTGGCTCATAATGACAATTTATTCTACTCATTTTCTATGTTTAAATCCATATCATACTCCAATTTTGCAAATGCTTGCATAACATATCATACATGTTTAAAAATAACTTTGTTACAACTTTTAATTGGATGAAATCAAAATAGAAGTGCCTTATAAAATGCAAATTGAGTCTTTAAGCAGCAAAGCAAGCATGAAATTTTGCATTTCATCGGGCATTTCTTGATTCTGGTTTGAAGAGTCATAAAATGCAATAGTGGAGGTTAGAAGGGCTTTGCAAATCATTGTTATTGCATTTCATCTGACAAAATTGACTAACTAAATCATTTAATAAGAAAAATAATTGATTTGATCATTTTCAACGCCATAAAATAGCTCATTCAACCATTTTTCAATGCCTACAAAAAATTTGATAAATAGAAGTTTGTTACCTAAGAAATGTATTGCTTTCTAAGAATGAATGGGTTTTGTTAAGAGTACACGTACTATCAGCTTGAGATGCACAAAGGATGTGGTTGTGGAAGAGAGAAAAAAATGCGTGAAAAAAATGTTTATACAAATACCAACCTGATGACTTCATGTATTTATTTATCAATAGTTACCATGCACTTATCCAAAAAGGTACCACACATTGATTCAAAAGAGCCATATTTAAATTGAAAAAGAAGATGCTAAAAATCCTTCTATTCACCCGAAAAATTGTGCCATAAAGGTGTCATCACATTTGAAAATGTTAGTGACACATGGCACAAGTTTCAAGGCAACAACAGTATACCCATCACTCTTGTGAAGTAAATTGTGCATTATGACTACCACACATGTGAGAAAATGTCCTTTAAAACCAATTTTTGAACCACAAAATCGATTTTTCAAACACTAAGCCCTTTGTCTACTCTAAATTACCAATGCAAGGCAACTTCATTACAACTAAAATTTCTTCAGCACCTAGCACATAAGGTAAGATTTCATCACCCAGCATACAAGGTGCTAAAGTCTCGGGCCTGTAATTTCCTTTGGGAACTTGATAGTGATGTAATTTTCAGAATCGCTAATAAAATTTCACTATATTTTTCTAGCGATAGGCTTTCATGTTTATACTCACTATCTCCATTCCTTTGCTAGGTGTGTAATGCATGAGCTCCCCCTTGATATATAACAAAAAATTGAGGTTCTTAATCCATCTATCTCATACTATATGAGAGGTTGATGCATTTGATCATTTGTTCAATACAATTGACTTTGAAACTTTCGAGGTTCTTCTAGTTTCATAAAATGAAAAGTAAGTAATTTGATATTCTATTAGATTTTATGAGTTTTTTTTTTGTTAAATTATTGAAGTATGATTGTTTTTAGTTCTCATTGGAGCCTAATTGGAATAGACTATGTGTAGAGGCAATGTTTCCTCATTAATTTTATGAAAGGAAGCCATGGAAATGCTAAGTTGTAAGTTATATAATCTAGGGTCTCCTTGATATTTTGATCCTTTTTTTTTTCAAGCACTCTTAGTATTTTGATCTTCTTTTGCAATTACTCTAAATTTTACTATTTTTTGGTATATAACTATAAAAAGATTGATTGAAGTGCTAAAGAAAAAGCCTCCCATGCCTTCTGATTTACTTGCAACAATGCAATATAGGCAAGTTGTGGTAAGGTCTTGATTGGAATGGTTAGAACATAATCATAAAATTTATTCTATAAACTACCATAAATAAGTTTCATAGTTTTACTTTATATTGTTAGTTGCAGTGTTCTCATCAAGATGACAGTCACTCTTGTGGTTGGAGAGTCATTGCAAATGCCAGAAGATTGGTTGAGTTTATTTAACTAAATGATAATAAAGTGGACTTGTGGTCATCCCGGTCATGTCTCATCACGCTGCCCTAAAAGAGAGCAGCAAAACAGAGACAAGGCTGACCAAAGGTGCGCAGTGCGGAATCACCCATCTCTTCATAGATTGCCCAAAGCAAAAGCCATCTTCTAGCTCAACAAACGTACCATCTGTCCCATTGGGGCTGTTTGGTGTCGAAAACCTCGATGGGGAGGCCACACCTATCCCATTGTAGGTCATGACCCGAGCCCAAACGAAGCAGGCCGGCATCTCTCTGCCAGGACCTAGCAATCTTGACGCAGCCTCGATAGGGAAGAAAAGCCGCATGCAGAAAAAGAAGAGATCGGAAGCTAAAGTTGCACTAAAAATCGAGAGTGCTACGACTCTGCCTGCTGGAAAGAAGGTTTCAGAAGCAGAGGCAGAGACTTTAGCCCCTAAGACGGCCGAAAAGGGAAGCGCTAAGGTAGGGGAATACCATCATTCGAACCGACAGTTAGAGGCCATAGAAAAGGTGAAGGAATGGGTGAAGGAGGCTCAAGAGCATCTCAAGGACGCTGAGCCCATCATAGAGGATGAGATCGATGATCTCTCCAGTGTAAGCACACCAATATCACCGCCTCAACCTAAGTCGACAGAAGCAACTGCACCACAAGCAGTGCCGCTAAGACCAAGCCTTGGTGCTACAAAGCCACAGATCAGTCACGGCCATTGGCCAGGACAATCCAGGTTAGGGGAGAGACGAGTATCCAACGATCTCCTGACCACGCTAGTGACTACCCCTATAACACTTAGCCTAGGAGATTTGCTTAGGCAGCATCCTATCCTATGGCAAGATCTTAAGCAGTGGGTCGAAGGATCGCAAGAGGAGGTCACGGCAGACCCTCACGACCATGACGCAGAAATGCAATTACCGAGTTTGATGCTGCACTCTGTGCCTAAATCCTTGCACGTCAATGCCTTCTGGGAAGGTTCTGAGATGCACGCAGTCTTACCGGTCCTAGCCCTAGGCGACACAACAAGAAAGGGAATCCTAGACACGGGAGCTGGGGTTAGTGTGCTTAGCCATGCAATGATTCAGACTTGGGGAAACCCACCTGTCGAAACTGCTAGGTTTAATGTCACACTAGCAAAAGGTATGAGAGTAAACCCATTCGGGGTACTTAAGAATTGGCCAGTGAAGATTGCAGGTGTCCAGTTCTCTGTTGACTTTATAGTCATGAAGGGAGTGGACTACGATATCCTATTAGGCCGACCCTGGATGCGCAACGCTAGAGTCATCGAAGATTGGGGTAACAGCTTGATCTTCCTTAACACAGAACGGATGCCGTAAGGATAGAGATGGATACTTGGAAGACCTCATCGGTCGACCTAGATGCCATCTCTGTTATGCTCAAGGGTAACACTTAGGTCAAGGAGTTCTATGGGCCCTTGACCAAGTATATCCCATGCCCAAAGGATGAGCGAGATTGGATGCATGTTCTTGCTACAATCGACCTGCCATTCTCATATCATGAGGGGTATGAGCAAACCATCAAAATGATTGGTAAGCCTAGCGACACACTCTCCGTGCCCTAGGAGATGATGAACAGTCTAATGAAGGGGATTCTAATGACGAATACGAAGACTGCCAATCCTTCAGTGATGGAACTGAGGGTGAAGTAGATACCGTAGAATACGACACTGAATGACAAGAAATAGAGCAAATATGAGCAGACTCCAAGCCGCGGAAAAGAAATATCTTTAGGATAGAGCAAGGGGTCATGCGCATGGAATGTGACTGCGCCTGGTTGGAACACGTAGGAGCCATAGACCTTAAACAAGCAGGCTTAGCCTAGCCAGGGATGACACCAGTCCTTAGGACAGAATCACCATCCGAACTATGTCCACCAGGGGAGACTACCTCTTCTAGCGAAGACAGGGAGTTTGACTCTGAGTCAGAGGTTAGTTCGGATAGTGATCCAGAAATCCCTAGGCCGCCTACGACTAGACGCACGAAGGGGGACCTACCCGTCCACCTAAGGCGCAGACGGTTAAGGCAGGAAAAGGTAAAACAACCCAAGGATATGCGAACGTAAGAACAGCGAAAACCGTAGGATCTCCCTAAGCGCTTCACGAAATTCAAAAAAGGGGATAGAATAGTAGTTCTGTTAGGTGCCAAACGTCAAGGACAAACCAACGAACCAATCAAGGGACCAGCCAAGGTCAAGGAGGTGAATCTGGCCCAGGAAGGGAAAACACCCTGACCAATCTTCATTGCCGATGATTTGACTGAGGAAGAAGAAACTAGTCTTGTCGCTCTCTTGCGAGAGCACATAGACGTATTCGCTTGGTCCTTGGAAGAGCTTAAGGGGGTAGATCCGAATGTCGTGACTCACAACATACCCATGAAGCCAGACGCAATGCCGGTCAAGCAGCGAGACCATACCCTATGAATCCAAAACACGCTCATGCTGTCAAAGAGGAAATTGACAAGCTGATGAGAGCGGGATTCATTTACGAAATTGAGCACACAGACTGGATACCACCCATAGTCATCGTGATGAAAAAGAATGGAAAAATCCGAGTGTGTGTCAATTACAAGAAGGTGAACGCTGCTACAAAGAGGGACAACTATCCATTGCCATACACCGAGCACATGCTTGAGAGGGTGGCAGGCAAGGAAGCCTACAGTTTTCTGGACGGCTTCTCAGGGTACAACTAGGTGCAAGTGCATCCTGCGGACAGACCGCCTTCGCCACTGAGTAGGGAGTCTTTGCTTACATAGTCATGCCCTTTGGGTTGACCAACGCCCCTGCCACTTTCCAACGCCTCATGTGCACCATCTTTAAGGACATGCTTCGTAAGGAGTTAGAAGACTTTGTCGACAACCTATGTGTCCATTCGACCTGGATCGAACACTTAGACAAACTCCACGCAGTCTTTGAATGGTGTCACTTATATCATCTCTCCTTGAACCCCTTAAAATGCCAGTTTTGGGTAAAGCACGGATGCATCTTAGGACACATGGTGTCGAAGAACGGCATTGCCACCGACTTCTCGAAAGTCAGGGTTATTGTTGACCTTCCACCCCCAATTAATTACAAGGGAGTTCAATGCTTCTTAGGCCATACAGGGTACTATCGACGGTTTGTACTGAACTATGTGTTGATCGCCAGACCATTGTACAAGCTGTTGATTGTCTTTGAGTGGACCGAGGCATGCCAAGGAGCGTACGAAGAGTTGAAAAAGGCTCTAACCACAACATCAATTCTACGAGCCCCAGATTGGACCATTACCTTCCACGTGGACATCGATGCTTCTAAGTTTGCCGTGGGGGCAGTGTTGTGTCAACCTAGTGAGCACAACTTAGATTATCCAGTGAGCTTTGCTAGCAGACAACTCACCGAGATAGAAATGAACTACTCGACAATAGAAAGAGAGGGATTAGCCATGGTGTTCAGTGTGAAGAAATTCCGGCATTATTTATTGGCCACACCCTTCATCTTTTTCATGGACCATCAAGCCCTGCTGTATCTAGTAAACAAACCTTGCACTACAGGATGCATAGCTCGATGGCTCCTACTCTTGGAACTAGATTTCTCCATGGTTGTGCGGAAAGGAAAACAGCACTACATGGCTGACCATATGTCACGCATTCCCATGGGAGAAGCCATTGGACAAGGCATCGTTGATGAATTACCCGACGCCCATCTATTCCACTTGTCCAGCGAGAGGGATTTATTTAAGGCTGATCTGACGCCATACTGGGCGGATGACATAGTCCAAGTGCTTGAGCACTGACTACCTGAGCAACCAATAAAAAAAAGCCCGACTTAGGCGCTTAATCCTTAAGATCCAGCCCTATCAGCTGATTGCAGGCCAACTCTATAGGTTGGGGCAAGACGGATTGCTGTGCAAATGCATATGTGAGTATGAGATGCACACTGTGCTCTCGGAGGCACACAGCGGCATTGCGGGAGGACACTTTAGCGGAGACACGACAGCACGGAAGGTGTTGCAGTCTCAACTATGGTGGCCCACGCTTTTCCGCGATGCCACACGATTCGTCAAGCATTGTGACGAGTGCCAACGGACAAAAGTCCCGATTCGCAAGGATCAGATGGAGCTGACCCCAATTATTGCTCGACAACCCTTCGAAAAATGGGGAATCTACTTCATAGGACCCATTAGTCCCGTGGCGCAGTACTCACAAGCCAAGTATATCATTGTGGCCACGGATTACCTCACGAATTGGGCAGAGGCAAGAGCCACACGTAAAAATGATGCTAGGACAACTGCAGAGTTCTTATGGGAGCAAGTGATCTTGCGATTCGGCTGCCCCATCAAACTGGTCAGTGAGGACCAAGGCACGCACTTCATCAACAAAGTGATAGCGCATCTCCTGTCCACCTTTCTCATTACGCAAATCATCGCCATACTACCCTCAGGCGAACAGTCAGGTAGAATCCACGAATAAGATTCTCGTCAATGTCCTGACCAAAGTAGTCTCAGCCTCACGTAGTGACTGGGACAACAAGCTTATGGCAGCTTTGTGGGCTTACCGTACAGCTTATAAAACGGCTGTCGATCAAACCCCGTTCAGGCTTACCTATGGAACAGAAGCAATCCTACCCTTGGAATTCTTTGTTCCTAGCCTGAGAATAGCCCTTCAAGAACGATGGGAAGGGAAGGGGGCATGGACGCAATGCCTGGTCGAGCTTGAACGCCTATCAGAGACCCGTCTTCTAGCCACCCATGCACTTATATGTGAGAAGGCCCATCGCAAGAGTTGGTTTGACAAGCATGTCAAGCAGCGCATCTTTGAACAGGGCGACTTAGTACTCCTCTACTCCGTTAAGGGACATAAACAGAAAATGAAATTTCGAGGCCTTGGACCCTTCAAAGTTCGTGCGATTAGCCGCACAGGCAAGAACTCGAAACCTTAGACGGTGAGGGAATAGGCTTCTTCAATGGCAGTCATGTCAAGAAGTACTACCCTCCCACCCATCCTTGGCACGAGCCCTCGATGTTAGAACATCCATGCCTAGGCCCAAGAGAGTCCCACAAGCCTATCGGCCCAAACCGCAGGCTCCGTCACAAGAGTCATCACTTGCCAAAGTCAATCTACCTCCCCAACTCCAACCTAAATGCAGCAGCCCATCCGTCGTGGCTGCTCCTAATCCACTCAACATCCAAGCGGCCCAATTACAAACTCACGAACCCTCCCAACCGCCCATCTTCGTTGTCCAAAGCTCTTGTTCTGTCAAACCTCAACCACCTATCGGGGCCTTACACCCTCCTATGAACGAAAATCCTTTTTAGCGCTAGCCGCCGCTAACCTCGCTATGGACACCGGGGATGACGTGGTGGATTGTATTAAAAGACTAGATGACACTTTCGTATCACTCGTGCTAAGCTATGACTGCTTGGACTTAGGTCTATTAGAAGAACCCTTTGCAACTGAAGTCCAAAATATGCCTTGCTCTTGGGAAACCTTTGAATTCGCATTCGCAAAAGCTTCTCGCTCTGCTACTATTGAGCTGTTTACCAGCGAAATCTCCAAGGAGCAAGCCATCAAACAGCGCCTTATCACGTCATACGATCCGCGAATCACTTCTACTATCACTGACCAAGAAATCGCAGAGTTATCACAACTCGCTGATACTAGATCACCTTTCTTGAGGCAGTGGTACGCTCTTAGGTTGCAATGGGAAGTTGAAGGATGTCGCATAATGACCAACGTTGAGCAACGCCGCGCCATCAAAACAACAGAGTATGATCCCACTTACGTCACGCCCACCTCGTATAGAGTGTTAACCACTCTTCGGGGCCAACCCATGGAAGACCACATCAAAGGCCACCCCTACCTCGATCGCTTGTTGACTGAGGAAGAGTTACACATTGCTAGCCGTGTCGACTCTGGTGACTTCCTCACAGATGTTCTCACATACATCACGCACGTGGGACTTCGACCCTTTGATTTGGACTGCGCAGCTCAATTGGAATACAATCCAAATTTCTATACTTGGCTCCTTCACAAGTAACTCCTACACCAACATGCCGAAAGCCCTTGACCTTTTGACCCTCAATCCTAGGAAGGATTCTTCTCAAGATGGAAGGGAAGGGGGTAAGGTGAAATGAATCAGATGAGAAATGAATCAAAGGGGGTAAATCAAAGCAAAATCAGTGAAAAACATAAACATATATTATGAAAAAACGGATGGGGTAGGAAAATGGGCATGAAGACTTTGGAGTAAAGGGCAAAAAGTCCAAGTCTGAAAAGGAAAATCTACATTGCTTCTTAATGAATTCATTCAAAAAGCATAGAGTTTTTCTTTTCTAGCAATCAGCGAATTAATATGTGGAAAGCACTAATGAAAATTACGATTTATGGCAGGAACATAAAATGTCGTAGCAAGACCGCGCCCATCGACTCCGGTTCACAGACAAGGAAAGAGAGCAATACCACATCTACCTAGAGAACCACGCCTTCAGCCAGCTTAAGTTTCAAACCATCCACAACGTAGAAGTTGTGGTGGCCAAGGAGGAAGCAGCTAGGAGGGTGGTTGAACAATGCAACCTCACAAAGTATCTTGAAAAGTTCTCACAGGAGCCGGACCACCTGAAGTGCATGGAGTTCCTCAGAACGTACAACCCAGAAGAATGTGGCACTGTGACGGTGGGTAGAGGAGAAAATGCAAAGCAGGTACATATCCGCTTAGACCTAGCCTTGGTGGAGAAGGCTTTGGGATTGGAGCCCAAGACGGAGAGGAAACAGAAAAGGGATGTTTATGCCATGCTTAAAATGAAGAGGGAATATGTGCTCACAAATAACGGCATAAGCATCCAAGATATCCCCAATGCAGAAGCCAGGATGCAAGCAAAGCTGATACATGTGCTCTTCTCCAGCCAGTGCTACAACTCATTGATGCATCAAATTAGCGTACCTATGCTGGAGAATGTAGCAGCCCATACCCTAGATGAAGTGGACTGGAACAGGTATGTGCGAAAAATGATCGACCAGGCAACCAAAGCATTGGCCCTAGGAAGTGTGCCTGCAGGAGGAGAATCTCCAACCTCTAAAGCTATAGAAAGAAAGAAAGCCTACTCCAAAGCCTCCTTCATCGGGTATGGAGGTGTCTTGACTGTGCTCATCCAAGAGACAATGAAGGAAGCAAAGGATGCAGAAGAAGGAGAAGGAGAAATGCCAGAAAGGTCGCCTCCTCACCAGGACAAGGATAGGTCCACCAATAGAACTGAGACAGAGAAAGAAGGGGAAGAACAGACAAGCAAAAAGACAACCAAGAAGCCCAAAAAGAAGACAACGCAGAGAAAGAAGAAGGATGACGAAGGCAGAAAGGAGAGAGAAGACTTGGAAAGGGCAAAGAAAGAGTCCCTAAAAGAGGCGAAGGAGAGAGAGAGGAAAAACAGACAGGAGGAAGAGAAGGAGAAAGAAGAATTATAGAAAGAAGGATGACGAAGGCAGAAAGGAGAGAGAAGACTTGGAAAGGGCAAAGAAAGAGTCCCTAAAAGAGGCGAAGGAGAGAGAGAGGAAAAACAGACAGGAGGAAGAGAAGGAGAAAGAAGAATTATAGAAAGCAAAGAAGGCATCGAAACAGGAAGCAGAGGAGAAGAAAAGAAAGGAAAAAGAAGAAAAAGAGAAAAATAAGGAAGAGCAGAGAAAAGCAGAGGAGGAAAGGAGAAGAAAGGCTGATGAGGAAGAGGAAGAACTAAGAAGGAAGGAGGAAGAGGACCTGGCTGAAGCCACACGCTGGTCCATCGAGCAACAAAGCTAAGCTGATGAATTGGGGAACTTGAACCCACATAGAGAAGAAGGGCCAGGGTCTAGCACACAGGTGCCGGAGATCTTGCCACCTGCAGTCACTAAGGGCAAGGGCAAGGGCAAGGGCAAGGCCCCAATTCATCCAATTCCTACCCTCGTGGTGCCTTCCACTGAACCCACCACCATCACCCCTAACATCCCGACCAGTGCCGACGTGTCAAATTTCATGGCATGGATGCAATACTTCATCAACAAAGAGATGGCCCAGGGACAGAGCACAGAAACCACGGCCACAGGACAAAAGAGGCCAGCTATTGATGCGGAATCCAGGCAAGATCCTAAAAGGCAGAAAGTGGAAGCCTCAACCTCACCCATCCACACAATGATGACGCCATCGGCTAACTACGATGAGTACGTCGTCGAGCTACTCTCCCAATTGGAGAAAGCTAAGGAGGAACGCAAGATAGCCGTGGCTGAGTTGGTAGCTGCAAAGGAATCAGTAGCCACCTTCCAGTTGGATAAAACGAGGATGATAGCCATGCAGCAAAGGGAGATCGCATATCTCAAACAAGAAATGAAGGCTAGGGATGACAAGGAGGAGCACTAGAGACAGCAGCTCGAGAACAAAACACAAGAGCTAGTGAAGATGCAAAGAGTGCACAAGCTCCTAATAGTGCAATACCAGGAGCCACTACGAAATCTGCTCAGGTTGATGAGCTTGTGGCTGAGATGAATGCTAGAGATGAGGAGAGAAAACAAGACATAGAGGAGCAGCAAGAAGAAATTGAGCACCTGACAAATCAACTAAACTCTGGAAAAGAAGAACAAGAGAGACTGGTCAGGGAGTTGGAGGACCAAGAGCAAAGGCTCATGATACTAACCCTGAAGCAAGGAGAGAGCATGGAGGAAATGAACAAGAGAGCAGAGGAGTGGGCTGTGCATAATGAAAAGAGGGTGAAGACACTGGCACGGCGCCTTGCTCTGGTAGAGAAGGAGAAAATCATTGCAGAGAGCAAGGTGGAAGCCGCCCAAGTGGCCTTCGGTGCCCAACAAAAAGCCTTCCTCGACACCATCCTGTATACCACCCGCTCAGAGCAAGGAGAGTCGTTGGAGGTGACACAAAGAAAGCTCAACATCGCACGCAAAGCCTTACATACTGGATTGCAGATGCCACCCCAACCTGCGGAGGTTAGGCTGAGCTTGGACGAGCAACGAAAATACCTATTGATGGCCGGCCTAACCCCCTAGGAAATCAATGCCCTCGGATTCAAAGAGGAAGCACCACAGGAAGAACGGCAGGGAGAGGAAGCAGAACTTGAGATTGACATGAACCGATTCAGGGAGGATGTAGTCCCACAACCCCCCTCGCCGCAGTCTCAAGAGCCACCATAGGGGGACCCATCTGCGGAAAGACAAGCCGCATCTAGGGAAAGACGCAAAAAGCTAGTAGAGGAAGCCAGGAAACAGCTGAGAGTCAAACCAGCCGTGCTGTCATCTGCACCCCTCCCACCTTGCCCTGATGATATCCTTGCTGGATTCCACGCAGAACTGGTGCTGTGGGAGAGACAAGAACAAGAAAATGATCCATTCACCTTTAGTTTTTTCCTACCCAACAGTCTGCGAAGGGTCTTGCCGCTCAAGGTGATGGATGAGGTGATCGCAATTGGTGGCCGGTTGGGACAAAGATGGCTAGAAGAGCAAGAAAAAACCCCGACCTCTTGGGGAACAGAAGCGGCTGATTACTGGCAGAACAAAGTTCTTGAAGTTCCACACACTGTACATGGCTACAAAAGCCAACCCCTGTGGAGGAGGCGAGTATGCAACATCAGTATGCTCGCCTGGATGGTGTTTTGTAACACCCTGCCATTTGAGCAAAACAACCCCACCTACATGGCATACCCTCGAAGGATAGGTGTGGATTTTGATGCCACCCTCCACGGGCGGTACGACTTCCCTATTATTTATAACTCTAATGTAGTATCCTTCAAGCATGCCCTTCTCTTTAACTCCGAAAGCCTAGATGATTCTATGACACGCTTTCTTGTAGATTTCTCCTCATGCCCTGACCCCGCCTTTGTAACCACCTGTAATTACCTTAGGTTACTTAAGCTACTCCTTAAGCAGGACCCGACTCCACAAGAGTATGGCCTACCTCCCCTCTTCTTTGACCCTAACTCTATTGACAGCTGCACCATGGCTCGTCTTATGATGAGGGCTAGTCTCCTCCCCTCTTTTTGCCTAGCCCCCCTAGAAGATATGAATGACATCCAATTAACTAGGTGCAATCACCCTTTCCTCTCCACCACTTCTCTCCACGTCTGCATGAATCTGAAAGGATACATGCAAAGCTATCAATTTTTGAGCAAATCCATCTGACCCCCTTCCCCTCCTCATTCAGATGAAGAAAATTAGGCCTGGCTGTCATTCCACAACTGCAACCAAAAAAAAAAAGAAGGAAAGTCAAAGCAAAGAAAAGAATAACATGAAAGAAAAAGCACACAAGCACTCACTTGCAGAAGCACTTAAACACCACATAGAGCACTATCACTGCACCTAGGGGTTCTCAAGTTAGGCATGCCCGGTGGCTTCGGTCGACCGGCTCCGCTCCTAACCCCCTAGCCCTTTTTGCTTTCCCACTTCATGCTTAGGGCACATCAAGGACAGGACATACCTAGGGAGCTAACACTCGCCTATGGTTAGACCTGTCACCCTAAGCCACTTGCACCGCACGTCCCTTAACACAAATGGGGTCCTCAAGTATGGGACATCACCTAGGCTTGCTTGCGGTTAGACCCACCTCCCCATTCCACTAGCACAAGCACGCTGCACTAACACAGTAAGGTAGACACTCCCCTTAGGAAGAGCACCGCACCTTCTTCTTTCAAGCATCACACCAGCGGCAAACCACCAACTTTGGAGGCCCTCGTCAACCACTCGCTATCCATCTGGATTCGCCGACAAACATCAGCTTCCACACGCACCTGAATCTACATGTGGCCCTTCCCTTTACACCATCATTGCCCAAGTGCCTACTACCCTACAACAACACAGAAGTGCCATGGGACTGGCACCTGTCTCGGAGGGGGGTAATGTTAATCCCAAGTCAAGATGGCGGAAAATGGCAGAAAATGAAGGAAAAAGAGGAAAAAGCATGGAAAAAGAGCAAAGACACGCAGGCAACCTCTAAAAGCTAAGCCGAGACCAAAGGTGCAATTTTAAACGGCCACGTCGGCTAGGTCACATCGGCATCAAGGTAAGCTCACTACACTCATAGGATCGACAGTGCGTCGACTAGGTGAGAGATAGCCATTAGAGCTCGCTTGAAACGCTTAAAGCAATAAGCAGTCCGTGGGTCTTGGCGATTGAGCGTGAGCTCCCACTACAGTGAGGATTACATCAATGGGTTTCAAGAATGGATTGCCCTCTGTATCTATCAATAGAGTGCAAGACAGAGGGTGGGCTGAGTGTGACTAGAGTTTCTTCAATCAATTACCGAGAGGTGAGGATTGAGGGACATTACGACCTTTAGATTCAAGTACGTTCCCGTTTTCCTATGCACCCACGGGCTGGGTTTTTGCCATTAGCACAGGACACATCACTCTGCTCTATACACTGCACTGCAAGGCTCCCTGGCCTTTCTCCTTGCACCTATGCCAAATGGGTTGGATGCACTGATGCACCATGGCATACTCCCTCTACATCATTCCCTTGTCGATTCCTAAACCGGGTGTGAGCTATGGGTTTCATCTTGATTTCCTCGAGTGATATTAGTCATGGGGCGAGTGCCTGCTCTTTCATTCCATTTGAGTGATCGTGAGTTGAGTGCAATATCCCTCGCTATCAATGAATTTCCTGTGATTTCTTCAACCAGCTACCTCCCTGGGTGCTACCGCGTGATCCCTGCCACGAAGGACGAAGGACGTGTGCTGTGAAGATACCTTGTTACCTCCTGCAGCCGACGACACCTCCAGACGCAACCTCGATAGTCGACATTCCTCCTCGGTAATATGGGCCAAGTTTTTCTAACCATACACCTTCTGTTTCTCAGTACTGGTTATTTCTTAAGTGTGGGGACGCCGTGGTTGGTCTGATGTGAGGTATCAAGTCTGTGAAGTTTGGTTTAACCTTCCTGCTAAGGTCTTAAGTGTGGGGACGCGTCCCTGCGCGTTTATGTTGCATACCTCTATGCATATACCCTGTTTTGCTCATGCATCTATGCCATGATTTCATTTTACCCTGATGGGGTCCCTTTCCCACCCTTATGTTCTATTCCACCCTGTTCTAGGGGTTGTTCCTTAACCGTTTGCCCTTATTCTTGGTTTTGCGCTTCTTTCATACGAACGGATCTTACGTTCACCGAAAGCTCAATCTAACCTTGCAGCCCTGTTCATCCCTTCAAATTGCCTATTTTTACTTTTTACCAACCTATGTTTCGACAGACGGTTTTCAAGTTATGAATTTTTGAAGCAATTCTCGTAAAATTTGACAATTTTCCATGTGAACGTATCATTATTGCTTCGGAACCCTGATCTGATGTGTTCGACCTGTCCTACCCCTTCTCCCTGACATTTTTCCTTTTATGTCGCGTCATTTTGATGCACGGTACATTCGTTATTAATTTTTGTGGATTTTCAAATCTTTTTCGTGCCTATTTTTCACATTTTTCCATGTGAATCTGCCCTATTTTCACTGAAATTCTAGTTTGATTTGACAGCCGTGTCTTACTAGCCTTTCCTCCACTTTTTCCTTTTTCCTCTCCCCTCTTCTGACTGTCGGATTTTTAGTTATTAATTTTTTCGAGTGTTTTTTAATGCATTTTTCGTGTTTTTTCCATATGAACCCTTCCTAATTTTCCCCACAATGAGTTTTGATGTGTCAGTCCTGTGAATTCCTTTCTTTCGGACTTTTTTTTTACCGCCTGCTATTTCGACGCACGATTTTTCCCGTATTAATTTTTGAGTCCATTTTTGGGACCATTTTTGGGGTTTTTCCCATATGAACGCATCCTATCTCGATTGGAACTGTGTTTTCTCGTGATAGGGTTATCAGACACATTGTTCTGCACATTTTTTCTTATTTTCGTACTTCATTCCGATGCGCGAATTTTTCGATATTAATGCCCGTATATATTTTTGGGTTTATTTTTTGTGTTTTTCCCATGTGAACACCCTAATTTTGTCTTGAAACCGGTGTTGCATGTTTCCAACATTTTTCTCTCGTTTCCAGGCCCATTTTTTCTTTTTACAAATTTTTGTTTCAACACATGGTTTGGATTTTATTAATTTTTCTTCATTTTTTCTGTTAACCACGTTTTTTACCTCGCGCGTGAACGCACCTGTTTTTGATTTTACATGCCTCGGGACGCCCCGTGGCATCCGTGGCTCACGCATACCCGTCCCTGCCCATTTGACCCCGTCATTGCAAATTTTTTTACCCCTGCCCGCGCATGCGCACGGGCTGGGGATGTGTTCTTCTATTTTATTATTTCTTTTATTTTTACTTTTTTCATTATTTAAAACAAAAAAATACACACACAATTTTTAAAAAACAAAAAAAAAACTAAGAAAAAAGAAGAAGAATAAGAAACAAAAAGAAAGAAAAACAAAAGCGAAAAACAAAAAGGAAAAAACAAATAAAAAGAAGAAAAGAAATTGCATTTTTTAAAAATTTATTTTTTAAAGAAAAAAACAAAAAGAAATTCCTTACCTGTCCATTGCATGTCGTGCCTCTCCCTTCCTGCTCCTTCCTCCATAGCTACCAGCCCCCCCTCCTCTACCTCCCCCTTCCCCTTCTTTCATCCTCTCCCTCCTTCTCTTCTCTCGCCTTCTTCTCTCTCTCCTCTGCAACCTCCTGTTGGCCCGCCGCCCTGCTTCTTCTCCCTCGCCGAACGACCTCACCCCCTACAGCTGCAGTCCTCCCCACCCTTCAGTCTCATCCCCTTGCCTGCGCCTCCACCGCCCCTACCTACAGTTAGCCTGCCGAAGATCGCCCCCTGCCGCCTACAGTCAGCCGCCAGACACCTTGGACGCCACCACCGACTGCGCCCTCCTCAGCCCCACCATTGACTCCACCGCCTGTGCTCTCCTTGGCTGCCACCACCTCGGCCACCACCAATCTCCTTTTCCCTCCTCTTCCCCCTTTTCCTCCCCCCACCACCTCCACGTCTTCCTCCTCCTCCCCCTCCTCCTCTTCCCCCATTTTTTGGAATATTTTTCAGGTGGAAATTTAAACAAACAAAATTACAAAAAATTAAAAATTTGAAAATTCATTCAAACTTATATGAAAAATGGATAAAATTCATTTAAAATTCGTAAAAATCCAAAAAATAATTCAAAAAAAATCCAAAAAATTCCACCCATCCCCCCTACTCTTTTTCCACTACTTTCTCACTTCATAATATTTTCATACAAGGCACAAATATTCTTTGAAAAAAGAAACAAAAAAACCCTAATTTTAATAACATAAATTGTGGATATTTCCTACATGGCTGAAATTTTATTTTTTCCCTTCATCACATATTCATGTGCTATATATCTTGATTTCATCATTATTATTTTTTTTCAAAAAAAACCAAACAAAAAATAAAAACCAAAACAAAAATAAACAACAAATAATAACTATTTTTAAAAAAAAAAAAAACAGATACACCAAACCACACTATAAAACCAAAACAAACACACCTAAAATATAACACAAATAAAATACAAAATTAAAAAATTAAAAATACATTAAAAATCAACAAGCACACTAAGGTGTTTTCTTTTTTGTTTAGTCAGTGGTCTTTGATTTTGTTTGACTGGATTCATTGCTTTTGGGAAACTACTCCGTCTCCCTTCAGGCCATTTCATACACACCCCTACCAGGTATTTATTTTATGAGCTTTATTTATTTTTATTACCCCCTTGATCACAATTAATTGCTAAAATGAACTATTTATTCACCCACATTTTCCATGCGTATTCGTGCTAAACACACAATTTAATAATTTTAAAATCAACCAACCATTCACTTTACACGCGCTACATGCGCTTAAGAGGCGCCTTAATTGTTAATAAAAATGAACCAGCCGTCACGAAGAAGCACGCTCTGGCAAAAAAGTGCTCCACATCACTATTAATTTTTAATTAAGAAATTTGCATTTAGAGACCCAGTCTGGGAATCGTAGTCCAAGTTGCGATAAAGCACCGTTTCACCCTAATAATTTGTAATTAAATTTTTAAGAAGGAACCGCCGTTTTCTTATTAAGGTTTATAACCTAATAAAATGTCACCCATTGTTAATAATTTCTTAAAATGTATCCTTCATTAAACTAATTCCCCATCACTACACTTTTTTCCCTTTTAATAAACACGCTTCGTGGAATGGGCGCATAAAAGTCTTTTAGTTGCCATTGATGGTCAAGGTTATGGGCAAGTCCTGAGGTATATTTTTCTGGTAGTCTGATTTGTCTATGTGTTACGATTATGGGTACGGTGTGTAGTTCTTTCTTTCTTGCCTGATACGGGGATTTGGATGCATGTTTGTTGCATCGCATGAAGTTTTTGGTCACATATGTGTAGAGGTCATGCTGAATTTTTTCTAGGATGTGTATTGTCTGGGGTGGTAAATGGGTTAGTTATGTCTATGTTTATATGAGTGTCCTTCTTTTGGATTGATTCCTTTTTTATAGCCCTTTGGTTATTTTGCACGCATTCTTTGTGAGTGTCTGTGTTGTGGTGTGTGTGTTTTCCATCTAAATGGCGCCTCATGCTCCTCCCCCTATCCAGTATGTCCTCCTGGTCATCAGTAGGGATTATTCTTCCCTACTAGCTTTTGAGCCTATAGTGAATGCCGGCCTCGCGACTTTCGTGGCTGCTTCATTTCCCTTGATTCCAGAAGATCCATCCATGTGTGATGAGTTCCTTGCCTCATACAGCAAGAAGTCGGGACTGGTTCATGATACTTCCATGACATTAACACCCCGAGGTTTAGGGAAGGCTTTGTCTCTTCCTGACAAAGGAGAGGCCTTTGTTACATCTCGCCAACTATTCTCTAACGATGAGATTTTGAAGCTGTTACAGAAACAGACCAAGGAAATTCTGGATGTCAAGAAAGCGATCAACACTTCAGGAGTCTCTTTTTCCATGATCACTGATCCTGTGTGGAAGTTTGTCTGCCAGATTCTCCAAGATAGGTTTATGCCTGCCAAAACACCATCCCGTTACTTGTCCAAAGAGCTCTTTACAACTTCCAAGATGGTGTTAAAAGGAGTAGCTATTGATTGGAGCACTTACCTACTCACAAAGATGAATCAACATTTCGTCAAAGTAACCAGAGGCAATGTCACAAATGTTACCTATGGGTCCTACCTGTATGCTTTCTTGACATACTCAGGCCTAAAAAAGGGTGTGCCTCCTCCTCCTCCATCTGATCCAGTACCTCCCCCTCCACCTTCCGAAGAGTCAGAACCTATTGATATAGAAGATCTGGATTCTCCTCCTCCCCTGGTCATTTAGCGAAAACGCTTGAAGCGTGTAGCAGATAAGGCTCCTTCAGTTCTTCCTTCAGTTACAATTCCTGTTACATCTGGCAATGACCTCCTTGCTTATCTCACTTGTAACAACCTGTTCAGAACACATAGAGAGGGTTCCTTGGACATATCAGTCCCTTCACTGCACAGTTTAATGTCGGGAGATGCCATTCCATTCCTATGTAAAGACATCCAGAGTTCGATTGAACTTTCAGTGACAGCCTATGTTTAACAGTTGTATGGTTCCTTTTATGAAGAACTGATGCAGTCCAAAGACCAGTTGCATAAGGCAACATCAGAGTTAGCCTCTGCTAAAGACACACTGGCAGATCTGTTTAAGCATATGGAACAACAAACCCAAATGATTGAGACCCAAAGAGAAGAGATATCTTCTTTGAAGATTCAGTTAACGGAAGCTCAATCAGAGATCACTAAAATCTCAGAGGAGAAAGAGGGGATATCCAAAGAAGCGCACGAGTTTCAGACTCTTTTAGATGTAAAACTCTCAGCTTTACAGACTGCTCATGACACAGTGGAATCACAAGCTTCCCAAATCAAGCAGTTGCAAGACTAACTGGCACAGTCACGGTCTGTTCCTCCAAACCCTAATGTTCCACTGATCCCTTCTCTCTCAAAGTAGGACTTGGCAGTTCTCTAGAGACAGGCTACCTTGTGTCCTTTATTCCAAGATAAAGTGGAAAGATTACAATCCAAGATGGATCTACTATGGTCTACATTTGAGCATTTCCAAGAATATGTTCCTTCGGACCATTCTTTCTTTGTCCACTATCAATTGTAGAAGTTGGCCTTTTACATGAAGCTTTCAACGATGGATCTTTCTTTTCCAGAGGATGGTTGGAGTGGGGCTTGGTCTCCTGAGTTGCTAACCAAAGTGGTCCATATGGTGGTTGAAGATTCTATGACGACAGATACCATGTTGCTATCATATATATATCTACGGGGAGATCTATTGATTCTAGATGAAGTAGATATGGCCTGGTATGTGGGAGATGTGGTTTTACAAGCTGTTTTGTATGTCAACTATTTGGAGCTGCGAATAGATGACATGTTCCAGAGTTACTCTTCAAAAGTGGCTACTTGCCCTCATAATTCCTGGCACTCAATGATTGATTATGTGGTCCTAAATCAACGACATAACACAGCTTCTACCTATGTACAGAGCACTAACCAACTGAGGGTGGATCTCTTAGCTCACCTTTCCAAAAACCATCCATTTGATTCAACCTTTTTTTATGCCTATCAGAGAATATCTATTTTAGGTCCCTCTGTTCCTAGCCTACTGTACTACCAACAAATGGCTCACCTTTATGATACCTATCTTTCCCTTTATCAAACCAATTCAACAGCAATCTTACCCCTTCTTTTCCAACCTCAATCTTTTCCTCAAATTCCCATATTTACATATTGCTCTTTTATCGAAGATAGAGTATTTTCCCCTTCTCCGCCAGGCCCTTCTCCATCTATCCATGTACCTTCTACCTTTCCTATTTATCAATTAACACCTTTCCTAACTGATTCCCTAAAATTTTCAGCCACTCCTTCTTTAACTTATTCCTCCTTTTATGATTTTGCCTACCCATCTCTTCATCCACTTTTACTTATTCCACTTCCATCTACTGCCACTTCTATTTCTCAACCCCCTCAGTTGGTTAGTGAATATGAAGGGTTTGATCAGTAGATTCCAAGAAGAAGAGGATGGAGGTCGACTGATTCTCTTACAAGACCTCAGATAAACTGGCCAATAATTCCAGGAGATTGGACAACTGCCAGTCAAGCATACCAGAACTACCTTCATTTTGCTCACCAATATTCACAATCTCTAAATCCTTCTGTGAGATTGACAGCTCATTTTGCTTGGTATCTCGCATACATGCATAGGCATTTCCATAATGATCAAAAGGGCATTCCAAAACTTTGTATAAATGTCAATGTGAACATTGACTCCCACCAGTTGGATGTCCTATATTTTCATGCCCTATGTCTCCCTAGCAAATACCTTGTTTTGCTAAAAAGGATGTGCTGCTTGCAGTTTTTTCAAAATCCTCCAAAGACATTTGTAGATGAATCATTCTCCATGGATCGCTTTCGAAACCACCAAGCCTTCAAAAGGGATCATCTTCATTGATGCCTTCGCAATGTATCTTGGATGATTCTTAATGATATATATCTCTTTTTGAAGGTGTCATTCAGATGGTTGTGTTAGTGTTTGTGTGTGTGTTGTAATAATTATATGTGATGAGTTCGTGCTGATTGAGAATCATTTGTTCGAGAGCTCTTTTCAAAAATATTGATGGTGGATGGAAAGCCTATGGTGGAAAGCTGAAGAGAACCTCTTATATCCTTTACAAATTTGTTATGGCTTTTTAAATGATTAATCAGATGAGTTATTGAATAATGGAATTTTTCCTTTAGTAGTATTTTTCTCTCAGATACAGGTAATAAGTTGGGGTCGTGGTTTGGAGAGATTATTGGAGATCCTCCAGAAGAAAAAAATTGTGCTCTTTTAATGAACTTATATACTTCTTTTCCTTAGGTCGCGAGGACGCTTCCTTTCTAAGTGTGGGGATATGTTGAGAGTGGAAAAAGACTGAATTTTTGACTGATTTTTGTTGTTTTTGAGGTCTGAATGATTGATTTTTGATGGATTTAGAGTGATGTATAGTTGTTAATGGAAGTATTTGAGAATATTTTGGATGATATTGATTATGTTTTGGAAGTTCATGATGATTCTTAGTGGAGATATGAAGCTCTGTGATGTTCTGGTAGGTTCTATTGAGGTTCTGATTGGTTCTGTATACCTTCTATATAGCTTTTGTTTTGTTCTGATTATCTTCTGTATGAAGCATGGATTGATAATTGATGAAGATTGAGATCTTTTGAAAGCTTATTGAATAGTTTTTTATAGTTTGGAATGTTTTGAGTATGAGTTATGAGGTTCTGATGACCTTTTGTAACCCTCTGTAGACCTTCTGTAGAGCCTCTGTCTCTGTACTGTAGCTGTTCTGGTGCTGCACTGTAACTATTCTGTAGACCTTCTGTAAGGGTTCTGTAGAATGTATGTGTGACTTTAAGAAAGTTTTATAACCTTTGGAAAGGATGAATCTAAGTTCAAAAGAGCTAAAACAAGTGGAAGAAGCAGCTGCTGAAGACTGAAGAGAAAACTAAGTGACAGTGACAGTAGTGAGCTGTAAAAAGACACTGTAATGGCTCTGGTGACTCTTCATATCAGACATACCTCTTGGGAGGTGCATCCACGACCTAAAAAGGATTATTGATGGTTATTATGAGATTATTGTGGTGAGGAGATGATGTACTATTGATAGAGAGAGAGAGAGAGTCAGAGATAGTCAATTCTATCAAAACAGTGTAACTGTATATGAGAGATTAAGAGAGAAAACTATGAAGACATTGAAGATGAATAATATGTGATTGATTTTCATCCAAATATGATGTATTATTTTTTGTTCTTTATTATATTGATGGATTCTATGAAGATGTTGAAGATTATGGTTGATTCTATCAAATCCGTGGGAGATCTCTACTATGATGCTGCGTGAAAAATTGTTGTTTTCTTTGTTTTGATGATCAGAAGAATGAAATAAAAGCTTGTTGATGTTATAAGATAGATTTCCTTGCAAGAGAATTCCCTTTTCCTTGGTGTTCCTCTTGGGGCTCCATGTTTTGCATGCTTCTACCTTGGTTTCATGTTCATTTTCTGTCATGGGAGGGTTGCTGTCATGATAGTAACGAGATGATTTCTTCAATATATTTGCATTATATATTCCTCTCTCTCCTCATTGATATTTGCAAAAAATATGTTTAAAATGTTTGTTAATCAAGGAGTGGAATCAGATATATGCCTAAGTGGATATAATATGATATAAAAACTTACTTATTTGTTATTAAGTTGGAATATAAATGAGCATGGTAGTTCAATATCTTCATTCTATAATTCCATCCTCACTTGATGTAGCGTACATGATGATCTAACCTTTAGGATTGCAATAATGCCCTCATTGAACCAAACATCAAGATCCACTATAGGATCTTTGCTAACATTATCAAGATTTTGGTTTAAAGAAACGAGACTACCATCCACTATAATAAAAGCTAAGGATGAAATTTTGAGTAGCAACCATATATTTATCGGCTACAAAATCTTGATCTATCTTACATATAATTTTTCCTTCTGTTGATATGATCATGTGTTAGTCTATTCACTGAAAGCATGGCCTTTGATCTTCTTATCTCAGCATTAGAAAATAAATCAACAAATATATTAATAGGCATAAATAAAGTAACTTTGCTTAGCCTACTTGAGATATTAGGTTTTAATGCTCTATCTCAAAAAATATTTTACATCTATAGCCCTCACTAGTAGCTGGACTTGGCAAAGGCCACTCAAAGCTTGAAAAATCTGGCCAAAGGATGGGGCGATATTGATCCCCCCTCCATTGGTTGTGTTGCATGGGGACAATATAAGAATGGTCATAAAAGAATATTCCATTCTTTGCAAGCTATGTCTTCTTTCTACCTTTGTGCATTTCTTCTCCAATCGAACCATGCATAACATCAATAACATCAACAATAGACTCAACCATTTGCCATTCCTCAAGATTAGAGGGGTAGACATCTACAATATAAACAAATTTTATAATAGAAAACCTTAAACCAAGTTCAAGAAAAGAAAGACTTTAAGAATCAAATTTTGTCTTTTCCCACCATGTTCTGCCTGCTGCATGGTGATCCAACTACCTTTGCTAATGATAGTACGAATCCATCTTCCATCTATTTGGAATGAGTTAAACACTAATATGAATGTGATTTGGGAGCGTGGATGCCTTGTTGAAGATCAAAATTCTGTATCCATAGCACAGAGAGAGAGAGAGAGAGAGAGAGAGAGAGAGAGAGAGAGAGAGAGAGAGAGAGAGAGAGGACTAGACTACCACACAAAGGAGGGAAAAACATGAGAAGGATAAAAGAAAGGAGGGAAAAAAATAAGTGCCAAACTTTTTACTAATTTGAATTTACACTAAACTGATCATTATCATTAATCTAGACGTATCATTAAATAAAGGTGGCTGAGAAGACTATATATCATTAATGCAAAGAATATCATAATTACAAATATAAGAGGCTAAATAAATATTAATAATACAAATTCTAATATATATATATGTATGTATGTATGTATGTATGTATGTATGTATGTATGTATGTATGTATGTATGTATATGCGTGTGTGTGTGTGTGTGTGTGTGTGTATGTATAATTTTGCAAAATAAATTTTTACCTTTTTTAAAATAGAAAATCCGTCACGGAGGCTTTGCTCCTGTTGGTCTAGAGCACTCTATCTCTATCTCCTAATAGGCATTTTCGAGACCTCAAAACTCCCCTAATGTCTATGAGAAAAGAGAACCATCGTCATTGACCACTCTTTTTACTACACATAGTTAAAACTCAATTGGAATATCTCCTTGGTGAAAAGTTAGATGATATCCAATGCCTTAAAATTTGTCTTGATAGGAACGAGGCAAACTACCTTGGTCAACAAGTCCATAATGACTAGGATTGAGTTGTAGGCTTCTTGCGCCAATGGCAACTTGACTACAAGGTCCATACCAATGAATTTTCACTTCACCTGTTGGAGTTTATTTGGTATCCTTGTGTGCTCAACCTTGATTCTTATATGGGTTAGACCTTGCATAATATATCCAAGGGTGTCTTCGATCAATCCTTTCTAGTGATAAGTCTTCCTTAGTTAATTCAAGGACTTGAGATAATCTAGGTGTCTAGCTATTGGGCTATCATGAGCTTTGCATAGCAAATATTGTCTTCATATCTTGAGTGCAATAATAACTTTTAACAATATAAATCATGGGTATCATAATTTTTATCATAAGGTTAGAGCTTTCCTAAAGTGTAAGAAATTTACCTTATGTCTTGGATTAGGACTCCTCGAGGACTTGAATGCTTGCACCTATGTTTGCTTCAAAACCCTTAGTGAAATTTGGGAGCTTTAGTATTGGTAGACTCATGAAGCATTCTTTTGATCCATCAAAACTATTTAGTTGTTCTACAATCAAATGATTCAAGTTATCTTCTTTATAAGATCATTCAAGGGAGTAGCTATCAATGCATAATCCATGATGGAAATATGATATTAACCTAGTGAACTTGTCATTAACCTTGGCTTGATTAATTTTAAGCATAAAACGTGTGCTTGTGAAGAGTTTACAAAGCTATTACTAAAGTGACATATATGTTGTCTTGTTTCCATGGAATAAATTCAACTATAATCAATGAGGAAAAATATAAAATCACCCAAATGATGTCTAAAGACATCTGGCATAAGCTTCTTGAAGTTCGGGGAGCCTTTGCTAGTCTAAAATGCATTACGAAAAATATGCAATGGTTGTAACATTCATAAAAGGAATTTTTAAGATGTCTTCATCTTTGATTTCACTCTAGTAGGAAACTAACCTCATATCTGATTTGGTGAATATCATTGAGCTATTTATTCTTGACTACAATTTTCTTCAATCCTATATAATAATTATAGAATCAAAAAGATCCATCCTTCTTTTCTTAAAAAAGAATGGGGTACCCCATGATGTTGCTAGGTGAATGAATCCTTGCTCAAGTAGTTGAAGCATTTGCTCTTTGAGCTTGATTACTTCCTATATTAAATCTTATAAGGTCTCTTAGATATATGTTTGGCTCTTATGGTCAACTTGATCTTATGGTTGATTTGTTGGGTCAGTGGAATCTCTATTAGTTCCCTAAGAAATATATTTCCATACTCATTGAGTGAAGAAGCTTTTTCTCTTACCTTAGGTCTATCTACCTTATTCAATATCACCACACAAACTTGTGGTTCTTTCCTTGGTCCCTTATGAATGTGAATGGCTTGGCTAGTTGAATCATAGGTTTACTTGTTTTTCTTTGGCTCTATATTGAATCTCTCAAAATGTTCCTAAAGGTCACTATGCCCTTTTCATAGTGAATATCAACATCATTCATTGCAAACCAATCCATGCATAGAAGTTTGTAATGACAACACTTGAAGATCTAAAATAGTTGATTGGTTATTCTCCCATATTAAATTTCAATTTACCCACTTTTTTCTTTGAGGATATTCTTATGTTATTTCTTTTCCATTTCTATATCTATTGACATTTTCATTGTTGGCTTCAATTATCATTAAATTCTTCTTGCATAGTTAAGGAAAGTGAAGGAATGAGTGCTACCATATCAGATTTAGAGAGATTATGATTGAATGTCATATTATGAATGTGGATAACTAACAATGGATGATTTGGGCCCATGTTGTCAATTGTTGCACAATGAGTTGAGGCATGCTCTACTTCTCCTCTAAGGTTGGACCTATTCTTATTCTCTAATCACAACAAAGGCTTATTCTCTAGGTGCACAACTACTTCACATCCATTATTTCCATGACCATCATTCCCACATATGTTTTCTTCCACAACTATCTATATTAGATGAGTTTACTCTTCCTTGGGCACTTGGAGGAAGGTCTAAGTTGGTGGTCTTTCTTAATTGGGGCCATTCCACATTGAAGGGGCCCCAATTCACTACATAAAAAGCATTAATTGGACATTTGGGTTTCTCTAGGCTTACAATTTGAAGTAACTTAACCTCTTAATGGCTTGGGTTCAATGTCATAATAATTGACATGGGTCCTTTTTTGAGGTTAGCCACCTTTGTGAAGCATTTTTGGGTTCCTTACCCTTCTTTGATTATCCTTTTTCGTTCTTTAACTAGGGACTTGGTCCAAATAAGAGAATTCTCTAGTGACATTGACCTCATTGCCTCAAGGTGAGCGTCCAAAGAAGGCAAATCAAGCCTAGGAAAATTTGAGTGCATCCTGTTTTTTAAGTTTGATAAGGATGGTGAGGCATGAAAAAAATGATGGTGATATGTGTACACCTCCTATAAATAAGACAATGTACAATGGCATATTAGGCAACAATTGCAAGTTCACTTGCCAATGGTATCACCTCATGAATGAGTACATGTGAAATGAAATGACAACACAATCGTCTTCATTGATCTCATCATAAATGTTATAGAAGACACTACCTCAAACGGGTCTCTAAAAGTTGGCCTAGGCCAAGCAAGCACCTAATGAGCATGACATAAGAAAGATAAAAAGATAAAGTCACTCAGCAACATGGCTAGCACTACTTAGTTGATGGCAACCAACTCAAAGGACAATAAAATAGGAGCATAGGCTTGTAATCATGGACATGTTGGTAGCCTCTATGTTTGATCTGTTATAGATGTAGTCAAGAATTTGAAAAGGGATTGAGTAATGTGACTAGTGTTAATCCTTGGGTCTCTATTTATTTTCTTGGATATTGAAGCTTAATTGCATGAAAGTAGTGTTCCACAAACCAATAATATTTTATTGTATGGTTTGATAAGTAAATGGATGATAACAATGTGCTGATGATAGGTGTCATAATTGATGTTGTGGAAATACTTGAGCTATTGCTAAAATGATATCAATGACATTGATGAAGACACCATGCATTTGCATTTGAAGTGCATGGCCCAAAGTTGTGTAGCTCAACATGCTAGGATAGCTCATCAAAGGCGTGGCAATCGAGCATGTTGGGATTATGCAAGACAATAGTTTTTTATGAAATAGAGACTTCAAGGTAGTGTTTTGAGTAGAATTTTTAAAAGTAGAATATGAGTTAGCAAGTTACATTCAAGTATATGGTCATTAAGTTGACACCACAATGTGACATACAAAACATGAATTATGTGAGAGTGAAACCCATTGAGAAGAGGGTTTATGTGGTCCTACATCTCGTTGCAAGTTGTGGCTTGAACTTGGGACTTATAGATTTTGATTTGCATGAAATCTCAATACCATTTACATAGATGGACGTTTTAGGCTTTTGTGATGCATTGATAACATGTGGATTACACAAATTATATATAAAATGGCCAACTATGTGTCAAATGCAAACATTTGCAAGTCCATTCCTTAAGCATTCGACATATATTGTTCATGATTGGTGCAATAGATGAAAATTCTATACTGACTATTACCTCAAGACAAAATCATGGGGATTATTTCCATTCATTTATTGATTCTTCAAATCACAATGGTTACCAATTGTGTTCTTTAGGACATGACATTGGTTGGATAGATTTGATGCATTATTGAAATGTTTTTCAAAGTATTGATTTAGGGCAATTATGTGCAAATATTGCTTTAAATTAGCATTGTCTTCTTGGTGATTGTGTTTGTCCCACATGCTTTTGGATGCTACCTCCTTTCAAGGATAGCTAAGGATGAATTGTCTCCACAAAGTTATTGTTGGAATCGTGCATAGTCAAGCAATCATATGCTAGTCAAAAAGAGCCTTTAGAGTCCTTGCTGCTTGTTTTTGTATATTATTGAAGAGATGTGATATGCTCCAAATTTTTTTTCTAAAAGATGTTAATAGCATGCCTTTTTTGACATAATATGTGCATTGTGTATAAAGACCATTCTAATGATCACGGATACATGGAGCTCCAAAAGAACTAGAGAAAGAAAGTAATGCACCTCAATATGACACAAATCATTGAAACCATTTGAGGAATGGAATAGTAGAGGTTGCTACATTAATTATTGTAGATACTAGTCAAGTGATTCGATGAGTATACTCGATAAAGCCTAAGCTAGGATCCAACCAACTTAGTGGAGTAGCTCAAAGGGAGTACAATATTGCTCCAAGCATAGAGAGAGAGAGAGAGAGAGAGAGAGAGAGAGAGAGAGAGAGAGAGAGAGAGAGAGAGAGAGAGAGAGAGAGAGAGAGAGAGAGTGTGTGTGTGTGTGTGTGTGTGTGTGTGAATGAGAATTGTATTTCAAGATAATGGTTCACTAAAAGAGATTAAGATGAATATAGTGGCAACTAAAACTTTGTTAATTTTACATTGTAGGTGGAAAGGTTGAAAGAAACGTTTCCTTTTTCCACCTTCCTACAAAGAAATGGGTAGATCCATGCTTAAACAACATGATGAAGGGTTCAACTCCCCTATCCTTTATATTTATTATGCTAATTATTTATTTTTATTGTATTAATTTTGCTATGATAATGATCAATTGATAATTTCTATTTAGGGTATTAATTGACTAATATTAGTTTGATATATTACTTAGTTAATGTTAATTTATGTTAATTTTGTTAATTTTGGTGTATTAAGCATTCATTAATTACTATTGACTTAGTATGTTAATCGATAATTATAAGTATGGTGTATTACCAAATTCTAGTTCATTGTGGTTTGTTAGTTGTTACTTGATTAATATTAATTTGGTGAATTAATTTATGAATGTTGATTTAGTGTATTGATTGGGATGTGTACAATAGATACATGTTGGGCAATGCATGAACAACTAAAGATGGAAAGCGAATGGACAGTTGCTCTATAGAAAAAGTGTCCATCACCGAGTGTCTAAAAGGATGGTGGATGACAAGGACCAATATTCCTATGCCCACAAACAAGGTGCAATCTTGGTGGGTAGTGGTGATGTGTAACTAACCTTCAAAAAATGCAAGATGTGTAGCCATTGCTTTGGTTTGATGATGTAGGAGGAAGGACTTTTCTTTCAATAAAATAAGGCGAGATCTAGCAAATAGAATGGTAAGATTGGGGTTCTACACCCATGTTTATAACAACTTTTAGCTAGTAGCATTCAATAAGTAAAAAACCTTGATACATCTTGATGCATTCCTTCTAGTAGACCTCTTATCACATTGAAAATGATCCTATTGACATTTCTTAATCTAGCAAATTAAAGTATGTATATATAGAATAGTTTGCATGTGAATATATATATGCATATAGACTAGGTTGTAGGGCCATCTCACATTCTACACTAGGCAATAAGGGTGGATGGATGAAAGGAGTATTGCCAATCCTTCTTGACATAATGACCCACGGTCTTACCTTCGATTAGCAATATATGGTGATATTTGTAGCTGCTTGCACAAGTCAACAAGGTGGCATGATGCCTATAAATCCATGGGGGCACTACTTCCCCTTGTTGAGGTGTGGGGCAAAAAGAGAGAGAGAGAGAGAGAGAGAGAGAGAGAGAGAGAGAGAGAGAGAGAGAGAGAGAGAGAGAGCACCTTGGCCCATGCCAAGAGATGGGAAATCCTACTAAGCATAAGATACTGCTAGCGTAGACACCTCAATTGGCCCTATGCATGTTGTTAGGTGCATTCATCCCCACACCTTGCAAGTCACTAGTATGGGCCATTGAACTACAAGCATTGTATTGCTATCAGTATTATGAGTAGAAGTTCGTAGATACCACACCACTGCTAATTGAAACTGCAATCTACTATTATGTGGCCCAAATTATTATACTTGGAATACCAAAAGGCATTCGTAGCAATTTGTGGGTACTGTTTGAGGATTTCTTGCCCTTGTCCATCCTCTTTGAACCTTGATAGCTTCTTTCTATGATCCAAATTTGAATCGTCCTCATCATAATTACTATCAACCTTTGGGCCCATATCCAAATCTCAGTCATTACCCTCAGATTCTCATGATTTTTTAGGGAGTTTGGAAGATTTCTATGACTTCTTACTAGAAGCACCATCAAGGTATGTTTTGCTCTAAGTGCTACCCTAACAAAATGATTTAGATTATGACTAGCTAAATCTCTAGTAGCCAAAGTTGCCCATAAACTGTGAGACAAACGAGAACATAATAGAATGTGGCATTTTGCCAACAAGCTTATTATTGGCAATCCGATCAAACAAAATGTGAAATTGTGCCATATAGGTTTGAACATCTTGATCCCCTTGTTTTAAGCTCCATAATTGCTCCAGCTTTGAGGGTTGGTATGATCATGCTCAAACCAACTTAGAAAATCCTTCTTAACATCCATATAGGTGTTCCATCCTTATTCCTTTGCCAACCATGGAACAACATCCTTCCACGTGGTGATTTTGAACACAATGGCCCATTGGGTCTCATCCACCTAACCAAATAATTGAGCCCATAAGCCACTTCAAATGGTCAAATGTGAGCATCATGATCTTGCTCCATAATACCATAGAATTCAGGAAAGGGAACTTGTGGCCCTCGAAGGGAAAGGAAGAGGGGGTGTGCCATATGGTGGGATAGGCAAAAGCATTACTAAAACAAAGGATGAAAACAATTGCCCAAGAATAATTAATAGTGTAGAAGGGGTGATTGGTGGTTTTAGACTAACTCCGTGAGTGGGAGATTGTGAGTGTGATCAAAGAACTTGTGACTACCCAAAAGAGCCATTAGAATCTGGAGTGCAATCAACAATGCCAAGAGAAGCTATAGTTGTTACAAGCTCTAGTAATGCCAAATATTATCGCTTACACATGGGCTGTCAACCATAGATCGAAGTAAGTGGCACGTATGGCAGACCTTGAGGTCACATATGCATGCATACCCACAGTTGAGGGAAAGATCATCATGGTCGTTAAGTGTAATCCAATATAGATAGAACCAAAAGTCACTATATATTGACTACATCATACCTAAATAGAATGAAGAAGATCTAAACATAGCAAACAAATTATTACATCATAATTTAATGAACATAAAGAATTGGAATGCGAGAATGGAACAATGAACAACATTTCCATTACTATTTTTAGAACATTGCAAATCATGAATCAGGAATACATTAGATAGTACATTGCAAATCTACAAGGACATGACTACAAGACATGATAGTTCATTGCGACCATTTGTTTGGACCACTAGATCATCTAGCAACTAGCACCCAATACTTATTCCTTCTAATATAGAAGGCACAACACACATCTTTTAATAGGCCCCTATAATTAATACTTAATATGCTAGAACCACCCCAAAAGGAATCCACAAAGACCCTTTTATTCCAATTAATTAGGTTGCCTCACACTAGCATTCCATCATTGTTAGCTAATTACTCTTTCTATTTATATTTTGTATTGGAAAATCTCTACTTTAATACATTAGGATTGATAGAAAAGTCCTTCTCCACCTCCTCCCATGCATTGACTTGAAATCCTTCTCCACCTACTCCCATGAATTGTATGCCTAAAGGCAATTATTAGCATGACCTCTTAACGGTTAGCTTCAGAAAGAAATTATTAATGCCTTTTCTCCCTCCAACCTTTCAAAACCTCCCACCACTTAAATAACTCATCTCCAACATTCTTGCTCCCTTCCCACAAAACCCTTGTTTTCTACAACCTTCACTATGCCACCATGGCCAAACGTAGTGGTCTCCCTCCTCCTCCTCCCCCTTGCTCTCTCCCCATCTAGTGGTCATGAAAAACTTTTTTGATAATAGATACAAGGAACTTGAACTCAAACTTTTGGAGGGACTTGTAAAATAAATTACATGTTTTTGTCATGTTTATAGTTAAAAATTTTGCAAATTTTAGTGTTTTTTTATTGTATGGAACCTTCTATAGCACCTTCTATGTTAGGGATCCATTATATGGTGCATCAAATGAACTTGGCCTATAAAGTAATTGATGAGTTTGATAGTGTTGCAAAGGTAGAGCAATTGGTTAATACATTTATTAGTTTCTTTTATAGAAGTTTCAAATGATATTTGATGCTCGAAGAGATGGCAAAGGGTTTAACATAAGGTATAAAATTGTTGAAGAAGATGAGCATAAGGTGGATCAACTTGTACTTGCCAACTAATATATTATTGGATTAGTATCCATTTTTAGTAGGACTCATAAATAAACCTCAAAAGCCAAAGGATGCTGACAAGGCATTAAAGTTGTTAATATCTTTGATAGATTTGAAGACATTTCTTACATTATAAGGTATTTCAATACTCTTTGACTCAACATATTATATATACTATTTCTTTTCTAATCCACTATCTAATAGCTTATATCTTTTTTTTTCAAGAATTGTTTTTCTCCTTGCAAAGATCAATGTCCTTGTGAAGCTTGCTCAAAAGCAAAAAATGTCTATGGTTAAATATAGTAATATTTGAAAGATGATATGTTTATCATTAAATTCTTTTTATGAGATATGAATAGTCCTCTACATGGGGGAGGAATTCAAAAAATGGTATGAGATCTTGGACTTTGAATTAGGATATAATGAAATATTTTTAATAATAGAAAAAAAGATACAATATGCATTAATTTCATTCAAGTTGGTACATCTTTATGTTTCTAGCAAGTGAGTTAGAGAAAGAGTTATTAAAAAAAACAATAAAGGTGAGAACTTTCAATGATATGGTGAGGAGTGTTAAAACTACCTTGGCAAAAGTTGCAAAGTCTATGGCATGTGAAATAAGAAAATGGTTCTTAAGAGATGAAGCATTGTCAACAGTTTATCCACAATTTCGAAATCACCAATAAGACATGCATGTTGTTATAGTAGAGTTCAAGAAAAGAGTCCATGTCCTTAAAGATAACTTTGAAAATTTCATATGAGTACAAGAGTTCAAAAAATCCATCTAGATACTAGATGGGGATGTACTTTTAGAATTGTCGCAATGCTTTGGAGACACTATAAGGCACTAGTTCAATGAACTTAAAGAGCCTATAAAATTAAGTGTTGTTACTTAATTATGGAATAAGTTGAGAGCATAAGTCAAGTTCTCCAAGATTGTATGCTTGGATATTTTATCGAAAAAAGTTTGCCATTATTAGTTTAAAAACAATACATTTAAAGTTCTATTTATTTATGAGTCCCATATGAAGTATTCCCTAGACCGACTAGAAGATTTCCTCTATTTAGATAACAAATCACCTCACTTTCTAAAGTTTAAACTAGAAATTTTGCCACATATTCTATAAAGCAAAATTAGAGATAGGTTCTTAAAGTGAACCCTAATTTTAAGGTTTGATGATTTTCAATTGATATTGGAGCTACACCAACCCATCAAATCTCCACCTTAGATTGAATCTTATGCTCTAGTTCTTGTCCCCTACTATTTCTATACTCTAATACCTAATTAAGATGCAAATGTTGACTCTTTCCGTCTTTTGTTCTTTTTGAAGCTATGCTCCAATTTAAGTACAAACTTTAAAATACCATATTATTCTTGTGCAGTAAGCTTGTATATATGAACCATTGCAAACTCTCATGACTTGTGAGATCCACATAGATGTTAAATGTGTTATATTCAAAGTTAACATTTTAAAAAAATGTTTTAAGATGGGCATTGATACTTCGATATGAATATACTCTCCAAAAATATGTGGAATCATATGATTCATAGTAGACCTAACAATTGAAATTGCAAGGGATCAACCAAATGTGTTTATCTTATCATATTTAAGGTTTTTGAACCATAATCTAAAGAGAGCATAATAACCTTTATGGTTGATACCCATGATATCACAAGTATCTACTATTTTATTTGGTTTTACGCTACTTCTTAAGTCTTTTACCAACTCTTTAAGAGTTAGCCTCTCAAATATAGATTTTCAAGTGTTTGAAGCATCCTCAAAAGGTCTTTTTTATTCCTTGTTTCTTTTAAAAGCTTGATTATCTCCTCATTTTCTTGAAATTTCTTGCCTAATATTTTAGAGACATTTCTTTGCAAGATTATTCTCCTTTACCTTACTCATTCACATAAGTCAATTCTATTTTTTAATGGTATTTTCCTCTCTCTGAATACTATTGGAGTTCATTTAAGCGTATTAATTCTCTTGTAATGTTTAGTTAGGATTTCCTAAAATCTTGATCTTGTTCATCAACTTAGAAACAATTTTTGGTGCAATTATTAATACTTCTTCATTTCATACATTTGTGTCGCGTATGCATAAGATGCAAAATATAACCTCATATGATACCCAAACATTCCATCACAACCATCTCCAACTTATCTTACTAGGTCATGAACATTGAAAAAGAGAGGAGTTTTACCAATAGAATAGTCCTTTGGATATATATTTCCATCCACCCACAAATCTGATAGTAATCTTATACTTGCATGCACATGTGGTTGTGTTACTTGAATATGAATTGGTAAACATTTTAGTGGAATTAAATCAGCTAGGTGATAATGTCACATAGAAGGAAAAGAAGTATAGAAAAGAGAATGTATCTCATGAATGTGGCAAAATAAATGAATGTGAGTTTGGTGCAAAAATCCCAACAGTACAAAATTTCTAAAGTTTTAATAGAAAATGACCAAAAAGGCGATCTCCCAATATGAATTAAAGAATGTAGGCATTTAATGGCTCATCTCGTAAATGAACCAAATATTCTCTCATTTGTCACATTTGAATAACCAATTTTGGAGGGTTTATTCTTTTAAAAATCTATTAATTAGTAAGCATTTCATTTTCTACACTTGCATTCTTTGAATCATTTTTTACCCTAATGCAAATATCAAGCAATGAAAAAATAGCTAGATCAGATTTGATTTGGCATAATAATAATAGTTTGTATCCTTGGCATGGGATATCTTGTCATGTTGTATGTCAAAATAAATATTTTGTTTTCTTAGTAATGTCCAGAGTAGGAAGATGCAAATATCTAGTTAGTATTGCGTGTATATTGAGAAAAGAGTAATTAGAGATAAGACATTCTACAAAGACCAATTTATGGATAGCTAGTTCACCAATATGGACATCACCTTGCTTACAAGTGGAGTTCCATGATATGATGATGAAGCTAGAAAAAGAATTTAAACAATCTAACTTGGTTGTGGATAAAAAAGAACTTTGGTGAGCTTGGAAGACTTGTAGAGGGCACTACAAGACAATAAGATAGCTGGTGAAAAGAAGGACCCATGAACCATTGAGGGTAGCCTCAAGCAAAAGTATTCCAACAATGGAACTAGACAAGTGAGTGGAAAGTGTCAAGGAGTGAGAGATCTATGGTGAATAGCCTATTGGGAGAAAAAGGGAAAGAGATAAGAAATTACAGGAAAGACTAGAGAGAAAAAGGCCCTAGTTGAGGGTGCAAAAAAGGAAAGACTAGAGATAGCTTGTAGAGGAGGGTAGCGAGTCACAAAATGATAGAGCTTGAGACAACTTGTAGAGGAGGTTAGTGAATCACAAAATGATAGGGCACAAAAGGCACTTACTGAAGGAGACACCAATCAACTAGTTTAGAGGAGAGCCACAGGGGGACATCAAGCAATAGTACAACCAATCGACTCACTAAGAAGGATGCCATTAAGCTTCTAATCATTTTAGATGTTGAGTCAGATAGTGCCTAAGGTCTATGGCCTATTGTACAAAACGAAGAAGATCCTAGGATCATAATAAATGTTATGTATTCCAAGGCTATCTAGGATCGTAATAAATGTTATGTATTCCAAGGTTATCTAGCCACTTCACGGTGAGTTGGGTAGTGCCCAAGAGATGAACCTTGCCACAAACACTAAGGAAGTCTACATTATTGATGGTTAGGTAAAAATTTGCTAGAAAAAAGATGTACAAAGTGAGATGTGTAGTGCCTAAGGGATGGATCCTCAAGGTAGCCACCATTTTGAACATTCCTACATTTATACATGCCCCTATAAACAAATTTCCTAAAAATGTCATTTTTATTGAATGGTTTATGTATTTAATGTTGCTTGGTATTCAATGGTTAGTGTTTGAACTTTGAAGTGATTGTTGATGACAAAGCTACATAAGAGCTTATCATTGTTGTTGTTTCTACACTTTGACTAGTGTTTTTCTTGTTAGATAAGCATTACTAGTCATTAATGTTGGGTTGGAGGTTGTAGAAGATGAAACAGTCATTGCTCAGGGATACATGATGGTCTAAGATTCTCCACATCTTTTGTTCGTACAATGGAAAGGGTAGTTCACACTAACATCATTACATGAGCATATTTCAAATTAATTGCTAGGTCACAATCAAGCAAGACATCTCTTATTGAATGTCATCCAAAGAATGAAGTAGAGAGGCTTATTTAAGTTTCAAGATTGCCTCTCCTTATTTATAAAACAACAAAGCTTGGATTTACAAGAAATGCCTAAATAAAATGGTTAGTTGCACCAAATGCACACACTAATCCATAGCATAAATCAAAGGTTGGGTATTAAAGAAACCTTTTTAATGCTATATTAAATATAAAAGGCCAACATAAGATGACCACACACACACACACAACGTTTAACTACATGAGATAGGTAAGCATTAAGCTTAGAGTACATACAATAATCACACAACCATGCAAGCAAATGCAATTAGTTGGTGTCATGCATGTAAGTGCACAACAACCTTGTGAGGTCCAAAGCACCCATAATTGGACCAATAACACTCAATAATGCACACACCAAGGTTACCTCAACAAAATTGGATTAATAAAATCCAATTAACAAGATTAAATAGTCGTAGAATATATGAAGCACCCAAAAAAAAAATCCTCAAGCAATGTACAATTGTGAAAACTTAAGCTATGAGTAAAAAGTAAATTAAAGGCTTGCTATAGATAGCCCTTCAACCACAGTCTTAAAAGGCATGGAAGACCATTAGGATCACATAAGGAATGGAAAAGGAGAGGGAGAGAGAGAGAGAGAGGGGGGAGGACAAATCAATAGCATCCCATCATAACATTCTTCACAAATGCTTTGAGAAATTGAGAGGGCATGGGATACCACTAAAACCCTTTTAAGTATCAACAAAAGTTAGGTCTAAAGGGTTAGAAACTTATGCCAAAAATTCGAAAGAGACAATTAGAGCTTGTTCTTATGCATGTAATGCAAAACAATGGCAACAAAGTGATTACCAGTTTTACCAATATTGTAGATGTGTTAAATGTAGTGTTCCAATTGCTTTAAATAATGATGCCAGGAGGCATATTCCACGGTGGATTCCGTGAGGTTTTACGGTGGATTCCGTAAACTTAGATGACCGGGGCTCATACGCAAAGAGGATTCTTTGTGCGAGAAGTTGATGGGGACGCCTGTCCTTTTCGGGCGTTTCATTAATTTAGTGTGTACATGGGTGATTCCATAGCGGGTGATTCCGCAAAATGCATATTAAATTAATAAACGTTTATGAGTTTAGAGTGCGCACTCGTAATAAATTAAGGTTAGGATTTATTTCTAACCAGTTGATTTATTTATGTAGCTGAAGACTGCTAGGTATTCACTTTTGTCGGTTTAATTGTGTTATTTTACTAACGATTGTGAATGCTTCAGTTGATGTGTAGAGATAGCAGCAGTGGCGGAGGAAAGCATTGGAGTCTAGCGGGTTTTCGACTCTTGGACTAGATTTTGATAGGCGCCACGCCTATATTTTGTTATGTCTATTGAGATATCGATTATTTATTATTATTTTGTATGCGCTTATGCGCCTGGATATGTTATTTCTATTTGGACATTGAGATTGGGCGTGCCAGACACTATGGGCACCGTCCATTAGCTTTATTTTACTATTTTTGTAGAAAGCAAACTCAAAAGCTAAAAGCTTGTCATATTTTTGTAATTGGGCTATTATTGAGCATGAAGATTGGAAATATACATAAAATACATGCTTTGTGAAGCGCTCACACAAGGCATGGGGGAGATTGAACCCAATTTGTCTCTTGCCTCATGTCGTGCTTGCTTTTACATGGGTTTTTGTGCTAAAAAGTAGAGTACTTTGTTCTTGGGGACCTTCCGGGATTCACCACGTGAGCTATCTGCGACCGATCTGCGCACCAAATAATCCACCATCATCCCATACCTAAGAGGGACCATGAATATGTGGCAACATCAAAGGAACCACCACCCATCATAAATGCGGGCCCCCAAGATATCCACCATGATTATTTACACAACAATTTGAAAGCTATAGTAAGTCCATCTTTAACACGGGTAGGTTATCATTCAAGTATGAAATAATAAGTCCCCCAATGCTTGGCCTTTTCAAAAACTATTGTTTGCAAACCTCTATAACAATAGTTGCAATTGCAAGTAGGCATTGTGTGCATAATTGTTAGAGTAGAGAATAGGTCCAACATGGGAAAGAACGATGTTCAAGAAGTGGGTCAATTACTAGTTATATGGCTACAACTTTAATGCATTTAAAGGGGATATTATCTTTTTTGTCCTATTTTCTATGTAAGTCCCTTTTTCTCATAAGTTTGAATACCAAGTGCACTAGATGGGCATGTAATTGTCATGTTAAGTGAGTAGAATTAAGATATGAAATGCCCACTATTCTTAACGTACAAAGAATTGGCATGTTTGAATACTAAGTGCACTAGGTGGGCATGTAATTGTCATCTTAAGTGAGTAGAATTGGCATATGAAATATGAAATGCACAGTATTCTTAAAGTAGAAATGATTTATTCTTAAAGTAGAAAGAATCATCAGAAAAGTCAAATTGTAGTGGGACATTGGGATACATGGTGACAATAATGGGTCAACTTGTCCAAATAAAATTATAAGGTTGGGCATGTTGATTAAGAGGAGGTCATCATAGAATCTAAAGGTAAGTGAAAAATGTTTAGAAATGTCAAATTACTTTGCTAACACAAATCTTTTTGCAAAAAATCAAATTTGAAAAAGAAGAAGAGATATAGGTTGCACGATAATGAAGAATAGCTAAAACCCATTGGAATACCCCTACACTACCTTTTTCAAAATCCAAGAAGTGTGATGTAGGTATTTTCTATAATCTAGGAATAGAGTTGGGAGAACTCCATCGACATATATGAACATTGGTCTTTATTTAACATGCATTCCACAAAATGCCATTGTATTGTTATTGCGAATATATGTATTATGCCTACATTTTTTTAACAGTACTAGGTTCCATGTCTAAGGTGCATTTTCTGAGTATACATGCCATGCATGAGCAACTAGGCAATCACATGCCATGATCCCCTATGTCCAAAAACATAGGATATTATGTTCATGATATTATGAACATTTGTAGTTGAAATAGATTACCCTTTCATATTTTCCAACTATTTGTAATATCTCCGCACAATAAAAGTTAGTTGGTTAGTTTAAAAGTTAGTTAGTCAATTAATAAGTTAGTAAGATTACTAACTAAAGACTAACTAAGGTAAAAACTAACTAACATTAATTATTATTTAATTTAAAATATTTATTTAGAAAAATCAAGAGTCGTAAATTTGATATTTTTCTCAAATTGGCAAGGACCGTAGCCACCCTTCACGTAAATTACAACGTGAACGAAACTTATAAGTTATATTAATCAATAGGATAATGTGTATAGTTTGGATGGTCCAAAAATATTAGAATTTGGGCAAAACTAGTATATTTTAGATATTATCCTAAAAAAAGATATGGAGATTTTTAGAACTGGATTTCATTTAAAAGAAAAGACAAGTGATATTTTAGTTAGTTTGGAGATTTTATAAAAAGAAAAAAAAAGAGAGGATTTGCGAAATCGCGCGCGCCGCGATCACAGTACACAGGCAGTGGACAGCACTTTGAACACAGAAAAGAAGGAGTGAACTAAGAGCTTTCTAATCAAGTGTCTTGGAGTTTTACCCCCCTTTCGGAGCCAATGGAACCATCAAATTTATGATCTGAGCATCAGATCACTGATCTTTCCAAGATCCCCCTCCACAAAGAACTCCACTTCTCAACCACAAGCCCTCTTCTCTAATTCACTATAAATATGAGGCATGGGAGAGGCATAAAAAGGCATAAGGAGACCTCGAGAGGTTGCGAGAGAGAGGTAGAGAGAAGGATACCCCTCCAAGAGATTGTGAGTGAGAGCTTGAGAGAGAGAGAGAGAGAAGAGTCACCCCGAGAGGCTACAAGGAAGAGAATTAGCTCAATTCCCTCTATCTCGATCCTCGACTTAACCATCTTCTCTTATGCTCTCCCATATTGAATCTATTCTACCTTCTTAATCTCTTGAGTCTACTTGTGGATGATGGCCTCCAAGCAAAGAATGTCGCGTGCGGATGATAATCCTGCAACCAGTAACAAGGCTTCGAGCAAAGGCATCACCGTCAATCCAACTGCGGTTCCGGTCGTAAGTAATGTATTTTCAAATTGATAGATACTTGCTTTGATTCTCGTATGAGATACGTTAGGCCCCATACTACGATGCACGAGAATAGGTCATGGAAAATGATAAATTTCATCTCACCTACTCGGAAGATGGAGTTTGCGAAGTGCATATATCAAGGGAAGATAATTGCACCTAGTTACATATGACTTATTTGCTAGTAGAGCAATTACAAGGAAGAATTAGTCAAGCGTTATGAATGGCATAGTCGTAAAAAAGAACGACATTAAAAGATTGGGCATACAAGTGCTAGATTAAAGTATAGTCAAGGGTTATAAATAGAATAATTACTAAAAGAATATGACATTGAGAATCATGAATAGAAAGTACTAGTTTAAAGTTAGATACTTCAAAAGTACTTAGCCTAAGAGCCCGAATATTAAGAAAAACTAGATTCTAGCTCAATGCATGGCCTATTGGAGTCTAATTACTTGAGATCATCTTGCACTTATCTTATTAAGTATTCACACGTTATGCCTATAACATGTTTGATATATGAGGATAATTTTCTAATTGCCTCATGACTTAACTAAGAGCTAGTACAAGAAATTGATCATAAGGGTTAAAACTAGGATGTCTTGAGATCCGTTGAATAATGATGACTTTTGCCAATCCAAATCCAGGGTTGGGTTACAAATCAAGGTAAGTGACCTATAGAACTTACATCATGAATAGTGTTTGAACCCTTAACCTATGCCCTAGCCGAAGGAAGGAAGTGTTAAGAACATTTTTGCATAGTATTGCTCTTAGATCCCAAGGGGGAGAGCAAATATGCAATGGAAAATATTATATCATCTACTCTTGCATTGTTTTGGAAAGAATGCAATTGGTTTTGTTGATTGATCGAGCAACATCCTAAAATGCTTTTATATTCAACTGGTTGTTAGTTGTTGTTTGGATGATTATTCCAAGTGCTTGTGATTTATGGTAAATGCATGGCAAGGGTCTGTGATGACAAGTTGCCATGGGAATAAATGAATGTTTTCTTGGAAAATGATATTAGGCAGAATGCCTTGTTTGTGCTTGATTCTTAAAGGATTTAATTAAGGAATGATATATTATACGGGTGGATCACCTCCATGGTCGCACCGCGTATTAACCCGAGAGGGCATTGCTCGATTCATGGGCCGAAGGTCGAGTGGTGAAAAGGCCAACCACGTGAATGATGTTTCTCTCCTAGACAGCTTGCGGGTCAGTTGGAGCTCTGGATACCCCTTGCTAGGTCTAGAATGGAGTTGAAGACCTCCGTGGCCCCCAACATTTGGGCATGTTGGGAGATCCTATTCTAGATAAAGGATTGAGTTTGTGGTGCCATGTGAATTGGACCAGTTACTTCTGCAGGGCAGAAGGGATACTTCTATTGGACAGAAGCGATACATAATTTCTCCTGTATGGGCGGGAGACAAAGATTAACTTGAAGATAAGTTAAGGAACTTGTTTGATCTTGTTTGTCAATAGATTGCTTACTCTGTTTTCGTGTCTGTGCTATAAGTTATGCGAACGAATCCTGTTCCCTAAAAGGCTTAATTAATGAAGCTGGTTTTAAGTGTCACACATAAATGTGGTAGGACCTAATTAGAAAACTAAAGCTATTAAGGGAAGTGGGTGGGCGAAACCCCTGACGGGTCTGTCCTACGGCAGGGTGGTCCCAGAGAACTGGGAGGCTTCTCGTAAGTTTATAACGTCATTTGACTTTTAGGTATTGTTAGGTTAGAACCCGATTCATGTCATTTTAGGGGACCGGAATGGGAATATGCCCTATGGGCAGAGAGGTTGAGCAGCGCATCCCTCTCGTTTTCCATTCTCTTTGAACCAAGTGCGGCATGGGTCTACTTCGGATTGGGTATCTCTACGTAAAGTAGGATGTCCAAAACCCGACGCTAGAATGCTAACAGGAGACCTTGACAACTAGGAACACGAATTTCAGGTCGATCCTAGTGGGTTCGGTCGTGAACGTTCCGTTGTGAGGTGGATTCGAGAAACCCTAGGCGACAAAACTCGAAACATTCCTTGGGAGTGCCGGGTAGCGACGCTTAGATTTGTTTCTCGATAGACTGCTAAAAGAGTGCCTGGAAAGCCGATGGGCGGGCAACTCACACTATTGCACATGCACTTGACATGTATTGTATGCTAAACACTTTAAATACACTATTGTGCATCTACATGACATACATGAAGATATGGTATGCCCATACACCTCCACATGCTAATACATAGACATGGCATGGTTTATGCAAGGATATTTCAACATATTATTGCTACTTTGAGTGCCTAATTCCTCACTCTAGCCCTACATAGCCACGCTTTGTAATTACCCATGTACCTTTTGTAGCAACCTATGAATATAACACTTAGTTATAACTGATGACCCTTATATAAAGGATGGTCCACTCATCTATCTCTTCCTCCCCAACCTATTTATATACCCTTGATGTCTTCCAAATATCAGAGCTTCTATGCTTTTACTTGTTTTGTTGATAGCTTCCACCAAGGACACTACTCTTAATCTACAATAGCAAACCTCCAACAATATACTTGACATGGACTCCACAAAGGTGATCGTGTATATGGGCGAAAAGGGATGGCAACCAATAGTTAACTTTGACACTTGTGATGCAAGTTTGTTTATAGTCCTTACTAATACATGGCCATGTTTGGATTGTGTGTACCAATTTGCTTCACTACCCCTATCCTGACGTGCTTTCTTGGAATCTTAGTCTTTGTATATTGCTCAATATTTCTAATTCAAAATTCTTTGCAAACTCTTGTGCACTCTCTTTCCTTTCGATGTTCATATTTCGAGTCATTAAAATATTGTTGGCAAGGTATATGATAATATGATGAAATAATGTCAAGTATGTTAATCGAATGTATGAAACCTCACTGTACATTTTGCTATTGATTCAATAAATGTCTCTTGGTAACACACACATACACACGCAGAGAGAGAGAGAGAGAGAGAGAGAGAGAGAGAATCACATTCTCACATACACACACACACATGTATGTATATATGTATGTATGTATGGTATATGTTTGAAAAAAGTTGCCAAGTTCAGGAAAGATTTCATGGCTCAAAATGACATTTGAGAACCTCTCTTTAATGATATAATAAAGAAAATGATGTCACCCTTTGGCCAACTCTCCTCTATTTTCAATGCCTATGTGATGTAATCATGACTCATGCATCTCTCACATGAGAATGGTCAAAAAGTTGGACATTTATTGAGGTGCCATTCATGTGCGAAGAGCCTGTAGAGACAAGCTCTTGTTTTGAGTTTTTAAAGATGTTCGATCAATTATGATAAGATTAATAAGAGTGTCTTCAGGTCGACTTAAGTTCTAATTGTACAAACTTTCTTTAAGTTTTTTAAGGAAGAAATAAAATCCAAGTACGTGTATTAGTAGACGTCTGCTTTTGTAGGGTCTGGAGAATGATCCGCTGCTTTTGGAATCTAACTCCCAGTTTCTGCGCACGTGTCTTATTGTGGGGTTGGCTGTGGCTGTCTGTGTGTGCAGCAATCCTGCATGCGCGCTGACCAGGCACAGACTTCGATCCAGCGTGCTGCTTCGCTGCTTTGCCGCTTTGCTGCAGTGCCCTCAGTCTCTTGCTCCGGTATGGTTTCTCTCCCTTTTGGAAGCTCCTGATTATCTCAAGGTTGCGTAGACAAGGGAACCGTAGACAAGGCCAGATAATCAATGCAATCTGCTACAGAGGTAGGTGATTCTTTGAGGCGTAGTTATGGGAAACGGGCAAACAGAAAGAGAAGAATGAACGACAAAATTTTGCATTTTCAGGGAGTTTTCAGTAACTACAGGGATGACAAAGGCACGAACAGAATCGGGAACAGAAACGGAAATGGAAACATTCAAACCGCAAAATAGTTGAGTTTCAGGACATTTCCAGTAATTATGCTTTGAGCGCATGTTTACCAAACAAGAGACTCCCAAGTGACTACTTACAGGAAGAGGTGCGTTTTGGGGCACGGATCTGGTCTGTCCTGGGAGCTGATTTGAGACTGGAAGTGGTAGAAAAGGAACGGTTATGGGCTGATCCTGGCATATAGGGTTGAGTAAAAGGACGTTGAAGTCAGATGGGATGTTCGAACATCGACATTAGTGGGCTGTAGGCAAATGCATTAGAATGCTTTAGAGCACATGGCCCAAGGATAGCATGGCATGGCTTAAGTTGTCAGAGAGTATGTCTGCGTGGGGAAAAAAACTTGCTTACTCAAAAGCCTCTTACACCAGAGAAGCAGAAACAGTTGAGTGTGTTTAAGTTTCATTTGGCAAGCAGGAGTTGTGATGCATGTGAGTTTAAGTTTCATTTGGCAAGCACTTCCTATATATGAACCACTACCCTCTAAGGTCAGAGAGGACAAGACAAATAGGGGTATTCTCGAGGCTTTACACATCCTCAACATGTATGCGGAAGTTTTGAAGCGAGTCTGAACGAAAAGGAGCCTGATTTTTTAGAGCTTGCAGATGCTCAAGGAGTGTGTATTGTGAAGTTCTTTAATTGTTCCATCCTGTTCATTTATTTCAATTCTATGATTCCCACTTTTCTTGGGTCTGTTTGCATAGTTTATTGCAAGCAGAAATTGGTCCGTCATGCACCTATTTAACCAAAGGCCAAAATCAGGCAAAGAGTTGAAGTGTTTTTTGGGGTTCTTCGTAGCAAGCAGGGGTGTATTGGATTTGTTGCTTAAGCTGTTTCATCCAGCCTCTCATGGACAAAAGTGTGCGCCAGAATAAAAAAGTACTAGTGTGCATCTGTGTATCTATTTGCCAAAAGGCTATCTCTAGCACTAAAGCCAAAGTGTTAGATGTTGATGCACATTTTCTTTATGACTATGCAAGGTTGATTTGCCATTTAGTTCTGTTTGTCTGTAACATTATATGCTTGGAAAATCATATGGCTAAAGTGGCTCAAATGCATACAAAACTCTTGACACAAATGGTCAGATTTTGATTAACACGGGAAGTAAAAACATAGCAATAATAATGTCATTGATACGTTCTTGCAGAAGTGGAATGTTTCATTGTGTAAAGGGAATTGATGCTACGTCTATTACTTGGAAGAAAGGCTTAGCTTCAACCCAGTCATTAGAATAGAGTAAGACATGACTTAACCATTGCCTCGCCCTTGTTGCTAGTCTTAAGTGCTGCCATTGCCACCCCTGTTCGCAGCCACTCTCCCTCCCACTGCCCACTGTGGCAGCATGCTGCCTGCCATGCCCCCTCCTCTGCTGTCCCAAGCTGCATATCCCCTCCTCGGCCCTCTTCTCAGTTGTATTTCTTGACACTCTCTTTCTTTGCAGCAAGTTTCTTCAGGTAATCAAACACACACCCCAGGTTTGGGATATGGACTAAAGCACAGGCAATGGAAACCTTTGGTCCAACATATTGGTCTATCTATTGTCTTGTCTCTGATTCTCTTAGAAAGGCCAACTCTGATTGGTACAGTCAAGGGGACATAGTTAAGGGAAATGGGGAAACGGAAACTGCAATTTTCGAGGAGGGGGAAACGGAAATGCCACATCATCAGGAGTGCACAGAGAGAGAGAGAGAGAGAGAGAGAGAGAGAGAGAGAGAGAGAGGTTAGAGCCTAGGTGTTTAGAAGTTACAATATAGATTACAAGTTTCATACTCAAAATCAAAGCTTTCTAATTTCCAAGTTTTGAAAGAGTTCTACAGAAGGCATAAGCTAAAAGGAGCTTCCTGATGCGTACAAGGATATATTGAAACATAATTCATATGCTAATTGCAAAGAAGAAACAATTCTAAATAAGTGCATAATGCAAAAAGAAAATTATTGATAACTAATTATCATCTCATAGTTCTCTTCCTCTCCGTTTCCCTCTTCCTCATCCATTTCACAATCTTTAGTTGCTGTAGGTAGATCCTCTTCATCCTCCTCCTCCTCATCACGAGCATCTTGCACAAACCCAAAATCGTGCTCACTTTTACGAAAGCTTATATACACGTCTCGAGAATACTCTGACTTCATTTTTGTCAACAAACATAAGCGATTCCTTTTCTTTGTGTGGATGTGACTAAAGGTGCTCCAAAGCCTCTCTAGTGTTGATGATGAGCAAACTTGGCTAAGAATCTTGATAGCCAAGTTTTGAAGCTTAGGTGAGTCTGCTCCATAGTCTTCCCACCAAGTCATAGCAGCACCATGGAATTTGCCAAATAAATACAAAATTGAGAAAAGAATCCCTTATTGATTCAAATTATAATACTAAAGAATGGCCGCATAAAGATTTTAAAAATGTAGGTGAGATTACCTATCACATTGAGCATCAGGCCACCCAAAAACTCCCTCCTGATTATGAAAGTTTACAAGTTGATCTTTCACTAATCTACGTTCCTCTGGAGTAGGAATCAACTTCTGAAGAGTTGAATTCCAACCTTACACCACCTCTGCATCTGCTTGAAGAACTTTTTCCCTTGTGTTGGAACTCAGGATCCAATGCATAAGCTGCACAATGTAATGGAGAGTACTATTGATTCCACCTACTTACTGCAAGCTCTTCAATCTCTTGCAATCTAGCATTATCTGTCTCAATGGATTGGATGTTTTCTATCATATGATCCATTGCCTCATAAATCTTCCCAAGATAGGAAACATCACTATCCACATGACACAACGATTTCACAATGGGCAAGCATAGAAGAAGTAAACGTTTCACCTCTGGCCAATAATCCTCTTGGATGATGGTGGTATATAGCACAATGGTGCCATAGCTGTGTGAGAAGTAGGCCAACCCTCCCATTTTGGACTAGCCACCATTTGCTTCAATGCCAGTTGCATGTTGCACAAATGGCAAATCATTAAAAAGCTACATGCAAATCTGGTCTTTGCATACAACATCTCTTTTTTTTGCAAACTTCTTGTATAATGCCAATGAGAAATGGTGACGAGTGATGAATGTCATTATTTCCTTACCTATAGTGATAATGGTTTTTACCTATGGCAAAGCACCAATGTCCTTTAACAAATTGTTGAGACAATGTGCCATGTATGGACTCCATGTGATAGGAGGATACTTGCTCTTCAATAAGCCACCTGCTACTCTATTGGTGGCCTCTCCATTTGATACAAATTGAACAACATTTTGTGGTCCCACATATTCCACAGCCTCACTCAGCTCGCATAAGACATGAGCTGTCTTCTGTCGTGGACACACTCTATGGACTTAATGTAAAGTGCTTGGCCATGACAAGCTCCAAGCACTCCCTCCAAAGAATGACTGCACACATTTGTCCATCCATCACCTAGCAATGATATGCTCCACCTTTGCTTTATTGGTTGTATGGCCTCTTTAATTCTCAAGGGCTCATCCTCAAGAAGCTTTTCCCGCAGGCCATCATATGCGGGTGGTGTAGGTGGGCCCAAATTGAGCAATCTCTCTCACCATCTCCTTAAAGAACGGAGATGGCACAACATTAAAAGGAATCCCACAAGAATAAAAAAGATGGGCTACTGCTGCATCCACTTGGGCCTTGCGTTGGGGATGCCAAGAAGTAAACAAAGTATTTTGTTTACCTCGAGAGGCTGGTTGAGAAGATGTTGCAGTTCCATGTATATTAAAAGCACCTCCACTAGAGAAAGAAGATTGGCTTCCTCCGTCTCCATGTGCATGAGGTTCAGAGGTTGCGTTGGTGGGTTGCCTTGATGTTGGAATAGCAAAGGGATTGCTAGGAGTCCTCGATTCTTGAAACATTCTGTGCTCTTTGTCCATTTAGAACCGCTCCTGCATAGGGATATTGGCGCAAGCCTTAATCCCAGTTCCACTGAGACCAAGTAGATGGGCACCCTTTCTACTCATCCACCTTTTTCAATGCCATTGTAATGGGACATCCACCATCTAGCACCACCTTTCTTATTATTGTATTTGCATAAGATCTTCACTTGATCCCACCAATATTTGGCTTGGGTTCTCTCCTTCTTCGTGCTAGTTTCATTGAGAAAGGCTTCAGCAGCTTCAGGATTCATATTTTGAGAGGAAGAGAAAGCTTTGGGCTGAGAGAGGGAGAGAGAGGTGGATGCTTAGCTTGATGGTTGATTTGGATATTCTAGCCTTGGGTGGCATGGTGCAAAGCTGAAGTGCATATTTATAATGTTTCTAGACCTAGTTGTTACCCCTTACTCCATTATTTTTAAAACTTTATGACAGATTTGATTATTGACTGTGGTATAATAATTACTTTATTTCTATGATTAAAATATGTTAGAAAGAGAAAGAGAGGTCTGCAGATGGACTTGGAGATAGAGAGAGAGAGAGAGAGAGAGAGAGAGAGAGAGAGAGAGAGAGTTGCTCTCTACGGAGGACTTCCGTCCTTGGCATATGGCAATTTCCTCCGCATCCTTGCCATGAAATTGTAACTTGTAGTACTTAGCACCTCTTCACATGATGGCTTGGATTGTCGTCATGTATCTTGTAATCAAGTAATCTTGTATTTTTTTCGTAATTAATACAATTACCTTTTACGGAAAAAAAAAAAAAAGAGAGAGAGTTGCTAGTGGTAGTTCTAGGTCTGTTTTAAGTTCCTAGCTCATAATTGAAGTTAGGCAGTCCTAGGTCTGTTTTCACTGTTCAGCTCATAACTGGAGCTTGTTGGGAAGCAGATTGTCAGTCTGTGGTGTGGTAGAGAGAGAGAGAGAGAGAGAGAGAGAGAGAGAGAGATGCTAATAAGAGAACTTTGTTGGCACGTGGAGTCTAGACTGCTGTATAGAGGTGAGACAGAGAGCTATTGATGCAGTTTTGGCTGAGTGACAGATTGTTTCTTTAAAATTTAGAGAGAGAGAGAGAGAGAGAGAGAGAGAGAGAGAGAGAGAGAGAGAGAGAGAGAGAGAGAGGATCTGGATTCTGTTACGAAGCCTAGGCCCTGGACTTTGGAGCATCACGACTATCACGATTGATTCGTGAAAGAAATGAATTGATCTCGATATCTTTGAATACATTTGGAGCTGGGTCGTGCCACGCAGCCCCTTTAAAATGAAACTTAAAAACGTGGACTATTAAATGTTTAAACTTTATTATTAATAATGTTCAAGATTAAAAACGAAACATTAAAACGTTTACTATAAAAAAACGTTTGGACAACATGACTACAACAAAATGTAGTTAAAAACGAAACATTAAAACATTTATTATTGAAACATTTGGACGTCATGATTAAAATAAAACATAGAGACTAAGCGAGACATTTAGATGAAACATTCAAAACAAGACATAAATAACTGTGATTATGGTATTTCTAAAAGCAAGCCAATTAACCAAAAACCTTTCACTTGTGTGGGGAAATGCGGCAGTCTGTTCCTAAGGCGAAACGCCATGTGGCAGCTATTTTCCAAAAGGGGAAATGTATTGGCTGGGGAAACACGTTTCAGGCCCGGCTCTCTCTGTCTCGGCATTTCAACTTCTCCCAAGGGGCGTTTCGGGGTGTTTCCCACTTCTATGGAAGGGGGGAGGAGACTTAAAAACAACAGTTTTTCACAAAATTGTGGGACACTCCCCTCTCACACTCAGCTTTATAATTGGCTTCATGGCCATGCTGATGGAGAGTGAAAATTTTTATGATCAGGCTCATCGCCGTTTTGTTAGAAATATGTATGCAACTCTATAAAGTCCTTTTGGGATTCCTTTGGTGAGGTGCTCAAGCAAGTCTTCTCAACTTTTGCTATATCAGAGTCATGTACCACAAATAGCCTATATAAGGTGCCAAGAAACCCTATTTGGCATCTCAAACACGTGATGCTTATATGCTAGAGTTCACATAGAGAACACATAGTACAAACAACATGCATCTATCAAATGAAATTGGAAATGAAGAATGGAACGAGACTCGTTGAACAAACAAGGTATATGGAGGTATGTGATACAAGGGATGCTCAAGGAGCGAAAGGCTTTCCAACAGCCATTGTCTCTCCAGGGAATGGGCTGAGGGATGTGGAAGGAGTATGCCGTAGTCTAATAGATCGCAAGCGCAGCGAACCAAACTTGATGCCGAATGGAGAAGTAGATGGTTTTAAAGCAGCATGTTAATAAGGAGCAGCTGAATGCAGCAGTTCCAGAGGCTGTAGATGTCACTGAGACTGAGGAAGAGCACTGGAGATTGAAAACATAGCAGCTCTTTGATGGATTGAGGATGCTGAGTCCAGAATGCAGCTCTGGATGACGATGAACTGGTGGCATGGTAGTAGGAAGCTGCAAAATGCAGCTGTCTGGTGAATCTCAGGCAGTTGGGAGGAAAAACGTGAAGGCTAACAGAAAACGCAGTTGATGGGGTGATGTCCAGCAGCAAGGCAGCATGGATGTGCTGTATAGCAGCACCAGCAATAGTCTCTTTCTCCAGTGCATGAGGGTGATGATGTTGGGGGACTGGTAGGAATGGTGGGCTGATGGCAGATGCAACTGATGTTGATGATGGTAAGGGCAAGGGCAATTGAACCTAGTGATGAAAGTGATGATCATGGAGATAATGCAGGATGAAAGAGTGGCCTGCCCATAATCTCCTTTTATAGGACTTAAGCCAAATTTCCTTCCAAAATCCTCGAGTTTTGTGTTTTTAATAAATTTGAATTTCAGTTTGGGGCTGTTGAGACTTAAGAACAGAAGAAATTAGCAATTAATTGTGAGATTAGCTGGCTAAAGATCATATATAGCTTAACACCCTCTTAGGGCCCAAGTTGAAACCCAAGGGAATGAGGAGGTTCTTGCCTAACCCAAAATGTCCCACCCCTTCTAAGAGACCAAGGCATTGCACAAAGGGTGCCATGAAAGACTGCCAAGGGTGTTGGTGACGAAGGAATGATGGAGTATAGCAGGGTAGAAAGTGGCCAGCTTGAGATCTGGGGCGAGCAACGTGCCCACAAATCTTTGCTAGGTGAGGTCAAAGGAAAGTCATGCTACATTATACAAAGGTTTTCACTTGACCGCTGACCAAGTGGGTTTTCATACTTTGAAGTGCCCAAATTAGACAATGCTAATGCAAAGGAGATTGCAATGTGGGTGGAAACAACTTAGGATCCGCTCAAGTGGTGCTCTGCACAATGAGATGCAAAGTATGTTACATGCTGAAGATTGCTCATGTAGTAGGTGCCACTTGACAGTGTCTCTCAAGGAGAAATTGTTCACTTGCCCAAGCACCCTAGTACAAAGATGACGAAATCATGCAATGCAAAGGGTAACATACAACAGGGGAAAAAAGCCGATGTCGAAGACAAAGTGCTGAAGCCTGTAGAATACCAAGAAGGGTAGGAATCCCCTCTCAACGTGGATATAAATGCCGAAGAAGGAAGAGGAGCTTGATGTTGGTCTTTGGATGGTGCTGAGAACCATAAGGAATGAAAGAAGAGGAAGTGGATGAAGCATCCCGCTAGAAGAGCAAGGTAGAAGTCACCGCCATGATAGCATCGAGAGAGATGCTGCACGATCTGCCTCGAGAGGGGAAACCGCCATGCTGGAAGAAGTGCAAGCACTCCTCGAATGATGAAACCATGAAAGGAACGGTGTGTTGAGCTAAAATATGCATTACTTGCTGATTAGCCTCTTAAACAGTCCCAAAACACACTAAAAATGCTCTTTTAGAGTAAAACCCTAAAACGGGGAGCGGTTTGAGAGAGTTCAGTGGAAACCCTAAAACGGAGAGCGGTTCAAGAAAGTTTAGTGGAAATCCTAATTTTTGGGGCGCCCTTCCACATCTATAAATTGACAGGCTGCCCCCATTCAGCCATCATCCTTGTTTGCAGGTTACACCGGCCCACACACCCTCTGCTGCTGTTGGTGCTAGTTTCCAGCCTGCAGCCCGCCTCCATCTGCTGTCCAGCCATCATTGATTGCAGCCACATCATCTTCAGCCTGTCCATTGCTGTAGGCGACAGCTCTCAGCTGCTGGCGACTGCTCCAAACTGTCCCAGACTGCTGTCCCTCATCTCCAGGATCAGCCAGCCTGCGTTTTCACCATTGCAGGCCCTGACACTCTTAGACACTGTTTCAGCCTGTTGTTTACAGCAGATTGTGCACAATTTCCAGCCCTTGATCGGTGGTACACTGCTGTGTTTACTAGTTTCCAGTCTCCAGACTGCTGCGTTTTGGTGACCGGCCTGCTGCCATTCACTATTCAGCACTCCTACACTCTGACTGGTGGTCATAGACTTGGGATCTGTCCTTGGTGGATGTCACACTCCGACATTGCTCTGCCCTTGAGCACACTGTATACTCTTACATTCATTTACAGCATTCATTCACTTCAGAGTTGTGTTCTCTCTCTTCCTTCTTCTGTTTGTGTTTGAGTTTTTGTGTTTGAGTTTTGAGTTTTGCGTTTAGGGTTTGAGTTTTGCCCTCTGTGTCTGTGTCTGTGTCTTTGTGTTTCTGTCATGGTCGTACACTCTGTGTCCTCAGTGCAAACCCTAGCAGTCTTCTTAACATGGTGCGCATCCCCATGTCTCTAGCCCAGGTAGGACCAAAGCAATCTGCAAGTTAGCCCTATACCGAAATAAAAAAACCCTGCAAAAGAGATGAGAATTTGCAAACACAGAGGTTAGTGGTGAGATGCTCCAAAGCAAAACATAATAGAAAGAAAATCTAACTCAAATAAATGCAATGAATGTGGATGTGTGAGTAAATGCAACGGAAGACAAAGGAATGGAAAAGCTAAGGACGATGAATTCTATGGGCCTGACTCTAAGAGTGCGAAAAATGAATGCTAGACTGACCTAGGGTATCCGAAAGGACCTAGAGACATACTAGTCTAAGAAGGTGGCTACCATCGCATACATCCAGTGGCAGGGCGCTGCCAAAGGAACGCCTGACGAGATGGAGAGGAAGGTGAGATAGATGCATGAAGTGCAATGGGATCAGAACTTGCAGACCAATCAGCTAGTTCCTTAGGGGTAGTGAAAGAGACGGGCTGCTGAGGTTGTACTCCAGCCACATGTCCAACAGTAACAACGGGTGCTGTAGGAGTAGATGAAGTAGGAGCGGAAGGCGTAGCTCCATTGGACTGTGCAATTGCTGAGGCTTTTTAGGTGGAAGTTCTTGGGCCTTAGAGCGACAGTTCTCGTCCACATGGCTTGCTCTCTGGCAATGTGTGCAAAACCGGTTTTTCTTAGGGAGTTGCTGCCAAATAGGTCTAGATTCTTTGGTTCCATCTGAGGAAGAGGAGTCACCCTTTGATTGGCTTGTCTTCGTATCTTTCGAGTTCTTGCCACTGGTAGTTTTTCCTCCCAAAGAAGAGGCAACCAACCCCCTTTGCTTTGAGTAAGGCTGTGATGAGGATTTTTTGTGGGCTTGATCATGCAGCCTTGCGTAATGCAAGAACTGACACTCAAACTCGTAGAAGGTTGGCAATCAAGGTTAGGAGATGATGTGTTGAATGAAATTGAAGTACTTTTCGAGCAACTTATTCAATAAGAATGTAACTTGATTGTCATCTGACTTTAGAGAGCCAATATTTGCGAACTCGGCAAGTAACCGCCTATATTCAGCCAGCTTGACTTTTAGATCATCCCCTTCCTTAATAGAGAACTCTTGAAGCTCAAAGTCGAGATTGATGCGCCGAGTACGATCACGAGCCGCATAGTGGTCGAGAAGGTGACTCCAACGCTTTGACGCGAGCGGAAAGTGTTGCAACTGAGAGTGAAACTCAGGAAGCAATCCCCGCATCAGTTCAACATTGGCTGTGGCATTGCGGGCTCTCCATTGATGGATGTAATCAGGGTGAGCTAGTCGAGGGTCCGACATAGGCTCTAGACCAATGACAAGATTCCAATGACCCTGAGACTCAAGTACTTGTTGCATGAAATTAGACCAAGTGGTGAAATTTGATCCGGTAAAACGTGTCTTATCCGTGAAAGCATTCTTGGCCGTTGCAACAGGAGTGGAAGTGCTCGGAGATGGATAATGTGAAAAAGTGTAGTGGGGGTAGGATGTGGGAGTGGAATACACTTGGGAATGGGCCCCAGAGTGCCCACCAGGCATGCGGGTAGTGTGCAAGGTGGATCCATAGGTAGGGATGGGTTGACTAGCATGGGCATGGTAGCCACATAAGGAACCCAAGGAGGTGGGATGGGGACATAGGAAGCAGAAGAGGGGAATCCCTGCGTAGGTGTAACCCAAGGAGAGTGTGAAGACGCACCATAAGCTGAGGATGGAAACCCCTGCGTATGAGTGGTCATGGGAGATGTGAAGCTAGGGATAGTGAGGGGGATGCCCATCACAGTCGACCCAGGAGTTATGGGTGTGCTCATTTGCTGAAAGGTGAGAGGCACTGTGTTAAAAGGTGGCATTCCTCTTAACGAAGTACCATGGTGCAAAGAGATAGAGAATGGGGTGGAGAAGGAAAATGTGCTAGGAGCGGAGATGGAAGATCCAACCCCTAGGGCGTGTGATGCAGATGTGGAGTGTAATGTAAGGTTTTGGAAAGATGATGAGAGGTGATCAAGGTGTGATATTGAAGAGAGTGGAATGGGAGGGAAGTGAGAAGTGTGTGTGACATGCTCAAATGAAACAAAAGCTGTAGATGTACCTGAATTTCATCTGCTTCGTGAGCCCCCTCTATTGAAGTTCACATGCACAAAGCCATCTGGATCCTGTACCTCAAAAGAAGAAACAAGCGAGGGTTTTGATTCATGCAACACAAAAGAATTGTACAAACTTGACATTAGACCTGGCTAAGATGATGAAGATGGATCGCCAGACTTCCGAATGCCGTGTGTCCTCCATGATCGGAGAGGTGACAAGCCTCACCAACCGGTCCGAATGTGGTAGCAGAACTGGTAGGAGGGGTGTAAACATCACCGTACTTGTTGCAATAGTACTCCTCAAAGTCCTCTGTCATGTTAGTGAAATCTGGTGAAGGTGGAGTGTCGTCCTCCTCACCGAGTCCATAATGCCGTCTCAGGGCCTCCAATGATGGAGAAGCCTGATAAGACATTATAGGAACTGGAGAAGGTGTTTGGGACATTGTGATTCAGTTACGAGTCGTATTGTGTGGCTCGCACAAAGGCTAGCTCTCCACAATATCCGCAAGATACTCTTTCAAGAGCCTCGGTTTTGATACCATGTGAAAAGAACTGCTAGGGTTTGCATTGAGGACACACAGAGTGTACAACTGCGATAGAAACACAAAGAGACAGACACAGACACAGAGGGCAAAACTCAAATCCTAAATGCGAAACTCAAAACTCAAACCCTAAACGCAAAACTCAAACATAGAAACTCAAATACAAACAGAAGAAGGGGGAGAGAGAACACAACTCTGAAGTGAATGAATGCTGTAAATGAATGTAAGAGTGTACAATGTGCTCAAGGGCAAAGCAATGTCGGAGTGTGACATCCATCGGAGACGGATCCCAAGTCTGTGACTACCAGTCGGAGTGTAGGAGTGTTGAATAGTGAATGGCAGCAGGCTGGCCACCAAAACACAGCAATCTGGAGGCTGGAAACTAGTAAATGCAGCAGTGTACCACCGATCGGAGGCTGGAAACTGTGCACAGTGTGCTGTAAGCAGCAGCATGAAACAGTGTCTGATGTGGCTGGCGATGACTGGATGATCAGATCGTAGCAGATGATGATGTCGCCAGCAGTTGACGTTAGCATGGATGAAGGCGTCAGCAGTAGGAGCAAAGACAGATGGAGTGGCAGCAATCTCGAGGGCTGGACAGCCACATGGGAGGAGGCTGATGGCTGAAATCTGCACGTGGAGTGAGAAACCTACACAGATGGAATTAGCTGAATGGGGGCAGCCTGTCTATTTATAGATGTGGAAGAGCGCCCCAAAAATTAGGGTTTCTACTAAACTCTCTCAAACCGCTCCCCGTTTTAGGGTCTCCATTGAACCCTCTCAAACCGCTCCCCGTTTTAGGGTTTCCACTAAACTCTCTCGAATCGCTCCCTTTCTGGGGTTTTTACTCTATAAGAGCATTTTTAGTGTGTTTTGGGGCTGTTTAAGAGGCTAATCAGCAAGTAACACATGTTTTAGCTCAACAACTAGGGGATTCTTTAAATATAGCCACATTCTTTAGAACCTCCACCTTCCATCTCGAGTGGTACTCATGTACCTTTGGGAGAGGTTGAGCCTCAATTCTACGCACCTTTGGGTTACATCCAACATGGGGTCTCTACCTCTATTTACCTGAGTGTTGATCAGTTGATATTACAATTTGCCTCCATGGCAATTTCTAGTAGGCCTTTTGGTTATGCTATTGTGTTTGAGCCAACAATTCTCTGGGTCTTCTCAGACTTTTTCTACCTACCCACCCTATCCTTCTCCTTATCCTTACTATCCCCCTTACAATTTGACATCTTACAATTCTTCATCCTCGTTCGCCAAGCATGCTTTTACTAATAAGACTCGTTTTAATGGGCCCAACTATACAACTTGGTCGAATCTAATGAGGCATATTCTTGACTCACAGAACTGGTGGGGTCTTGTCTAGGGGCTAAAATCCTAACTTGACCCACAACTTGTTTCGCTAGAGGTTGTTTGCTCATGGAAGTCCAGAAATACCTCTGTCATGATCGAGCCGATGCAAGGTCTTTTATGTGAATTCTACTCATAGTTATGACACGTTAACCTAGTATTAGAGCGGTGAAAGCACTTGATTGGCTGTAATTTAGCTTGGGATGGGACCCATTGTATAAATCCCGACCATGAACTTCAAAATTTCAAAATCATTGATTGGGACTCTTAAGATCAACTTGGTTGAGTATTGGTGATGTCTCACCGAATTCTCCACTATAGGGGCTCCTAAGTCCCTTGACAATCAGGCCACATTGTTTTTGAACAAGTTGCCTAGAAAATACTTCCATTTTGTGTAGTAGGTGATCTCACAACCCACCATGTGTATGTTTTATGAAATTGAATGCCAGTTACTGCACAACGCTTGGTTGTTTGATCGATTTCATAGTGCTTTATCCACAGAGGGGGCTCTTGTTTCTTTTAGAGGGGACAATAAGGATAAGGCAAGGAAATTCCAAATCGAAATCAGAGACAGAATCAAAGTGAAAACTTACTAAGACCAAGCTAGTGAGACCCAAGGAAATTCCCAATCATCCTTGAAACTTGGATAGCAAAATATACCAAAGAAAAACTTGTATTGTCAACATTGTCACAAAGTATGCCATTTTGATGACGAGTGTTGATCAAAGGCTAGATACATGCAATCCAAAAAGACTCAGATCCTCGCTTTCCAGCCGGGTAACTGCTAGTAGGGGAGGTAGCCAACATTGTCACAAAGTATGCCAATTTGATGATGAGTGTCGATCAAAGGCCAGATACACGCAATTCAAAAAGACTCAGATCCTTGCTTCCCAGTCGGGTAACAACCAGTAGGGGAGGTAGGTTGGTGGCAACCAAAATTAGGGATAGTGGCGAGGCTAGACCCACGCTGAAATTGGTCAGCCACAGTCAGTATCATTCTCAACTCCAGAGGGTATGCTTGATTTGTTTGTAGGACATGAGGCCCACCTCATCTCATGGAGACATGAGAGGTTTTGGGCTTGGTCCACATTCGCGAGTTACCTCTCGACAAGACGATGTGATCTCTCACTATGATGATATTGTGGAAGCTTCATGTAAAGATTCTTTTTGACTACGATGTTTTCTTAGAAACCATTTATTTATTTATTTATTTTGTTACGGAGCTGTAACCATTACTTAAACTTTGGCTCCGGTAGGACTTGTGGCAAAAATGGAGTTCTTAGAGCCATGCCACATGCACATAAAATTCACTTGCATAAGTTGTGGTAGTGAATAGAGACAACGATCGCTACACACATAAATTCACTTGCATGAGTCATGGCACTGAACAAAGGCAATGTGTCGCCACGTCCTATTGTCTTAATTGGGCTTTTCATTTTGTTACCATGCCCATGCCGAGTTAGTCCATGGCTACATTAAGATCCACTATGCACACTTTCCCTACTACTTCGGAATAATAGGGAGAGGGTGATTCTCTCTGGCTTTTCCTTCGACATTGAGATGGGGCAACCTTCATCTCTTGAGGGTGGCAGGATTTTGGTTCAATTATTGCTTCATGGACATTTATTATTTTGTACATTGTATCATTATCTGTATCCTTTGGATGACCATCATTGTAAAAGGGCGTTAGGGCAAGTGAACAATTTTCCTTTGAGGGCAGTGTCTAGGTGGTACCATTGCATAGCATTTTGCATGAGCATGATCACTTGCATTATCTCTTGCATAACTCCAGTGCATTAGCATTATGTTCTTCTAAACATGCATCTGTGCACATTTATTCCTTTTCAGACTTTTGGAGTGGTTGACTCTGGATCCACCATATCTGTGGCAACTCACATGGCAATCTCCAAGGGCAATCTCTCTTGCTTGTTTCGCTTGCTTAGCTTGCCTAAATTGCTTCCACCTCTCCTTTTTTGCTTCCATTGCATAACCTCCATAGATTTCTTTGTCATTGACACTCCATGGTGGTTGGGACAACTTGCTTGTTTTGTGAAGGTCTTGGGTTTGATTATTCCTTTATTTCTCCTCGAAAGGGCACATATTACTCAATAGGATGAAAGCTGATTGAAAACACTCACTTAATGATAAATCTATCAAAACAATCAAAAGCCCTAAAAAAAAAAGGAAGCAAAGTCCACTGTACTTCCATCCACCTTCGTAGGTCCTAGTAGGCGACTAGGTAGCAGATGAGCACCCTTTGTCTAATGCCTTGTCCTCTCTAGAGTTATCACTTGGGCTCCCTTGGTAAGATAACTATTGCCTCTAGTCTTGGTAGGTCATTGGACATTTAACGTGCACCCTTTGCTTGATTCCTTGGCTACTTTGGGGTGGGATGCCTTGGAAAAAAGAAAAGAAAATTTAGGCTTGGGCTAGTTTAGTCACTTTCTAGTCCCAGTTTTTGGGCTTGAAAGGGGACGTTGAGCTAAAAATTGCATTAGCTTTATTAAAACAGCCTCAAAACTCACTTAATTAATGAATTAAATATTTTATAAAAAAGAAATGCGTTTCTAGAGAGTGACTGTGTCTCATTAGCACAAACCCTAATTGGGAGGACCCAAACTTTCTGTAAATAGACATGTTGCCCTGCACTCAATAATAATCTTGTTTTTGGAGCTTTCAAGTGCTAAAAGCTTTACTGTCCATACCCCGTATGTGGAGGATATCTAAGCTGAAGCTGTCCACCATTGTCCTCTACCATTGGGTGCTTGCTCCTGAGCCATCCTTCACAGATTTGCTGGTCAACCCAGCAGTTGCTGTCTACATCAGATCTTTGTGTTTGCAGTTGTTCGTCACCAGAAAACTTGTGTTTAGCCTGATCAGCTGTTGCCTACAACTAGTGACCTCCCAGATTGCAGCGTTTTTATCTTCCTGCTGCTGTCCATGCTGGTTACATCACAGTTGCCACATCATCATCTCTCTGCTAGGTTTTCTGTTTTCAGTTAGTCTTTTGCCTGCTTGACACTGATCCGTTGACACTGATCTAGCACATCACGGTTAGTTGCTGCTAGACACACTTAGAGGCTGCCTTGCTGCATTTCAAGATCCATTAGAGTATGATACACTTTCCAACTCATACTCATTGCCTTGGTTCTCGAGACATGGAAATTTGGGGATCAATATGTTTCACTGCATAGTATGTTTGCTGCATTGAGCATTGTATTCTATTTAGTGTTCATTCATTATTATTCAATGTGTTCATTGTCTCTGTGTTACCTTAACCCTAAATGTGTTGTTTATCAGCAATTATTTTTGTTTTCCGTGATAGAGCATTTCTTTACAGAGTCCTGGGTGGACTGCCCTTGGCCTTTGAGTGACACTTGTTGGCAAAGTGGTCTTGAAGGTTGAAGGAGATCAACCCAAATCTCAGTGTACTTCATCTTTGAGTGATACAAGTTAAAGAAATACCGCAAGGGGTCCCACTTCTTGGATCCAATTCGAAATTGGTTGTCCAAGATTGATTGGTATAGTTTAAATTTCAGGTTTTGCAAATTTAATTGCTTGTGGTAATTTGTGTAAAATCATGTTATCTACCATGCTATCTAAGAAGGAAGGCTAGTTTCAGTTAGAGTAGTGTATACCTCGATTGGTTTCAATTAGGCTGGTTTGTTGTAGCAGGTTGGGCTCTCTAGGTTAGGCTTAACAATGGATTTTCTCACATTTGGGATTCGTAGCCTTGATTGAAGTTAGAGCCAAAATGACTATTTGGGTTGATGTGGTTAGAAGTCTACCAAATGTTGATTTTGAGGTGACTTCAACAATCTAGAGACCTTGGGGATCGATAGGGCAGGAGTGCACAATTTTAGGATGTGGCTAACTATATTACTTACAATAAAGCATAAGAATACATGAGATCAACAGCAAAGTTGGAGTAGAAAGTGAGAGACCTCGCGTCATAGCTAGACCTTTGTCAAACATATACAAAGTCCGTGTTGTTGTTTGCTTCCCCCCTTTCACATCTATTGTTGTCCACAACCCTAAAACCCTACATCCCTCATCCTTCAATTGCCCAATCCTTTGCCATTCTTGTCCATACTATTTGTAGCTCTTTTACCTCAGATTTGCAGCTGTTTTTTAGTGTTTCCAGTGAGCAATCTCTCTCCTCTCTTCATCCTTCACTGTCTGCACTAGTTTGAGTTGGTTTTTTCCACTTTTATTGTTGGTTTCCTCTATTTCCAGCAAGGTACACCATACAACAATGGTGAAGGATACATTTTGGAGCTACACATGTATAATTAGTAGCAACAGAGCTAGTGGTGACTCGAAGCGGTGGGAATGCAACTACTTCCATGTCATATGCTACTATGCATGGGGTGTTACATGGAGAAGATGATGACGGCAATGATACCTCCTCTTCCTCTAGCAGTAGCCCTGAGGAGGACAAGACCGAGGACATGCGTTTGGATGATGTCGAGTGACTCTCATTAGATGATAGATCATGATTCATAGACTTGTACTCTGTAGACGTGTTGTTAATTGATCATTTTCATGGTTCATTAGCATTTGGATGAGATATTGTGATCACTTGAGTCTTGGCACTGATACATGATACATCATAGTTGTAATTATTTTCAGGCACTGTTTATTGAGTACTATCTTTTGAGTCTATATGACATAATATGAGTCCATGATTGTTTATTGTTGAGTCTTCAATCTTGACATCTATCATCATCATTCATGGGTCATGGAATATTGCAGTCTTTTATATTGAGTTCTAAATCTTAATCTTGAAAGTTTTTGAAACTCATGGATAATAATTTTATAGTCTTATTGTCTTAAATCTTTGGTAGAATCTTGTATACTTGTCAAATCTTTTCTAAAGTTACATGTATACTCTATATTGTTGAGGAATTTAAGTGATTTGGTGTAGAGGTTCAACATATAAATGGTATTACCCCTTTATAAATGTCTAATATTAAAATATTCCTAGAAATAGATGTGAAGTCCATTTCCCCATTTTGTTGTTTCAACCTTGGGCCAAAACTCCGTTTTGCGACTCAGAAACATACTTTTGTTTTGCCGTTTCCAAAACTCCAAGCAACTACGGTGGTAAATATGGAAGAGTGCTTTTCATTGAGGCGAGCTGGCAGCACAGCTTTCAAGTGTGCTACCCTGTGAGGCTTGTAGATTTCCAATCATGACATTCAGGGCTCTAGAACCTGCCAGCTGGCTGAAGCCTCTAGTCCGCCCGGCCTCAATGATCCTATCATGTTGATGACACACTTAGTTGGTGGTTAGACTTAAGCTACTGTTTCATGAAGGGTAGGTGGTTTTTTGGTGACCTTGATGTTATTGGATGCACACTGGCAGGTAAGAAAGGGTGGGTAAAGTGTGATGGATCTACTCCTTTTGATGTTAACATTTGGCCCTTGTTTAAGTGTGCCGATGATTTTGTTGTGCTTTCTCAAAATAAAGCTTTGTTGAAAGGTTGAGTCACATACCATTTTGGTATTCTCTTGTTTCTTTTGGTGATTATATACAGGGGAGAAGAGCAAAAAAATTAGATTTTTTGTGGCAGGAGGACGTTGAATCATGCTGCAGCATATCAGATGGAAGTATCTCAAGAAGGAATACCTTCTGTGGTGGACATTGCTGGGGGTTGCTGTGGGGATTGCTCTTGGTGGTGGTCTTTATTCGCTCAATTGTTCTGCTTTGACTATAGAGCTCATAGGTGGTTGTTCGAAAGCACTTAAATTCTGTAAACTTATCTGAAATGTTTAGGGATAAGACTACACCAGTGTTTTGAAGTAAGACATGTAAATTTTTTATCTGCTTTTTGTAGGATATCCTGGAGAGCTTATGATTCGTGCATTGCAAGAACTTGTGTTGCCATTGATTGTTCTTGCTTTGATGAGTGGCGTCTTTAGTTTGAGAAGCACAGCTGATGGGTGGGACAACTCATCTGTGACCTTGCGAGTCTAAAATGATCAGAGCCCACTGAAAATTCTAATTTCAAATCCATTTTGCAATGCAGAACTACCAGAATAACCAAGTGGTCTCTGCTGTACTATGTAGCCTCAATGCTAATGGCTGTTGGCCTGGGTATTGGCTTGGTTTATTCTATCAAACCTGGCAGTGGGAGCCCACTCAGCCAAAGTGGAATATCAAGCTGTTCCACTGCAAACTCAACGTATAGTTCAAAATTTTTACTCCATTTGAAGATCTTGTAATTAGAGTCTGCTGCCTAAGACTTCTTCGTGTATTAATTGACTGCAACAAGCTTGAGGGTTCTCTGTGTGTGTGTGTGTGAAAATTAGTGGTTTGTTTCCAGTGACAATGCACAGAACTAGGTGTGCAGAAATTCTACTCAAATGTCCATGTTTACTGCTGGGAGAGACTTGCCATGAACAAATACTCGTTAGGTATTGTTCTCATCATTTAAGCAGGCTTACATTTGTAAACATGTAAATGTGCTTAGGTTGCTTTTTATTGGATGAAACTCTTCAAGTCTAGCCATATACTGGTGATTGCTGGAGCTCATCTGTTGCCCAAAACTCAGACAAAATTTTGGCCTTGGCTGATACACACAAACTGATTTATTTCTTAGGAAAGAGCTCACAAGGAGACTGTAGGCATCATCCATATGAGCACATACATTGAGAGTATATTTTTAGTGGTTAGATGCTTGCATGTAGCTGAAAATATTTGTAGAAGGAACAGCTTAAGACAGAAGGATAGATGGAATTTCACTTCCATATTAGCCAACTGTGCAGTGTTACCTACAGTGCTCGGCAGATTATGTGACTTTTTGTTGGAGCAGATTCACCTGGATGGGAATTCCATATCAAGAGTGTAAATTCTTACCTGCTTTAGAGCTGAAGGTTCAGTTTGGTAGGGATCACCCAAACTTCTTTGCTGCTTGAATGACTTATTTTTCTAATCTTGCTACTATTAATTTACCTGTGGGCGCTATTGAGAATCACAGATTTGAAGTCTCTAATCATCTGGTACTTTGACACTCCTAGAGCTTAGAGTGTGACCAAATATTGCAATTAGTCTTGGCAAACATATTTAGTTAAGTTGAGGGTTTTTAATTAAGACTGTCTTCTGTTTGTTATAGACTAACTGCTGGTTAAAAGCTAAAAGTGGTTTGCCTGTCATAAAGTCTCGCAGTTTGAAGACCTCTATTTGAACGAGCTGCTTCCTCTAATGCTTTTTAAACACAATGGGAACAGAGACGATCTACAGTGGCCCAAGATTCAATTATGCCCTTTGTATAGCTTTCCCTTATTGTATCAAATGCATGACAAAGTTCATGGACCAAACAGCTTTTAGACCGAGATTCTTCTGGAGCTTCTGTTTTTGTTTTTCGGAAATAGATGATAAAGTTTATAGATTATTCTGAAGGTGATAGCTTAGCTCTGGAGTATGCTTTGCAAGTACAGATGAAACTAAAGGGTGTGTAACTCATTCAACAGATCTACGTCTGCAGCTGATGATTCAACTGTTGAGTCACTTCTGAACATAGGAAGAAATGCTATTCCCACCAACATTGTTTTGGCAGCATCTCAATCTAACTTTCTTGGAGTCATAACCTTCTCAATTGTGATTGCTTTCACATTCAATACACTGGGTAAGAGTCTGGTCCATTGTTTGGATCTGTTACTTAAAATGTTTTTAAATCTTACAAATTTCATACATGAAAGAAAGTTACCAGTGAATATTGAACTGTTATGGTATGGTTTTGTCAGCTTTCCAGTTCATTGACACATTCCATTTGGACTTCTAATTAGCTAGCTTGTAATAGAATCAGGATAAGCTGTAGGATCTGTAATGACCAAACAGGAAGATACCCTAGTCCAGGGTTTGCACTTTGCGGCATGTAACAGATGGTAAATGGTGTTTCTGCACTAGTGATTCATGATGACAGACCATTGCAGAGGTACCATATGGATTGGATTGCTCACCGCCACAACCTGCACCAGGTGTCCCATACCACTAAGTCTGTGTCATGTGAGGTCACTTTATGGCCCGAGATTGCACATTATGTTGGTACTTTCTAACTATGAGGACTGTCCTAAATGCAGCTAAGCTCATGTGATTTACCTTCGTTTGCCTCCAGAGTTGGACCTCCTCCAACGGCGGTTCAAGGCACGAAGTTACGTCTCTTGTTGGCTGTTCTTGCTCAAGGCGTACAATTATATTATGTGATTTCTTGAGGAAAATTTGTCGGGAAAATTTGTCTATTGATAGTAACTTGTTTGTCTTTGTTCCCTTGTTTGAGGGAGATCTAAAGAAATGCTAGGGTACACAAAAAGAAACAGAAAATGTACGACAATTGTGAAACACAATCTATAGAATGCTCATATGAAGAGTGGATGAATATGATACAACAGGGGCCTCGAACCTTGGTGACTTGAGGACCGGGGATGAGGTGAGTTGAGAATAGACTTGGAGAAGGTGGGAATGGCTTTGAGAGTGTGTCATACTTGATCCCGAAATAATGCAGCAACAGCATTCCATAGGGATTGATGATGGCATGGGTGGTAGCGGAGGAAGTGAAATACAGTCCTCTTGATCAGCAGGATTATGTGAATGACTCTGGGCAGCAAAATGCAGTGTGCAGGCTGGAAATGGTAGCTCCACAGGCAGCAGATGATGGCAATGTGATGTCAGCGATTGATGATGGCATGGGTGGTAGCGGAGGAATCGAAATACAGTCCTCTTGATCAGCCAGATTATGTGAATGACTTTGGGCAGCAAAATGCAGTGTGCAGGCTGGAAATGGTAGCTCCACAGGCAGCAGATGATGGCAATGTGATGTCAGCTGGTTGTCCTTCAGATGCAGAAAAACACAGGCTGGTTTGATAAAAATGCAGCTGGAGCAGGTCATGATGATGATGGACAGTAGGCAATAATGCACCATTATTTTTAATCAGTGCATGCCTTAAGTTTAGTGGCTCAACACTTCCTCTTAGGCCCAAACAGGTCCCAAGACAAAGAATATCAGTTCTTCCTCTCTTTTGTATTGAAAAGGTCCCACCTTGAAGAAACCAAGGCAATTGACCAAGGATGCCTCAGTGGGATGCCTGTGTAAGCACCCCAAACAATGTAGTGTGCTCAATTATAATATTTCATTTGTTTTTGAGACTTAATATTTCAAAAAATGGTGAAAACAGATACTTAAATCTAAATATGCTATTTTAAAGAAAATATAGCCATGAAAAGATAAAAGTAATAGGGACAAGATTGAGGGTTGAAGATGGGTAATTTTTCTCCCCTTTGGAAAGAATGTATTGTTGTTGAACCCAAGTCCTTTAGAAAAGAGCTTCGTTACAATTAACGAGAGACTAAGGAGCAGTGGTTCTCACTCTCAGAAGATCATACATCACTTATAATGCAATAAAAGCAATTGATTTCTTTACAAGATGAGAACAGAAAGAGAGAAAATCAGCCTTTTTTTTGTGATGAATATCAATACATCGATATGGCTTTCTTTTTGTTCTTGAAATGGAAGAAGAGGTCAAGAATGAAGGGTTATAATGAATAGCAATACATCGGTATGGCTCCCTTCTTATTCTTTGAAATGGAAGAAGAGGTTAAGAATGAAGGGTTATAATGAATTTACAAGTTTGCCATTTACAACATTGTAATGAAAAATGAGGGAATATGGAGATATTTAATGATTGGAGAAGTGGAGGATGATGACTATTGTACAAGAGTTTAGAAAAAAAAAAACCGATCTAGAATGATGAAAAAATATTTTCTCTTTATAGGAGAAAGGAAATAGCTAGTGTAAAAAAAGAAAATAGAGTAGCACAAGACAAATATCCAACCACATGTCATGAGGTGCGAGGAGTAGAATGACACTTAAAAGCTTGTGTAATAAGTGTCTTGATACTTGTTTCTTCTCTATGATATATCATTTTGGGTTAAGTATTGTCAAGATAGAAACAAGTAAATTCAGTAAGTGCTATCAATATACAAAACTTACTATTTTTGAAATGTTATCTTTATTTTTTAGGACTAGCATTTTTAGACCATGCCAAGACTCATTAAATTTAGGGGTCTTTTAAAATTTAGAGATTTTCTAAAATTTAGGGATTTGCTAGTATGGGTGTCATATGATAGTTCTTTACGAGTACATTACAAAAATAGTGTTGAAATCTTCATACGAGTTTTTTGTGAAAATTACGTGTATTTTAATACAAAATTTACTATTTTTAAAATATCATATTTATTTTTTAGAACTAGTATTTTTAGACCATGCTAAGACTCTTGAAATTTAGAGACTTTCTAAAATTTAGAGATTTCCTAAAATTTAGGGATTCGGGAGTATAGATATCGTGTGAAACAAAATTTATTTCGATTTCGAGAGTTGTTTTATTTCTTTGACTTTTAGAGATTGTTATTAATGGGCTTTTTAAGATTTCAAGAGTTGTTCTGTTTCTTTGACTTTTGGAATCGTTAGTAATGGGTTTTTTTAGTTTTTATTTGATGTAAGACTTTAGCATATATTTATATGAAAAGTATTGTATATTTTTCAATGAGTAAAAACTCAAGTCGATAAATTTTTTAATTTATTTTATCAATTACTTTGAATTGTCCAAAATATTTACTAGAGAGCTTGGAAAAAGATAATTTTGGTCAGAGTCTTGTTTTAGTATGCTTTTATCGAATTTCAGTAAGACATATTGCTTAATTTCAAAAGCCAAATGTATTCTTTGTTTATTTGCTTTTTTTTTGTGTTGCTCTTGGGCAACTTTGATAGTAGCTCGAACTTGATTGATTGTTGTTTTCAAATCTAAAGTGAACTTAGTAGTAAAAATCTTATTTTTAGTCCAAATGATTGGAGAAGGATTCACTTTATCATGTATTATTTTATTTGAAGCTTTCCCTATAGATGAGTGTACTATATAGTTTTAAGTAAGCTCTAGCAATGGAAGTTACTTCTTTCATTGTAACTTATGTTGACTAACATAAGCTTTCAACATATCTAAAATAGTGAGATTTATTATCTCTATTTGGTCGTCAATTTGAGGATACTTGTGACGAAAGCTCAATGTATTTTTGGGATACTTGAGATGAAATCCACTGTGATAGATTTCAATGGAGCGTTAGACCTTGGAAGAGATTATAGCAATTTTGGAGTTTTATTCTTGTCATGCTTGGACTTTTGACACGCTAAATAAGTCTTGATGAAATTATGTATATCTCTTCATAATATTGGCGGATAAAAAAACCGCTCAATTGTACTTGAAGTAGCCGTCTTTCTCTATGTCCTATATGAGAAGGTTTATGTTTTCTTTGAACTCTTTTTATCAAATAGAAAGAGTATAGTACTATATTAGGAGGAGAATTGTGTGGAATAATATCAATATGGTGGTCTTTAGGCCTTTCTGGGGAAAGTTGATAAGAAAGATCTTTTGAAAAGTAATATTTATACTTTTTCAAGAGTTTAAGTTGTTGGTTTTCATCATTCATGTTATCTTTCAATAGGTTGCTCTAGAGATTTGTATGTGGCTTACTATACATATGGTGTCTCCAAATACTTTAGCTTGGATCTCATATTTCTTGCCTTTGTTGGTAAGTTTTATATATTTTTTTGAGAGAAGATGATTGACTCTACCGTATGATTCTATGGTATATCTATACCCAAGAATCACATCATAACCATCAAGATTTGCAATACAGAAGGTATCTTCATTGATGTAGCCTTGGATTTGAATTTCGAGCTTGCCAATGTAGAGTATTACAGTCTTCATTGTGTTATCTTCATTGGCATTTAAAGCCTAGCGGACTTTAGTTGGAATCTCTATCTCTTCATCTTTACTCCAAGCTCTTTAGCCAACTCTAAGTAAATGAAACTTTCATTTGTTCCAAAGTCTATTAGGAATAGTACTTGCTTATCTTGTAATTGTACCCAAGCTTTTAATAGTTTATGCATCTTTGGAGTGTGATTTGTATTTGGAATTGCATCACTAATAGCATTCATTGTTACTAGTGACTTGAAATTGTGGTTGGAAACTTTGCTTTGTTCTATGCTTGGACATTGCTTTGCTATGTGGCTTGTTTGTCTACTAGCGATAGGTTGAGGATTGAGCCAAAGCCTTGATATCACAACAAATGCTTCAAATACTATAGTATGCCCAACAATTATAATGTTTATTTGTCTTTGAGATTTTATATTTCAAGAAATGGAGAAAATAAATACTTAAAGCTGAATATGACAATTATTTAGGAAATTACAGTCATAGAAACGTAAATGAACGGAGACAAGATTGATGGTTGAAGATGGGCAAAAGCCTCCTCCCTTTGAGCAAAAGGAATGTATTTCTGCTCAATCCAAGAGCTTCGTTGTAATCAACTAGAGAGTGAGGACAAATAGTTTTAACTCTCGCAAGATTATGTAAAGATGTACATGCATCACTTAGTCAATAATAAAAGCAATTGATTTTTCACAAGACGAGAATAGAAAGAGTGAAAATTAGTCTTTCTTCATTGATGAATATCAATCTATCGATATGGCTTATTTCTTGTTCTTGAATTGGAAGAAGAGCTCGAGAAGAAATGGTTGTTATGAATTTATAGGTGTGCTGTCTTATAAAATAATAATGAAAGAATAGGAAATATAGAGGTATTCGATGATGGAGGAGTGGAGGATGATGATGATGTAGATGGATGAGGCTAACTTTAGGCCAACTTTAGTTGTTGTACAAGAGTTTACAGCCAAGAAAATTGATGTAGAATGAGAAGAAAATGAGCTCTCTTTATAGGAAAAAGAGGAGAGCTAGTACAAAAAGGAAAGTGTAGTACAAGATAAGCATCTCTTCTCTATGGCCTTGCTTTTTGGGTTGAGCGTTGTCAAGAATAGAAATAGCTTGTAAGCACTAAGAGAAAAAGCCATTCCTCTCACTATCGGACGGTGGAAGGAAATCCCATTATGTTGATGCCAAATAGGAGGGTGAACTGATGCCAATTTGTTGACGAAAATAATCAAGGATTCAGCTTACTCAAAGTGTGGACATGGTCGTCTGAATATGGCACAAACTCAAGAAGGATGGTGCCTTGCTCCACTTGCTCTCTAGTAAAATAATAGTGATTTCAACATGCTTCATTTGACAGAGTTGCTAGCAAGTGCTATGGCACTCTAGCTATCACAATAGGTAACTATTGGATCCTTACATGGAATTGAAGCTTTGCCATCAAACTCCTCAAATCGTTTGATAGGGTTGCTAGCAAGTGTTATGGCGCTTTAGCTATCACAATATATAACTATTGGATCCTTATATAGAAATTGGAGCTTCACCATCAAACTCCTCAAGTAGATGGCCTCAGTGATATCATCGCACAAGGCTTGGTATTCAGCCTCGGATGAAGATGTAGCTACAATCTCTTGTTTTCAGCTTGACCACGCAATCTGAGGTGAGCCCAAGGAGAAGATTCAATCACCATGGGAGTACCAGATATCCTAGTCTTCGACCTAGTCGAAATCTACATATCCTTGCAAGGTTAGTCCTTAGTTAGCTTTATTATAGGACCAAGTGGGGGGATTGTGTACCATACTCTTGGTGATCTTGAAAGAATTGATTGACTAATTGTAGGGTGTCTTTTTGGTTGTCTTAAAGTGAAGCTTAATTGTGCCTTAAGATTTGGAATGGTAGATGAATTTAAGTCCATGATCAGTAGATCATCGATATACAACAGCAGGTAGTTGGCCCCTTTGGAGTAGATCAGATATAAAGATTTGGATCATAAGGGAAAGAATGGAAGCCTTGAGATTTGGCAAAATCACCCATTCTATGGGACCAAGACGAAGGTGCTTGAATCAATCTACAAAGAGCTTTCGGTAAATGGGGTATCTTTTCTTCGTAGCTTGGAATTGAAAACTCTAATGGCTAGGCCACATGGATTTCCTCATCCAAAAAACCATTTGGAATGGCACTCTTGACATTTGTGATGTCTAACTCTTTCCCAAGGCTATAAACCTTAGCCTTTAGTAAAAATCTTTAACATTGTTTTGAATCAATTTGATTAGCATCCATTGTGTCATTACCATTCTCTCTCAAAGCATGGTGGAAAGGGAGATGAATATATGGATCAGAGAGATGAGGATGGGAGGGTGGCAACCAAAAATGGTTTCCTCCACAAGAATATCCCGGAGATATGATTGAGATGCAGCCTAGACTAGTAACAGGAGGTTTAGATTATCTCCTCATTATTGTGACGATTCTAAAGGAATGGAGTCTAATTTAATGGTAGAGAAAGATACATTTTCGAAAAATGTGGTGGTGTGGAGTATACAACCTCATAAGCCTTTAATCATCATGATCAAAATAAGAAGCCTTAGTACTCATGACATTTTATGGATAACTCTATGCTTTCTATACTTGTCATTTTTGGATTGAGAGATTTGTGGTATCTTGTGAGTTTGGAAGTTGTAGAAGACTTGTGTATTGAGTTGTTGCTTTGAGAGAGAGAGAGAGAGAGAGAGAGAGAGAGAGAGAGAGAGAGAGAGAGCACGACTTGGATTACTTTCTATTGCTGATGCAATGTTGTCGGCACGGCATATATTCATAGTTGTCAGGTATGAAAGGTACGATACGGTATGGTACGATAAAATATGGTACTAAATGGTACCTTATGATTTTATAAGGTACGGTACAATATTAATACGATAAAAATTAAGATGATTAAAGAAAAAAACAAAAACCATAAATCATTAAATGAAATAGCCATTTCATTACAGAATAAGATGAATACATGAGAGTGACCATCGCGGTCACATGGGCTGCACAAAACATATGATACAACTACAGTCCAGTATATCTGATACAAAAAAGAGAGAGACCTATGAATCTATGATGAGGCATCACTATCATCATCATCATCATCATCATCAATATCAAAACCATCTGAGTGCTCATCAAGAGAGTTTGAAGGTGACTCCTCAGCATCGGGATGATGAGACACACTTATACTCATCCTCATTGATGAGGTTACCATCATCATCAAATGATGGCTCCCTAGGTGGCGGCTGTGTAGGCAAGGGGGGGATGTTATCATGAGGCACAGGATGTGAGCTACTAGAGCCCCGCCTTACATATATCTGCAAGCCACTTGAAACACCCCTCCTCGATGATGGAGGGTGTTGAATGACCATCCCCTTGCTACCACCTACTCGAACTCCTTGCCTATGAGCACGTTGACTGTGAGTGTCACTAATATTTGCTGCTATAAGCTCTCTATAGAGCTCTGTAAAAATCATCTCCTTCTCTTCGTTCACCTCTTGATGTATACTCGAAAGAGTGTCGCCCGTCAACTTCAATATATCAATATTCACCTACACAATGCAGTGATGTACGTAAGATTGTAAATGCTGAAGTCTAAATTGTAAAGTATAAATATAAACTTCAAAGTTCAAAGTTTAAAACAATAAATTTTAAATGTTATGGTTAAGTGTTTAAACTTTACTTGCTTCGGACTACCTATGCTTATCATAGCCCTCATCATACGTAAGTTAGTGTGGCAATAGACTAGCCGCTCTAACTGTCGTGTGCTAAGCCGTTTGCGAATCTTTGTGTGAATGAGAGAATAGGCACTCTAGTTTCTCTCACATGCACCCGAAGAGCAATCTTGGGCAAGGACCCTCATAGCTAAGGGTTGAAGGGCCTTCAATGTGTATCCAAAGTTTTGCCACAAAAAAAAAGGCTTCACAAGTGACTCTCTCCTCCAACAAGTGGGAGAAGCAAAAGCCGCATCCCCTCGCTGATCTACATAGTATCCTAGATTCTCTAGCATTGCATTGTGGTCATCCACAGGGACCACACGAGTCAAATAAGCAAGCTGGTCGGAATGGAACTCTCTATTATCCATGATTGTCGGCAACTTGTAGGTTGGATGTACCGATGTGGCAAAACTATGGATGGGCTTATGCATCCATGTCCATCTCCTCTTTGCTATCTCTGAAACATGTGCATGTTGTGTCTTTGTGATCACTGTATAAGTACGTGCCTCCACCATTGCCGCTCTAAAGAAGTGAACAAGAAGGCCCATGGTGGACCCCTCGCAATTACTCATACGTAACACCCTATAAAAGGGAGTCGCGACAATGATAATAGCACGGACTTTTTGCCAAAATTGCTCATTAAGGCACAAGCGTTGCATGGCTTTGGCCTCCTCTGTCTTATGCTCATCCCACTCATTCCATAAAGTGGATACCACTGTTTGATGCAAGGAGGACTGCATCTCATAAAGGCGCTTCAACAATAACATCATGTAAGAAAAGCGAGTTGAAGAAGACTTCTTCAACTCCCGTATGCTATGCTCACGATACATTGCAAGCACCTTTATCTTTACCGTGAAGAATGTGACAATTGATGTAGCTTTGTGGACCACCCTCTTCACCCACTTGAGCTTTCCAATGTCCTGAATTACAACCACACTTTACAAATTATAAGTATACTAACAATACTTGGAGGTTAGAGAGAGAAAGAGAGTTGAGCCTTTCAAGTTTCAAGTTTCAACTTTCAAGATTCAAGAATGAAGAGAGATGGGGGTTGGGGGCCTTGGGGCCCGTGGGAAAAAAGAGAATCAATACAGATATTAGAGAGATATTAGAATAGGGAGATAGATAGTTATGTATAAATCAATTATCATAATGAAAGAAAGTGACACAAATTTAAAAGACAATGTATACCTCAATGATAGCTTGTCAAATGTGGCGGTAGATGAATGCGCCCGTCGTTTTTTTCCCCCTCTTGCCGGTATCTATAGCTCGCAAAAAGTAAGTGCCGAGTGGATATGAGACGAGTATGTTGATGATGCCCCGTTTCTTACGATCACTCCATTCTTCGATGAGAATGAAGCAACCATATTTCATCCATGCAGCATGAATATGATTAAGGACTCTATCAATTCTCTCCTTCTCTTCATAAATCTTTTTCATCCTCATGTCGTTGTATGTAACACCGGTCCATCTTTCACGTGGACCCACATTGGTAATGGCTTTTACTATCTTCTTCCATTGCTCTTGCTTTAGGACATTGAATGCAAGATTACACTCAATCACTGTGCGTGCAATTTCAATGTCTAGAAGTCGTTGTGTTTCTCTAGGAAAGGCAACCGATCCACGCACATGAGCAAGAGCTTGAGAGAGAGAGGATTGTCTCTTTGGTACCGCATGAGCCTCCACTATTTGTCTTTTACTGGAGCCGGATGCGGATGTGGAGTCCCCACCACTAATGGTAGAGGTCTCTCTCACATCGGTTGAAGATACGCCCACATTTGATGCTTCCTCGTTAGTAGGCATAGGAGTTGGTGCCGATAAGCCACTTCCTCCTCTTGTGGATCCCCCTCTCATCTTGGTGAGAATCTCCTCCATGATGTTTTGAGGGATCTCCTTGCATGGAGCAACTTGCCCCCTTGTCTTGGAAAGATGTTGGAGAAGCTGAGTTCCACCACTTGTATAGGGCTTTCCGTAATACTTGCATGTCCAATGGTGGGAGTTGGACTTTGAGTGTCCCTCTACACATTGATCGCCTTCAAATTGAAGGCCTCGTGCTTCTTACAAGTCATGGTGCCGATGACGGATAAAGAGGCCCGAGAGAGAGAGAGAGAGAGAGAGAGAGAGAGAGAGAGAGAGAGAGATGCTTGAGTCTCGACTCTTGAAAGTCTTGAAAGTTGAAAGGGAGGGAGACTCGAGAGGCCCGAGGGTTGGGGCGAAGTTGAAAGAGCAAAAGTGAAAGAGAGGGGATGGGAGATGATATTTGAGAATGGCAAATGCTTTGATAGGGTGCGGGAAAGAGGGGATGGGAGATGAGATTCGAGAATGACAAATCACAAGTCCATTCAAGATCCAAGAGAGGAAGATGAGAATGGTAAGTGCTTGCTGAATTGGTGTGGAAGCATGGAGGAGAGGAGCACCGTTTGTAGATGAGAGAAGCGTCAAAGTTCAAACAGTCAAAGAGAGGGTTGCTAGCTAGAAGGAATCCAAAGAGGCCTGGGGGGGGGGGTTGCATGGCTAGAAAAAGGGGTGGGATGAGGTATCCAAGGCTTCCCACCCCCCCCCAAAAAGTGCCATGCAGGCAGGTGGAACGCGAAGGAGTAAAGGCAGGGCCGCAAGATGTGCAGGCAAGGTGGCCCAAAAGGGCCCAAAATAACGTACAAAAATGTATGGATACATACCATACAGATCGTACGGTACGAACAGTACCGTACGTCGTATGGAGGCAACTATGTACGTATTCTGATCGATTTAACGGTCTTTTTTTTTGTTCCTCAAGGATATCATGACTTAGGAGATACGCTCTCCTCATTGTTGCGTAGTTGACAGCCCTTTCTTGGACTCTCTCTGGATAATCCTTGGCAGGATTGGAGTTATGTTCTATGTTCAGACTATACCTCAGCTAATTAGATTTATCATTTACTTATCAAGGATCATCATTGGTTGGTAGCTAAGGGCTATTCCATTTGGGGCCTTCATAAAAAACAAGATATTGTGGAAATTGACCATAGTGGAGGGATGGATCAATAAAACTCCATTAAATGCAAAATTTTTCTTTGGTGAATGTGGATGGGGGGACTTGCCCTTTGCTTTTAGCCCTCTCTTGACAAAATACGTCTAATGGCTCTTGCTTCTTCTACACTAAAGGTGTGGAGACTTCTTGCCACAAGTTTGTCTCTTGTCTAGTTTGATCAAAAGAACAGGTTATTACAGCATAACAGTCTGAGATCCTCTCTTTCTCCTTTGAGATAGTGGTAATAGGAGTGTGATTGTGAGAAACAAGAATCCCCACTTGAAAGGCACTGAATACATGGTTTTGGGTCATTGATTGTTGAAAATGCTTCAGGGTAACAAGCAATGAATGTGATTGGTGAGCATGTAGCTCAATCACATGCAACTCTCCACAAGTAAAAAATGTTTGGCTGCTGAATTTTTGCAGTCTATTCCCAATGTTAAAGGGGAAGAACTTGCTTCAAATTTTAGGCAGCCTAGTGAGGCTCATGGGCAAGTTTTTTGATTACAAGTATTGATACATTGGTACTTGTCATGCCAAATGTATAAGGAACTCTAGTTCAGCAGCATGCTCATCCATTAGGGATAATGTGCACAATGTTCCTTATGGACAGCTAACAATTCCTCAACTAACTAAGCATCGAATATATTTTTTTTGGGGGGGGTTAGTGTTTGCTATGGATGCCACCATGTTGCCAATGGTTGCAAACTCTCCTACAGTAGTTGCTTGATCTTATCTCCAAGGGTTGCAAAATGCAAACACCAGCTAAGAAAAGCAGAGGTTGACCCTTGAACAGTAGTTGCTAGCTGCAAATACTCTTTTTCAGCAGCCTACAATTGAAAATCAGCTTCTCTCTCTCTCTCTCTCTCTCCAGCCCAAATAGCCTTTCCACTTTTTGCATTGGAAATTTTGCCAAGTGACAGCCTTCCTTATCTATATTCCAGCAATTTTCAGCCCTATTAATTAATTTTCAGAATATTAATTCTGAAAAATACGTGATCTAAAAAATTCATGCCTAGAAAAACAATGGTGCCAGCCAAAAATTAAATTGGCTAGGCCAATTTGTCACCCAAGTTGTCTCGAGCTTTTATTAGCCCTAGAGCTAGCATTAATCAATCAATTAATGTCTACTTCCTATGACATTAATGGCTAATAAATTGTCCTAGGCCAACAATTGTCACTAGGTACCATTGAGTACCTGACCAATACAACTTATTACAACTTTTGACTTTGACACCCATTGATTTTTTGGGGTCCTCGGCCCGACATTGTGAATTAATTAACTTGCATATCACATTTGCACATTTGATTGATAGCTTAATCAAATGCTAGGCAAAGCATCAAAATTTCATGTCCTTGTGACAACTTCAAGTTGAGACTAAAGAAACAAAAGAAAAGGATTTACTCTCCCCCAAATCTTAGCAAAGTTTGGTGTGAAATGAAGCTTATCGGGAAGTCCGATGCATTGCCTCTCTTTGTTTCTTTGCAAGTTTTTTTTTTCAATCTTTAGAATGCTCAAATGCAAAAGATTGTTTACAACAATTAGCTGAAATGACTTCGGGAATACTCACCGTCACTGTTGCCTACACAAATAAAAGGTATGAGAGTTTCCAGAAAAAAATTATCATTATTGAAATGTATGGTTAAAGTAAACACTATTGTTTTAGGAAAAAGGCAGTTCTTCTTGCTATTTGGATACCTTATTTGAAACAGAATATTCAAGGTAATTAGAACCTAGAATTATTTGCTGAGATAATCATGGAGGGCATTCTTGAATAACTTATTCAAGTTGGAGATGTTCCTTTGTTGCAAACAGTTTTAATCACTTCACAAACTTTATGATAGATGCACTGAAATGTAAGCATTTGATCCATATGGATCTTCTTTATATTGAAACTGTCAAATGTCTAAAGTACTCCAAATTGCACCTGCAAAGAAAACAGAACGGCAATTTTATGGCCTTTTTCATATTCCAAAGAGTGGCATAGTCATTAATCTTGAATTTACATATCCTCATAGATTTTGTGAAAATAAAGTTAAAAGTATTTAGTGTATCCATCCTAATGCTGTTTTAGCAAGTTATATGAGCAATAAGATGTGAGCGCTGCAACAAATAGTAGTTTCTGTTTTTACTTGTTTCAATAGGTGAACGAGCTGATCTTGTGATTCAATTTGTAGAGGTGTGCAATGATGCCATCATGAAAGTAGTAAGTGTTTATTGTCTCAGCAGTCTTTATGGTCACACAAGATTTACATTTTTTTAAAACAGCTGAGCTTCATTGTATGAGATGAAAATTGCTTTGCCTCACCATGTATCATTTTTGAGCTTTTGTTTTCTGTTGTCAGGTGTTTGCTGTTATTATGCTCACCCCTGTGGGAGTTGCATCACTGATTGCAAGTACAATCTTAAAGGCATGCAGCATTGGCATTCTGGTCAAGTCTTTAGGCTTGTATATTGCCACAGTTTTGGGTGGTTTTTTGATCCATTCTATAGTTGTCCTTCCTTTTACCGTATTTGCTCTTTCACGACAAAATCCCCTCAAAGTCTTCAGGTGTTGTTTACTTTTTAACCTCTGTTTGTATACAGCATTTCAACTGCATGAATCATGCCAATTTTGATATTTTGTGCAGTGGTAGTTGCAGCTGTAGTTGTCTTGTTGAAATCCACTTATCCACTTTGATGTAGTTAATGGAACAAATAAATCATGCCAGCATGAATTGAATCTGGTCCAAAGTGAGAAGGCCTTGTGGAAACTAGATATAGTGGTAGTTGCCCACCGAAGAATGAACACACCAACTTTGCTATTCTGCTTCGTATGTGACATGCCACTTTGTCATATTGGACAAGCTTTAGTTTGTGTGAAGATTTCATCTACTTATATGCAGGTCCTTTTTTCCAGCCATTCTGATGGGATTCAGCACTTCTTCAAGTGCTGCCACTATGCCTGTGACAATGGAGTGTGGGGAGGCATACGGATGTGAAAGGAGTATTGTCCGGTTTGTTGTGCCTCTCGGAACAAACATAAACCGTGATGGGGCAGCTTTGTATGAGGCTGTAGCTGTAATTTTTATTTGCCAGGTAATACCCGCTCTCTTTCAGTCATTGACTTTTGAGTTTCTTGAGAATATGTTGCTATTATCAAATCATGCATCTCACCCATTTTAGCAAGAGCACTTAAAACTGTGGTTTCAACTTACCTAGGCTCATGGATTGAACCTGTCGATCGGAAATATAATTGTTGTAGCAATAAGTGCAACGCTGGCAGCAATAGGGTCTGCTTCTATTCCTAATGCCGCTTTAGTCTCTTTGGTGACTGTACTCCAGGTGATATGATTTTGAATGCATTGTTATCTTGATCCAGAAGAGACTTATCATTTTGTATGAATTTGGGTATTTGTTTGAAGTAAAATAGTTTCACATGCATTTACAGGCAGTATCCTTGTCTCAATACATCAGCAGTGTATCTATATTGTATGCTGTTGATTGGCTCCTTGGGATGTTTCGCACCTCTGTGAATATCTGGGGTGATGCTTGTGCATGTGTTATAGTGGACACTTGGGAAAAGCAACATACAAAGAAGCTCCACCTCGTAAGTATGTCAGCTCGAGGTCTCTTACCTTATGAATCCTACAGGGCTGGTTTATTTCTTTGACTCAAACAGTGCCGCAACACTATGTGAATGCAGCTTGAAGTGCCAGGTACACATTCTAATTTGCAAGGTCTTGACATGTCATAAGGGAAAGAAGGGGACCTGCTTACAAAGTGATGAGCCAGACTATGGGGAGCTCCAAAGTACTCCACGATGATGATATGTTGTGCAGTGTGTCTGTAAGTGAGCCTCAACAACACCAGCTGCAAATTCAGAAGCTCGGAAACACTAACTCCAAGGAGACAGAGTCAACAGGTTCCCTTTGTACATAGTTACATTGTGCAATTTGTTACTTACATCATGCCAAAAGTCTGCAGAACGGAGAAGACAAGACAGCTTTATGGGTGTTAGTCTCAAACAGAAGCATTATTTTTTAACAGTTCAATTCTATCAATTCTTTACACATCTATACATATGCAAATTTATATAACAGGTGTGGTGTGCAGAGTTTATGAATCAAGTGGAAAGTGAGGGTGATTATGGTACACACATCCACCTGAAACCAAGGATTAACGTACAAGGATGATTATTCTCAAATAAGAAAAGCCAGAAGGAATGTCAAAAACAGTGACAAAACATATCCAGTTGCAGTCGATCAATTTCCTCTGAATGAAAGTAGTCATAGAAAGACAAGACGTGAGCGTGGAAGGACAACGCATGTATGCATCCAAGTAGCCAACATGTCTGGGAACATTGCAGTACATGCCTGCACATAATGTAAAACTATAATGTGATCTTTCACCATCTTGCCTGTGGGTTCAACCAAAGTGGAAGCATGTTCATCCAATATAACTTAGACTTAAGGCGGTGTCCATGGAAAAACCATGAAAAAGGGGTCGTTTTTCTTGAGTCCTTGAAAATCATAATGACTGGTTAAGAATGGAAATTGTTACAAATATGTGGATATGGATCGCCTAAGATTATTCAATGCGGATTTGAATCCCTTTAGATTATTCTATTTATAAAGTTTGGCTCGGTGCCTATAAAGGGCCATGAGAAACATGTGAAAAGTACCTACCAAGCCAAATACCTCTCAAGTTTAGAACTTTGTGCCTAGATATGCGATCAATCTTGTGAAGGGGATGTTAAAATAGAAAGCATTGCTTGTGAGTCGAGCACTCCCAAAGTCTACTGAATCATATTAAAAGATGGAAGACACGCTATGTGAGGTAGAATGACATTTTCAAGGTGCACAATTTCAGAGTGTGACGTTCTATTCAGTGTTTAGGAGGAATATTTTTGAGAAACATATACAATTCCTATTGGCTCTTCTTAATTTGAGAGATCAACAATTTTAGACATATATCTTTAGACCTGTTGGACTCTTCTTAATTCGACAAATCAACAAATTTGGACATATATTTTCAGACCCATTGGACTCTTCTTAACTTGACAAATCAACAAATTTGGATGTGTTTCTAGAAATTTGGACTCTTCTTAACTTGACAAATCAACAAATTTGGACATGGTTTTGAGAAACTTACGGGCATGTTCTCTGTGTGCCACCTTTTTAGTATTCAAAGAATGGGAATTGGGAGATTCCCAAACTCACTAAAATTGTGTTTACTTCAATTTCTCATTTCAAGCTCGTTATGTTGAAATGTGTCGGGGGAGACAAGTGGGGATTTAGAAGATCAAGTCTAGCTAGACCAAGTTGTCAAGGCATGTGATAATGCTTTGATTAGTTACAAGGGATAATAGGAAAATATATGCAATATAATACAATTTGGGAATGTTGGAAATAATTGCTTGATCGTACTAAAATAAATGTGGCTAACGATTTGATAATAATGAATGAATTTATGAAAGTTTAGATCCAATCTAATAACTTAATTTGTCTCATAAGATAAAACAAGAGTCCTACAAGTTATTGTTTAGGTTTTGCTTAACACAATCCTGAAATGCCTTTGCAAAAAAGTTTTTACATTCTATTTTGTAAGTGCTTTATTGTTTAGTTTGTGCTCTTTTATCAATTTGTCATTTTCATGCTTATTCTTGTTCTTATAAAGCACACCATACTCAAGCCATTAGGAGAATTCGAAACTTATTTTGGGGCCCTACAAGGATATCTCCTCTATTTATTACATTACCAAAATGTAAAAGATAGAAACAAAATTCTATTATATGCACTAACTGTGAGAGGAGAGTAATGGAATCTTAGTGTCACAAACAAAGGGGCTAGCCACCTTTTCATGGAAAATCCCACTTTAAACGAGATTTAAGGCACTAGCCCAAAACTATTTTAGCATATGATGTTAAGTTTTATAACTTTGATTTTTAACAAGTCCATGCTATTCTATTTATCTTGAGAATAAGCTTAAAGTAAAGAGTGAAAATGAGGATGGAAAACATTCTCATGGCAACCTACAATCTCAGAGGAATAATATGCTCTTATTTAAAAATGAAGGAAGGGTAAAATAAATATCACCACTTTGAAGGAGAACTTGAGGGCAAAGCCCTTCCAATGCATTGGTATATGGTGTACAAGTATCTTTATCAATTTGAGGCACAAGAGAAAGTAGAGAAGATTGATGAGATCACAAAATTCAAAGAAAAACTTTTCACAAAGATTGAAGAACACAACAAGGCACAATAATAATTGAAGAAAGCAAGGAGTAAAATTACCCCTTGGATAATGGATGATTCAAAGCTTACCTGCATGGAAACCTAGTAGGTAGAGAGTGTACAAATGTAGAGTCCAATAAACAAGGTAAGATGATTTATTAATTCATAGATGAATCAAAGTATAGATAAGGTAAGATGATCTATGGATTCATATAGGAATTGAATCATAACTCAATTGAAAAGATTATTATTGTTTTAGAGAATTCTATAGCCTTACCAAGGAGAATATCTTGATTTATAGCTTTCCAATTAAACATATGAAAGGTTTAGTTTCATATACTATTGACGAGAATAAGCTGAAGGAAAGAAACTATGCTAAGTTCCAACACAAATTGAACCAAGAATTTGTATACTCAAAAAAAGTTATAAAAAAAAAAAAACGAAAGGCATTGGATGAGAGTGGTCACCATCTAAGCAGAATAAGTTATATCATTGTATTAGCTATGTCATCAAAATTGAAGAATAAAATAATGAAACATGTGGTCACAAATAATTTTAGAAGTGTGAAAGATGAGAGTCCTAATCAATTAGCGGAGAACTACTTTTAATATTCAAGGGTACTACCAAGAAAACAAGGGAAACATTGCAAACAATCCTTGAAATAAATTTATGTTGATTTGAAACAATTATAAAAGAAGAATAGTTGAGTTTTAGAACATAACTTTTAAGGAGTGCTAAGGATGTCTTAAACTTGTTATTAAATTAGAAAATGTGAAATGGTAAAAGAACTAAATATTGAACATGTAAAAATCGTGCTAATATATAGTGCATTGGACCCATTTGTCATTAAGTCCAGCACGCAAAGTGTTTTGATGTACAATAAAAAAGCATATTTGGTGGTTGTCTACATTTGAGGTTAGAGAATATATATAAATGAGTTAGCCCTACTCAATGTGACCTTTCTCTTATGGGATGTGAAGTTTTCCAATGAATTGAACTTATTGTTTGTAGAGAAAAATAGAAGACCATGAGACATAAATTAATTTTTTCAAAAATTAGGTATATCGACTATAATTAGAGATAAAATTCAAGGAGCATACCTTCAAGTGAAAGGAAGAGGTTATTTTCAAGGAAACTAGCATATGGCAAGCAACTTGAGAACTCTCAAGTTGCAAATGCAACGTAAGCAAAGGTAAAATTTAAAGTTCCCATGCTTGTATTGCAAGGAGGAAGCACATGTCTTTGACCCCGAGTGATGGAAGAGTAAACCTAATAGAGTCGCAATGGATAGAGTTCAAGGCCATATTTGATATAACTTTATGTAATATCCATATATGCACATTGTGTACATTATATAGGATATTTAGAAGTTGGCATTTTTTATACATGATATATAATTGGAAACTTGGATAATGAGGCATGCTATATGCAATTAGAGAAATATCTTTCTGACATGGAGAGTATGTGCACATAACTAAGAATATTAAGAAATCAACAAATGAGAAGGAGATTCTTTTCAAGTCATCAATTGCTGGGTGAAAGACAAAAAGTTATTGTCAAGGCCATAGAGAAGACAAACAATAGGCACGTGCTCAAGGTGCATTTCTAGAGTGAAAATGGGTTATGAAGGCTAGTTCACAATGTAAAAAAAGAACATAAATTATAAAGTCTTACAAGAGTTATGTTAAGGAACATGTATGGGAGTCTTTGGATAAGCTATTTATATATTTTTTGTGATGAGCACACTTGGGTGAATGATGACTGTTGGGCATCCCATGAAGATCCAAAGAATTTGGATGCTTTAAAAAACAAACATGGAAAAATTGTGACATCAAACATACATGGTGATACCTTCTCTCCACATGACTAATATATTAATTAAATTAATTTATAATCGATGAATTATTATGCCATATTTTAAGTATATTCTCTACACCCACCTACATTATTTTGTCAAAATGCATGGATGCCTACGATTTGGCCTACAAAAGGCATCAAAAAGCCCCATTACATAGTAAGAAATAGTTTCTTATGAGATACTTGGCATTTTGGTGGATCTCAAAAGGCAAACATTTGAAAGGAAAATTTATAATGATTCTACCAAGTAATCTTGCAGATGCTGCACACTAATCAAAATTTTATAACATCTCAACTCCAACAAACATTTAATGTTACTAAAAAAGAAATAAGAAGGCAAATGCTTAGCAACTCAAATGTTGCAAAGAAGCATGCTAAGTGGTGACACATAAAAATATTTGTAAATCATAGATGGATAAATAGATAATAAGTAAGAGTTGAATATGTAGTGTAGATTGATAGTGTGGATTATAAAGCTCTAGTAATGACGGCCATCTTGTAAAGTCATGCCACTTGTAAAACCAACTACAATTAATGTACACTCAATAATGATACATTAAATAGACTATAGAGTCATTCTTTGATGTGCTACTTGCTTAACACATTGGTACTTCCTTTGTAAAGATTATGTTCTTTTTCCCTCGTGCCATGACATTTACCTTCTTTTTGGCATACTTCTTCTTCTTTATGCTCTTTTAAGCACTCTTCTTCTATAAGTTGAGTATCACTTATAATAGTGCTTCCTCTCTAAATCTAATGAGAAGGTCTTTTCCATACACATACATTGTAAAGGATCCTATTTGCTTACAAAAGAAGCGAATAAGAATAATATTGATGTAGCTTACACTTCTTATGCACTTATAGTGAGAGGTACACATGGTGGTAATGAGAATGATAATCGTGGTAGAGATTCACAACCCAATAGGGGCAAGTTTAAGTCTTGTGGGCAATCATGCAGTAAGTCCCATGGTCCTAAGTCCTCTCTTACTTGTCATTATTGTGGGCAATAGGGTCACATAAGGCCGCAATGCCATAAGATGTGCAATGACAGGCACAAAAATGCAAAGGTGAAGCACATGATAATAGCAAATCTTTTGATGAATGCAACGTTGTTCCTAAGTCTAGTGTTAAGATAGAAGAGATAAATGACTTGGCGTGCAACTCAAATGAGTACATACTTCATCACTTTGATGCTACTTAGTTACTTGATGTTTAGCTGCTTATTCTCAATATTGGCTTCTTGATTTGGGGGCTTCTTTCCAAGTCACCCCACATCATCATTGATTTTATGCCTACTGTGCTATTATAGGTCCAGTTAGATGACAATGATCATGTATGTGACATTATTGGCATAGGTAATGTGAGATTGCAGTTTGGTATTGGTACTCCTTTGTGCTTCATGTTGTACATCATGTCCCTTGACAAAAAGCCTTATCTCCACTAGATAGTTGGATGATGACATGTACCGTGTCTCTTTTGGTGATTCTACATGGAAGATTACACATGACAACCTCATTTTTGCTAGAGGTACCAAGGTTGGCACCTTGCACCCCTTACTTGTATCTGGATCTGTTAATCATGTTTTGGCTCATGATTGATCTTCCACATGTATCTCTGTGGTTCCGCTCTCTTGGCCATATGTCCCTTAAAGGAATGGAAGTACTCACTCATTTGCAATATTTGGCACCTCTTGACTACTCACGTTTTGACTCTTGTGATCATTGTTTATATGGCAAGTAGACTCGTACCTCACATAAAAAGTTTGATTCTATGCACACGGGTGAGCCATTGGCTCTTGTGCACTCCGATGTTTGTGGTCCCATGCCCTATCACTCACTAGGTGGTGTTAAGTATTTTTGTCATGTTCATTGATGATTATTCACATAAAGTTTGGGCCTATTAAATTAAGCAAAAATTAGGGTTGTCATCCACTTTTCAACGCTTCTTACTATGGTTGAGAACTAGTCTAGGCATAGGGTGAAATGCCTATGATCTGACAATGGGAGTGAATATGTCTTTAAGAAATTTGAGTAGTTTTGTGATGAGAGGGGTATTAAACATTAGTCAATTCCCTTGTACACCCCACTCTAGAATGGTGTGTAGAGCATATAAATATGACTATTTAGGAAAGAGTCCATAGTATGCTTAGTCAAGTAGGCGGCTTACCATAATTATTTTGGGCTGAGGCAGCTACTACTTTAAAATTAATAGATCCTCATGCACTTCTCTTGGTGGTAGAGTTATTGATGATATATGGTTTGGTAAACCTCCCTTGTATACAAAATTAATGTGTCTTTGGATGTGAGGCTTTCCGCCATATTTCCAAAGAAAAATGTAATAAGTTGGTTCCAAAGTCTCTCAAATGTGTCTTTCTTAGATATGGTGATGTAGGTGAGATGGCTATCACCTTTGGGATTTGCCAACTCGGAAGATTATTTGTAGCTATGATGTCATATTCCATGAGAAAAAGGTGCATATGAGACTAGAGCATGTAATTGAGATACCCATGATGATCTTTTAGGTGGAGCCTCCTCTTATAGTATAACCAACTCTAGTTAAACAATATGTAGCAGCAATTGCTAATGATGTAGTGGCCTAGGAACCACTTGTTATGCAAGATCATGATGTTGGACAGAGAGCATATGCCATACATGCATCGTAGCCAATTTTGAGATGCCTTGCTAGAGCCTCACATCCTCCTGATAATATTGAGCCGTCTATGTATGATGTGATGATGATAGGCTCTGTTGAGCCCCTTAGTTATGAGGAGGCTATGCGTAAAGATGATAATCACTCTTGGGAGAGAGTCATGTAGTCTAAGTTTGACTCACTCATACATGGGATTTGGTTTTCTTGCCAGATGGTAAACATGCACTGCCATGTGCGAGTGGGTGTATAAGTTGAAGAGCACCCTTGGTTGCCATAAGCAAGCATATAAGATACATTTAGTTGCCGCTAAGAGTCTTAAATAGGAAAAAAGTGTTGCCTTTGATGATGTTCTCTCCCCTGTGGTCAAGATGACAACCCTTCGCTTGGTACTAGCCTTGATTGCATCGATGGATTTGGACTTGTACTAGATAGATGTTATGATGGCTTTCTTACATGGGGACTTGCATGAGGATATCTATATGTAATAGCCTAAGGGCTTTGAGAAAAAGGGTAGAGAACACCTAGTGTGAAAGATGAGGAAGAGTCTTTATGGACTTAAGTAGACACATAGGGCATGGTATCATAAGTTTGATGCCCATAGCCACCTCATTACCTTCTCATGTGAAGATTAGTTAGACAGATTGTCCCTATTCCAATGATGAGAATGTTAAGATGGCCAAGCTTCTAGATGCATCCATGATGGGAAGCTTGATATATGCCATGATAGCCACTAGACATGACATAACATTTGCAGTGGGAATTGTGGCTTATTGTATGGTGACACTTGGCAAGTGATATTGGGATGTTGTTAAGGGTATCATGAGATACCTTAAGGGCATTGCAGATATGTGCATTTGTTATGGTGGATAGGATATTAGAGTCATGGGCTACATAAAATTTGATTATGTAAGACATGTAGATAGTACGAAGTCCACCTCTGGCTATGTCTTCACTTTTGTTGAAGGTGTTGTTTCTTGGATGTCCATGGTGCAAAAATGCATGGCCTTGTCTAGTACTAGACCTTAACATTTCTTGGTTTCAAGAAAGTTTTGGAATTATCCAAGAGAGGGACACACATAAATCCGATTCTTATGCTGATTTTAGCAGTCATACAAAAAATGAAATGGGGCAAGGATAACTCGAGGTATCTTCCTAGTCCAAGGAGTTCCAAGTTTGGACCTAGTTTAGATTTATTGGTGAGATAGAACCTTCCCTATACTTAGAAGGGTAGAGAGATGTAGGGATCTCCCTTTGATAAGGTCCTTTAGGCTAAACTCTAAATATGTACCCATATTGGGCACTATCCCCTTAGAGTATCTCACCATTGACCTAAGATGCATACTATCCAAAACAATACAACCTAGATAGTCACTCACCACCAGAGATGCTCGTCATGATTTTATTATCACTCTACATTATGACTCAATTAGGAGTCAAACAATCTTATCTTAATTAGGAGACCCATTCATATTTTTAGAATGCAAGTGTGCCAATCAAGAGTCTTGAAATCTTGGCTCAATTGGATTTAAATGAATGCCAATAAATACTCTAATAATTAAACAAACAATCGTCTTGAATGTAATTATATTTTCTTACGACAACTAATAGGTCTCTACATGAATATTTCAATAAGCTTTCATTTTTTTTAATGACGTTGATTTAATCAGGCTCAAACTTACTATTTGCAGTCGGTATTGGATCTTGGTGATAATTTACATAACTAGAAACAACAATTTGCTTTACAACTTAGCCACAAGGACCCACTTTGAACTAATTTTATAAGTTTTTAAACCTCTATAATGTGAATAGCTTTTTATGGGAATGTGTTGATCAAATAGTTTTTCCTTACACCTCCTTGAACAAATTATGAGATGCAATTGATGAGTCCCCCGAAATATAAATCTTCTTGATTTATTTTAGCCAATGGATTAGGAAGTAAGACCTTATCTCTACCTCACTAATAGAAAAAAAACTTTTATCATTAAAAGTAAGATATTAACTTTGCCTTATTAATAGAAAATATTATTTTATCATTGTCTGCTGAAACTAACACATCTTTTGATTCTCAAGACATCACAACAAAGATGATGATCACTTTTGTGGATGGAGGAAAATGGTCAATGCCTAGTATATGTTGACCTGCGGTGTGAAGGTGGACGGGAATGCTGAAGTAGAGGTTTGTCGTGGGGATTGTGGGGACCGCACATCAAGGTCGAGCCTTGTCAGATCAGGTGACAACCTATGCCCACTTGTGTGAGAACCCATGATAAGAGTATCCATGAAAGAGTCATCAAAAGCCTTGATATCAGGCTCGGAGGCTTTGCGAGGTTCATTGTCTTCACCACCTTGACGATCCCTTCCCAAGGAGTCGGCACGGGGGCTATAGTCTAGCCATACAAAGTCTCCTCTGAGGTTGAAGTCAGGGGATCCGAATATAAGCTTCTCTTTGATGCTGGAAGGAGTGGCCATAGCATCCACCGGGGCTTCTTCCGGAATTTGAAAAAGGGATTGATTGATTTGCAGGAGCGCGATCCCTCACGGACATTCCAGGGTTCGCATTGTTCCGACGGATGTGTGTCAATGATCCTTCCGCAGGTTCACCTACGGAAACCTTGTTACGACTTCTCCTTCCTCTAAATGATAAGGCTTAATGAACTTCTCACAACGTCACCGGTGGCGAACCACCAGCATCGCCGCAATCCGAAAACTTCACCGGACCATTCAATCGGTAGGAGCGACGGACGGTGTGTACAAAGGGCAGGGACGTAGTCAACGCGAGCTGATGACTCGCGCTTACTAGGAATTCCTCGTTGAAGATCAATAATTGCAATGATCTATCCCCATCACGATAGGATAAATTTCATCTCAAGTATTGGAAGATGGAGTTTAAAAAATGCATGTATCAAGAGAAGTAGATTGCTTCACATTGCTATGTGTTAAAATCCATGCATAGCACAAGTAGCATATAAGGCTCCAAAGTATCAAGCATCGATAAGTCTTCGATTAGTCTTTATGTAGGACAATATTATTTAAGGTTCGCAGATGCGCATAGACGGTGGGGAAAGATTATATAAAACATACATCAATGGTACATGAAATGATCTTGCATTAAAGTCTTGCATCAATTCCTATGAAGGTTTTGCATAAAATGACGGTCAAGGAGTCTATCTTGTGATGTCAAACCATGAGTGATTACAAATAATTCAGGGATTATTTTACATTGGAAGATAGTCTTGTATCGTTACAAATTTGTTTCGCAATCTTTACCTTAGAGGAAAGGAAGATAAAGTCAAGTTAAAATTTTGCCTGGTATCAATCTTTGATCCCAAAGGGGGAGGGAAAATATGCGATGGAAATGTTATTGCATCTATTCTTGCGTTGTTTGGGAAGAATATGATTGGTTTTGTTGGTTGATCAGACAACACCCTAAATGCTTTTACATTCAACTGATTGTTGCATTGTGGTTTGGATGATTATTCCAAGTACTTGTGTTTGATTCATGGCAGGGGTCTGTGATGACAAGTTGCCATGGGAATAAAAAAATGCTTTCTAAAATATGGTATTTAGGCTGAATGCCTTGATTGTGCTTGACTCTTAATTGGATTAATTAAGGAAAGATATTTTTCACGTGTAGATTATCTCCAAGATCTCACCATGAATTAATCCAAAAAGGGCACTTCTCGATTCACGGGCCGAAGGTCGAGTGGTGAAAAGGACAACCACACAAATGTTGTCCACTCCTAGGCCGCTTGTGGGTTAGGTGGAGCTTTGGACACCCCTTGTCGAGTCGTCCGGAACAGAGTTAAAGACTACCATGGTCCCAACGTCTTTAGTGTTGGAAGATCCTATTCTAGATAAAGGATGGAAATTGTGGTGCCATGTGATTTGTACCAGTTACTTCTGCAGGGTAGAAGGGAAATATAATTTCTCATGTATGGGCAGGAGACAAAGATTAACTAGAAGATAAGTTAAGGAACTTGTTTGACAAAAAGGACTACTTGTTTTGTTTTTGTGTTTGTGCCGTAAATTACACGAATGAACCCTGTTCCTTAAAAGGATTAATTAAGGAAGTTGATTTTAAATGTCACACATAAATGTGATAAGACCTAATTAGATAACTAAAGAATGCCTACTAAGGGAAGCGGGTGCCCTTGACGGGTCCCCGTCCTATGGCAAGGTGGTCCCAGAGAACTGGGAGGCTTCTCACAAGGTTTTACGTTGTTCGACCTTTAGGTATTGTTAGGTTAGAACTCGATTCATTCCATTTTAGGGGACCGGAATGAAAGTATGCCCTACAGGCAGAGAGGTTGAGCGGCGCATCCCTCTCGTTTCCCATTCTCTTTGAACCAAGTGCGGCATGGGTCTGCTTTGGCTTGGGTATCTCTGCGCAAAGTAGGATGTCTAGGACCTGTCGACGCTAGAATGTTGACAGGAGACCTTGATCAAGTTTTAGGTCGATCCTACTAGGTTCAGCAAATGAACGTTCCATTGCGAGATGGACTCGAGAAACCCTAGGTGACAAACCCCATGACATTCCATGGGAGTGCCTAGCGGTGCCGCTTAGACTCGTCTCTCGATGGACCACTAAAAACGTGCCTGGACAACCGAGCATGTTACAAGGAACTTATTGATTTCCTCTTTGATTGTGTTAGTGTGTTTTGGACTCATTACTAATCCTCAATTGCATGTGCATTTCTCATCCAAGATCGACTAAGTTGGATATCATAGTCAACTCCCTTCATGATAATAAAGCTCACTAAAAATCTAACTCTTATAATTTTAGTAGGCAAGTTGTTCAATATGACAAATGGTTTGCCTTGGTTCCATTGGCCAATGGGATGTTAAATCACACAATTTCTATGGTGTGTTGCCCCAAGCTTACAAAATTGTGTGGCACTAAGGATATTAACCCTTGCTCCTATGTCCACAATTTTCTTTCTAATGGAATATCTCAATGCAACCATGGGAAGTAATATGTGACTTGTCATTTCATTTGAGAAGGCATTTACTTGTAGGTTCCCAATTGTGGGATTTAGAGTTAGACTAGTATGTGTGTGCCCGATGTGGTCTTGAAGAATTGGTATTTTTGGCTGCATTAATCCTGTGATCCACTTATTCAATGCATTCTAGAGTGATGGGCTTTACTTAAATAACAGCCCTAATGGTAGGGATATTGGCATTGAGGTCAAAGTAGCTAGTAAGCCAGCATTTGGTTTCTCATGTGCATATTCATGAATTCCTTGTTTCCAATGGTCATCATATGGCTAATTTTGAGTAGTAGCTTTGCTTTCTTATAAAGGAGATGCATTAGGGATGCAGTTTTCCTTTAGTTCCATGTAGATAGGAGAAGTGGGTGGACTCATTGTCGACAAGTCACGTAGCCCTTCTTTCACTATGGGCCCAATGTCCTAGAGGTGTACTTGAGCCTCTTTTACCCAACTTCTCACTTTATCGATAATCTTCAATTTCACTTGGGATTTGGGTATTCTCCAACTCTAGTGCTCCTTCTCTTATTCCTTTTGGGAGTTGAAGTCTCTACTTCCATGTCAAGATTTATTCCCTTTTATCAAGGTTATTGCATTGTTAGTCTTAAGTGTTAGTTTTGCTTTGGTTCTCTTCTTCCTTTTCTTTCGATTCTTTTTGCCTATGGATCTGGCATCCAAGTTGCTATGTTTGGGCACCACCCACATTTTGCTTGAGCTCTAGTCATGACATTTGAAGGGATCAATGAGGCATCCAAGTTGCTAGGTTTGGGCACCACCCACATTTTTCTTGAGCTCTAGTAATGACATTTAAAGGGATCAATGTGGCATCCTCATCGAGTGTTTTGGCACTAAAGAGTTTGAGTGGCGTTGATGGTAAGATTGTTGAGAGCTAGTGGAGGGTTTTTGCCTAGGGCAATTAGCATACATGTGAATAATACATTTCAAACATCTCAAGCCACCTTGTCTTTATTTGCTTGCTCCCAATCTAGACATCTAGATGATTCATGTCTCCGGTGGCTATATGTGCAATAGGTTAGTGGTTCTTGTGGTGGGTTTCCTCCCGTGCCTTGATCCCATCCCCTACTTGAATCCATGACTAGAACTAGTAAAAAATCCACGAGGATAGGATATCCCTCTTTTTCATAAGTGACATATGGATTTACATATGGTTTCCCTTTGATTTGATTCTTCCACAAAGTGTCCTAGAGCATCACTAGTGGATGTGTGAGTATAGGTCCAAGCGGTCTGGGTATTCCTATCAAGTGGGGGATGGCCCTAGGACCTATGGGATGTTAGTCATTAGGTATAGGGAGAGCAGATGAAGCTCCTCTTCTACAGTTCAAGTGCATATTCATTGGATAATATGTATGTGGGTAAGACTGAGGATATGGAAGCCTTCTTGGTAGTCAGCAATGGATGGCCTCATGACCCATTCTTCTACAATTTGTATAGGTGTGTGGTCAAGGATTTGAACATTTTGATAGCATATGATTGTTGCCATAGTGGATGCATTGGACATTTAGACGTGCAGACTTATGGGTCATCACAATGTGTCATGAATCTTTGCCAACTCCAACAGAAGTCATGTCACTTTGTTCGAGATATCTATACTCTTTTCTTTATCTTGGATGTCTATCAGAGGATTCTCACTATGAATGGTAATGTTGATAGTAGGATGTATGGCTTTGGTGTTTCTCTCCTTTAACAAGTCATCCATAGGGATTGCTTCTTCAAAAATCCTAGCTAGCATGTCTATTTGCAAACTTGAATTTCTTGCTAGCACTTTGTAGAGTTTCTCATCCTTTATCTCGTTAATGAATATAGTGGAGACTGCCTTTGGAGTGGGTTACTTAGCTATCGGAATCCTTTTGTACAGACTCTATACATGAGTGATGTAATCACAAATCTCCTCTTTATCCTTATAATTGGCATTTATCAATTTGATAATTAGATTATCCACATATCCTAATTTTGAGAACCTCTTAATAAAGAGGTCCTTCAAGGTATAAAAAATGCTACATTTCGTAGTATCAAGACTAGTAAGTTGCATTCTTTTTTACCCATGCATGACCCGAAAAAGCTTGTGCATTTTTGGTAGCATGTTGGAGGTTGTTGGCCTCACAAACCTACTCAAATTGGTCCAAAAAATTGTAAGGGTCATATCCTACCTTATATTTCTCAATTTGTTTTGTGACTACTAGGATTTTTGTTTGATTTCTAGTCTTGAGCATAGTTCCTAATCTGGCTAGTATTGAGACAGTTAGTGCAGTGCTACTTCACTCATTGGTCGAATTGTCCCGAATAATTTCTTGGTTAGGAATTCAACTATGGTTAGATTAGCTTCAAGTGCTCTTTTTGTGTTAGCATTGACTCTTGGTCTAGTGTGCCCCATGAATGCCTATGTTGCATTTGGTTAATCTTGGCCTCTTTTCTTTACCTATCGACCCTTTGCCCTTGTGTAAATCTCATGACTTGTAGCAAGTCCTTCCCCGAACTTCTTTCTTCCTCTTTTTATTTTAATGATTTCATGTGCTAGTCTATCTTCATGCATTATTTGTGCTTTTTGCTCATATTGCACCATGAGCTATTGAATTTCAACTAGAGATTCTTGAGGGTCAATTCCTAGGCCATCGATGCTCAATTCTAATGCTAAGATGGTCATTTTTTTCTTGTGCAACTAAAGTTTCGATGATGCTAATGAGGTCTAGTAGAGTAGCAGACTTTCCTATCAAAGACACTTCATTTAGGTGCTTGTCACACTAGGGTTCTTCTTTCTTGACTTGCATAGGCTAGCATGTTTTGTTGTCTACTCTTTCCCCCCCTATATTAGTGTTGTGGTTCAGTTTTACGAGGCTCCTACCATTTTGTTTTTCCATTTGATCATTTATGATTGGTTGATTCCTCCCTTCCTTTAGAATGACTTGGCAAGTACACACAATCCCTTTCTTGACAAATGCAATTAATAATGAATGGTCCACTGTAAGGTGCCCACCCATCGGCTATCCAGGCACTCTTTTAGCGGTCTATCGAGAAACGAATCTAAGCGTCGCTACCCAGCACTCCCATGGAATGTTCCAAGTTTTGTCACCTAGGGTTTCTCGAATCCGCCTTGCAACGGGATGTTCATGGCCGAACCCACTAGGATCGACCTGAAATTTGGGCTCCTAGTGGCCAAGGTCTCCTAACAACATTCTAGCGTCGGTGGACATCCTACTTTATGTAGAGATACCCAAGCCGAAGTAGACCCATGCCGCACTTGATTCAAAGAGAATGGGAAACAAGAGGGATGCGCTCCTCAACCTCTCTGCCCATAGGGCATAGTCCCATTCCGGTCCCCTAAAACGGCATGAATCGAGATTCTATCCTAACAATTTCTAAAGGTCAAATGATGGTAAAATCTTGTGAGAAGCCACCCAGTTCTCTGGGACCACCTTGTCGTAGGACAAACCCATCAGGGGTTCCGCCCACCCGCTTCCCTTAATAGCTTTAGTTTTCTAATTAGGTCCTACCACATTTATGTGTGACACTTAAAGTCGGCTTCATTAATTAAGCCTTTAGGGAACAGGGTTCGTTCACATAACTTATAGCACAGACACGAAAACAGAGCAAAAAGCAATCTATTGACAAACAAGTTCCTTAGCTTATCTTCAAGTTAATCTTTGTCTCCCACCCATACATGAGAAATTATGTATCCCTTTTGTCCAACAGAAGTATCCCTTCTGCCTTGCAGAAGTAACTGGTCCAAATCTCATGGCACCACAAATTCAATCGTTTATCTAAAATAGGATCTCCCAACATGCCCAGACGTTGGGGGCCACACGGAGGTCTTCAACTCCATTCTAGACCTAGCAAGGGGTTGATGGGACCTCAAATGGGCCGGCACTGGCTATGGCACTAGTTGGACCTCATGCTCATGACAGACAAACAAACCCTCACGGCCTCGCGGGCCAGGAGCATCTATCTGCTGCTCAAGGACAAACTGCCCTAAAGCCTAATCTATGCGTTTATAGTTTTGTAGTCCAACATTTCCCTTTCTATAAACTCCACAGAGGGAGAACCCATACACATTGGCAATAAATGCCACGATAATCACATACATGGGAGACAACCTCTCGGTAGAATCACCGCGGCCTCACTGCAGCTCTCCTATATCGCAGGGATTGGCCCCTTGATGCGCTGCTCAACATATAGAACAAATGAACAAACTCCACTCTTTCATTTCGAAAGTACTCCAGGAGATACCATGTGTCCTTACCAAATAATTCCCCAAGAAACGAACGTCTATCCTACAGCTTAGGATGCCTTTCCACACTCAAGCGTGGGTCATTGTCATTGAAAACATGTGCTATGCATCCAAACCTTTTTATTCCGATACCATGGTTGACATGCACATGCAAAGTAAATGATCCTAAAGTGCTCAAACATAATTTTCAATGAGACACGTGTTGTGCACAACCAGGCTTTTCAATGCTCATTCACTACCTCGTTGCGGCGATGTAAGGATAGCACCGAGACAACACTCGTGCTACTATCCTCTTAATTAAAATACAATGAACTGTATGTCATGATATGCATCAGAAAATCAGTAATAATCAGCACGCAAATCGCACCATTCAAACATCCCAACCCCCTACGTTTAGGTATTGCTTTCGTTGCATAGGTATAGAGGTTCATTTTGTCATGTTTTGATGTATGAAAAGCGATAAATCACAAACTTTGACAAAGAGATAGGGAAAACTGAGGCTAAACCTCATGCTTTGCCACTACCATACATCCACAAACAATCATTATATTTTTCCTTATTTTTGTAAGACTTATTTCTATTTTTTCCTTTTTTTTTTCATTTTCTTGATTTATTTGGGAATAAAATATGCTATTTTCTGGTTTTTCTTGTTCCAATCACTTCAAAATACTAACATTCAATTTATCTTCCATTTTTCCCCCATGGGAACACCTTTTATCCACCCGAAACGAAAAAACTACCATTTTACTGCTTAAAAACCGCATTTCGGGTTTACGGGAATTAAATAGAGTATGTAAAACATTGCAAAATCAAAATTTTTTGATACACAACAATTAATCATGATGCATCCAACACACAAACAAATTTTCATCCAATAAGAACATCATTATCATCATAAACTATAAAAAATCCTTCATTTTCTTCATAAAAATGGTCGTGCCGTGTTTTTACGTAACCCGAGACACCTTGAATGACTACATAACCAGTAAACAGAGCCTCCATTGCTCTCAATCCAATGCTGCACATCAACCTCCAGCATCTCCATCACCATTTCCTTCATTCTCCCTCCCGATTCCTCTTTCAAGATGGTGCACATGAACAACCCATAGAGGGGAGAGAGAGGGAGGAGAGAGAAAGACTAGATTCTGATCTCTTCATCCAGACAGCCATATCCCACGCTAAGACCAGCGATAGAATCAGGAAGGAGGGAGAAGTTGATGGCCATTATCGGTTGCATGGGTTCTTTGCAGCCTCCAATCATGATGTGAGAGGGGGGGACGCAATTTTCGGCACTTGTTCTTCATGCCATCTCCACGCCATTTTCACATTTTTTTTCCAAATTGAGAGAGGGGGGGTTAAAGTCCCAAAGGGCACCCCCCCTTTGGTCTTAAATTTGTCCACCCTTTCAAATCTTGGCCAATTTTTGGCCTCTTCCTCCTCCGAACTCCGTTTCAGCCTCTGAAAATCCCGCGCGTAGGTCTCAATATTCCGCATTGACTGACAGCTCGTGGCATCCCACACGGCAGTTGGAAAAATGATAAAAAATCCACAAGTGTCGCTCGGGCACATTTTAAAAGCCGTCTTTCACTTGGTGCTTAAAATCGTCCTAGCTGCAGCCACCGCCTTGGATGTTAAATATTTTTTCCCTAAACTCTGGATTTTTTGTCAAAATTTAGGCACATCTTGGGCTCAAAACTCCACTCTCATTGGTGACCATAGGATAGGGCGACTCAGCTCGTCGAATCCCACAACAGATCTGCGCAAAACAACCAAAGGAAGCATCAAGCTGATACAAAATAGATACATATTAAAACACATCACAATGCTCACCCTACCCCCTGACAAAACCAAGGCATGAAATCCACAAGGAGTAGGCCTAGCATAATCTGATAGAAGGTCCGAAGCTAGTCACTAACCGACTGCTCCAACACGGCCAAACTCAAAAGAACTATCAAAGAGTTCGCCCTAAGTGGTGGTTTGAACTACCTACCTGACTAAGGACAACACAACTAGGAGCTCCTACTAGGTGAGGACTCCTATAGCCTGATCAAGAAGTATTGTCGTTTTAGCACATTTCTTCTTTTAGGTTTTTGTTTCCCCATACTCGGGCGTGTAAAAAGGAGGGAGCTGAGCGTAGTGACCCAAGGAGAACAGGGCATCAGCCTCGGGTCCTATCTCGGTACCCAAGAACCTACCAAGCCCTCGCGAGGCGACACTTAATCCTTTTCTGATGCTCACTTTTATTTTCGCTCCAACCTTTCTTACTTTCTTCTTTTCCAACGAGACGCCATCCCTAGGAAGAAAAGGCATCGGCCCCGAGTCTGACTCGTCCCCAGGAACCTACCAGGCCTTCGCAAGGTGATGAGCAATTGCTTATAAATTTTTCTTTCTTTGCTTTTCTATTTTTATAGGGGTTAGAACCCCTTTTTACACACCTTTATTTTCTGTGAGATATTCATGGTTTTTTTTCCTCTCTATCATCATCATTTTCCTTCGGTAGGCTTCTCTAACTGCCTCACAACTAACAAGAACCCCTAGAACGGCTGCCTAGCAGGCTAGCAGAACAGGGTCACTAGAATTGCCTTCTAAAACAGGTCTCTCGATGCATGGCAATGTCTTTACAGGAGGCAACGACTACTCAGACCTCCCTCAGACATACCTAACCTAAACCTGGGACTTCATGCCTTGGACTCCCATCCCCAACAAGAAAAGAAAATCCCCTACAGGCACACAGACACATATAGCATAAAAACAAGGTACTCGTAAAGGAGAAATATCACCTGGATAGGGCCACGAGAAGTCTCCCGCGCGACATAGGCTCCTTCCAAGCTCTTCTTTAAACCTTTCTAGCACAGGACTAAAATAAGAAACTATTAACCGCACCTGTACTAAACAAATGACTGGCCCTCTTGGCCTAATGAAATAAAGCACTTCACTATACAAAAATTGATTGGCCCTCTTGGCCTAACGAGATCAAAGAGAATAGCATCTACACATCCCTCCCCGAAATAGTACAGATATACAATAATATACTCCTTTCCAAGGAGGAAAAATAGGGCTCACAGCCCTAAGCTAAATGCATAAGATTATGACCCATCCCTCTTGTATATATAGCAAGAGGCGTACGCATAACATGTTGTCTAATCAGCCTATGGCTCCAGGATAACAACGGTAGATGGGTCTCGGCTACTCTTTGCATCACCCATATCAACTATCGCCTAACATATATTGCATGCTCTGATAACATTCCCCACAAGCGACCAGGTCCTGTCTCATTATTGATAGCAATATCCAAACTAGGGCCACAGTTGAAGAAAAGGTATTCATCATAAGCAAGATTTGCCACTGAATCCGCAACCTGATTCCAGTAATGTGGAATCAGTTGAAGAGATGTTAGATATGATCAATGCCCCACCCTCATTAGGTGCTACCAATGATCCATGGTGCTCAAAGTTGTAAGGCCCCCATTATGAGGAGAAGCCAAATGTGAGCCCGGACATTGGTTGAGTCCTGACTTGTATATTAGATGAGGTCTATGTGACCGGATGGCAAAAAGGTGACTGTTGTGGGTCTAATCTTTGGGTTAGACAGAGTGGTTAAGCTGGTAGCAACTCGAGGCGCATTGCATCGAGTTGCGGTGTAAGGGAGTTAAAAGGGGCTCCTATTGTGGGGTCCGGGGGCAGTGCCACAATAGGGAATATGCCTTGGAATATTCCCTGGCCGACTAGTGGAGGCTCATATGGTAGGTCGGTCAGCAGGCCGACCGACCTTCGCGGGCTATAAAAGCTAAACCCCTTCGCAGCCATCTCTCACTCATCTTTCACCCAATCAGAGTTGTTGTTCCAACTAGCCTTAAGCTCTTCACCTATCTTCTGTCTAGATCGCCATCTAAGCTTCACACAGTGGAAGCGCACGGGTGGATAGAGCCATCTTTGTATCAGTTGTTTGGAGTTAAAGAATTTGTTGATTCTCCTCTTATCTGTTGTGTACTCTCTATCTCTTTCTCAGATTCTGTTTGCTGCGCCGTGTAATATTTTACATGGTATCAGAGCCCAAGGGGCTCTAGAGATCGGAGAGCGTGCAAGAGGCAAAGGCTTTAATAGCAAAGAGAAACTATGTAGACTCCGGGAAGCGGTTCTGGCGCATCAGGAAGTAGTGCAGGAGGTGGTGCTGCTGTACCGGCTATTCAAACACTGATGATTCATCCACCAACCTTCAGCGAAGGCAAGTTAGATGGTACAAACTACACCTTGTGGAAGTTCAAAATTACAACTATCCTTGATTCTTATGAGCTTTTGGAGACTGTGTTGGGGACTGACGCAGAACCACAGCCTACCCCCAACCCATCAAATCCTAGTGTGATGATTCCTCCGAATGCAGATCTTCTACGAGCTTGGAAACGAAGGAATGCAGATGCATTGTGTGCCTTAGTTACAAGCTGTTCTGACAGTGTTTTGACTTTGATTCAACATACAACCAAAGCATCAGAGGCTTGGAATGTACTAAGGATTCAGTATGAAACACGAAACCAAACAAGGATTCAAAACTTGGAGAATCAACTAGCAGCGGAGAAGTTTGCTGAAGGAGAGACGGTTGAAGCATTCATCACTCGGATTAAGAATCTGCGCGACCAGATGGCTGGTGCTGGGATACAAAAGACTAGCGAAGAGCTAGCTCGGAGGTGTCTTCGGATTTGTCCACAAAAGTTTGATGGACTAGTAACTACCCTTAATACTCAGGTGAGACCTCAAGCTTTGACTTTTGAGGAGTTTTGTGCATTATCAATGGAGGAGGAGTTGAGGCTGAAAGCCCGAGAAGGAAGCAACAATGGAGATGCTGCATTCTCTGCCAATGCAAAAGGCAAAGGTGTTTCCTCCACCAAAAATGACGGTGACAAAAAGAAGAAGGGCGGCTAGAAGAAGTTTCAAGGAGAGTGCTTCTACTGCAAGAAGAAAGGACATGCAATTGCAGATTGTCGTGTCAAGAAGGCAGATGAAAAGAATGGTACCCTTAAAAGTAAAGGGAAAGAGACAGCCAATACGGCTGAAGCAGAGTTGGAATTATTCATGGCAACCATTGAGGAAGTGTGCTCCTCGGCAGAAGAAGAATCTACCACTGACTCATGGGTGTTGGATAGTGGGGCCTCCCGTCACATGACCAACAAGAAATGTCTATACAGTTCTATGCAGCCTCTACAAGAATCCATCACTGTGATGGTTGGAAATGATGCTAAATGTCCTGATGCAGGCACAGGTACTATTTCTTTTGTTGCTGCAAATGGTGAAGTCAAAAAGCTTTCAAATGTGTTGTATGTCCCGAAATCAGGAGAAATCTCTTATCATTGTTGCCATAACTGATCTTGGTCATGAAGTGAGGTTCAAGATAGTGCTGGCACAATTGTTGGCAAAGGAGAAAGAAGGAACGACCTATATGAGCTAAGTGCTCTTACAGCCACCGCTGGAGTGGGCACAAGTAAGCTTTGGCATGAAAGGTTTGGACACATAGGATTTGCAGTATTGAAGGAGATGCAAAAGCAAGGTATGGTTGCTCACCTACCTACAATAACTGAATTGAAGGAACCATATGAAGCTTGTATGATGGGCAAGCAATAGAGAAAGGCATTTCCACAAGAAAGCAAGAATAGAGCACAGGCTCCTCTAGAGTTGGTGCATGCTGACTTGTGTGGTAAGATGCCTACACAGGCCTTGGGGGGATCTTCTTATTTTAAGTTGATTGTCGACGACTACAGTAGGAAGATATGGGTGTACTTCCTTCGTGATAAGGCTCAAGCTTTTGGTAAGTTTAAAGAATGGCTAATACTTGTTGAGAATGAAACATGGAAAAGTGTGAAGAAATTTAGAACAGATGGTGGTGGTGAGTTCAACTCAAAGGTGTTTAAAGGCTTTTGCAAGAGCAAAGGGATCAAGCGTCAATTGACGACGCCTCACACACCTCAGTAGAACGGTGTTGTGGAACGCAGGAATCACACCATTGTGGAGATGGCAAGATGCATGCTAAAGGGAAAGGGATTGCCTAACCATTTCTGGGCTGAAGCTGTTAATACTGTAGTCTACATTCTAAATCAGAGCTATACAAAGGCTCTCAAGGGAAAAACACCTCATGAGGCTTACACTGGTAAGAAACCATCTGTCTCACATTTCAGAATTTTTGGATGTGAATGTTATGCACATGTTCCAGATGAGAAGAGAAACAAGTTACAACCAAAAAGCAGAAAATGTATCTTCTTGGGTTATAGTGATGAGCAGAAGGATTACAAATTATATGACCAAGAGGCAAAGAAGATCATCGCGAGCCGTGATGTGGTGTTCAAGGAGGAGCCGCATACAGTGGAGGAGGAGAAGGCAAGTTCTTCCACTTTATCATCAAGCGAAGAAGTAGTCCACTATGAACCTGTCCCGAGAGCTATCCCTATCCTTAAGGAGGAGGAAGCATCATCTTCAGATGATGAGGAAAAAGTTCACCAACCTGACATCACCCCACCGGAAAAGCCATTGCCGCACTGGGTGAAGCAGCTCTATGACCACAATAATCCTATGCCTGCATCTGTTGAGGAGAAGATAGACGGACCAAGGAGGTCTCAGAGAATAGAGGAGCAAAGGAGGGCTTCTGCTCACATAGTCAATATGGCCTTGATGGTTGAGATTATGAGAGAAGTAAAGGAGCCAATTGACTTAGAAGAAGCACTTGCAGATCCATCATGGAAGGATGCTATGCAGGCGGAGTATGATAGCATAATGAAGAATGACACTTGGGAGCTAGTGGATCGACCAACAAAGCGGAAGGTTATTGACACCAAGTGGATCTGGAAGGTAAAGTACAAGGCTGATGGTACCTTAGAAAAGTACAAAGCTAGACTAGTTGCCCAAGGATTTTCACAAGTTGAAGGGTTTGATTTTCAAGAGTCATTTGCCCCAACTGCCAGAATGACCACTATTCGCATGGTACTTGCAGTGGTTGCCCACAAGAAGTGGCGAGTGTACCAAATGGATGTTAAGTCAGCGTTCTTAAATGGTGACCTCAAGGAGGAGGTGTACGTGGCTCAGCCACCAGGGTTTGAGGTCCCCCATTCTGAGAACAAAGTGTGTAAACTGAAGAAGGCATTGTATGGGCTGAAACAAGCCCCCAGAGCATGGTACCAGCGGATAGATAGGTTTTTTTTAAACCTAAACTTCAAAAGATGTGCCTCAGATGCTAACTTGTATGTTTACAGGGATGGTAAAAAGTCTGTAGTGATTGTCCTATATGTGGACGACCTTTTTATTACAGGTGACTATGAAGATATGATCAACTAAACTCGAAAGGCTTTGAGTTCTGAGTTTGAAATGACAGACTTGGGCTTGCTGCACTATTGTTTGGGGATTGAAGTCTGGCAAGAGCCAGGAAAGATCTTCATCTCTCAGAAGAAGTATGCATGGGAGATCTTGAAGGCATTTGGCATGACCGAGTGCAAGGAGATAGCTACACCTATGGAGGTGAATGCAAAGTTATCCGTCGAGGATACATCAGCACTAGCAGACATTGGGAGGTATAGGAGGTTGGTCGACAATCTGATCTACTTGTGTAACACCAGACCATATATCAATTTTGCTGTTGGTGTTTTGAGCAGGTTCTCAAACAAACCTCATGAGAGTCATTGGAAGGCTGGGATGCGGGTGCTCAGATACTTGAAGAAAACTCTTGACTATGGTATTACATACAGTTTCGGAACTTCTCTTGTGGGGAACTGTGACTCAGATTGGGCAGGAGACATTGATTCCAGGAAGTCAGTTTCTGGTTATTGTTTCTCTTTGGTTTCAGGAATTTTCTCTTGGATTAGTAAGAAGCAACCAATAGTGGCATTGTCTTCTACCAAAGCAGAGTACAAGGTAGCTTGTTTTGCTGCATGTGAGGCCGTATGGTTGAGAAGGATTCTATGGCATATGGGAGTGCAGGATGAAGAACCAATTGTGCTGAGATGTGACAATCAGAGTTGCATCGCCATTGCCAAAAGTCCAGTGTTTCATGCACGCACCAAACATATAGAGATCCAGTATCACTATGTGTGTGATTTGATGGAGGATGGGATAGTGGAATTGGTCTACTGTCCAACAGAGGAGAATGGAGCAGATATCTTCACCAAAGCACTTACGAAGGATCTGCTTTAAGTTCATCTTCAGAGACTCGGCATTGGGCCGAGGAGATAGTTCACCTATGGGTGGACATTGAGGGGGGGTGTTAGATATGATCAATGCCCCACCCTCGTTAGGTGCTACCAATGATCCATGGTGCTCAAAGTTGTAAGGCCCCCATTATGAGGAGAAGCCAAATGTGAGCCCGGACATTGGTTAAGTCCTGACTTGTATATCAGATGAGGTCTATGTGAATGGATGGCAAAAAGGTGACTGTTGTGGGTCTAATCTTTGGGTTAGATGGAGTGGTTAAGCTAGTAGCAACTCGAGGCGCATTGCATCGAGTTGCGGTGTAAGGGAGTTAAAAGGGGCCCCTACTGTGGGGTCCGGGGGCAGCGCCACAATAGGGAATATTCCCTAGCCGACTAGTGGAGGCTCATATGCTAGGTCGGCGGTCAGTAGGCCGACCTAACGACCTTCGCAGGCTATAAAAGCTAAACCCCTTTGTAGCCATCTCTCACTCATCTTTCACCCAGTCAAAGTTGTTGTTCTAGCTAGCCTTAAGCTCTTCACCTATCTTCTGTCTAGATCGCCATCTAAGCTTCACACAGTGGAAGCGCACGGGTGGACAAAGCCATCTTTGTATCAGTTGTTTGGAGTAAAAGAATTTACTGATTCTCCTCTTATCTGTTGTGTACTCTCTATCTCTTTCTCAGATTCTGTTTGCTGTGCCGTGTAATATTTTACAAGAGACACTCTCTCAAACTCCTCAAGTAGGGTCATGGTAGTTCGATGATACATACAAAGGATAGGATTCCGCACTGTGTATGTCCCATCTAGCTGATTCAAGATCAAGTGGGAATCCCCTTTTACTAACAACTGCCGAATACCACCTTGCTTGGCAATATGCAATTCCATAATCAAGGCTTTATACTCCGCCATGTTGTTAGTGAACCCTACCCCGAGATAAGCAGCTAACTTCATCGTAACTCTACGTCGGGGATCTCGGATTACTACTCCAACACTCCCTTTTTTATTAGGGCCCCTGGATGCTCCGTCAAAATATAATGTGTACGTCCACAATGGGTTTACACAGCCTGCCATCACGAACTCCTCTATTCGTAATTATGATAGTCAAAATTTAACATGTTTAGAGGATGAACTGATGGCTCCATCCTACCTTCTTCATTAAACTCAACAGGGATACTTGTCAACACTCGTAAGCAGTGATGGCAGAAGACTTTGATCTCCCACAAAAAGGTTCCATCTTCTTGCTCAATCACTTTGTATCCTTTGCTCCACCAGATAAGTTTCCCCTGATGGTATCTCTGCTCCAGATATGGGTGCTTCAAATAAGGAATTAACTGCCCCATCAACCAGCTTTAAACTCTTTTGCAGGTCTCTAATCAGCCCCAACATGGACCTGCAATGCATTTTTCTTGTTAGCATACTTAGAAATAATAAGGTTTAATCTTATTAAGATTAACCTTATTTTTAAATTCTACTCCCTATAGATCAGTTAGTAGAGCCATAGACCTATTTTTTCCTATCTTGACAATCTTGTAGGGGCCATCCCATCTAGGTTCCATCTTTCCTGGAAACAGCTCCCTACATGCATCGTAGTACAGAACTAATTGCCATTTTTTAAAGGTATACTTTTTTGCTTTAAGGTTGTGCAACTGCTTCATCTGACGTTTAGCTACCTCCTGGTGTAATAAGCTTTGCAACTTCAGTTCATCCAGGTGGGCTATGGTCGTGAAACATTCAAAGAGTGCATCCTCATCTCCCAAAGAGTGGTTAATTGCAAACGGTATGGTTGGCAACTCGATTTCGAGGGGTAACACACACTCTTCCCCATAAACTAATTTAAATGGAGTATGGCTGGTAGCTCGCTTGAACGTTGTATTGTACGCCCATACTACCACATACAACTTCCTGTCCCAGTCTCGTTTCTCAGAGACTATTTTGGACAAGATACCCACAAGCTGCTTATTAGTACTTTCGGCTTGTCCGTTGGCTTGTAGATTATAGGGGGTCGTTTTGTTGTGCTTGATTTTCCAAGCTTCAATCAGGCTTTTGATCACTTTATTCAAAAAATGGGTTCCACGGTTTGACACTAGTTCCTTCGATGGACCGAAACGACAGATAATCTGCTCTAAAAGGAAACTTGCAGTCTCTTTTGCATTGTTCTGCCTCGTTGCGCCCGCGCTTCTGACCATTTTGTAAAATAATCAGTTGCTACTATAATGTACCTCTTATGAGTAGTAGACGATGGGGTGATAGGACCCACAAAGTCAATGCCCCACTTCTCAAATTAAAGGATAGCCATAATAGGCGTGAGTGGGCGTTTCCTATTCTCTCTGTTGTCATGTCTTGGACAGGTATCACATCTCTTAACGTACTCAAAGAAATCTTGGAAGATGGACGGCCACCAATATCTAGCTCTTAAAGCTTTCTGTGCCGTCAACTGTCCACAGCAAAGTGCCCTCTACATGCAGAGTCATGGCACTCTTCCAAGATGAAAGGAACCTCGTCAGGCATCACATATCGGCGATAGATGTCATCAACACCCTGCCGATATAGTGTTCATGCGATCAAGGAAAACTTCAAAGCTTGCTATATGATTTTTCTCTTTTCAGATTTTGATAAACCAGCTCCAGTCTCTCCCGTTGGTAGATAATGCGTGATAGCAGCATACCAAGATGGGATAGAAGCTGTATCAAATTTAAACATTTCTTCGATATCATGCATTCAGCCGAAGTCTCTTTCGACTCCCTGAAATCCACAAGGCATTCCACAATTCCCTGCAACCTCGGTGGCTTACTCTTAATCTCATAACCGAACTCTTGCAAAGTGATTAACCACTTTGCCAGACGATTAGGCGGTTGGAGCTTGTTCATAAGCAATCTAAGCCCTTCCGCCTTCGTATAGAAAACTACCTTCTCATAGAGGATGTAGTGCCTGCATTTTTTAGTCGCAAAGACCATTGCAAGGCACAACTTCTCCATGTAGGTGTAGTTAATTTCTGATATGCCCAATTTTCAACTAGCAAAAGCTATCGGATGATACCACTTTTCCTCCCAGATTTGGACTAAATAGTAGCTGATACTATACATGGTGGCTGCTGAAAATATGTAAAATACCTCATCTCTTTTAGGTGCTTTTAAAACGGGTGCTTTTACTAGCTCCTATTTCACATCTTCGAAAGCTACCTTACAAGGGTCGCTCCATACAAATAGACAGCTAAAGGATAATAAGTTTGTTAGTGGCAACGTCCTTTCTACCAAGGCATTTATAAACCTCCGATAGTACGCTATCGATGACAAAAAGCTATGTACCTCTTTCAGAGTGCGTGGTGGATTTATAGCGACTATAACCTTGATCTTTTCAGGGTCAGTTGCGATCCCTAATGAACTGACCACATGGCCTAGCAATAGCCCATAAGGCACTCCAAAGACATACTTTCGTGGGTTAAGAGCGATACAAAATTTTTTGCAGCGCTCAAAACACTTTCTTAAAATAATCAACATCCTTTCCCTTTCTGGCTGCCCCCAGGTCATCGATAAATACTTTCAACTCATCTGGAGAGATGTCGCCAAAGGTATTGTCTGCTGTTTGTTGCCATGATCCAGGTGCATTGCACAAATCAAAGGCCATCACATGGTATGCAAAAGTACCAAAGACAGTAATAATAGTTGTTTTCAACTTGTCCTCTTCTGCAATTGCCATCTGGTTGTAACTTGCAAAGCAATCCATAAACGAATATATTTCCCTATCTGCTAATTGATCCAAAATCTGGTCAATAAATGGCAACGGGTAGTAATCCTTAACTGTCTGCTTATTTAGCTCTCTAAAATCTACACATAGTGGGATCTGGTTGTTTTTCTTCTTTCCGATAACAACTGGTGAATACCATTCTATGTGTTGTACAGGGAAGATTAAACCAGCTTTCTGTAACTTCTATAACTCCTCAAACAGCCCGTCCCTCAATTCGAAAGGCATACGCCTTACTTTCTGACGCACAGGACGACTGCCTTCTTTTACATGAATAGTATGAACAGCCAGGCTGGGAGGAATGCCTCTCAGCTCGTCATAACTCCAAGCAAAGATATCGCGGAATTCTTGAATCAAGGACACATAGTCCTCCCTTTCTACTAAACTGAGCATGGAACCTAATTTAATTGGCCACGAATCATTCGGCGTGCCAAGGTCCAACTCAATCACATCTGCGTCTCTTATCCTATCTTACAGCTCTATCGGCTCATTTAAAGTTATCTGATAAATATCCTCTGTAGTGGACCCCTCTCTAGATTCATCACTGGATGATGTCTCACTACCAAATGGATCATCTCCTGTTTCTAATTCAGTAGAGGATAAAGGAGCTTTCTCACTCTGAGGAGAATCAGGGTAAGCATCGACTATTACTTGATTAGCACCTCTACCTAGAACCACTCGACCGGTGGGTATATCGACTTGATAGTCTGTTCGTAAGATCCAAGGCCTACCTAGCAAGACTCGATAGCTTGGACGTCCTGCAAATCTTATTACCCTAAAGTCCAAGAAGCATTCTACACTTGCAACTGTAACATGGACTTTAGTAACGCAACCTTCTGGTTGCCTTAGACTATTATCAGCCATTTTAAGAAGGGTGGAGTTGTCTTTCTGAATGCCTAGACCCAACCTCTCCATCAACTCTGAACTCATGATATTGATGGAGGACCCAGTGTCTACGATAGTATGCTCCACTAATATTCCATCCACGTATGCTAGAACCCTAGGGCAATTCTTTTTAGCATGATCAAACCAATCTTCCCCTACTCGTGCTATGCCCAAAGGTTCTACAGTATACCCAATATGCAAGATCTTCTTGACTTCCTTGCATACTCCTGGAGATAATTTAATCAACTATAAGAGGTTTACATCTGGTTTGACTTCGCAAAGAGAACTTGCTAAATCAAAATCATGATAGGTAGCCAAAGCTCTCTTTTCTCGCCAAACCATTCTCTATTTTGGTCTCCGGACCAGCTTTGGTGCTTCTTTTATAGCTCTTGCCTTCTTTCGTGGCACTTCCTCATCCTTCTTAGGATCGACTTTTTTCTCAACCGGCCTTAGAGGTCACCTTCCACGCCAGGATTCAGGACTTGAGTCCCCTTATCCCCTTGCTTAGGGTTTCCCTCGGCCGGTTTTGCATTATCTTTATCACCCTCTTTAGCTTTTTGGCCTCTTGTCACGGCTCATAGGTTAGAGGTTTCAGTGCCATTGACGTGTATAGCCTCGATAAGGCTGATTCCATTGCCTTGTGGCAACTCTTCTATAGTGGTCTTTCCCCTTTGCAATATTTGTCTTGGTCCATCATTTTGTTGGAGGTTATTACCTTGCACTCTATGATTAACTGGACCTGGCTGTTTACTCCCTTGTTGGAGGGACTAATCTTACTCCAACAGGTAGCGGCTAAGTGGCTCGACTTCCCACAAATATCACATTTCACATTTGGACAATTTCTAGGGAAATGTTGTCCGCCACACCACTTACAGCTGAATCTTGAGGGACCACCCTCTTCAGGCATCAACTCCCTATCAGATTTTGCTACTTCTTCAGGAAATTGATGTCAACAGCTATTTGCTAATATTGTTCAGAAATCATGTCAATGTAGTGCTTCATCATATCCTTAACTTCACCAAGGACATTAGAGGCACTCAACTCATAGCCTTGATCGTCTATCCGTCGTTCCATTGGCCTAACAATTTGATTGGGCATTGGTTGTTAACTCACAGGAATAACATTAGGGTTCGAAGCTTGGCCTCCAACATTTGGTGGAGCCAACTGACTAGCCATAGGCATAGTCACATTGGGAGGAGTTGGCAGCCAAGGTACATTTTGAACCATGCTTCCTCTCCCATTAGGGTTATTCATAGGCATCCCTTGACTTCCATTTATCAATGGTAAATTGCCTCCAGGTACTAGACCCACATTAAGGTTTATTCGAGAGGAGTAGGCCATTTCTAATCGTGACTCTACTCCTTCTGCCCGCGTGATGGTGATGTCTATATAAGCCAAAGCCACACTGCTCAATTGATCCTGAATATTGAAATCCAATCCATGCAAGAAGTATTGCAATTGGGCAACTAGCGGAATGGGAATGTAATTTTGTAACTTACAAAATACTTCCTTAAGCTTCTTGGCATAGGTTTTCACATTATCATGGGGGTCTTGGCGTGTTACATTCAACACACGCAACCAGTATTGGCCACCTCTTTCAGGGGCATATTCTCCTCGGAAAGCTACGTAAAATTGATCGATTGTAGTTATGGTTCCCGTCTCTATGCTATGATATCATACTGCAGTCCTTCCTCTTAATGTCATGTTAAAGAACATCATAAGATGTCCCTCATCTTGGATGCGGTAATTAAACATTAATATTTGGAATTCACAAATGTGAAACTCTGCATCTTCTTTGGCTAACCCATTACAAATGGGCAAAGGCACTCCTAAAGCTGGCAGATCCTACGTCCCTACAGGAATTGCAATGGGTTATGCCATGACGAGAATTGGATTAACAATAGGAGTTTGGACTGATGGAATCATATCCCCACTTGAAGTGGGTTGACTTGGTGGAAGAGAGGAAGAGCTTGTGGTTCCTCCTGCACCTAAAGGACTATGTGCAGTAGTTGGGTTACTAAGACCACTACCTTTTATGCATATTGGGCTGCTCCTTTGAGGAGAATGGCGACTTACAATCTCCAACCACTGTCTAGCCCTCTCAGCACTTTCTGCTTTTTGTATTTCAGCTTGACGGTCCTTGTCAGAGGACATAATCAACTTTTTGGTCCCTAAAAACCCTAGATTCGAGAACCACCACTTGTTGGTAGCTCCCGGGAGACGCACCACAGATGGGACCTCAAATGGGCCAGCATTGGCTATGGCACTAGCCCGACCTCATGCTCATGATAGACCAACACACCCTCACAGCCTCGCGGGCCAGGAGCGTCTATCTCCTGCTCAAGGACAAACTGCCCTAAAGCCTAATCTATGCGTTTATAGTTTTGTAGTCCAACATTTCCATTTCTATAAACTCCACAGAGGGAGAACCCATACACATTGGCAATAAATGCCACGATAATCACATACATGGGAGACAACCTCTTGGTAGAATCATCGCAGCCTCACTGCAGCTCTCCTACATCGCAGGGATTGGCCCCTTGATGCGCTGCTTAACATATAGAACAAACAAACGAACTCCACTCTTTCATTTCGAAAGTACTCTAGGAGATACCATGTGTCCTTACCAAATAATTTCCCAAGGAACAAACGTCTATCCTACGGCTTAGGATGCCTTTCCACACTCAAGCGTGGGTCATTGTCATTGAAAACAGGTGCTATACATCCAGGCCTTTTTATTCCGATACCATGGTTGACATGCACATGCAAAGTAAATGATCCTAAAGTGCTCAAACATAATTTTCAATGAGACACGTGTTGTGCACAACCAGGCTTTTCAATGCTCATTCACTACCTCGTTGCGGCGATGTAAGGATAGCACCAAGACAACACTCGTGCTACTATCCTCTTAATTAAAATACAATGAACTCTATGTCATGATATGCATCAGAAAATCAGTAATAATCAGCATGCAAATCACACCATTCAAACATCCCAACCCCCTACGTTTAGGTATTGCTTTCGTTACATAGGTATAGAGGTTCATTTTGTCATGTTTTGATGTATGAAAAGTGATAAATCACAAACTTTGACAAAGATATAGGTAAAACTGAGGCTAAACCTCATGCTTTGCCACTACCATACATCCACAAACAATCATTATATTTTTCCTTATTTTTGTAAGACATATTTCTATTTTTTCCTTTATTTTTCCCATTTTCTTGATTTATTTGGTAATAAAATATGCTACTTTCTGGTTTTTGTTGTTCCAATCACTTCAAAATACTAACATTTGATTTATCTTCCATTTTTCCCCCATGGGAACACCTTTTATCCACCCGAAACGGAAAAACTACCATTTTACCGCTTAAAAACCGCATTTCGGGTTTACGGGAATTAAATAGAGTATGTAAAACATTGCCAAATCAAAATTTTTTGATACACAGCAATTAATCATGATGCATCCAACACACAAACAAATTTTCATCCAATAAGAACATCATTATCATCATAAACTATAAAAAATCCTTCATTTTCTTCATAAAAATGATCGTACTGTGTTTTTACGTAACCCGAGACACCTTGAATGACTACATAACCAGAAAATGGAGCCTCCATTGCTCTCAATCCAATGCTGCACATCAACCTCCAGCATCTCCATCAATCTCCATCACCATTTCCTTCATTCTCCCTCCCGATTCCTCTTTCAAGATGGTGCACATGAACAGCCCATAGAGGGGAGAGAGAGGGAGGAGAGAGAAAGACTAGATTCTAATCTCTTCATCCAGACAGCCATATCCCACGCTAAGACCAGCGATAGAATCAGGAAAGAGGGAGAAGTTGATGGCCTTTGTCGGTTGCATGGGTTCTTTGCAGCCTCCAATCATGATGTGAGAGGGGGGGGGCACAATTTTCGACGCCTGTTCTTCACGCCATCTCCATGCCATTTTCACATTTTTTTTCCAAATTGAGAGAGGGGGGGTTAAAGTCCCAAAGGGCACCCCCCCTTTGGTCTTAAATTTGTCCACCCTTTCAAATCTTGAACAATTTTTGGCCTCTTCGTCGTCCGGACTCCGTTTCAGCCTTTGAAAAATCCTACGCGTTGGTCTCGACATCTTGCATTGACTGGCAGCTCCTACCATCCTGCACGACAGTCGAAAAAATTATCAAAATCCACAAGTGTCGCTCGGGCGCCTTTTAAAAGCCGTCTTTCACTTGGTGCTTAAAATCCTCCTAGTTGTAGCCGCCGCCTTCGATGTTAAATATTTTTTCCCTAAATTCCAAAAATTTTGGCAAATTTTAGGCATATCCCGGGCTAAAAACTCCGCTCTCAGGGGTGTCTAGAGCTCCACTGACCTGCAAGTTGTCTAGGAGAGAAACATCATTCCCGTGGTTGGCCTTTTCACCACTCGACCTTCGGCCCATGAATCGAGCAGTGCCCTCTTTGGGTTAATCCACGGTGCGATCATGGAGGTGATCCACCCGTTCAATATATCCTTTCTTAATTGAATCCTTTAGGAATCCTTTATCCCCATGGCAACTTGTCATCATAGACCCTGGCCATGCATTTAGCATAAATCACAAGCACTTGGAATAATCATCCAAACAACAAACTAACAACCAATTGAATGTAAAAGAATTTAGGATGTTGTTAGATCAACCAACAAAAAAACCAATTGTATTCTTGCCAAACAATGCAAGAATAGTCATGATAACATTACCATCGCATATATGTTCTTCCCCTTGGGATCAAAGAGTGATTCTATGTAAAATTTACTTAACACTTGCATGCAGAATTTTTAATGTCATGATTATGCCATTCATAACCCTTGACCGATTCCTCCTTGTAATTGCTCTATCAACAAACAAGCCATATGCAACCACATGCAATTAACTTTCCTTAATACATGCACTTTGCAAGCTCGATCTTTTGAATACATGAGATAAAATTTATCCCTTTCGATGACCTATACTCGTGCATCATAGTATGGGGCCTAACATATCTCATACGAGAATCAAAACAAGCATCTATCAATTTGGAAATACATTACTTACGACCGGAACCACAGTTGGATTGACAATGATACCTTTGCCCAAAGCTTCATTTTTGGTTGTGGGATTGCCATCTGCATGCAACATTCTTCGCTTGGAGGCCATCGTCCGTAATTAGATTCAAGAGATAAAGAAGGCGGAATAGATTCAAGATGGAAGAGTGTAAGAGAAGATGGCTAAGTTGAGGATCGAGATAGAGGGAATTGTGCAGCCTCTCGAGGTAACTCTTCTCTCTCTCTCTCTCTCTCTCTCTCTCTCTCTCTCTCTCTCTCTCTCTCTCTCTCTCTCTCTCTCTCTCAAGCTCTCTCTCACAATCTCTTGGAGGGGTATCTTTCTCTCTACCTCTCTCTCCTAGCCTCTCGGTGTCTCCTTATGCTCCCTTGTGCCTCCCCAGGCCTCATATTTATAGTGAATTAGAGAAGAGGGCTCGTGGCTGAGAAGTGGATCTCTTTATGGAGGGGGATCTTGGAAAGATCAGTGATCTAATGCTCAGATCATAAATCTGATGGTTCCATTGGCTCCGAAGGAAGGGGGGTTAAAACCCCAAGACACTTGATTAGAAAGCTTTTAGTTCACTCTTTCTTCTTTTCTCTACTTGTTTTTTCTTTTAAATGACATCTAGTTCTAAAAATCTCCATATCTTTTTAAGATAATATATAAAATATCTAAAATATACTAGTTTTGCCCAAAAGCTAATATTTTTGGACCATCCAAACTATACACATTAATACTAGTGATTAATATAGCTCATAAGCCTCGTTCATGTTGTAACTTACGTGAAGGGTGGCTACGGTCCATGTCAATCCGAGAAAAGTATCGGATTTATGACTCTCAATTTTTTTAAATAAAATATTTTTAATTAAATAAAAATCCTTAATTATCTCTCTTGCTTCTCAAGACTTTGGTCTCAAACACTCATCCACAATGGGTCTACTCTAAGAAGGGGCCAAGATTGGATGCATTGAGGAGGATTCAAGCATCAATAAGCATTATGGGATTGAAGGTCCATCAATCTCCAAGTGTTTGTGACTCTCCATCGCACATGATTAGGCTTCAAGGAGAGATCAATCATCATGCATGAAGCTATGGCTTAACTCAAACTCCATTGAAGAGGTAAACCATTGAATCTCACCCAAGATCCACTTAATTCAATTGATCAAGCTCTCTTTATTCTCACTAAAATAGAAAGATTTCATCCTCCATTTGATCATCCCACCCTCTAATTGCATTCATGCATTGAAGAGGATTAGATTATTGTATTGAGTAATCCATGTAGCCACGATTCAATGTTATCCCCAATCATCTTGAGTTTATTATAAAACCTCTAATCATGGATTGTCTAGCTTGTTGTGTTGATTGGTGAGAGTACCAAAATTTTTGTAAAAGGGTAAGTTGGCATCTAGTGAGTCACTAGACTGCCAAGGTAATCCCTCTCCCATCCACTCAATTGTGCATTCCATGCATCTCATGAAAAGGCCAAAGTTTATTTATTATCAAATTCATTTCATATTGTTGGTTACTTAAAAATGTATTGCCATGTATACTCCAGTTGAGGAAAAAGGCCCATGCCATGCGAGGTGGTAAGCTAAAAGAGAAGTGACCCTCCCTTACCACTTAAACCTTGAAGGGGTATGCAACCCGAATTACGGGAAACTTTGCCCACCTCCCAATGATTTGGAGCCCAATACTCATATGCAAATGTAGGTACATTTAGTGATTACCCCAATCTTGATGGAAAATACCCAAACATTAGGCAAATTTATTGCAAAAGACACCAATGTATTGCACTTGGAATGTCTGCAATCAATATGGGATGTATGGTACTAAGGAATTCATACAAAGTGCTTGCAAAGTTGCACTTGAAGGTATGTATTCATGTATTCAATAGGGTACTTCATGCTTGGACCATGCCATAATATCATATCATAATATTTAATATTGGGACAAAAGACTTGGTAGAGGTCTCCTTGAAGGAATTGTATGAAGTTGGCAAGAGTGTGATCCATTAAGAGAGGAGGGTGTGTAGGAGGCAAGTGCAAGTGTGATTAGGAGAGAAGTGGTAGAGAGTTAGAAAATGAACCAAGTTATTAATCTTTATAGGTAATGGAGTTAAAATTTTAGTTTTAAAAAGATTTATTAAATTTTTCTAAATAGAATTTTGAAAATTAAAAACAACAAAATTACAAAACAACCCAAAGCTTACAATGTTAGTGAATCCCTCAATCTATTTATCATGAATTTCCAATACATTGTTTGTGTCTACACTAATTTTGACTTGTTGCATAACACTCGATACCATATAATTCATCTCCATTATTTTGCCCATTCGAAAGAATTTTATACAAATGCTTCCCATCAATACAAGATGCTCTCACAAATTTAGGAGACTGCAACAATCACTGACTATGATGATTGACTCAATCATTCCACCTAGTATATGAATTTGAATATCAACTGCTTGTCCCAGGTCTTTAGTAGACTCCAATGGAATCCATTGTCTTGATTTTCTCATCCAATATCAGTAATACAAATGTATGTACAATGATGAATGTGCAATCAATAATGGAAGATAACATTAGGGACCACCACTCTGCACAAAAAGATATCACCTTTGTGCACCCCACCCATCTCATTCTATTATTCTTTAAAATTTGAACTAAGAAAGTCCTTAGTTATGTCCTTATAAATGTAGATGAAGGGACAATGATGCATATTAGTGCTTTTGAAGATACTAGCCAAAACAATTGACACAAATCATGAAAGACCCACTAACCTTAAAGCTCTTTCTAATTTCAACAAGCTATGAATATCATGTATGGTCTTCAATTTTAATGTTTGAAGTGTCCACTCATTTGAATATGGCCATTCCAAAGAATTGAGAGATGGAAAAGGAAGTAATTCAAGAGAACCATATGGATTAACTAACATAAGCACTATATACATGAACTTATAGAAGAAAATCTTGTAATCTAGAAGATATTGCGGCGACTTTCTGATCATCAGTGTCTCATCCACATCCACATGTAGAGCTTTGTATATCCTAGACAAGATTCTCAAAGGTTGATCCTCAATAAGATTTGAAGGGAAAATGTTTGATAGGAGAGAAGAAGTAAAAATCTCAATAACATATGAAAAAGTAAGAACATAACTGTAGGCACTTATAATTTGAGGTGAAGAATTATCGAGTTGTACTAAGAGGTAGTTTAAAGTCCTTCACACTATACACATGTTGAATTGATGCAACCAGACCACCACCTTAAGCCTCCCAAAACCCAAGCACTTTTCCCTTTCAATGATTTTGTAGTACACCATGGGACAAACTTGATGGGCTACATGTAGACCCATGAATCCTTCTCGAACAATGCTCCTTCCCATTTTCCATCTTCATCCTTTGTCTTATATACATAGATAATAGATGTGGAATCACTGGGTCACCTTTGTTGACATCTAGATGCCATTGGAATGGATCTGAGAAGAATACTGCTTAGAAGGAGAGGAATATAAGTAATAATACTTTAGAATGATGGTAGATATGGAGATGGAAGAAAGAGAGAAGTTGGGTGCTATGTACATATGACTTCATAACACGGTCCATGCAAAATTTATGAGCTTAAGGGATAATATATTAGCCCTACCCCTTTAAAGACGACCTTTAATATATCCTCTAAAATTTCGATCCTCCAGATATTCCTTATTCTTCCCACACTCTCTTGAGTGGCCAAAATGATGGGACCTAAAACGGGCTGGCACTCGCTCATGCACTAGCCGAACCTCTATCATGCGCTCAACAACCCCACGGCCTCACGGCCAGGAGCGTTGATGACACACACATTATCTTCCTAAACATCTTGCGTTTGTATCACGTCTTATAGTCCAACTCTAACCCAATCAACACTCCTCAGAGGGAGTCCCTACACATTGCCAAATAGCACGAAGTGCAAACATAGGAGGTCCTCCAATGGCTGATTGCCGCTACTTCACTGCGGCTCTCCTACATCTTGGGGATTGGCCCCTCGATGCGTCGCTAAACATATATAACACTTCGCACATAGTTCTCTCAAGGTAACAATTGATCGTATCCAGGAATGTACCATTTTTCCTCACTTTCTTTCCCTTTAGACCCAACGCCTAGCCTACAGCTTGGAACAACCTTACTCACTTAACGTTGGTCACGATCTAGAGAATACAGGTGATATGCATTCACGAGGTATTGTCTGATACCTTTTATCATTTTATGCTTCATGCAAATTGTGAATGTCCATGTGCTCAATCAAAGAAAAATTAGCATTGTGCTTAGTGCAAAAGCATTCTTTCAATGACTTTGACTATCGCTCGTATGCGGCGTTGCATGAACCTAGCAACGAGAAACCCTCGTGCTACTAGGTTCTTAATTTTTAGATATCGATCAACCTAAATGGTATACATAAAAAACCAGCAATCTTTTCATAATTCCATTCAGCATTTAAACACTTTTCATACACTCTACCCCCTCACCCATTTAGGTTGTGCATGGTGCATAGGTTTAGGGTTCATTTTCCACATTTTTATTGTATAAAAAGCCATAAAAACTCACTAAAACATAAAGGTAGGGATGAACTGAGGCTAAACCTCATACTTCAAACCCCCCATACATCCACAAATATGAATCTTATTTTTCTTTAATTTTCGGCACTCAAAATCCATTTTTTCCATATTTTTAATGGTTTTTTCCTATTTTTCTTGTATTTTTTACAATATTAAATGACTGAAAATTCAAAATGAGTTATGGGCTGTGGCCCTTAGGTTCATTTGTAGCAAAAACACAAGTTTAGTTGGTGTGTCTTATTACATTTTCCATTTATATATCAAAAACACCCAATTTTCCCCTATTTCACGTGTTTTACGGGTTTTACACTATTAATTTCATCCACAATACTTATGGTTTTCTGATTTTCTAGTTTCAAATAGTTGGAAGACATTGCAAACAACATTATAATGCATTATCATCTCATGGGAACAAGTATTCATGAAGCAAATTGCATAAAAACACTATTTTCCTTTGTAAAAATGAGATTACCGTTCTTTGCGGGTTGTGGGTTTTTTATTTGCCATATCTCAGGACTGATTTCCAGCCACCATTAATGCTCATGACAGTCCACAATCAGCAATCTTCCTTCCTCTTGAACCACGGAGCAATCCGATCTTCATTGGACAAGCATCCATAATCCATTCTTCTTCTTCTTCTTCACCACATGAATTTGCCTTTAGGGGAGAGAGAGGGAGGAGAGAGAAAGACTGAAATGAGAATTCTTCATAGAGACCGCCATTGGAGGAGCGAAGCACGCCGATAGAGTTAGCATCCAGGGGGGATTGAAGCCCCATGATCAATTGGGGGGGTTGTTTGCAGCAACCATGATCCTCTCCATGCCATGAAGCGCAAATTTCGGGCGCCATCTTCCTCCATGTTTTTTTCATCCCTCATTCTCTCTCCACGTTTTTTGCTTCATAAGGTGCATAATTTTTTTTTGGGGGGGGTCCAAACTCAAAATGCATGCTCAATTTTGGCCTCCCAAGTGTCACCTTTTCATATCTTGACCATTTTGTGGCCATTTCCCCGTCCGGACTCCGAACTGAGCTCTGAAAAATCCTGGGCGTCCGGCTTGGCATCCCACATTGGCCAGTAACTCTTGTCAACCCGCACGACAGTCTGAAAAATTATAAAAAATCAACAAGTGTCACTCTGGCGTCTTTAAAGCACTTTGACGCTTAAAATCGTCCTAGATCGAGCCGCCGCCTTCAACGTTGAATATTTTTCCCTTGATATTCATAAATTTTAGCTATTTTTAAGCACTTCTCGGCACCAAAATTCCGCTCTCATTGGTGACCACAGGATAGGGCGACTCAGCCTGTCGAATCCCACAGTAGATCTGCACAAAACCACCAAAGGAAGCATCAAGCTGATACAAAATAGATACATATTAAAACACATCACAATGCTCACCCTACCCCCTAACAAAACCAAGGCATGACATCCACAAGGAGTAGGCCTAGCATAATCTGATAGAAGGTCCGAAGCTAGTTACTAACCAACTGCTCCAACACAGCCAAACTAAAAAGAACTATCAACGAGGTTGCCCTAAGTGGTGGTCTGAACTACCTGCCTAACTAAGGACAACACATCCAGGAGCTCCTACTAGGCGAGGACTCGTATAGCCTGATCAAGAAGTATTTTCTTTAACACATTGCTTCTTTTAGGGTTTTTATGTTTCATACTCGGGTATGTAAAAAGGAGGGAGCTGAGCGTAGTGACCCAAGGAGAACAGGGCATCGGCCTCAAGTCCTATCTCGGTACCCAAGAACCTACCAAGCCCTCGCAAGGCGACACTTGATCCTTTTTTAACGCTCACTTTTATTTTTGCTCCAACCTTCCTTATTTCTTCTTTTGCAGCAAGATGCCACCCCTAGGAAGACAAGGCATTGGACTTGGGTCTGACTCGTCCCCAGAAACTTACCAGGCCTTCGCAAGGCAATGATCAACTGCTCATAATTTTTTTTCCTCTTCTTTTCAAGTTTTATAGGGGTTAGAACCCCTTTTTACACACCTTTGTATATTTATATATTGTCTTTTAGGATATTCATGGTTTCTTTTCCTTTATCATCTTTTTTCCTTCTGCAGGCTTCCCTAACGGCCTCACAACTAACAAGAACCCCTAGAACAACTGCCTAGCAGGCTAGCAGAACAGGGTCACTAGGACTTTTGTCGAAAACAGGTCTTTTGATGCTTAGCAATGTCTTTACAGGAGGCAACAACTACTCAGACCTCCCTCAAACATACTAAACTGAAACCTCAGGACTTCATGCCTTGGACATCGGTCCCCAATAAGAAACGAAAAAAACCCCCTTTAACAAGTACACAAACACATATAACATGAAAACCACAGTACTCATAAAGGAAAGATATCACTTGGATAGGGACACGAGAAGCTTCCACGCAACAAAAGGCTCCTTTCAAGCTCGTCTTCAAACTTGTCTAGCACAGAACTCAAACAAGAAACCATTAACTGCACCCGCACTAAACAGACAACTGGCCCTCTTGGCCTAATGAAATAAAACACTTCACTACAAAACTGAATCGGCCCTCTTGGCCTAACAAAATAGAACATTCAAAACCTCGCAACACTGGCCCTCTTGGCCTAATGAAATCAAACAGGATAACACCTACACATCCTTCCCTGGAAGAATCCACATATACAATAATAGGCTCCCTCCCAAGGAAGAAAAAACAGGCTCGTAGCCCTAAACTAAATGCATAAGGTTGTGACCATCCTTCCTACATAAATAGCAAGAGGCATATGCATGATATGTTGTCTAATCAACCTATGGGTCCCAGATAATAACGGTAGATTGGTCTTGGCTACTCTTTGCATCACCCATATCAACCATCGTCTACCATACATTGCATGTTCTGATAATAGTCCCCACAAGCGACCGGGTCCTGTTTCATCAGTGATAACAATATCCAGACTAGGACCACAATTAAAGAAGAGGTCTTCCTCATAAGCAAGATTTGCCAATGAATCTGCAAATTGATTCCAGTAACGTGGAATTAGCTGAAAAGACACTCTCTCAAACTCCTCAAGTAGGGTCATAGCAGTCCGATGATACATACAAAGAATGGGATTCCGCACTGTGTATGTCCCATCTAGCTGATTTAGGATCAACTGGGAATCCCCTTTTACTAACAATCGATGGATACCACCTTGCTTGGCAATATGCAGTCCCATAATCAAGGCTTTATACTCTGCCATATTGTTAGTGAATCCTACCCCGAGATAAGCAACTAACTTCATCGCAACTCTGCGACGGGGATCTTGGATTACTATTCCAACACTCCCTTTTTTATTAGGGCCCCTGGACACTTCGTCAAAATATAATGTATATGTCCACAATGGGTTTACGCAGCTGGCCATCACAAACTCCTCTATTCGTAATTATGATAGTCAAAGTTTAGCATATTGAGAGGATAAACTGTCAGCTCCATCCCACCTTCTTCATTGAACTCAACAGGGATACTCGTCAACAGCCGTAAATAGTGATGGCAGAAGGCTTTAATCTCCCACACAAAGGTTCTGTCTTCTTGCTCAATCACTTTATATCCTTTGCTCCACCAGATGAGTTTCCCCTGATGGTATATTTGCTCGAGATATGGGTGCTCCAAATAAGGGATTAACCGACCCATTCACCGACTTTAAGCTCTTCCGCAGGTCTCAGATCATTTCTAGCATGGACCTGCAATGCATTTCTTTTGTATTAGCATACTTAGAAGTAATAAGTTTTAATCTTATTAAGATTAACCTTATTCTTAGACTCTACTCCCTGTAAATCAGCTAATAGGACTGTAGACCTATTTTTCCCTAACCTGACAATCTTGTAGGGTCCATCCCATTTAGGTTCCAATTTTCCTGGAAACAACTCCCTACACGCATCATAATACAAAACGAGTTGTCCTTTCTTAAAGGTATACTTCTTCGCTTTTAGGTCATGCAACTGTTTCATGCGACGTTTAGCCACCTCTTGATATAATAGACTTTGCAACTTAATTTCATCTAGGTGTGCTAAAGTCGTAAATCACTCTAATAGGGCGTCTTCACTACCCAAAGAATGGTTTATTGCGAATCTAATGGTCGGCAACTCAATTTCTAAGGGTAAAACACACTCTTCACCATAAACTAGTTTGAACAGCGTGTGGCCAGTGGCTCGCTTGAACGTGGTATTATATGCCCATACTGCCACATACAACTTCTTATCCCAGTCGCGTTTCTTTTCAGATACAACTTTCGATAGGATACCCACAAGCTGCTTGTTGGTACTTTCAACCTGCCCATTTGCCTGCGGATTATAAGGAGTCGTTTTGTTGTGCTTGATTTGCCAAGCCTCTGTCAAGTTTTTGATCACCTTATTCATGAAATGGGTTCCATGGTCCCACACCAATTCTTTCGGTGGACCAAAACGGCATATTATCTGCTCTAAAAGGAAACTAGTAGTTTCTTTAGCATCATCTTTCCTTGTTGCACGTGCTTCTGACCACTTTGTGAAGTAGTCAGTTGCTACAATAATATACCTCTTTTGCGCAGTCGAGGACGGAGTAATAGGACCCACAAAGTCTATTCCCCACTTCTCAAATGGAAGTATCGCCATAATAGGGGTGAGTGGTCTTTTCCTATTCTCTTGACTATCATGTCGTTGACAAATATCGCATCTCTTAACATACACGAACGCATCTTGGAAAACTATAGTGAAAGGTGAGAAGGATCGAAGCTTGCACACGAGCTATGGCAGGAGAGCAAGAGCAAGAAAGAGAGAGACAAGAAATGGGAACTCCAACAGTCACAATGTGTGACCGGGCCTTCCTTTATTTACTAGTCACTAAAAAATGAATGTAAAGAATAAAGTGATGTGACGGGCGCCTGCCACCTGCAGTGTGCAATGGCGGGTACTGTCAGTGTAGTAATACACGGGGCGGCACGGCGGAGGCGCCTTTACCCCAACAACCTCCCACTTAAAGGCGAATCTGCCCCAGTGAGAGAGAAAGAAAAGAAAAAGACAATACAATTGTACATAGGTACAAGGGATGAGGAAAGGAAACATCTCATCCAACGCCCATTAATCTCCTGAGGAAGGCAAAGCGCTCAGTAGTGAGGCTTTTCGTGAGCAGATCTGCAGGATTCTCGTCAATGGAGATCTTGACAAGGTCAACAGACTTGTCCTCCACGACACCACGTATGAAGTGATACCTCACCTCAATGTGTTTCGTCTTCGCATGGAAGACCGGATTCTTAGCCAACTGAATGGCACTCATAGAATCTGAATGCAGTGTAGGTATAGCATCAATCCCAAGGTCAGCAACTAGACGGCCTAGCCATATGGCCTCCTTGCAAGCCTCAGTGGCTACAACATACTCGGCCTCAGTGGTAGACAAAACCGTACACTTCTGAACCCTGAACATCCAAGAGACAGCACCTCTAGCATAGGTGAATACATAGCCAGAAGTGGACTTCCTACTATCTGCATGTCCTGCATAATCGGAGTCAGTCTACCCCACGACCCCTGTATCTTGGCTGCCATAGCAAATACACATATCTGTTGTTCCCTTCAGGTACCTCATGATACCCTTCACGGCATCCCAATGTTTCCTACTAGGTGTAGCCATATAGCGTGCCACAACACCAACTGCAAAGGCAATATCTGGACGAGTGGCTATCATGGCATACATCAAACTGCCCACGGCTGAAGCATAAGGGATCTGGGCCATCTCGGCCCTCTGCTCATCTGTCTGCGGACAATCGGCCTGTGATACCTTCACATAAGAAGGCAATGGACAGCCAATAGGCTTTACGTCCTGCATGTGGAAGCGCTCAAGGACTTTATGAATATACTCCCTCTGTGACAAGTAGAGGAGTCCCTGATGCTGGTCACGTCTAATGCGCATACCAAGTATGTGAGAGGCCTATCCCAAATCCTTCATCTCAAAGCTCTTCTTCAGCTGAGATTTAAGAGCATCTAGCTCATCATGAGCTTTCCCTACTATCAGCATATCATCCACATAGAGTACCAAAATAAGCAATAAACCATCACGGGCTTTCTTCGTGTAAAGATACGGATCCATAGCACTCCTGCTGTAGCCCTGTGACTGCGTAAAGGGATCAAACTTATGATACCATTTTCTAGGTGCCTGCTTCAAGCCATAAAGACTTTTCTTCAACTTGCACACTAGGTGCTCCCTGCCAGGTTCTGCAAAGCCCTTAGGCTGCTCCATATAGATCTCATCATACAAGTCTCCATGTAAGAAAGCTGTCTTGACATCCATCTGATATAGATCTAAGTCAAGCTGAGCAACCAAAGCCAAGACCAAGCGCAGGGTGGTCATCTTAACCACAGGAGAAAAGACCTCATCAAAGTCTACACCATGCTCCTGCTTAAAACCCTTTGCTACCAATCTAGCCTTGTATGCTGGCTTGGGGTGTCTAGGGGTACTTTTCAGCTTGTACACCCACTTGCATGGCAAAGCCTTCTTGCCCTTAGGCAAGGCAACCAAATCCCAAGTCTCATTCTTATGCAAGGAGTCGATCTCAGACTGCATAGCCCTGTCCCAGGAGTGACTGTCACCCCTGTGCATAGCCTCATCATAAGTTAAAGGCTCTCCTGCATTTGTAACCAAAATATAATGCATAGAGGGCTGAAATCTATCAGGTGGACGTCTGTCTCCAGTAGACCGTCTCACTGCAGGGTCTGCTGCCTGCCCAGCTGCCTGCCCAACACCCTGACCATGAGCATCTGCTGCAGCTGTAGGCTGTCCAACTGGCTGTGCAGGAGCTCTAGGCTCCTCCTGAAAGATCACTCTGCGGATCTCAACCACTTTCTCAGGCTGCCTGTGTATCTTGTCTTCATGGAAGACTACATCATGGCTGCGTACTATTTTCCGCGCCTACGGATCCCATAGGCGATAGCCCATCTCTCCTGAATCACCATAACCAAGAAAGATGCATTTAATGCTCTTTGGATCCAACTTACTCCTCTTGTCCTTGGGCACATGGCAGAATGCCTCACATCCAAAGACACAGAGATGCGCATAAGAGGGTGGCTTACCAGCCCAAACTTCCTCTGCAACCTGGAAATCCAATCCACTAGAAGGCGATCAGTTTATGACATGCACTGCCGTACTAACTGCCTCAGCCCAAAAGCTCTGTGGTAGGCCTACATGGCTAAGCATAGAGCGGACACGCTCCTGAATAGTCCTATTCATGCGCTCAGCCAAACCATTCTGGGCGGGGGTGTAAGGGGCGGTCAACTGACGCTTAATACCCCTGTCATCACAAAATTGCTCAAAAGCACGTGAGACATATTCTCCCCCATTGTCAGTCCTAAGGCATTTCAGCCTATACCCAGTCTGGTTCTCAACAAGAGCAAGCCAACGCTGAAAGACTGCCAAGACATCGGACTTTTGCTTTATGGGATAAGCCCACACTTTCCTAGAAAAATCATCAATGAAGGTAACAAAGTACTTCGCGCCACCCATAGACATACACGGCATGGGCCCACAAACATCTGAATGCACCAAAGCCAAGGGCTCACTCATGCATGGCCTACCCGATTTCTTATGCGTAGACCTATTCTGCTTACCATAAAGATAATGATCACACGAGTCAAAACGTGCATAGTCCAAAGGCGGAAGATACTGCAAACCAGATAACATTTTCATTCCCTTCAAAGACATATGCCCCAAACAGGCATGCCAAAGTGATACATGTGGGATAGAGCCCACTGCCAAAACATGGTCTACAGAAGACCCAGATACAACAAGAGGATAGAGGTTGCCAGCCTTGGTGCCTCTAGCAAGCACAAGTCTGCCTTTGGTAATCTTCCAGGCAGAATCTCCAAAACAGACATGAAACCCTGCATCATCCAACTGTCCTGCAGACATAAGACTGCGCGTAAGCGCAGGTACATGACGTACATCCCTGAGCAAAAAGGAACTGCCAGTGGAAAACTGCAACTGAATATCTCCATAGCCCACAATATCAAGAGACCTGTCATCTCCAAGTCTAACTGATCCAGATACAATACGGTAAGAGTGAAACCACTCACGGTAAGGCGTCACATGGAAGGACGCACCTGAATCCAATAACCAGCATTGTGCATACATACTAGGTGTCTCAGACAAGTGTGAAGCATCAGAAGAACTAGCTGCAAGTATAAACTCATCACTACCATCAGAATCCTCGGTCTGCATGACATTAATTTCTTCAATCTTGACGCTGTACTTCGCAGGTACTATGCTGCGATCAGAGGACTTCTCCTGCACTTTCTCTTTGCCCTTATCCTTGTGCTTCTCATTGCGCAACTCATGACAATGTGGTCTGATATGGCCCTTTTTCCCACAATGATGACAAGTGACATTAGCATTGCGCCCACGTGACTTACTACACGACTTTCCACGAGATTTAGACCGACCCTTCTGCAAGTCACGGCCACAGTTATTACCACGATCATTCCTGTCATTCCTGCCTCTAACTGTCAAAGCATGTGAAACACGAGAGGCATCCAAGTTTTTGCGATTAACCTCTTCCTGTAGAAGAGCACTCTCAACATCATTCAGTTTCAGAGTAGCACTAGAGGCACATAGGGCAGTGCGGAATACATCCCATGACTCATTCAGAGTCCCAAGCAAGAAAAGAGGAGTTACTTCCTCTCCAAAGGTGATATCCTGCGAAGTCAGGTTCTTTTGTATAGCATGGAACTGGCTCAAGTGAGCAGACATAGTCGCATTATCCTTCATGCGCAGATCCATAACCTGCTTCAACCAGTACATCTGACTCATCGGACTTTTCTTATCATAAAGATTCTTGATCTTATTCCATAGATCCCATGCACTCTGTGCTTCCTCAAATACATTATAATGTACCTGTTCAGTGAGAGACAATACAATCGTGGACTTGCATAGCTCATCAAGTTCAAGTCAGTCGTCATTGTCCATAGTTTCAGGCTGCTCCCCACTCAATCGAAGTGGCTTAATATGATATTTCTGCACCAAGACTTGCCAAATTTGACTCTTCCAATAAGAGTAGTTGTACCATCCAACTTTGTGATGTTAAATATGGCATTATCAGTCGAAGAGGATGCCATAATGCAGGCTGGAAATGCACAGACAATGTAAAACTGCTGGCTGTTTTACTGCAGAAAATGCCCAAAATCCACTGAAATGAGCTCCAAATGGCGAGAAAAGTGTGCCAAAAGATGATGCCACTTAGTACTAGGTGCGTACACCAAATTAGGATATTTCAGCATAAAAAATACTGCTCAGTCCACCAATAAATGCTTGCTGTAATAAATTTCAGAATTGCAATAATGAGAGCAAACTGTCCCAAAACTCGATCTAATGTCAACTAAATAATGCTAGGTCCAAAGCCGGCATAAAGAGGACAAAGCAAAGCCAAATGACAGTGAAAATACATGAGCATAACACCGAGAGATGTCAAATAGCATATCCCAGTAAGAGGCACACCCCAGACAATCTAGGCAAAATATAGAACCAACTGCCAAAACCTGACACAAATAGGTGTCTACTCAAAAGAAAGCGGATCCAAAATTGAGACTCAGCTCATAAGCATCCTGTGAACCAAGACATATACTCAACGCAACATCCAATTGTCGGAGTATAATCCCAAAGTCTCAATACATCCATAACTGCTCAATGACATAGACTGCTCCAATAGCATGTTATCCCTGCTCAAGGTCAAGTAAGCATGCAAGATGCTCCCACTGGCACAAAAGGCGTACAATCGAGTTAAGGGCTCAAGCAACCCAAGACAAAGTACCAGTGACAAGTGACCAAGTCAATGCATCATACACTTCCCAAGAGCATGACATACATGAAGCAACTGATGTAGCAACCACTAAGCAAGACATAATCCCAATGGCAAGATCTCTGTCAAGTCAATACATCCAGTAGCAAGCCAAAGTCAATATCCCTGTGAGTCGAAAGTGCTCAAAACATCCAAATCGGAGCTCCAAAATATCTGTTAAGCATGGACGAACTAAGAGGCATCAACCACGGGCCAAAGCATGTAATGCATAGAGCTTATCCGTCAAGTACAGACAATAGGCATAAGCGGCCCAAATGCCAGTCAAGTTGACCAAACTACCAATGACAAACCAATAACAACGGAGCAAATGCAATGCTCAAAAGCATTTCAGAATCACGATCATGAGTTCGAAGTCGATCCCCAAAGTGTAATACATCATGACATAACCCATAGCATACATCTGGTATCGATAGAGAAGCAATACATGTGACAAATGAGCTTCAGCCCGCTCATGTACAGCAGCTCTAAATAGTCCAAAACTGTCAGTTTCCAGTCCAAAAACAATGCCAAAGCATGGGCAAATCAAATGCATACATTCCCAAGACATTAGGCATCATGTAGACCGCATACGGGCATCAAACAAGGTAACCGGAGTAGAGTATAAGCATCAAATGCCAATGCCAAGTGTGGCTGCCCTATTTCCAGCATTGTATAATAGTAAATAACAGTCCCAAATCAGCCAATATTTTAGGCCAAAATCATGGCATAATCATGTGCATACATTCCCAAGGCACTAGGCATCATATAGACCGCATACGGGCATCAAATAGCACAACCTGAATGGAGTATAAGCAACAAATGCTAATGCCAATGGTGCTGCCCTATTTTTAGCCTGTTATGACAGTTTATGACAGTCCCAAATCTGAAGAAATCAGCCCTGAATGATCAAGACCAATGCCCAAAGCTTGAATGACATCAAACATGAAGTCTATAGCCCTCTTGATCAAGGTAGAGAGCAAGAAGCAATGGCCAAGTGGGAGCTGAAGTAGATGAGTGCTAACAGCCTGGAAAAAAATGGTGCAATCTGCCCTATTGGTACTGAACTTGCTACTGCTCCACATGGGTAGAAAAGGGGGTAATGGGGGGCTCAAGGAGGGCCTATCAAAGGCCTATGACAAGCCTCTTTGAGCCTTGATAGGTGTAAGGCACAATATGAGGAGAATAAGCTTCAAGGGTTTGAAGCCATGGTTTCCCTTGCTGTTTGCAACCTATAGACTGAAATAAAACCCTGAAAAAATGATCAAATACCTCAGTATCAATGCCTTGAAGGTGCCTCAATAGGCCGGGAAGGTGCTCGGGAAGCCGGGGAGTGACGAGAGCTCGAGGAGATTGGATATGGCTGCCGGGATGGAGATCCAATGCATGAAGGGAGTCGATACGAAGGTAGAGAAGCACCGAGTCGAGCTTGAGAAAGAGGAAGCCAAGCTTTGATACCAGTTGAAAGGTGAGAAGGATCGAAGCTTGCACACGAGCTATGGCGGTAGAGCAAGAACAAGAAAGAGAGAGACAAGAAATGGAAACTCCAACAGTCACAATGTGTGACCGGGCCTTCCTTTATTTACTAGTCACTAAAAAATGAATGTAAAGAATAAAGTGACGTGACGGGCGCCCGCCACCTGTAGTGTGCAGTGTACAGTGTGCAGTGGTGAGAAGGATCGAAGCTTGCACACGAGCTATGGCGGGAGAGCAAGAACAAGAAAGAGAGAGACAAGAAATGGGAACTCCAATAGTCACAATGTGTGACCGGGCCTTCCTTTATTTACTAGTCACTAAAAAATGAATGTAAAGAATAAAGTGACGTGACGAGCGCCCGCCACCTGCAGTGTGCAGTGGCGGGTACTGTCAGTGTAGTAATACACGGGGCGGCATGGCGGAGGCGCCTTTACCCCAACATGCAGGCCACCAGTAACCTGCTCTTAAAGCCTTTTGTGCTGTAAGCCATCCAGCAAAATGGCCTTTGCAAGCGGAATCATGGCACTCTTCCAAAATGAATGGCACCTCGTCAAGCATCACACATCGGCAATAGATGTCATCAACACCTTGCTGATATAATGTACCTATGATCAAAGCAAACTTTAATGCCTGCTGCTTAATTTTTCTTCTCTCAGCTTTAGATAGTTCAGATCGAGCCTCTCCTATCAATAAATAATGCGTTATTGCAGCGTACCAGGAGGGAATAGACGTCGTATCTATCTTAAATAACGACTCCATGTCACTACCTTCAGCCACCACAGATTCTTTCGGCTCTCCAAAGTCCACAAGACATTCCACGATGCCTTGCAACGTTGGTGGCTTACTCCTGATTTCATAATCAAACTCCTGCAAAGTGATTAACCACTTCACTAGACGATCAGGCGGCTGCAACTTATTCATCAATAATCAAAGCCCCTCCGCCTTCGTATAAAGCACAACTTTCTCATAGAGAATATAATGCCTGAATTTCTTGGTCCCAAAGACCATCGCCAGACACAACTTCTCCATGTAGGTATAATTGATCTCGGATACCCCCAGCTTCCGGCTAGCAAAAGCAATCGGGTGATACCACTTTTCTTCCCAAATTTGGGCTAAACAGCAGTTGATACTATGCATGGTGGCTGCTGAAAATGTATAGAACACCTCACCTCCTTTAGGTGCTTTTAAAACAGGAGCTTTTACTAGCTCTTGCTTCACATCCTCGAATGCTACCTTACAAGGGTCACTTCATATAAACAAACAGCTAAAGGACAATAGATTTGTAAGCGGCAACGTTCTTTCTGCCAAGGCGTTTATGAATCTACGGTAATAACCAACCGAAGACAGAAAGCTATGAGCTTCTTTCGGAGTGCGTGGTGGACCCATGGCAACTATAACTTTGACCTTCTCGGGATCTGTCGCAATTCCTACCGAATTGACCACATGGCCCAGCAAGAGCCCATAAGGTACACCAAAAACACACTTCTGTGGGTTTAGAGCGATACAAAATTGTCTACACCGCTCAAAACATTTTCTTAAAATGATCAACTACCTTTCTCTCACGGTGGTGGCCCTTAAGTCATCAATAAACACCTTCAACTCTTCAAGGGATATGTCACCGAATGTCTTATTTGCTGTTCGTTGCCACGAACCAGGCGCATTGCATAAACCAAAGGCCCTCACATGGTACGCAAAAGTACCAAAGACAGTAATAAAAGTTGTTTTCAACTTGTCCTCTTCTGCAATTGCCATCTGGTTGTATCCTGCAAAGCAATCCATAAACGAATATATCTCCCTACCCGCTAATTGATCCAAAATCTGGTCAATGAAGGGCAACGGGTAGTAGTCCTTAACTGTCTGCTTATTTAGCTCCCTAAAAGCTACACATAATCGGATTTGATTATTTTTCTTCTTTCTGATCACAACTGGCGAACACCATTCCGTGTGTTGCACAGGAAAAATCAAACCCGCTTTCCGAAGCTTCTGTAGCTCCTCATACAGCCCGTCCCTTAGTTCAAAAGGCATACACCTTACTTTCTAACACACAGGATGACTACCCTCTTTTACAGGAATAGTATGAACAGCCAGGCTGGGAGGAATGCCTCTCAGCTCATCATAACTCCAGGCAAAGATATCACGGAATTCTTGAATCAAGGACACATAGTTCTCCCTTTCTTGGACATTGAGCATGGACCCTAATTTAATTGGCCGCGAATCATTTGGCTTACCAAGGTCTAGCTCGATAACATCTGTATCTCTGATACGATCTTGGGCCTCTATCGGCTCGTTTAGAGTGATCTGATAAATGTTCTCTATGGTGGATCCCTCTTTGGACTCATCACTTGATGATGTCTCACTGGCGGATAAATCCTCTAATGTCTCCAATTCTGTGGAAGATAGAGGAGCTCTCTCACTTTGCGGGGACTCAGGATAGGTATCAATCACCACGCGCTGAGCACCTCTGCCAAATATCAGCCGACCGGCGAGTATATCCACTTGGCAGTCCACTTGAAAGATCCAAGGTCGTCCAAGTAATACTTGGTAACTTGGACGCCCTGCAAAACGAATCACCCTGAAGTCCAACAGGCATTCTACATTTGCAACAGTAACATGGACCTTAGTAACGCAGCCTTCTGGCTATCTCAAACTATCATCCGCCATTCTGAGAATTGTGGAGGTATCTTTCTGGATCGCAAGACCCAACCTTTCCATCAGTTGAGAACTCATAATGTTAACAGATGATCCCATGTCGACAATGGCATAATCTACTAATATCCCATCAACATAGGCTGCAACCCTTGGGCAATGCTTCTCAACATGCTCGAACCAGTCATCACCAACTCGCGCAATACCCAAAGGTTCCACGATATACCTGGTATGCAAGATCTTTCTAAATTCCTTGTGTACTCCTGGAGAAAGCTTAATAAGCTGTAAAAGATTCACATCCAGTTTGACTTCACAAAGAGAGCTCGCCAAATCAAATTCATGATAGTTTGGCAGAGTTCGCTTTTCACGCCAAACCATCTGCTCTTTAGGTCGCTGAACCAGCTTTATTGCCTCTTTTTTAACTTTCACCTTCTTCCTCGGTGGTTCCTTATCCTTCTTACCATCGGCTTTACTCTCCACGGGTTTTAGAGGTCCCCCTTCCATGGCAGGATCCAGAACTTGCGTTCCTTTGTCGCCCTGTTTAGGGTTTCCGTCGACAGGCTTATCCTTGTCGGCCTCTCTACCCTTTTGACCTCTTGTAAGGACAGCTCGCAGATTAGAGGTTTCAGCATCATTAACGCGCACAGCCTCAATCAAACTAACCCCACTACCACTAGGCAACTCCTCCACTGTAGTCTTTGGTCGTTGGAGTATTTGTTTAGGTCAGTCCTCTCGCTGGGAATCATTTCCTTGTGCACGATGATTAACAGGCCCTGGTTGCCAACTACCTCGCTGGAGGGAACTAATCTTACTCCAGCAAGTGGCTGCTAAATGGCCGGATTTCCCACAGATGTCGCACTTGACATTTGGGAAATTTTGTGGATAATGTTGCCCACCACACCATTTGCAGCTAAACCTCGAAGGTGCACCCTCATCCGGGTATCTACTTCCTATCAAACTTTGTTGTTTTTTAAGGAAGTTGACATCAACGGCTATTTGTCGATACTGCTCCGTAATCATGTCGGTATAATGCTTCATCATGTCCTTAACCTTGCCAAGAACATTGGAAGCGCTCGACTCGTAGCCTTGATCATTACCCTGTCGTTCCATCGGCCTAACAATTTGATTAGGCACTGGTTGTTGAGCCACAGGCATGGTATTAGGATTAACTGCCTGGCCTCCACCATTTGGAGTCATTTGACTACTCGTAGGTATCGACATGCTAGGGGGAGCTGGTAATAAAGGCACATTCTGCATCGTGTTCCCTCTCCCATTAGGATTAGCCATCGCTATCCCTTGGCTACCACCGCCATTGGCCGTCGCCATATTATTTCCCAATGCTAGACCCATATTCAAATTGCCTCGAGAGGCATAGGCTGCTTGTAGTCGGGATTCCACTTCTTGTGCTCGTGTAATGGAAGTATCAATATCCCCCAAGGGGACACTACTCAACTGCGACGGGATATTAAAGTCCAAGCCATGTAGAAAATATTGCAATTGGGCCGCTGTGGGGATAGGAATAGAGGTGTCCAACTTACGAAAAACCTCTTTTATTTTCTTCGCATAAGCACGAATATCCTCGTGTGGTGAGTACATGCAATCAATATTGCCCACCCCTTTCAGGGGCAAACTCCCTTCGAAAAGCTCCATAAAATGAATCGATATTCAATATGGTTCCGGCTTCTAAACCATGATACCATATGGCAGCTCTACCTTTGAGAGTCATGTTGAAGAACATCATTAAATGTCCTTCTTCTTGGATGCGACAGTTAAACATCAACTTTTGAAACTCCCTGATGTGGAGTTCCGCATCTTCCTCAACTAGCCCATTAAAAATGGGTAGCAAGTAACCTAGAGCCGGCAAATCCGTCGTTCCTGCAGGAATTACAATAGGCTGCGCCATGACGGAAATTGGATTTGCACTAGGAATAGGGGACAGTGGGGTTACACCTTCTGCACTTGATGTAGACTGGCTTATGGAAGAAAGGGGAGCACTAGAGCTTCCACCTTCTCCTAACTTACTGCTTGTGGCACCAAGACCACTAGATCCACTCCCTTGTAAGGGTTCAGCACCGCTACGTTTAGGGGAATATCTCCTAAAAATTTCAACACGTCGCCTAGCTCTTTTGTCTCTCTCTTGCTTTTGGATTTCGGCTAGACGATGCTTATCGATGAATAACAGATCAATCTCAGTGTCCTTTGGCATAAACTGCTAACTGGTCCCTAGACAACCAAGATTCGAGGACCACCACTTCTAAGTGGCTCCCTGTAGATGCACCATTGATGGGATCTAAAATGGGCCGGCACTGGCTCATGCACTACCGGACCTCTATCATGCACTCAACAACCCCACGGCCTCGCGGCCAAGAACGTTGATGACACACACATCATCTTCCTAAACATCTTGCATTTGTATCACGCCTCGTAGTCCAACTCTAACCCAATCAACACTCCTCAGAGGGAGTCCCTACACATTGCCAAATAGCACGAAGTATAAACATAGGAGCTCCTCCAACGGCTGATTGCCGCTACCTCACTACGACTCTCCTACATCTTGGGGATTGTTCCTTTGATGCGTTGCTAAACATATATAACACTTCGCACATAGTTCTCTCAAGGTAACAATTGATCGTATCCAGGAATGTACCATTTTTCCTCACTTTCTTTCCCTTTAGACCCAATGCCTAGCCTACAGCTTGGAACAACCTTACTCACTTAACGTTGGTCACGATCTAGAGAATACAGGTGATATGCATTCACGAGGTATTGTCTGATACCTTTTATCATTTTATGCTTCATGCAAATTGTGAATGTCCATGTGCTCAATCAAAGAAAAATTAGCATTGTGCTTAGTGCAAAAGCATTCTTTCAATGACTTTGACTATCGCTCGTATGCGGCGTTGCATGAACCTAGCAACGAGAAACCCTCGTGCTACTAGGTTCTTAATTTTTAGATATCGATCAACCTAAATGGTATACATAAAAAACCAGCAAGCTTTTCATCATTCCATTCAGCATTTAAACACTTTTCATACATTCTACCCCCTCACCCGTTTAGGTTGTGCATGGTGCATAGGTTTAGGGTTCATTTTCACATTTTTATTGTATAAAAAGCCATAAAAACTCACTAAAACATAAAGAGGCTGAACTGAGGCTAAACCTCATACTTCAAACCCCCCATACATCCACAAATATGAATCTTATTTTTCCCTAATTTTCGGCACTCAAAATCTATTTTTTCCCTATTTTTAATGGTTTTTCCTATTTTTCTTGTATTTTTTGCAATATTAAATGACTGAAAATTCAAAATGAGTTATGGGCTGTGGCCCTTAGGTTCATTTGCAGCAAAAACACAAGTTTAGTTGGTGTGTCTTATTACATTTTCCATTTATATATCAAAAACACCCAATTTTTTCCTATTTCACGTGTTTTACGGGTTTTACACTATTAATTTCATCCACAACACTTATGGTTTTCTAATTTTCTGGTTTCAAATAGTTGGAAGACATTGCAAACAACATTATAATGCATTATCATCTCATGAGAACAAGTATTCATGAAGCAAATTGCATAAAAATACCATTTTCCTTTGTAAAAATGAGATTACCGTTCTTTGCGGGTTGCGGGTTTTTTATTTGCCATATCTCGGGACTGATTTCCAGCCACCATTAATGCTCATGACAGTCCACAATCAGCAATCTTCCTTCCTCTTGAACCACGGAGCAATCCGATCTTCATTGGACAAGCATCCATCATCCATTCTTCTTCTTCTTCTTCACCACATGAATCTGCCTTTAGGGGAGAGAGAGGGAGGAGAGAGAAAGACTGAAATGAGAATTCTTCATAGAGACCGCCATTGGAGGAGCGAAGCACGGCGATAGAGTCAGCATCCAGGGGGGATTGAAGCCCCATGATCAATTGGGGGGGTTGTTTGCAGCAGCCATGATCCTCTCCATGCCATGAAGCGCAAATTTCGGGCGCCATCTTCCTCCATGTTTTTTTCATCCCTCATTCTCTCTCCACGTTTTTTGCTTCATAAGGTGCATAAAATTTTTTTTTGGGGGGGGGGGGGGGGGGGGGTTCAAAAGGCATGCTCAATTTTGGCCTCCCAAGTGTCTACCTTTTCATATCTTGACCATTTTGTGGCCACTTCCCCGTTCGGACTCCAAACTGAGCTCTAAAAAATCCTGGGCATCTGGCTTGGCATCCCGCATTGGCCAGTAACTCTTGTCAACCCACACGATAGTCTGAAAAATTATGAAAAAACAACAAGTGTCGCTCGGGCGCCTTTAAAGCACTTTGGCGCTTAAAATCGTCCTAGATTGAGCCACCGCCTTCGACGTTGAATATTTTTCCCTTGATATTCATAAATTTTAGCTATTTTTAAGCACTTCTCGGCACCAGAATTCGGCTCTCACAGAAACTTTTCAATAAGGGTAATTTGTGCCTTATTCTTCCCACAACACTCTCTTAAGTGGCTAAAAGCTTTCTAATAAAGGTATTTTGTAGCTTAGAAAAAATATTCCTCCCTCCCAAGAATAAAGGAAAGGGCAACAAGGTTTGGGTATAGTGCCTGTGTCCCCAACCTCCTACCAGGCTCCCATCAAATAAGCTTCTATGAGGTCATGCAAGATTTGGATAGGTTTTAGTGGTAAAGAGCAAAAATTCATTGGAAGTAGTCTACCTTGATCATACTAATGCTTTACTTTGCAAATTCCTTTCTTGACCAGAGAATAATATCTCCTTTGTAGTAACAAATGAACTAAGGGGGTGGAGAAAGCCCATGAGACCAATACACATTATCCTCACAAATAGCTTGACTTGCATTATCTTAATCTACTTACCAAGAATTCTTCTCCAACATAAGATCAAATACATAAGAAAATTATGTTACTGCACTTCTGTAATATTTATGAAAAGAGGATATCATCCTTTTGAGCACCTGATGTATTACAGAGACCTTTCTTCAAAGTGAAAATAATGTATAGCACCATCCAAGTCTAGGGATTTCTGATCCAAGAAATTAGGAAATAATTTGTCCCTAATGGCATTTTCTTTGAATCCTATGTTGAGCAATTGGAGGCGATTTTTGTGTAGGGTAAACTTGAGATATTGCATACTAGAAGCACAATACCTTGAATTACCAACCTTGCTCAATAAGAGCTGCCCAATTAATGAGTTTGAGATTTTTGAATGCTCTTGTTCCAACACATGAGGGCTAAGAAGAATATTAGAGCAATGATGACAAATGTTTTAATAATTTTAAGCCTAACATGCAAAGGTCATGAGGTGTCCATTTATATGAAACTTCCTTTTGATCTTCTCCAGATCCCAATTTTCTTGGCAACATCCTTGACGTGAATACATAAGGAGAACTCAAGGTATTTAAAGATTTAGCCCTTGCTTACTACTCTCCCATGCCAACCCACATCTTGAAGAGTGTCTTCAATGACCTTGACTAGACAAGATTTTCCTAAATAGATTCTAAAGCCAACTACCTTTTCATATAGACTCAAGGCTTCCAAGACCTTGTCCAGATTAAGTTTTCTAGCATTTAGCATCATTAGTAGGTCTTTGGCAAAACCTTGATTGTCCAATTTCTTGCCTAGATATGTCACACTTGTTATATTGCCTTCTTCAGTCATATTGTCTAACATGCAAAAATGGGTGAGTGGCTATTGGAAATAGCAAAGGACTTGAAGGGCATCCTTGAAATACTCCTCTCTAAATTGGAAAAGAGTGAGTCAAGGAACCATTAATAAAGATAGAAGCCACACCTTGATTGGTCAACATGATTGGTAAATTAGCAATATTGCTATAGAACCCCAACTTTAGTAAGGTTCTCTTAATGAACTCCTAGCCCACTCCATCAATGGCTTTTTCAATGTCAGCATGCATCATGAAAATCTTTTGTCTAGATCTTATTGCCCAGTTAGAGACCATGATAGCATTTAACACATTATGCAATAGTCATATTTTCCTTTGATAAACACATGTTGAAGAGGACAAATGCATTTTTGCAAAATTGGAGCAAGTCTAAGTGCTACAGATTTCATGAATACCTTATAGATCATGCTTGTAAGGGGGATGGGGTGCCAATGATTAAGATGTGAACAAAACGATTGCTTGGGAATCAAAGAAGTAATACTTCAGTCTTAGGAGGATATAAATGACTTGAGTTTCTGTATTTATTGAACAAACTATTAATGACCGCATTTTCTTTGCCCCATATGTGAGCTAGGAATTCTATAGTTGTGCCATCAAAGCCTGGGTTATTTCCTAGGGCCCAAGCTTCTTAGGGCCACCTTAAGTTCATTAGTGGAAAGATATCTTACTAGCATATTGTTTTTATCCTCCAAAATGACACTATAGATGGAGCCTAGGACTTCATCCATTGCCTAAGTATTTGAATAACCATCTTACTAGCATATTGTTTTAATCCTCCAAAATGACACTACAGATGGAGCCTAGGACTTCATCCATTGCCTAAGTATTTGAACAAAAATCTTGAGTATATAGAGATTAAAAATGCTCCTTATAGATTCCAACAATCATATTCAAGTTTGAGATCCATTCCCCTTCAATTGTTTAGAATGCAATTAGGCTTTCTTTAAGTCTAGACATCTTCAATTGTTTAGAATGCAATTAGGCTTTCTTTAAGTCTAGACATCTTCAAAGTGCTAATGAATTCAGAAGAGATGTAGCGAGGCTTAGCACTAAATTTCTTGTTGCCTCTCAATCTCCCTCAGTAGTGCAATATGTTTGATGCATTGGGCATGTAAAAGCTCTTTCAATTCAAATCCCTCACATCTTCCTAGCCCTTGTTGCTTTGGAATACCATGGTAGAATTCATCTTTAGGCATTTGAGCTACAAATTCTCCCTTCTATATAGCTAAGATCCTTGGGCAATGCAATGTTGCATTATTATGATGAAATCCTACCAACGTTCCCATTTTCCCATAGTGAATCCCTTGGCAAGGGCATTAAGAGCACTATCTAGCATGTAGTTAAAGTGCATTTTCTTAGAATTCCAAGAGTTGGCCACCACCCATTTGTGATGCCCTACGAAGTTGTTAAATTCAAAAGCATGTAGAGAGAGTTACTAACAGATGATTAGATAAGAGGCAACTATGATCACCTTGAGTTCTAAGATTGAAGGTAGCCAACTCCCATGGTGTGTAGAATGCCTCAAAGAAATGTATCATAACATGCCAACATGCCATTCTTGACTTGCAAGAAATCCTTCAAGTGCACTAGAAGGAAGTGATCTATCAAAGCTATCCATGCATCAAGTTCCTCCCCTTGTGTTTTTTGTGCTTGAGAGCAAGTATCTAGGTTAGAGGAGATCACATTAAAATCTCCAACAAAAAGCCCATTCTCCACTTGAATCTCATGGGATAGAGATGGCCGAGTAGGGATGTGATAGGTGGCTAGAGATGGCAAAGGATGTGACAACCATCAAAAGGAGTCCTTTGAAGACCACATTGGAAGCTTCCGATGTCATAGCCAACTCCATTATAGAGGTTGCCTGATCTGTAGATTAGCTAGTTGATTGATTTTAGAAAGATCTTTGTAGATTTACTCTTTGTTGATGTGATGTGATGTGATGATATGCATTAGGATATTGACTACTTATGCCTTGGATTGATAGGGCATTATAATAGAATATACTCCTTCACTTGTTTTTATTTTATGTAAAAATGATTTTGAAAAATTTTGTTGCATGTAACTGGTATTGCCAAATTTATTATTGAAACCTTCAAATGGCTTTACAATAAACATGCATGTGTTTGAATGGCATCATTAAGAAAAAGCATAGATGTCACATGTGAGGTAAAGAGGCAGCCCTTGACTTTGGGAAAAGAGCATTGAAGACCAAAGCCGATCACAAGGACACATTGCAAAAAAATGAGGAATGAACTCGATGGAATTGTTGAAATGATGTCTTGAGTGTTGGAAAATGAATTTGAGGCTAATTTGGTGGACCTAGATATATTGGAATCGAGGCTGCACATGGCCATTAGATACATGTCTCAGATACATACATGGATGAATTGGATGGAGTTGTTGAATTGATGTCTCGAGTGTTGGAAAATGAAATTGAGTCTAATTTGGTGGACCGAGACATATTGGAATTGAGGTTGCACATGAACATTGGATACATGTTGAGATACATGCATGCTTTTGAATATATATGAGATATCGATAAAGAAATGTTTAGTGATGCTAGCCAATCGCTTGTTGCTCACGAGGGACATCATTGAGTCATATGTAGTCAATCAAATGACATAAATAAAGAGGTTGTAGTATCCTTCCTAAACTTGTATAAGGAGTGCAGTTGCGCTTGCTTCATCATGGTGCGTGCCATCTCGATCACACTTCAATTCTGAAAGTAGGATACCCACTACATGTCCTTATAAATGGAATTGTTGGGCATTTCCCTACTATCACAATTTAAGATGGAGTGTACAATGAATGTAGAAATGAGGAAAGAAAGTAGGATGCCCCCTACTTGTCCCTATAAATGGAATTGTTGGGCATTTGATAGCACGGTTTTTGTAGAGTTAAACTAGGCCAACCTGACAATTTAACATTAATTAAGGCCTTTAATTTGCTTGCTCAACATTCAGATCCATCTTAGGTGCATTCAATTTCCAAACACTTAGAAATTGAAAGGCAGAGCTTGAAAGTAAGTGGCCGGATCCAATGTGCAGCAAGAGTCACCTTCCTTGGTGCAATACTTCTGCTTACCCAAATGTATCTTATTTGTCGAAAAGCATACAAGCCAAATAGAGTTTGGAAGAAAAATGAAAGCAACCACATCATATCCTCTTATTTGAATCTGCTCAAATAGGCAATGCCTTCGTGAGATCAATATTCAATTATTCTTGCTCAACAAATCCAACTGAAACATGGAAATAGGATGTGTTAATGTGCAGTCTTTAATAAATAGAACATGAACATTAAAAGTATTTGTTCTCTTTTTGTAAAGGACTTCTCTTAGCTTTCCTATAAAGTACATTTGCATTATGAGGCCATGTCTTAAAATGCAAGTTCTTGAATAGTGAATTTGAGAATTTGTGATACACATTAATATTAGTCTTCCTCTAACATTTACCTATCCTTTATCTACTTCACATTATCATCTTGAACTTCAAACTTGCAAATTTTACACACACACACAGAGATTAGACAAAGAAGGTAGCTTTACAAATTTTTGACATGTACTTGTAAACTCAACTACATTAGCTCTGAAAAACCAATCGAATAATAGCATCATCAAGCAATCAAATGAATTGGTCTACAAGTTCAAAAAAGTGTGAATACTTTTTTTCATGTTATATCAAGTATGTATGCTTATGACTTGGATTGATAATGATCTCTACCTAAATGTACAACATGATTTATCTATGGAATCAGTGAATCTATAATATGCATAGGCTTTAGAACAAATTTTGGTTGCATGATAGTGTTATACTTTAACTTGGAAATAAGAGGTGTTCGGTGGAGAGAGAGAGAGAGCCTATGTCAAATTGTCATTGATTCCTGAAGACTCAAAATTAAGAAGTTTGATGTTGAGTTTTATTAAAAATTTCTAGTGTTTGATAGTTATAAATGTTTTGAAACATGATGAAGGGTTTTATGTGTGTAATGTGCTTGAGGGTGATAGTGATAGTAGTGTGGCTTAAGAAGAAGTGGTTGCTCTCCATGATTCCCATCAATAGGTTTAATGTTTGGTCACTCTTACAATTGCAGCTAACCGTAAGAAAGCATGTAGCCCTTAGAAACCATCCTGTATGTGTTCTTTATATGGATTAGGTTATCTCTATCATGTGCACATTGGTACCCATATCACTATTTATACTATAGGATTGTATTAATACATAAATATTTACATACCCATGTACCAAGGGACATCAAACAACTAAAGCATAGTTCTACCTATGGTTGACCCAAGGTTGTGGATGCTTGGCTATGCTTATCCCTATTCCTTTATGTGTGTGTATGTCACCCACTCTCATTTAGTCAATGAGCATGCACAAAGTACTTAGTCCATGATAGAGGTTAAAGCTACGGACTCATGTTAAAGCTACTCTCTATTGCCATTGATGAAAGCCCTTGATACAATTATTTTAGAAATTTTATTTGTTGTGTGCACTACTTAAAACTAGTCTCAATATCTCAATATAGAGGCTCAAGGCAATTTGACATCTCTTTGCATCACATGCATGAATGTAAGTATGAGATTCTAAGTCCATTAAGGTGGTTAATAACCATTCTAGTTGCAATTTGTACTAGCCTCCAAGGTAAATTTCAATGTCCACCTCCATGATTTGTGTGATGGTATCTCTAGACACACAATGCACTCCATCATTAGTCATCAATTTTTGGTTGTCTTTCATATCACTTGCTTGTTCTTGGATCTCTTTCCTATATAAGTTTTCTTAATTAATAGTCTCAAGATATTCAAACAATGTTTGGTTCGAGGGCTTGTTTTGAACAATTTCATTGATCTTATAGGTAGGCCTTATGGCATCCTTAATTTGTATCAAAATGTTGCTACTCACTAGGTTATAGTTGCATCACAACAAAGGAATTACAAATTGGTCTTGAGAATTATATTGTTGTCACCCCTTGCCTGAATCTATAACCACTATGTGATGTTTGTTTGGATCAAGACCTTCTCTTACTATATACAAGATGACCAAGATTATTTGATTTGACCTACTCTGCATTTTCGGTTGAGGGGTATGGTCATTGGGCATGTGACGAATCACATGTTCATTGCTCACTCAATTGGAACATAATAGGAGGAAATCATAAGATGAATCTTGGTCTATGCCTTGCAATTCAAATAATTTAGAACTTGAAAATTTATATTTGATTCTCATTATATTCTTTTCACTATTGTTTCGTCAAATAAATTAGAAATGGAATGCCCCTTTCTAGGGGTATGGATCTAGGCCACTCTTGCTAGTTTGTGTGTTGAACAAAGCCATCTTGAATAGGCTAAAAAAAGACTAGTGGACAACATGGATGACCACATGACTTTTGAATGAATAGTGCATGAATTTTCAAACAACATCCTCCATTCCTTGACCTCATATTAATGTCAAAGAGAAAATATGTTTTCTTAGTGGATGGACATATTGCAATGTAATGGCCTACATTGCTACATATACCTAGGCAAAATAAATGAAACTCAATGGCATAGAGAAAGAGTGCAAGAAATAAGATTTTTCCTCCACATAAGTTGGATATTTTATAAATATATTAAGATGAGAAGGAAGATGATAAACAATCTAAAATTTTGAAATAGAAAGTGAAATGATGATAAATTCCATGCTTTTAAGACAACAATTGTGAAGACATGATGTAGAAAAATGTTCTAATTGCAAGTGTGTGTGCGTACACATGTTTTTGAAACTCCTACATATCAAAGTTTTCCCTTATGATGTTAGCTTATTCCATGAGTCTGTTTCTCATTAACTCACCCTCCCTATGTTGGCTTGTCGTGAATAGCTAATCATTCCAATTGAAGTGGTACAAATGGGGATTGTCCACTAGTGGATCATAATTCAAATTGATGTGCTCATGGGCTTCCACATCCTCCCCATCTTGGTCTATAAATATATTATGCAGGATGCAATGTGCATTTATATTCTTGGGCAATGGATGCAAGTCAAGGTTTTGAATGGTTTTGGCAAAGGCAAAGCCAAGATTGCTTGAGCCTACCAAAAGCGCGTTTCACCACGATCCCTATGGAGGATTGCATGTAGTTGTAATTGTGCTTGAAATTGTCTGTCAACTTGTCCCATTGAAAAGGAGTTATCAATCATGGAAGAAGAGGATACCCTCCATCACCCACTATGTATTCCCTAATTCAAAGATCCAGATTTGAACGAAGCACCTAGTAATCTTCCTTGGCCATGGCAAAGCTTGAAGAAAGTGTTGTGCAAGAATCTAGTGTTGTGAGTGTAGCTTGGCCACTCAATATTGACATTGAGAAAATGCATCTGTGCATCCACAATCCCTTGGACAATCATGCTATACTATGCATAGAAATTGTACTAGCCTCAGCACTATTTTCAAGAGGAGGCAAGTCTAGCTTGAGATAGGTCACATCAATGGCCCCACAATAGTTGGGAAAGGGATGGAGAGCTTGAAACCCCTCCTTCACCTCCACAAGATTTGATTATGCTTGAGGCCACTCCAGTAAATGCCTTCCATTTTTTCCCAATGAACATGCAAAGTCATTACTAATTTTTGAGACATTGAGCGATAGTACCCAAAATGTTCAAAGACATCTATGCAACGAATGCTAGATGAGAGGCAAATGATTGCTATGGCCACTTTCCACTCCACTGAGAATATTTTACTAGGCACATTTTTGAAGATACAATGTAATTCTTCCTTTGGGAGAGTCATTGTGAATAAGTGATAAAAAAAGATCAAACTATTCAATAGGAAGATGAAAAACGTCTCTGAATCTTGCATCATTGGCATGCACAAAGGAAACATAATGGTTGTTACCACCTGTTTGATGATCTAGGCTTCACATACCAAGACACAAGAAATTGTTGGAAGCGATCATGTTTAATTGCACCAATAGCTGACCATAAAGAAGGAAATTGATACAAAATAAAGGCATTTTCATCTCTACTTTCTTAATCTTTCAATGAAATATATGCATTTTGGATGCATATATCTAGAGCTTGCCCAATAATAGCCCAACATTGTGAGCAATGTTTATAGGAGTGTGAGAAGCATGAAGCTTGTCATTCATGCCTTGGTTGATAGACACGGATCATCATCAACAAAATGCATGGTTGTGTCGTGAGAAAATATGTTGGAGTTTGGTGATGAGGGTAAGTGTCTATCCATCAAAAATAAATAAAATTTTGGTTATGTCTTCATGCTAAAATGAAATGATTTGTATTCATGTTATTTCTTCAAGCTAAAATGAAAATTTTAAAGGCTTATGGTTTAGAGATAGGCAAATGGGTTGACTTATATTGGTTATGATATTTGATAATGATAGAGGTATTATGATAGAGAGATAGATAGATATGGAGAGGGGAGATCCAAAAACCTTATGCAAATGTGGTGCAAGGGTAGTAGCTACCTAGAGAGAGAGAGAGAGAGAGAGAGAGAGAGAGAGAGAGAGAGAGAGAGAGAGAGAGAGAGAGAGAGAGAGAGAGAGAGAGAGAGAGAGAGAGAGAGAGAGAGAGAGAGAGAGAGAGAGAGAGAGAGAGAGAGAGAGAGAGAGAGAGAGATGTTTATGGTTCATGGGATTTGCTAGAACATAGAGCCACTACATTGCTTTAAAGGAATATTGACATTCACAAGAGGGACTCTGTACATAGATGGTGAGAGAGAGAGTTGCGGATACACATTTGAGTAGAGATGATGCCGACCTAGGTGTGAGTATGAGATGCATGCTCTATGGTTTTATTTTTCATCTTAAGAGTAGACCCCTATGGGGAAAAGGGGAAGGAGACAAGGAACATGTGCATCTTTGACCTTGACTAAATGGCATGGAAAGCAATGACCATGCCAGGTTAAGTGATAGAACTAGGCATATTCACATTACTTGGAAATCGATGACCATGCTAGGTCAAGTGATAAACCTAGGTGTGGGGTACCTCTAAGACTCATGAATTAAGGTGGTGGATAGATGTATCTAATCTTCTCTCTCACTATCTTTATGCCACAAATTTAGACACCTCTATAGAGGACCCACACATCCCTTGGAATCCTCCACTCTGTGTTTTCAATAAATGCCAGACTTTGTATCATTATAAACCATGTGATGTGGAACTAAGGTGTGCAAGTTCAAGGATGTGTATGTGCATGATGTGGGACTAAGGATGTGTGAGTTCAAGGATGCGTATGTGCATAAATGTGTAATTCTAGTTATACCTAGAAGGCTACGGGGGGTTGGGGGGGGCAGTTTTAAGGAATATAGCCAATCATCCATAACCTAAGTGGCTTACATGTAAGCACATGCAAAAAGGCTAGGCCAAATACATGGATAGAGAAGGACATCCTAGCTTGCTAACATCAAACCTACCACTTGGTTGAATTTTAAGAGTCCTAGGAGTCTTTACCTTATGGGAAGACATGTAACACCATACTATGCTCCCATTTTGAGCTCTCTCTGACACTACTAGAAAAGGCATCATAGTCGATACATGGATAAAGTTAGCATATTAAACTAGTAAATTCTCAAAGCATGGAAATATCCACTCCTATAGAGAATGCACACTTCAACCAAGGGATACAAGAAAAAACCTAAAATAGTGCTTAAGGACTAGCTATTGCAAATCACACGAATGCAATTTTCTATGATCCTTATGACCAAAGATGTAGACTATGACATATACATGGGAAGTGCCTTGGTGAAAAAGTCATAAAAGATTGGGCTATGGAATAGTTTTCTTTGGAAACAAGAGGAGAACATAGTGCGACTAATATGGAAACTTGGAAAACCTCACTTGCAGATTTCAATACTCTATTCAAACTATTAATAGGACATGGAGACCCTACTTCAAAGTTAAGTAACATTAATGAGCACATGCAAAATATGCATGATAAGTAAGATTTGATGCATGTCTTTACTACACTAGAGTTGCCATTTATGTATGAGGATGGTTTTAAAATGGGCATGAACAAACTTGATATAAAGAACCCCACAACATAAGAACTAGTGCACCATATTACCATAGAAGAAGACTTAGGCTATGAGAGTGAGATTGAGAATGTGTGCTTGCTAATGCTAAGCAAAACTCAAAAAATACTCAATGTAAGAGCAATACAATTAACAAAGTTAGATCCTAAAGATGATTTGACTATACCATTGTCTGTTTTGAGGTTATGCTAATCACAACAAAAGAACATACGTTGTATAATGTCCTTATTACTTAGTTTATTTTAATGTGCACATACATTCCAAAGAAAATTGATTTATGTTGCACATTAAAAAAAAAAACTAGCTCTAATTATGAAACTAACTCTCATTATGAAGATTATTATTATTATTATTATTAAGGTATTATATGCCAATTCATGGAAGAAAGACTTAGGAGACCCTCCCAAGACTAGCTTATTAAAACTATGTTTGTAGTATTGGAGCCCCAAGAGGAACACCAAGAAAAAGGGAATTATCTTGCAAGAAAATCTATCTTGTAACATCAACAAGCTTGTTTATCATGTTTCATATGATCACAATGAAGAAAAGAACACCAAGCACAACAAATCTTCATGCAGCATCATGTAGATCTCCCACGGATTTGATAGAATCAACCATATTCTTCAATATCTTCACAAAATCCATCAATAGAACAAAGAAAGCAAAGGAATACACCATCTTGGAATGGAAATACATCACATAGTATTCATCTTCAATATCTTCATAGTCTTCTCTCTCAATCTCTCATATACAATCACTCTGTTTCAGTAGAATTGGCTATCTCTAACTCTCTCTCTCTCTCTCTCTCTCCATCAATAATACATCATTTTCTCACTACAATATCTCAAAATCACTCTCAATAATCCTTCTTAGGTCGTGGATACCCCTCCTAAGAGGTATATCTGATATGAAGAGTCACCAGAGCCACTACAGTGTCCTTTCATAGCTCACTACTGTCACTTCACTCTAGTCTTCACTTGAGTCTTCAGCATCTACTTCTTTCACTTCTTTAAGATCTTTTGCACTTGTATTCACCTCTTTCCAAGGCTAGAAAACTTTCCCAAGCTACACTCTCATCCATCAGAACGCATACAGAACAGTCACTGAACAGTACCAGAACAGCTACAGTACAGAACAGAATAGAGACAAAAGCTCTACAGAAGGTTACAGAAGGTCATCAAAACCACATAACTCATTCTCAAACCATTCCAAACTTTCACAAACCATTCAATAAGCTTTCACAATATCTCAATCTTCATCAATCAATACTCCATCCCTCCTTACAGAAGACAATTAGAACAAAACAGACCAAAACATACCAAAACAGAACAAAACAGAAGGTATACAGAACCAATCAGAATCTATCAGAACATCATAGAACCACTAACAAACATCATGAACTTCCAAAACACAATCAATATCATCCAAAACACTCTCAAACCACTTCCAAACCAATCAATCATCTCATAAAATCAACCATTCAGCTCTCAAAAACAACAAAAATCAGCCAAAAAACAAGTCATTTCAACACTCAACATATCCCCACACTTAATAAGGAAGCGTCCTCGCGACCCAGGAAAAAGGGAATACAAGTTCAGGGAAAAGCTCAACTTTGATCTTCAATATCTTCTCAAAAAGAATCCATCCAGCACGACCCCAACTTATAATCTGTATCTGATATAAAAATACAAAGAAAGGAAAACCCGTTTTACATTAACACCGCTTAGCAAACAAGAAAATCACAACAAATTTGTAAAGGATATAAAAGTTTTCTTCTTCTTCATCAGCATCAGCTTCAACTCTGCAACCACGAACCCATCACCACAATTCTCCAAAATGTAGCTCGCATACGAAATCCAATAGGAAACCACCATGTTCGTATTACATAAATGAACTCACAACACAAACACTAATACAACACAACCATCTGAATGACTCCTTCAAAAAGAGAGATTTTCATTAAAAAGCATCCACCATACATTGGAAAGGTATCAATGAAGATGATCCCTCTTGAAAGATTGATGTTGTCGGAAACGATCCATAGACAAGGATTCATCTACAAAGTTTGTGGGAGGATTTTGAAAAAACTGAAGACAGCACATCCTTTCCAACAGGACCAGGTATCTGCTAGGCAAACAAAGGGCATGAAAATACAATATGTCCAGTTGTTGGGAATCAATGCTCACATTGACATTCATGCAGAACTTTGGAATAGGCTTGGAATCATTATGAGAGTGCCTATGCATATACGCCAAGTACCAAGCAAAGTGAGCAGTTAATCTCACTGAGGGATCTGCAGACTGTGAATACTGCTGAGCAAAATGAACATAGTTCTGATAAGCTTGACTGGAAGCTATCCATTCTCCTGGAATTACTGGCCAATTGATCTAAGGTCCTATAAGGGAATCATCCGAACTCCATCCCCTTCTTCTGGAAATCTGATTATCAAACCCGTCACAGTCACTAACCAACTGAGGTGGTTGAGATATAGAAGTGTTAGGAGAGGGTAGTGGAATAAGGAAGAGTGGATGAAGGGAGGGCTAGGAAAAATCATAAAAGGAAGAAAAGGTTAAAGAAGGAGTGGCAGAAATTTGGAGGGAATCACTAAGGAAGGGTGTTAACTGATAAATAGGAAATGTGGAGGGTACATGAATGGATGGAGAAGGACAGGGTGGAGAAGGGGAAAATACCCTATCCTCAATAAAGGAACAGTATGTAAAAATGGGAATTTGAGGGAAAGATGAAGGTTGGAAAAGAAGGGGTAAAATAATTGTGGAATTAGATTGACAAAGGGAAAGATATATAGCGTAGCAGTGAGCCATTTGTTGGTAATAGAGGAGGGTAGGAACAGAAGGTCCTAAGAGAGATCGTCGATGATAGGCATAAAAAAAGGTAGCATCAAACGGATTATGTTTGGAAAGATAGGCTAAGAGATCCATCCTCAGTTGATTAGTACTCTGGGCAGAGGTAGGAGCTGTGTTTTGTCGGTGATTCAGGACCGCAGAATCACTCATGGGATGCCACGAATTATCATGACAATCAGCCACTTTGGAGGAATAACTTTGGAACATGTCAGCTATACGTAACTCCAAATGGTTGACATACAAAACAACCTGTAAGACCACATCCCCCACATACCATGCCATATCCACCTCATCTGGAATTAACAAGTCTCCTCATAGATACATGTATGACATCAACATGGTATCTGGCGTGACAGAATCTTTAAACACCATCCTTACTGCCTCTGTCAACAACTCAGCAGACCAAGCCCCACTCCAGCCATCCTCTGGAAGAGATAAATCCATCGTGGAAAGCTTCATGTAGAAGACCAACTTCTGTAAGTGGTAGTGGACAAAGAAAGAATGGTCTGGTGGAACATATTCCTGAAACTGCTCAAAGGTAGACCGTAACAAGTCCATTCTGGACTGCAATCTTTCCACTTTATCTTGGAATAGAGGGCACAAAGTAGCCTGTCTCTGAAGAGCAGCCAAGTCCTGCTGTGAAAGAGAAGGAATCAAGGGAACAGTAGGGCTTGGAGGAACAGAGCGGGACTTCGCCAGTTGAGCTTGCAACTGCTGGATTTGGGAGGCTTGGGAGGCCACTGTATCATTAGCAATCTGTAAAGCTGAAAGTTTGTCATCTAAGATAGCTTGGAACTCTTGCGCTTCTCTGGACATCCTCTCCTTCTCCTCTGAAAGGCTAGTAACCTGGGAGTGAGCCTCTAGTAACTGAATCTTCAAAGAAGAAATCTCATCGCTTTGGGTTGCAACCAGTTGGGTTTGCTGTTCCATTTGCTTAAATAAATTTGCTAGGGTATCCTTAGCGGAAGCTAACTCAGAGGTTGCCTTATGCAACTGGTCCTTAGACTGCATGATTTCTTCATAAAAAGACGCATACAACTGTTGAACACAGGCTGTCACTGACAACTCAATGGAACTTTGAATATCTTTACAGAGGAAAGGAATTGCATCTCCTGAGACTAGACTGTTCAGGGAGGGAACTGATATGTCCAAGGATCCCTCGCGATATGCTCTGAATAGGTTATTACAAGTGAGATACCCAGGAAGATCACTGCCAGAGGTAGCAGGAATGGACACTAAAGGAAGTACGGAAGGAGATTTATCCGCTACCCTCTTCAAGCGTTTGCACTGGATGACCAGGGGAGGCGGAGAATCATCATCCTCTATGTCAATAGTTCTGACTCATCTGAAGGTGGAGGAGGAGGTACTGGATCGGATGGAGGAGGTGGAGACACAGTCTTCTATAAACCTGAATAGGTCAAGAAGGCAGACAAATATGATCCATATGTGACATTGGTAACATTACCCCTGGTGACTTTGACGAAATGCTGATCCATTTTAGTGAGGAGATAAGTGCTCCAATCAATAGCAACTCCTTTCAACACCATCCTGGAAGCTGTAAAAAGCTCTTTGGACAAGTACTGGGATGGCGTTTTGGCAGGCATAAACCTATCCTGGAGAAACTGACAGATCGTCTTCCATACGGGATCAGTGATCATGGAAAAGGAAACTCCTGAAGAGTTGATCACCTTCTTAACATCCAGCATTTTCCTTATCTGCTTTTGCAACAGCTTCAGAATCTCTTCATTAGAGAAAAGCTGACGAGTGGTAACAAAAGGTTCACCTTTGGAGGGTAGAGACAGAGCCTTCCCTAGGCCACGAGGTGTCAAAGTCATAGAAATTCCCTGGACTAGTCCTGTCTTCTTGCTGTAAGAGGCTAGAAACTCATCACATAACGACGGATCCTCTGGAAGCAATGGAAAAGAAGTAGCCACAAAAGCAGCGAGTCCCGCCTTCGTGAGAGGCTCAAAAGTAAGTAGGGAAGAGTAATCCCTACTAACTAATGGGACGTACTGGATAGGGGGAGGAGCATGAGAAGGCGCCATTCAGATGGTTACACACACACCACAAACACAGACAATCAAGGAGAATGCCTGCAAAGCAACAGACAAAAATCCAAGGATAAGAGAACAACCAAAACAATAAAACGTGACTCGACCAACTAACCCCAAGCAAACCATAACCTAGGAAAAATTCGACATGACCTCGAGACATATGCGACCAAAAGCTTCATGCTATGCATCAGACAAACACCCAGAACCCCGTATCAGGCAATAAAAGAAAAAACTACATACCGTACCCGTAACCGTAACAAAGACAGTAGACCAAAACAATACCACATCCGACACATATCAAGACTACATCGTTGATAAACCAGTGTTTGACCAGGGAAATAACTCTAACGACTGCGCATACCCATCCCACGAAACGGTTCGTTAAAAAGGGGAATTAAGTGCAGTGAGGGGGGATTAATTGAATGAAGGGTTGATTTTAAGAAATTATTAAGAATGGGTGAAGTTTTATTAGGTGATAAACCTTAGCAAGAAAACGACGATTCTTTATTATAAATTTAATTACCAATTATTAGGTGAAAACGGTGCTTTAATTCGAATCTCGGACTTCGATACCCAGACTGGGTCTCTAAATGCAAGTTCATTGATTACAAATTAAGGTGATGTGGAGCGCTCCTTTGTAGCGCACGTAGCACGTGCGAAGTGAACGACGGGTTTATTTTAATTAAAAAGTATCTGTGTATAGCGCGAATGCGTGTGGAAACGGTGGGTGAATAAAGAGTTCATTTTAACAATTAATTTGTGATTAAGGGGGAAATGAAAATAAATAAAGCACATAAAATAAATACCTGGAAGGGGTGTGTATGTAATGCAGAAATGCGCACGGAAGAGTCCCCCATAAGAGGTGAATCCAGTAAAGGAAAAGTAAAGATCACTGACGAAACAACAAAGAGAACACCTTAGTGGGATGGTTGATTTAAAATGAATTGTTAAGGTGTTATTGTGGAGGGGAGTGGGGTAATAGTTTAGGTGTGCTTGTTTTGGTTTTATAGTGTGGTGTCGTTTATTTGTTTTTTTTTTTGTTTTTAAGTTGTTATTATTTATGGTTTGTTTTTGTTTTTTGTTTTTTGTTGTGTGTTTTTGGTTGTGTTTTTTTATAAAAAAGAATAATAATAAGAAAAGCAAGAGATATAGCACATGAATATGTGATGAAGGGAAAAAAGGAAAATTCAGCCAGGGAGGAAATATCCACAAGTTAGGGTATGAAAAGAAAATAGAGAGTTTTATGGTTAATTTCTGTTTGTTGGTTTTTTTATTTTGTTTTTTTTAAAACAATAGGGATACCATGTATGATAATATTTTAAAGTGAAAAATAAATGGAAAATGGTCAAGGGGGTGAGGGAAATTTTTTAGAATTTTTTAAGAAATTTTTACTATTTTTAAATTAATTTTCTACATTTGTTGGTAATTTGGGGGATAAATTAGGAAATATATAATTTTTAGAAATTGTGGGGGTGGAAATTTTCAGCTGACAAATTTCCAAAAATTGGCAAAAAGCGAAGGGAAATTTTAGAAAATTTTCTGAATTTTTATGAGGTGGAAATTAATGTAGAAATTAATTAAATCAGTTAAATCAGCTTAGTCTGGTAAGTAAGTTGAAAGTCAGTTAAGTCAAGGTAGTCTAGATAAGTCTGGTAAGTCAAATTTGGTCTAGTCAGGTTAGTCAGATGGTATTAGGGTAGTCTAGGGGAAGTCAGAGAAGTCAGATAAGGCAAGTTAGTGGAGACTAACCTAAAGGGGGTTAGTTAACCTAAGTTGGGTTAGGGTTAGGGTTAGGGTTAGGGTTGGGGTTAGGGTTAGGGTAGGGTTAGGGTTAGGGTTAGGGTAGGGTTAGGGTTAGGGTTAGGGTTAGGGTTAGGCACCTAACTAGGGGTAGGTAGAACTAACCTAACTAGGGTTAGTGAGAGGGGGTTAGGTTAAGTTAGTTAACCTAATGAGGGTTAATTAGGGGGGGTTAGGTTAAGTTAGTTAACCTAACTAAGGTTAGTTAACTAATGTGAAGTGAGTTAACTAATGTTAAGTTAGGGTACTAATGTTAGGTTAGTTAACTAACGTTAAGTTAGTGAACTAACCTCAAGTGGCAGGGAGGGAGGAAGAAGAAGGGGAAGAGGAGGAGGGGGCGGCGGCGTCCGGGGCTGATGGCGGAGCAGGCGGCGTCGGTCGTTTCGGCGGCTCATGGCGGGAGGCGGCGCGAACGGCGGCTCGTGGCGAGAGGCGGCGCGTGGCAGCAGGGATGCGGCGAAGGCGACGGCCTCCAGACAAGCGATGGGGAGGAGCGGCGAGGCGACGTGCGCTGGCGGGGCTCAGGGCCACGCGTCACGGCGGCGGACGGCGTCTGAGGAGGACGTGGAGGCGGGTGCGAACGGGCGGATGACTGACGGGTCGGGCCGGAGGCGGCAGCGTCGGGTGGGCGACGAGCGGCTCCTGCTGACGACGGGCGACGCGGTTGGCGATGGCGTCTGGCGGCCCTTGGCGGGTGGCGTCAGAGGGGAGGAGAGAGAAAGGAGGAGAAGAGGAGGAGGGAGAAGAAGAGGAGGAGGTAGGGAGGGGAGTGGAGATGGCAGGGAGGAAGGAGGAGGGAGGGGGGGGGGGTACACGCAGGGAGAGGGAGAGGAAGGGGGGGAGGCGGTTAGGTTAGGGAGGGATCGGGGTAGGGTGGGGATGGGTAGGGGGTGCCCAAGGGGAAGGGTAGGGGGAGGGGTGGGTAGGGTATAGGGGGGGTGCCCAAGGGGAAGAGGGAAGGGTTAATGGGCAGGGGCCCATGCAAGGGGCGTACCCCCTCGTCCCGTGCGCGTGCGCGGGGCGAGGGTAAAAGAATTTGCCGTGACGGGATTAAATGGACGCCCGGATACGAGGACGAGGCACGTGGATGCGACCGGGGCGCGTTAAGATGCGTAAAATCGAAAAAGGGCGCGTTCACGCGCAAGACGAGCGCGCGAAAACACATAAAAATAACGAAAAATTAATAACTCCCAATCCGGACGTCAAAACGAAATGGCGTAAAAACAAAAAGTGGGTAGGACGACAGGGGAAAAACAAGGAAAATATATAACGGAGGTTCCGGGGGGGGGGGGGGGGGGGGGGAAAGGGCGGTCACGTGCAAAAAACCCAAAAAACGAACAAAAAACGCAATTAAAAATTAATATCGGAAGATCCGTGCATCGGAACGAGGTGCAAGAAAAAGAAAAACTGTGCAGAAAGACGTGGCCGACAATCCTATCACATCAAAAAATAGTTCCGACGGAGATAAGATGCGTTCACGTGGGAAAACCCAAAAAACAAACCCGAAAATGGGATCGGAAATTAATATTGGACGAATCGGTCACCGGAATGACACGCAGTAAGAAGGAAAAATGTCCGCAGGAAGGAATGGCACAGGGTTGTCACGTTAAACTGCAATTCCGGTGGAAGTAGGAGGGGTTCACATGTGAGAAACTCCAAAAAGACGCCCAAGAACTCATTTAAAAATTAATAAGTAAAAATCCGAAAGTCAAAAGAGGGGGGAGGAAAAAGGAAAAAGGTGGGGGAAGACACAAGGACACGGCTGTCAAATCAAATTGGAATTCCGATGCAAACAGGGCAGGTTCACATGGAAAAATGTCAAAAAGACGCACGAAAAAGTCGTAAAAAAACCGGAAAATTAATAATGGACAAACCGTGTATCGGAATGACACAGAGTAAAAAGGAAAAACGTCAGGGGAAAAGTGGTCGTTAGGGCTATGACATCAGATCACTGTTCCGAAGCAAGAAAAGCATGTTCACATGGAAAACCGGCTAATTTGCGCAAAATGCTTCAAAAATTAATAACTCGAAAACCGTGCACCAGAACAGGGGTAGGTAAAAAGAAAAAATGGTTAGTTTGAAGGAGGGAACAGGGCTATAAGGTTGGATTTGGACTTCGGTGAACGTAGGGTGCGTTCACATGGCAGGACTTCAAAAGCAGGGAATGAAGGAAAACTGCAAGGGAACAGCCCCAAGGGTGGGTGGAAAATGAACGCTTGGGTGGGAAGGGACCCCATCAAGGTAAAAGCAAGGCATGGCATAGAGGCATTAGCAGGTTGAGGCATATGCAGAAGGGTATGCAATGTAGACGCGCAGGGACACGTCCCCACACGTAAGACCTCAATGGATAGGGTTAACCGAGCAACAGGGACCTAGGATCACGCCACAGACCATCCACTAACTTCCCCACACTTAAAACATGAACGTCACGAAGAAACCAAAGTGGGAGGGTTAGAAAAACTTGGCCCATTTCGTCAAGAAGCAAGGTTGAGCGTCGATGGCACTTCCTGTGTTGTTGTCGGCGTCTGGAGGTACCAAGGCATCTTCTCAACACACGTCCGTCATGGCAGGGACCATGTGGCAGCACCCAGGGAGGTAGCTGATGGAAGGAATCGCAGGAAATTTGTCGCTGATGAGGGATATTGCACTCAACTCACAATCACTCAAATGGAATGAAAGAATTGTCACTCGCCCCCTGACTAATATCACTCGAAGAAAAATGATTAAAACCCATATCTCGTACCCGGTTTAGGAATCAACAAAGGAATGGTGCAGAGGGAGTATTCCAGGGTGCACAGTTGATGGTGCATTAGTGCGTCCAACCCGTCTGGCATAGGTGCAAGGAGGAAGGCAAGGGAGCCTTACAGTGTAGTGTACAGAACAGGGTGACGTGGCTTGTGATGACGGCAAAGACCCCTCCCGTGGGTGCACAGGGAAACTGGAACATACCTGACTCCAAGTGTCGTAACGTCCCTCAATCTCACCTCTCGGTAATTGATTGAAGAAACTCCAGTCACACTCAACCCACCCTTTGTCTCACGCTCTGTTGATAATTACAGGAGGGCAGCCTTTTCCTGAAACCCATTGATGTAATCCTCTCGGTCACTTGTGCAAAGGTTGTATGCCTTGTGCATATTTGATGGTGCAACTGTGCATCCCGCCCTGTGCTGGCATACGGTGCGAGAAGGAAGGCCAGGGAGCCTTATGGTGCAGTGCACAGAAACAAATTGTGCTTTGTGCATTGAGAGGCCCATCCAGTGCATGCAACACTTCATTCACACTTCTCACCTCTCATTTGATTTGAAGGGGAAAGACTGGTCTCTCGCCCCACCCTCTGTCTCACTCGTGGTTGATAGTTACAGAGGGCAACCCATACGCACTTCCCCATCCGGTTAGGATGAAAGCTCACATCACTCAAGGGGTTTGTCGATGAAGATCGCGTCGTCCATTGTTGAAGAGGCGTACCCAGGGAGGTAGCCATCAAATCGAACGTTGTGTTGGACAGGAACATGTCGTCTGCGAGAGGACAGGTAGACACTCTGCAGAAAGACCCAGGAAAAAGCGTACCAAGGGAGGTAGCTTCGGAATTGGATTCTGGGGATATCAATTAATGAATCCACTTTCTGGACTGCTGGGAGTTGCCACCTTTTCCACAGCCAGCTTCCCGCCCAAGGGTGTGTGCCACCTTTTCTTGGAATGAGGCCTGCTATGACAGGGAATTTCTTCATTTTCTCTCATAACAGATTTGTTTTTCTTATTTTTTTTCTTTTTCTTTTCTTTTATTTTCCCCTATTCCCGAGGGTGTTTCCACCTTTTCTCGAAGAATAGGTCGGCATGACAGGGACCTAAGTCCTTTTCTCCCATGATCGATATGTATATTGTTCTTTTTGTTTTGTTTTTTTTTTTCGAATTGAGCAAGGGAATGGTAGAAAGACCAGTTGTCAGAACCAACCTCGCCACTGTCGCTGGTGGAAAATAGAGGATAAGAGATCAAGGCTGGAGGGGGGATTTGAGGGAATAGAGGGTTGCGTCCACCTCATTAGGAGTGACTGAAGAACGGCTATCAAAAGTAGCAGCATAAGAAGTACAGTGCCGTGCCAATGAGGGAAAAGATCAAGTGTCCGTAATTGTCAAGATCCCCAAGGAGGGAAGTACTTCTTCAGGTGATATCCATTGATCAGGAAGGGATCATCAGAGGCATCAACGGTCTGCACTTGGACAGAGCCATTAGGGTTGACGGCAAGTACCTTATAGGGGCCCATCCACCGCTGTTGGAGCTTGCCAAGAAACTTGCCAAATCATGAATCATAGGCTAGGACCAAATCACCTTCTTTGAACTCCTTTTGCTTGATGAAGCTGTCATGGTAAGCCTTGCGTCGAGTTTGCGTGGCTTCCATGCACTGTAGAGCCATCCTACGAATTTCGTCCAAACATTCCAGGTGCAGGAGACGGCATTGCAGTGAATCATTGTCCCCCAACCACTCTTTGATAGCCACTCTCAAAGAGGGTAATTCTAGTTCAACAGGGAAAATAGCTTCTGTACCATACACCAGCTGAAAGGGTGTCTGTCATGTTGCTGCTTTATGGGAGGTTCTGTACGCCCAGAGGGCCTCTATAAGTCGATCGTCCCAATCACGATGATGTGCGGCAATCGTTCTTGTCAGAATCGAGCAGAGGATGCGATTGGTGACTTCAACTTGGCCGTTGGCTCTGGGGTAATAAGGAGTGGACTTGCGATGGCGGATCTTATACAACTCTGTCAATTCTTCCATGATTTTGTTGAGGAAATGAGTGCCTCTGTCACTTACCAGCTCTAAGGGACTACCAAAACGGGTGATAATATTCTCGTACATGAACAGGGCCAGGCTGTTACCATCGTCCCGCTTTAGGGCTTTAGCTTCACACCACTTTGTGACATAATCCGTACATACGAGGATGTATCTGTTCTGTTTCCTTCTGGTAGGAGGATCGATCGGACCTACGAAGTCGATGCCCCACTTCTCAAAAGGCTTCAGGGGAAGGATAGGTTGCAGTGGCATGGCACTTGTCTTCGTGGGTTTCCCCATTCTCTGACAAGCATCACATCTTTTACAGTAATCATAGGAATCCTTATAAATGGTAGGCCACCAGTATCCTGCTAGTAGAGCCTTCCTGGCTGTGGCTTCTCCTGTAAAGTGGCCTCCACATGGCTCGTCATGGCAAGCGTTCAGAACAATCCCAATCTCTTCTCCTGCAACACATCTTCAGAGCACTTCATCTTTGCCTTTCTTGTACAGTGTGCCACCTAGCAGGGTGTAGGGGGCTGATTCTAGCATGAGCTTCTTCCTTTCCCGACTAGAAATACCAGGAGGATACTGTTGGGTTGCTACCAGATTGGCAATGTCTGCATACCAGGGAGTTACAGTTTCTACCAAGAATAGGGAAGCATCAGGGAGGTCTGGGTCATCCTGCTCCTCATCTGCAGTTTGTGGGATATGCGACAGATGATTAGCTAGAACATGGGAACGACCAGGCATGGTAATTACCTCAAAGTCGAACTCCTGGAATAAAAGGAGCCATCTCATCATTCGTCCTTTGATATCTGCTTTGTTCATCAGGAAGGACAGGGCCTCATGATCCACATAAAATTTAAAGTGGGTGTATAGGAGGTAGTGGTAGAACTTCTCTAGGGCAAACACCATTGCCAAGCACTCAAGCTCTGTCACTGTATAGTTCCATTCTCTATCAGTGACTTTTTGGCTTGCATAATAGATCGGTTGATCCAGCTTCGAGGAGCCCTTCTGGCAGAGGACAGCACCTAAGCCTTCAATTGATGCATCAGTGTGTACATGGAACTCTTTCGTCCAATCAGGAGGTTGCAGAATGGGTGCCTCAATTAGACATTGCTTCAGAGTGTGGAAGGCTTTGTCACATTCTTCCGTCCAAGTAAACCCTGCATCTTTCCTTAGAAGCTTGTGCAAGGAGGTTGCCTTTGTTGCAAAATGAGCTATGAACCTTCTGTAGTAACCCACATGGCCTAAGAATCCCCTCAACTGTTTGAGGTTGGTGGGTGCTGTCAGAGCTGCAATCTTTTCGATCTTTGCAAGGTCTGTTGATATCCCTTGTGTAGAGACAATGTGGCCCAATAGAACTCCAGAAGAGACCCCAAAGATGCATTTGTCGGGGTTGAGGGAAATCCCATACTCCCGGCATCGGTCAAAGCATTGTTCCAGGTGTTCCCAGTGTTCACGGATCAAACTACAGACACAGAAGTCATCCAAATATACTTCAATGAAATCGTGCAGATGATTTTGAAATGCGGCCATCATGACTCGTTGGAAAGTAGCAGGGGCATTGCAGAGCCCAAATGGTATCACTCGGTAAGCGTAGGTCCCCCATTCTGTGGTGAAGGTTGTTTTGGATTGGTCTTCTTCCGCGATTTGGACTTGGTTATATCCGCTGAATCCATCCAGCAGGGAATAAAGCTCATGTCCTGCCACTGTGTCCAACAGTTGGTCTGTGAAAGGGATAGGAAAGTGATCCTTCTTTGTTTTAGAATTGAGCTTTCGGAAATCCACACATATTCGAAGCTTGCCATTCTTCTTGGGTACAACCACGATGGGTGAAACCCATTCACTATTTGCCACTGGATAGATGAACTCGGCTTCCAGAAGCTTCAGCATCTCAGCTTTCACCAATGTGGAATAATTTGGGTTCATTCGCCTCTGTCGTTGCCGTACTGGCTTGGCATCAGGCTCCAAGTCAATATGATGTTGACATATTGTGGGATCAATCCCCTTTAGGTCTTTGTAGGACCATGCAAACACGTCCAAATTCTCTTTCAACAAGTTGTACAAGGTTGACAACTCCTCTTCTGGGAGGCTGCTACCCACCTTCAAGTGGCGTTCAGTGCCATCTGCATCTACAAAAGTTAACTACCTTTCACCTTCTACTTCACGGATGAAGGTCCCACGGACTGCTTCTGGATACAGATCCGACTCCTTCAAGGGAGTGGTATCCTCTTCTGATGTCCCACTAGAACCAACTTCTTCTTTTGGCGGAGACTTAGGTTGCTCCTTAAGATGTTGAAATGGGATTAGAGCCGTTTCGGGTTTGGTTTCAAAATTAATTACCTCTTGGCTTGAAGACTCCTCTTCTGAAGATGACACATCCAGGAATGTCACATAACAGGGACCCTCTGATTCCTATTGGGTTGGTGAGATTGGTGCTTGTTGACACGGTGCATCATCATCATCTTTCTTTGGCAAGGATGGGTGAGGATGGCATGAGCCACTGTTGAAAGACGGCTTGTTCTTCTTAACCCATGTCTTATAAGAATTTTGCATATAAGAAGATCCATTTACCAAACCAAATGGTACCATTGCCATTCTGTCCCATAGCATGAGCTCATCTGTTTCTGAAGCTTCTGGAACTTCTTCTTCATATATATCCTCTTTAGGTGGGATAGGTTCTTCTGGCTCACTTTCATAACCTTCTTCTTCCATCTCATATCCATCCTCTTCTGTCTCTGTCTCTGTCTCTGTCACTGCTTCTGCTTCTGTCTCTGCTTCTGCTTCTGTCTTTGTAGGCGCTCTGTAACAGAAGAGCAGATTCTCTGTTTCCTCTCCTGCCTCTGTCTCTGCTGTGGCCATGTAACAGGGAGAGCAGTACATCCATGCTTCTATCTCACTGTCAGAAGTGATTTCAGAAGTCATTCCTGGTTCAGGCAGGAAGTATTCACCCATTGATAATGGCTTTGCATCTTTTGAAAGTCGGCTTACAGTATCCACTGTTAAGGAATGTGCCACTGTCTTCTTGGGAAGGATCTGTTTGACAGCATCTTCGTCTGCTGATGTTCCATCTGTAACCTCATTAGGGGAGTCTGAAGATAATTCCAAGGAGGTGGATCCATGTCCTTTTTGAGAACCATACAGTTTCAGCACCACTTTGTTGGGTCCTCTACCCAAGGTCAAGGTTCCTTTGAACCAATCCGTCCTTGCTCGGGCTTCAAAAAGCCATGGTCTGCCCAGTAACAGAGGATAGGATGTACCATAAGAGTTTGGCTTCACCACCAGATAGGTTAGCCAATAATCTTTTCCAGCCACTGTAGTCTTCACATATGGGAGAATGCCCAAAGGCTTGATTCTACTCTGATCCGCCAGTCTGATGAGCCATTGGGTGGGTTGCATACCTTGTAGGCCTAGATCCTTCATTGTAACATCCGTCATAATGTTTACTGATGAACCACCATCAATCAGTGCACTTGAAATGAAGCAGCCTTCTATCCACACACCAGTCTCTGGGGTACCCGGATCTAGGAAAGCGTTAGCCACATCCTCTTCTTTGACAGGTTCTGGAGCCTTGTTGGACTTTGTCACTATTGAGGGAGCAATCCTTAAACCACGTCTTTTTGTCAGTATACTTTTGAATCTTTTCCGGCAACTGGGAGACAACATCAATAATTATCGGAATGCGAGGTTTGGTTTAAAGGTATCTAGATCTCTGACTAGATCGTATTCCTTAATAGGATCCACTGGCTTCTCTAACCGGTTAGGGAATGGGGCAACATCCATTTTCATTTTCCCTCTTTCTTCCAATAGAGGCATTACAGGAACTTCTTCTTTCACTTGTGGCACTTCCTCCTCTTCTGTCTCTTGGACCTCTGGTCCTGTCTCTGTAACTGTCTCTATAACTCTCTGTGGCACTGTAGGGCTCTGTACGGCACTGTCAGGCTCTGTTTTGTTCTGTTCTTCTGGTGGAAGATTGAACTTCACTGTTCTGGCAGGAGGGTTATTTTCTTTCTGGACAGGTGGTTCCTTCTGCTTTGCACGAGTGATGGCAGCAACTTCCAATTCCATTAAGTTGGAGGTAGGCTCTTGGGCCTTGGCCAGACTATCAGTAGCACTGTTTTTCACTGGGGCTGGGCTTGGACAGTCTTTTGCAGTGTGACATTCTCCTTTGCATCGACTGCATAAGGGCTTGTAATCCACTGACCTTCGAGGATTTGGACAATTTGGTGAGATGTGTCCCTTTTCTCCGCATCTGTAACACTCCACTTCTGATCTCTGACCACCGCCAGACTGTCTTCCTCTGTAACTTTGAGAGGGAAATCTTCTGGGTCCGAAATCAGGACCAAACTCTCTAGGCTTGGGTCCAATATCCTGTGTTGTCATTTTGGATTCCAGCAAGTTGAATCTTGCGTCTTCTTCCTTCTCCTATCATGCATCTCCTTCAGAGAGCAAATGTCCTCTGTATGGTTCTTCCGCAAACAGTAGGAATAGAAGGCCCCAGGAATGGTTGGTTTGCGTGTACATTCAGTGGCTAAATGGCCGGCTTGATGACACTTACCACACCAAGTATTTGACCGCATCACATCTCTTCCTGCTCCTGCAACATTGGATATGCTGGCAGTATTCACTTTCAGCGTCTGTAGCTGTTCTGTAATTACATCCATCAACTCCTTTTTGATGTTTGCAACTGAGTTGGATAAATAATCCTTCAAGCTTTCTCCTCCGGACGTACTGGCGGGAGGGTTTTGAGAAGTCTCTGTAATCACTGCATAAATGGGTTGGGCTGGTATAGAGGTTTCTTTGTTCTGGTTCTGATTCAGAGCTCCTGTTTGAACTGTTGGCTGTTGGCTCTAGTTGGTAGGGTTCCACTGTTGCTGCTGATTTGGCATTGAGGAAATTGGTTGGGACCATTGTTGTTGTGGTTGAACCACCATTTGAGGCATGGATTGTGGCCAGTGTGGATTTGGTGCACTATACTGTGATACCGGGGGCATCTGTTGGTAGGGATAGGGAACAGTCCCTGGAACTGCATTTGGTGGATACATCATTCCTGGTATCAGAGGAGGTAGGACTCCTCTTCCTGTATTCATCGCTAATCGAGCTTCCACTTCATCGTACAGTCTTGCACCTTCTGTTGCAGCTTGAAGGGTGGCTGGTCTTTGCAGCTCCACAAACTTACGGACTTCTGGTTGTAATCCTCTGAGAAACACCCCCTTCTGAATACCATCATCTAGATTATGGTTAGTCCATCTCTTCAGGATGGATTCCATTCGTGAGACATAGGCTTCTACTCTTTCTCCAGAGGATTGACTTAGGTTCATGAATTCCTCTCTCATCCGCTCTTCAAAACCTTCACGCCTGAATTTAGTGAGGAAGGCCAACTTCAGGTCGTCCCATGTGCCAAAAGTTCCTATTGCTTGTCTCTCATACCACTGAAATGCCGCGCCCTTGAAAGTGGCGGGGAATATTGCCAACCAATGCTTAGGGGTTCTGGCATTGTTAGCCACACACGCTACCATAAACTCTGCTACATGAAGATCGGGGTCTTCATTGTACTCTCCCTTAAAAACTGGCAATGGGACTACATCCGCTGGCCTGTCATCAATATTTCCAGGATGGATCTGGCTTGGAAGTGGACCTCCAGTAGGAGGAGGAAGGGCTTGATGTGCCATTGGGGCTTCTGTAAAGAGTTCCGCAAGGGCATCAAAGGCGGCTTCTGCTGCGAGCTCGTTCTCAGCCTTGATTTTTGCTTTCTCTCTTCTCACATACCTCTGGACTCGTTCTAACGCTTGCCTCTTTATTGCGTCATTCATCAGGGGTGTGGCTCCACTATGTTGTTAGTGCTCCACAGAGGGTTAACAGAAGGCTTCAGTCTCTGAAGGACTCTCTTGCCAACATTTCTTCTACTTCTTTCTTGTCAACGTCCCTGAATTCTGCTTTCATTCCACTGCACAGAGGAAGGTATTCGGTTCTAAAGGTATCAAAATGCATACGTCTGAGCATTGTGGTGGTGCCATCATCATAGTAATGCCAGCTTCTGATGGTTTCAACAGTGTATGTTGTGAAAAACACTCTGTCTACCAACTTCTAGTGGGTTGCTAATTGAACAAACAGAAGGTTATTAGTGCACCAAGCATCCCATGTATCTTGCTGTTGAGCATCCACGAACAAATTCCAACTCTTTTCCTTCTTGTCTTTGTGAACCTCTACAGACCAAGACTCCTGAAGCTTCTTCACAATCTCCCACTTGATGTTGTTTGGAAACTTCTCAATGAATGCCAAATCTTCCATGGATGGTCATTCTCTCTGTTACTGCTCTTCAGTTTATTCCCAAACAGTTTGCCACCAAGATGCAAGTTTCTGTTGCTTCAACAGGAAGAGGAAACTGTCCACCACATAGAGCATGCATCATGATGGTGATGTGTTTCCGCCATTGTGGGATAAACTTCTTGTGGAAAGTGGCTTTGATTATGAGGAATTACAACTCTTCAGTGGAAGAAGGAACTTTACAAACATCCATTGAATTCTTCTCTTCTTGGCAATGACATTTCCTTCATTTTCAGCCTCTTCTGGTGCTTGTTGATGGCAAGTTTCCCCGGCTGCGCACCAAAACATGGAGCCCCAAGAGGAACACCAAGGAAAAGGGAATTATCTTGCAAGAAAATCTATCTTGTAACATCAACAAGCTTGTTTATCATGTTTTATATGATCACAATGAAGAAAAGAACACCAGGCACAACAAATCTTCATGCAGCATCATGTAGATCTCCCACGGATTTGATAGAATCAACCATATTCTTCAATATCTTCACAAAATCCATCAATAGAACAAAGAAAGCAAAGGAATACACCATCTTGGAATGGAAATACATCACATAGTATTCATCTTCAATATCTTCATAGTCTTCTCTCTCAATCTCTCATATACAATCACTCTGTTTCAGTAGAATTGGCTATCTTTGACTCTCTCTCTCTCTCTCCATCAATAATACATCATTTCCTCACTACAATCTCTCAAAATCACTCTCAATAATCCTTCTTAGGTCGTGGATACCCCTCCCAAGAGGTATGTCTGATATGAAGAGTCACCAGAGCCACTACAGTGTCCTTTCATAGCTCACTACTGTCACTTCACTCTAGTCTTCAGCAGCTACTTCTTTCACTTCTTTCAGCTCTTTTGCACTTGTATTCACCTCTTTCCAAGGCTAGAAAACTTTCCCAAGCTACACTCTCATCCATCAGAACGCATACAGAAGCATACAGAACAGTCACAGAACAGTACCAGAACAGCTACAGTACAGAAGAGAATAGAGACAGAAGCTCTACAGAAGACCTACAGAAGGTTACAGAAGGTCATCAAAACCACATAACTCATTCTCAAACCATTCAATAAGCTTTCAAAATATCTCAATCTTCATCAATCAATACTCCATCCCTCCTTACAGAAGACAATCAGAACAAAACAGACCAAAACAGAACAAAACAGAAGGTATGCAGAACCAATCAGAACCTATCAGAACATCATAGAACCACTAATAAACATCATGAACTTCCAAAACACAATCAATATCATCCAAAACACTCTCAAACCACTTCCAAACCAATCAATCATCTCATAAAATCAACCATTCAGCTCTCAAAAACAACAAAAATCAGCCAAAAAACAAGTCATTTCAACACTCAACAAGTATAGAATAACAAAAAGAACTAGCCTAGTCGATAGTCAATTGGTAGTTAAGTGCACTTGGGTGATGACACTGCTGGGATGGGTGACCTCCCGGAAAGATTTTCCTACAAGCTAGTGGGAGCTTCTCACGCGCAGCCAATGACACCAATGAAGATTTCGTAGCCCATTGCCAAGTATACCAAGGTCTATGCCTTGGTCATCACCTTGATTGTAAGCCTTAGAGTGACGGCCACCCAACGATGCACCACACGGTGCTTGCCCATATATTCATTAAGTTTTTATCTTCGCGCTATAAAAATGGAGCTCTCTCTTTGACATCATCAATGATGTCATCAGAAGCGCTAAAAGAAAGTTTTCTCTCTTTGTCATCGATGATGTCATTAAAAAAATGCTAAAAAAGCAAGCATCTTCTCTTTTACCACCCTACAAAACTATAAATTGAGGGCTTGGGAATGACCAGTGAGAGGGATAAGAGCAATATTGATGAGGATGAGACACTGATCGAGAAGGAGGAGACTCTATTCTGTGAGACGAAGAGACATAATTCCATTCAACCCCCAAGGAAGGGGATATGCTGAAGGTCTCTCATCCTCTTCTACTCTAATCCAAGAAGAGAATACATTGAAGAACTTTATCCAATTCTATTAAACTGGCTAGAAGTCATACCTCTACTCTCATCCCTATTCCGTACTAGAGAGAGAGAGATCATACCTATTCTCTCGCTCTTGCTCTATACTAGAGAAAGAGCTATCCTTGTTCTTACCCTTGCTTGCCAAGGTGAGAGAGAGAGAAGTATTGCTCTCCACGAAGCAAGAAGAACCATCTCCAAGGCCTACATCATCAAATCCCACAATAACCATCATCATCATCATGAATCTTACACCTTTGCTAGCTGGTTACTGCCACGTTCTTCTTCTTCTACGAATCATATTTCTGTCATGGCTTTGAAGAAAAAGAATTCAAAAGCAGAAATCATGAATGACCCTACTAACATGGAAGCAACAGTTCGAGTTGTGAGCATGGGAGTCACTAATGGAGTCATGGGCATGAATAACAACCCTTTACCAATCGCTATACCACAGGTTTTTCTTTAAAAAAATCTATTCAAATTCTTAAGAAATATTGTAATCTTAGAGCATTCACTTAGTAAATTATTAGAACATCTTATAGGTTAGAAGCTGTTAGGGGAACTGTGAAAACCTAGAACTCAAGAGAAATCATGAGGAATTTTAATGTTAACCCCATAGAAAAGAAGACTAGTGAATTCAAGACAAATTTACTAAGAACGAAACCTTGAAGAAACTAGCCAAGGATATAGTTTTAATGTAGAAGCTCTGATAGAAGATTTTAAAAATCGTAATTAACTCTAAGTTAAAGAAACTGACTTAAGGCCAAGAAGCTTGGTTACAAGAATAAGCCTTAAAGTGGGAAGTTAGAGACCCCAAAATCTAGATACCCTTAGTTAAATTCAAAGGGGAAAGAGTTCATTATGTGAAATTCAAGTGTCGATTGCTACTAGATTAATCATCACTTGAAAGTTGCATGATTGATTGAAGCCATAACTACTTGAAGACATCAATCTTGTTTGTGATTTTCTAGATTAGATCTTGATTGAATTCAGTATTGAAATAGATAAAAATTGAGGAGCCCTATACCTCCCCCAAGGATAGGTACTCAATCCCCATACCAAGTGGGGATGTTTTTTACCGTCACGGAAGCATGGACCGCGGCTCCAATGGTGAGATATCTCCTAGCAGGGATTGCATTAAGTAGAAGCTGGATAGGGTGCCAGGGGGGACTCTGGCTAGTAAATCCTTTACACACCTAGGAACTACTTGGTCCCTTGTATGGCCCAAGTTCTACTTGGCACACCTAAAAACACTAGCTATAGGTGGATTTGATCTTGGTGACGTGCAAATGCGTAGGATGAGGCAGTATATGAAATGGTAAATTTTCTCATGTATGGATGGGAGAACACACATTATGGAACATAATCATTGAATTTGTTTTATTCTGATGGTATGTTAGTGAGTAAATTACACAAACGAACAACTATGCATAACGGGATTTTTAAATTAATGAAGCTATTTTTTATATGTTTCACATAATGTGGTAGATAATTAGATAACTAAGAACTTCCATAGAGGGAAGTGGGTGGATGGATTCCCGACGAATCCAGTCCTATGGGGGGGTGGTCTTGGTTAGCCAAGAGGTTTCCCCAAAAACAAATGCTAGGAAGAAACTCTAGGAAGGGCCGATTTGTTGACTTACCTAGGGTTCGGTCTCAGAACCCGAACTATAAATTATCTTAGGGGAAAGGTACAGCAACTGTGCCAGAGCACTGCGAGGGATTTCATAAATCCTTAGTCTACTATTGGAAAAAAATGTTGTATTCCATGAACCAAGGGTAATGGCAGTCACTCCTTTCGAACAAGAAGCCTCTCAAAGGACACCTCCGGATGTGAGCTAGTTGTTGATAGGTGACTGTTAGGTCAATTAGAAACCTTCAGGTCAATTCTCCGTGGGTAATGACAGGATGCTTCCCCTATGGGGTAGATCTAGGTTAATTAGCTGGACAAAATCCGATCATTTTGGTTAGAGTATGGATGGCAACAGCTAGAAGGTAAACTCTGGGCAACTACTAAAATGTTACTCATCACGTAATTAAGGACGGTACATTACACGTTGAATGCTATCATCAATGAGGTAGCTAATCATAATAACTTGATGTATGAGGCTTGGACTAAGATATGATAATAGGAATTATGCTGACACAAATATCCCTTCGAGGAGTGTATTGGAAGAAAAGCATGAAACTTCCAAGTTGGAGCTACAATTCATTCATTAGTATCCCCCTTTTGGTGCTCTCTATGCACATAGTGTTATTCATGGAAATAGTTTGCCAATACATGCATCTAGTTCATCACCAATTGATTCATTGTGTTATCCATAGAAAATATCATACCATATTAAAAAAGGAACAATATCCTTTCTTTGAATCCTATTGTAGAGAGTACAATCAGCTTGACTCCTTTGGAACGCTTGAGCTTTTAAGTGCTCATCCATTCTAGCATAGCATGCTCTTGGGGCTTGTTTTAAGCCATATGAGCTCTTCTTTAAAGTCTTGTAAATAAGATTCTCTATATATGATCTTACATACCCTTGGGGTCATCACATGTAGACTTCTTCCTCAAGCTCCCATTGAGGAAATCATTGTTGCATTCATCTACCTTAGTTTCCATGTGTGTAGAGAAGCCAATGAGTGTAATAAATTGATGGATTTCATCTTAGCAAAGTGGTGCATAGGTCTCATCATTGTAATTCCTTGTTTTGCTTTGTACCTATTTACTTTCCTTCTTTGTTATACTTTACCTTGTATAACCATTTACAACCAATAGCTTGCCTTCTTTGTTATACTTTACCTTATATAACCATTTACAACCAATAGCTTTCTTGCTTGTTGGTGAAAGATTACATAAATACCAAGTGTGATTCTTTTATGATGCAACCATTTCTTTGCCATTGTTGTTACTTTCCATTCTTTCTTGTCACATGTATCTTGATAGAGGATAGGTTTCTCTTGCTCTTGAATTGATGCTAGGAATGCATAATTGCTTTGCTCAAAAGTTGAAGTGGTACGTCTAGGATAAGTGAGTCTTTATGGTTGCATTAGGAAAAAAATGAACTCAGAAGTTGGCCTTTTAGCCCCCTCTCTCCTCCTTAAAACAAGGAAAAGTGGAGAGAAGAACAATAAAATAATCATCTTCTCCCTCCACTTTTGCGATCTCATTTTTCCCTTTTTATATTGTCCCACAAAGGATTTGCTTAGTTTCCTTCTATCTCCTAATTTAGTAATTATTTTTAAATCAAATTTTATATTAAAAAAGAAATTAATTATGGGAGTTTGGTACTTGGTTTTCAATACAAAATGATTAGTAGATATAGAGAATTTGAAAACTTTAGGGCATCCCTTCTCTTTAAGTTATTATTCTCCATTTTACTACTCTCTCATGTCTCTACTATGAGCTTTTCTTTGTGTCTATCCAACCTACCTTGACATAGTGAACTATGTTAACCTCTTCTACTCACCATCAATCTATATGTGTTTGTGCACTCTCCCTTCACACTCAATTATTCCATTTTCCTTGACATTTCTGTGTTTCCTTCCATCCTACCTTCACAGTCTAAGCTGCCTACTTTCCTTTGACATCACTATGCATCTATTTCTACCTCTCTAGTCTACCTCCATAGATATCAAAACCCCTATTTCCATTAACATCTTTGTGTGTCTATCTATGCCTCTTTGATCTACCTCAAATCAAGCACCCTGATACTATTAACATCTCTATGTATCTATCTTTTGCAAAAAACCATTTACTCGATTTAGCATAAAGTTTATGTTCCCTCAAAATCTAAAGAGGTTCTCTAAGATGTATCTCATGTGCTTGGCAATATTTAGAACATAGAAATATATCATTAAAAAATGCAAGACTGAATTCATCAAGATGTATGTGGATGAAAACTATCATTTATCAAGCATATAAATGTAATTGGTGCATTAGTTAATCAAGAAGCTCGAATCATGAATTCATAATGACCATACCTAGTAATGGGCTAGGGGGTTAGGGATGGAGCCGACAGATCAAGGCCACCGGACACGCCTAACTTGAGGACCCCTAGGTGCAATGACTGTGGCCAATGTGAAGCTAATTGCTTTTTCTTACGATTTCCTTCTCTTTTCATTTTAGTCTCTTCTTTCTTTTTTTCTTTTTTTTGGGAATTACATAGTCATGACGAGGGCTAATCTTCGTCATCCGTGTCAGGAGAGGGTGGAGTTGGGGACTTACGAGATTTACTAAGAAATTTCCAGCTCTGCATATACCTTTGAGGTTCAGGCGTGCTTGGAGAGTGGTGGTGGAAAGAAATCAATGATTGCAGTGTGTGAAGTGGCTATCATTCATATCTTCTAGGAGGGCTAAGCAAAATGAAGGAAGTAGAGCGGCTTGCATCATCAATCTTGCCATGGTGCAGTTTTCTATTCCATTGGGATCAAAAAAGAGGGTGTAAGGCGATGCTCTTGTGGTGCGACATTCTATCTAAGTACTATCCTAAGTAGTCTAAGATAATTGCAGGTCGTGATGAAGGTGGGATCGAGACATGAAGAGAATTCATTGATGAAGCAAACTATTGAATCATATAGGTCCTTTGGTGTGAAAATGAGGGCCTCTTTGGGTTTAGTAGCATTGGCATTGTAGATCCATGGAAAAATGTGCATGCCATGGATGCTTGGGTTAAAATCCACTCCTACCCTTCTCGGATATGGCATGAAGGTTGGATTATTTCTCTCGAAGGGTAGGGTGTTACAAAAAGCCATCCAGGCATCCATGTTCACATAAAAAATGTGCCTCCTCCATGTGGGTTGGCACTCATATCCCTTCATAGCCATGGGCATTTCAAAAATTTTATCCTGCCAAAATTCTACATCCTCGATCCCCCAAAGGGTGGGATTTTTCTCTCTCTAAGGTCCAATTGTGTCCTGGCTCGCTTCCCGCATTAATCACCCCTTCCACCACCTTGACTGGCAATACTATGCACAAGTTGGTGGGGAATCAAAAATTAAGGTCGAAGGGCCTTCTACTGGTCTCCTATTGCTCCCAGATCACAAGTTTGCCATTGAAGCTCACTGGGCTGTCATCCTGGCTTGGTGGAATGGGGGCAGTCGGCACCACTACTAGCTTGGCATTCAATCTTCACCTCGATTGATCCACCATCCATTGCCTCTTCCTCTTAAACTTCGCTTTTTTTTAGCAGAGGTGTCTACATGTTGCTCTCCACTTATGTTTCTTGTGGGGTTGTCGAACACCTCTCTCAAGGTGGCTTGAGAAGCTAGGCTAGGTTGAAAAGGGGGTGGTCCGTTGTAAGGCTATGAAGTGCCATTGTCAAATATGTCATCTAAGCCAGTAGATGTCCCATTGAGCTAAACACGATACTAGGGCTCTAAGAGGAATCTTCTTTGCCACTACCTTTTTCCTAGACATCTTTTCTACACATCAACAGATTGAGAACTCCATGAATAAAGCAAAGAAAACCCTAATATATAGTACTTAAACTTTAAGATTCATTTGCATAGATGCACTCTCTATCTTTCTCTCTTAAACAAAATAATATGTTCACACTAAATTCATTATTTATCTTACTATATTTGGTCTTTTTTAATCCTTTGCTTCCTTCTTGAAGCCTTGTTTCTAGCCACTTTGCATGTTTTTCTTTGGCACTTGATACATCTTAATATACACTTTTAGTGATGTAACTTGATTTGATCATGTCTGATGCCAATTCATTTCAGTATTTTCATTTGCTTTCTTTTGTGAGAGTTAAGAATCATCTACTACTATGATCCAAGATCACAATTGACTCATTAATTGGCTTTTTCTTTCATTTTTACTCTTGTAACATTTTGTTGTTGATCTTCTTTAGGTCATCCAATTTATAGTTTTGTCTCCTCATACAAGATAGTGATGTCATGAATAATATCCTACTTTGTGATAATGTGATTACTTTTTTGAGTTGTAATTTCATTTAATTGCTTCACTTCTCCTATTAGCCATTGTATTTTGAAGTTGATATGCAATGATGACATCAGAATAGTTTTTTGCAGTTGCTTGGCACATTTTGAACACATGCTTCTGCTTGATCATTGCACCGACTAGTGTAACCAAGCAATAAATTTTCACCCTCACACACATATTGCACCAATCTCTCATTCTTGAGAAAACTGGACACTTATTAGTTAGGGGATCAATTGGGTAGATTCCCATGTCAACTAAGAAGTCCACATGCTTTAGTCCCATCTACCTATAACTTTGCAAAACTTGAGGATTAATATCATTATACTCTATTCTTTTGAAAAATGAGGTATATTCAAGCTCTTTCTTAATATGCATCTTGCTTAAGGTAGTCCCTAGGTAGAGGCTACTTGTTTTAATGTGACATTGACCAATGACACTAAAGTGAGACCATTTGGATTTTTCAAGGATTTGACCGATCAAAATCATGAGTGTCCAATTTTCTGTGAACATTGTCATGAAGGAAGTGAACTAGATTACACAATCTAGTTGGATGTATTTGAGAGTCTCAAGGTACTCTACATCAACATGCATAGATAATACTAAAATAGGGGGTTTGATGTCTATGTAGTTAGACTAGAGAGGAACATATGATACACATATATGTTAATGGAAGGAGGAAGGTTGAGTCTATGGATGTAAACTAGAGAGAAACAGATAGACACACAGATATGTCAATTGAGGTAAACTAAAAAGGCATAGATAGACACACAGAGATATAATGAAAATAGAGTAGATTCTATGAAAGTAAACTGTAGAGGCACATATAAATATGTAGTGATAAACATACAAAGATGTTAATGAAAATAGGGGGTTTGATATCTATGGAGGTAGATTGAAAAGGCATGCTTCCCCACTCCACACTTAGGGCACCTCAAGGGCAGGACTTCCAAAACTTGTTCCCAAAGCTATACCCACCGCACCTCCCCTATGCACAAATAGGGTCCTCAAGTGTGGGATAGCACCCAGGCCCAACTACCAATTCCACTAGCATGAGCAAAATGCACCACGCGGTAAGGTAGACACGCCCCCAGATAGTACACCTTCTTTTCTTTTAGGTAAATACAAATGATACAACCCACCAACCGCCCCCATCATCCACTCAATTCACCCTTAGCCCCCACCACTTCAATCGGTTGATCGATTTCTTCCAAAGACCAATCCCCACACAACCACATCATCATCAACTTACACTACCGCTATTGCACAACATGTCACCATGCATCCAAAAGAAAGCAAAGGAAGCCCAAGTCAAAAAGTGAATGAAGAAGCTCATTAGGAATAGTGTAGAAGATGGCAACCTCAAAAAAAACATGGGGGAGCTCCGACTACTTTGGCAAGGTCCTCTCAAGGATGAGGGAGGTCTTGTCAAGGATGAAAGATGCTCTCTTCAGGATGAAGGAAAGTATCAAAGATTCTAGCAAGGTGCTCCGAAAAGATGGAGGAAATAATTGAATATTCTAGCAAGGTTCTCCCACGGATGAGGGAGCACCTCCTAAGGCTCTCGCAAGGAAAGCGTGAGGCACAATGGAATTCATTTTATAAGAAGTTCCAGGTTTCCTCGTGTGCAAGTGGTAAAGTTTGCATGGACATAGGTGAAGGGATAAGGCAACTTGAAGGGAATAGTGACAAGCCATGTTAGGCTTGTGTCGTTGCAGCCTTAGAGGGTGAGAGGGGGATCCGTCCAATACCATTGTTAATTTCAAGGATAGGTCCGCCCACCTGCCAATCTCCTAGCGAGATCTATCCAACACCATCTTAAATTTCAAAGACAGATCCGCCCACTTGCCAACCTCCCAGAGGGATCCATCCAACACCATCTATAATTTCAAAGGACCGATCCACAATGTCAAGGAGGGATCAGTCCCAATACCATATTTAATTTCAAAGGTTGATCCATCCAACACCATCCCTTGCAAGGGCTTGTATACAAACTCCAAAAAGCCATCTGGCTAGACCCATCCCACCTTCTAACTACTACCCATCAGTGCCATGGGACTGGCACTAGGCTAGGAGGGGGGTAATGTTAACCTTAGCACAAGAAAAAGTGAAAAGGCGCAAGCTGGGAGCTGAAAGAGACAGCCCTGAAGGAAATTGAACACAACGGAAGAAGCAGGAAGGGAAACAGGCGAAAGCACAAGAGCGGCCTCAAAAGCTAAGGCAAAGGGAAAAGTGCATTTTTAAATGCGAGGCACCTCCAAAACTTTTTGTAAAAGAGAACCAGGCTCCCTCTTGTGGAAATTGTAAAAGTAGATGGGTGGTTGGAAGGAAGCTAGGAAGATAGGAGGACAATGGGAAAGAGGGCACAACCAGCCATGTAAAAAATGGGATAAGGGGATGACCGCCCAAAAATGATTTAGGGTTTTGTATATAAAGTCAAAAAGTGAATGAGGAGCTCTTTCTTTGGTGTGTGACAAAGTGCACTCATCTTATTCTCTTCTCTTCTTACTTGCTTGTGTGTGCTTGAGAGAGGGAGTGTGAGTGTGTGAGGGTGAGGGATCTTGGAGGTGAAGCTCTCCATCTTCTCTTCTCTTCTCTTATCTCACATGCAGCTATGGAGGATGGAGCTTGAAGGTGGAGGCTTGAGGTTGCTTGAGCTCACATCTCGAATCGTGGAGCTACCGATATGCTTGAGGGAGGAGGCAACTCGTTTGGGCACTAAGGTAAGCTCACTACACCTCGATAGGATCGAAGGTGCATCGGCTAGGTGAGAGATAGCCATAGGTGTTTGCTTGAAATGCTTGGTCCATGGGTCTTGGCGGTTGAGTGTGAGCTTGCCTCTACAAGATCTAAATAGGCCCAATGGATTTCCACTTCAAAGATTTTTTGAACCTTGACCTCCAAAACACCCAATCCATCTAGCACAAAAGGATAACTTAGCACAACAAAGTGGATTGAGAGTTACGTGCTTCACCTAAACCTTATATTACACTTACATGTTGGAAAAATATATTATCTCAATAAAAATAAAAAATAGCTACTCAATCACATGAGTTATAGTAACACAAATATGGGGTAAATTTATCTATAAAGCAATTTGTAGAAGACAAGATGCAATCTATGATTTGCCTTGTGTTGATGGTCATTGCAAGAAAACTTGATTATAAAGTTATGATAATCAAAACCTATTGATAATGATAGCTTTTGAAAAACATCAATTCCTCATAACCAAAAATATCTAATCAGTCCTATGAATTTTGGCAATACATAAGATGGCAATTTCACTAATAAGTTGTTTTGCAGAAAAGAAGAGAGAAACTTTGCTTTACCTTATGTTGATTACTACCACAACAATGGGTTCTAAAATTAGAAACAATATAAAATCCTATTATAAAAATAGCAAAAAAAATGTGTGTGTGTGTGTGTGTGTGTGTGTGTGTGTGTGTGTGTGTGTGTGTGTGTGTGTGTGTGTGTGTGTGTGTGTGTGATCACCTATGCAACCTTGCCCAAATTGATCTTTGCAAGAAGATAATACCAAGAGTTTGAATTGAAAAAAAGCTCTATTGAAAAATAGTGACTAATAGAAAACACAAAGAGAGAGGGAGAGAGAGATAGTGCACCTATACAATCTTGGCCAAAATGATCTTTGTAAGAAGACAACAATACGAGTTAAAACTAACTTGAAGTTCTAGAAAAAAAAAGTAGAAACACACACACACACACACACACACACACACACACACACACACACACACACACACACAGAGGTACCTATGCCTCATGTCTAAAATAAACTTTGCAAGAAGGCAACATTTAGAGTCAAAACTGACATCAACGCCCACTAAATAAATAGCATAAAAGAGAAAACGCAAAGAGAGATGGATACATGTGTTTTGCCCAAAAGCTACAATCATATGGATAAGAAATTGTAGAGGTAAGCCGAGAGATCAAAACTGTGATTACTCTCTCCATAGAGATTCAATGTCAATGAAAAGTCACAAGAATAGAGAAGAGAGAATAAGTGGTTTGTTGCTTGATTTTTGGTTCGAATTGATTTCATGAGAGAGAAAGAAAGAAAAATTGAAAATTCACCAAAAATTAGAGGGAAAGTATAAGATCAAAGAAACTCAAAATTTATGCACTATTCATTCCCTCCTTTCTAAAATCCCCCACTACCCTTTTTTAAGATAAAAATCCCAACATTTGGGGAGAGAAGATTTACCCTCCATGGGTATCAATATCTAGCCTTCCTATTAAATAATCCAAAAGGCCCACCTCTTAAACTGTATTATTTTAGAGGGCTCATTTTTTAGTCTAAATTTTTCCTAGTGCCTTCTTTCTTTGTAGATCTTCAAAGGACTACTCTATTTCCTCATCCTCTTCTTCTTCTTCAATGGAGGTTCTTCAAGAGGAGGTACTTCTCCCTTAAATGTTGTTGATAATGAAGGGTTATGCAAATCTATTGTAGGGAATGATTCTAGCATGCTTATTCATCAAGGCTACATCTCTAGACGTGAATATATCCATATTGATGGGATCATAAACTTTGTAAGCTTCTTCAATGGAGGTTCTTCAAGCGGAGGTACTTCTCCCTTAATTGTTGATGATGATGAAGGGTTGTCCAAATGTGATGTAGGGAATGATTTCTAGCATGCTTCTTCATCAGAGACTACATCTCTAGACATAAGTGTATCCATATTAATGGGATCATAAAGTTTGTAAGCTTTGCTTGATTCATCATAACCAATAAATATACAATTTATTGCCTTGTCATCTAACATTTTCCTTTTCTCATAAAAAATATGAGCATAAGCTACAAAATTAAAAGGTCTTAATTGTTGTACCCTTGGTTTGCATCCAAAAAATTCTTCATATGGAGTGGTTCTTCTCAATGGTTCAATGAGAGGTCTACTCATCAAGTAACAAGCTATGTTGATTGCCTTTACCCACAAGGTATTAGGAAATCTCTTATATTTGAACATGCATCTTGGTACCTCAAAGAGAGCTCTGTCGTTTCTCCCTCTACATTGCCATTTTGCTAAGGTGTGTAGTTGCAAGTGACTTTCCTTTTGATACCATGTTCTTGAAGGCATTGGCTAAATTCATTCGATATGAATTCTCCTTCTTTGTCTAACTTGAGAAGCTTGATTCTTCTCCTTGTCTAACTTGAGAACATTGATTCTTCTCCTTGTTATATTTTCAACCAAAGCATGAAATGGATTGAATATGAATATAGCAAAGTCTTTATACTTAAATTTCATGAAATAAACCAAAGTGTATCTTGAGTAATCCTCAACAGAGATGACATAGTAGATGTGCCCACCTTTAGAAAGAATGTTGGATGACTAGCATATATTTGAATGAATGAGATCTAGTAAGCCTTTAGATCTACTAGTGCTCCTTGGAGACTTGGCTCTTGAGTGTTAGCCAGAACATCATGTTTCACATACTTTGTCACACTATTGAAGTGTAGGAATACCTTGTACCTTTCCTTGAGACTTCAACATAGAGAGATAATTGAAGTCCAAATGCCCACGCCTTTTATAACATAGCTTTGAAGGAGGTAAGGTTTTTGGTCTTCTTTGTTCCATGGCTACAAGTTTTGCCATTGATCATTTCAATTTGAAAAGCATTCCTTCTCACCTCTTGCAATGATGTTGTTTCTTGCATCTTTGATCAAGCATTGTTGGGCTTCAAACTCTCGTTTCATGCCTTTTTCCACCATGCTTTCAACTAAAAGTATATTATAGGTTAATGAAGGAACAAGAGCACATATTTAAGGTTTGATTTTTTCCCATTATTGAGCTCCATCACTATTTCTCCTTTCCTAGTGATAGAATTAGGCGTATTGTTTGCAATGTAGATCATGCCATTGTTAGTAGGATCTAACTTGAAAAAATACTCTAAATGTGAGGTCATGTGGGAGATTGCCCCACTATCTATCCACCATGGTTCTTTATCTCTTACATTAGCTACATTACTAGCTTCTTTTATCTCTTCAATAAACATAAGATTGTGCTCAAAGTCATAGCTTTCCTAGCATTCTTGATCTATATAGTTTGCTAATTTTCTTTTAAGGTGTGTGACCTTGACTAGTAATAATTTACTTCTTTTACTTTTAAATTACTTGAACTTGAGTAGTAATATTTTGCAAAATTCCCTAAATTCAAATAAATGAGAAAATCTCTACCTCTACCTCTAAAGGAATATCTACCTCTTCCATGTGTGGTTTCTCCTTCTTCATGTTGATTAAGGATGGGTTGATTACAGTAGGGGTACTTTCTCTCCCTCTTGGTATCTTCCTTGTGAGGCTTGTATTGTTGCTTCCTCTCCCTCTTATGGTGTGAGAGCTTTGCCATTTGAAATTGCTGAAGTGTTTGAATAGATGGCTATTGTAGGGATGCTCTTCATGGCTACTTGTCAATGATCCTCATGTCTAAAGTTTTGTGCCATCTCCTCCAAAGATGGTTTGTCTCTAAGAATGATAAGGCCTTTAATAATATCTTCATATCCTTCAATCCATGAATGATGGTTGTCATGAGCTCATTGTCAATAGTCTTGTCTCTCACATCCATTAATTGCTCATGTATGTCTTTAAATTTTTTGATGAAGGTCTAATGCTATTAATTTCTCATGTAGGTATTTCAATATCTAAAGCAATCTCTCCATTCTTCATTTTTTGGTTGTGGTTTCAACTCTCAATGCAAGTTGCTTTGATGCACACTTTGACTCGCACATCTTTTGTAAGTTTTTCCAAGATTCCTTGGGAGTCTTCGTATGCATCAGATGGCTGAGATTATTATCATTGACGCTCAACTTTATCATGTTTCATAACCTTTTTATGCAAGGAGGCTACTAGATCTAGGTTCTTTGGATTATTTGTAGAGATCAACTCCTCCTAACAATCTTGGAAGCATAGAAGTGATTCTACTTTGAACTTCCAAGTAGCACAATTGCTTCCATTTAGCTTCTGAGCTCCCTCCAAGTCTAGGCTACTCAAATTAGGTGCCATTCTCAACAAGTAGTTAGTTCAAATAAATTTAAAAAAATAGGTTTTATTGGAGCTATCAACTTCATTAGGGCCTCAAGAAAGAGGCTACTCTAATACCATTTCATGTGGTGAAATCTTATGCACCTAAAGAATCAACTTATAAGAATTGGCATTAGGCATTGGCATTAGGCAAATCGATATGTGGAAGAAAGATCAAACAATTCAAAATGGACCAAAATGATATGAGAGAAATCTTACACTCCTAAAGAATCAACTTATGAGAATTGGCTTTAGGCAAATTGGTATGTGGTGGAAGCAACATCAAACAACTCAAAATAGACCAAAATGATATAAGAGATTATGCAGATGAGGTATAAGGAACTTGAATATATGAAGTTGTTTATTATTTACAAAAAGTACCTTGATTGCATTAATATATACTTTGAAACTATCTATATGAGAAACTACATGTAACACAGTTCAATGCAATACAAAAACCAAATGTAAGGTAGTTCTGTGCAAGTTTTGGATAAAGTGTAGAATACAAAAACTACCTATCAGGTAGTTTTAGAGATAGGTATGAGATGATTCTAAAATACAAAGCAAGTTCTAAAAGCTAATTACTTAGCTTTCCAAATGGTAATTATGATGCTCACAACTTATTTCTTCATAATGTTCACCCTACTTAGCTTCAAGTCTACTTGTCCTCTATATTATCTTCACACTCTTTCACTATTCTCTCTGTCTTGTAATACAATGGAGTTGTATCTCTTTATATGAGTGAGATTAATTTGATTTTGTGACTGCTAAGTGTAGATATACTTGTTATGTGATGGCACATGTCTTTTTTTCACAATGTAAGCCTTGATTTTAGGTGCAATTTCTTGATTCTTCCAAGTAGGTGATTGATATCCTACAATTGTGTAGTTTTCATGGTGGCTTTGTTAGGTAGCTAATAACAAAGTGGTGAAACAACCTTCCAATTAGGTAGTTTATAATGAAAGGAACATTCCATATCTCAAATCTTGGAAAGTTGAGAGAAATCTATTCTATAAAACTACTACTTTAAAAGATGTCACTTGAAATTTCTGCACTATCTCCATAACTAGTAAAGATACTTTCCACTTTTCATTCATATTCTAATGCTAGGAGGCATATTCCACAGTGGATTCCATGATTATATTTATTTTTTCGAGGCTCGTATACAAGGTGGATTCCTTGTGTGAGAAGTTGACGGGGACACATGTCCTTTTCGGGTGTCAGATTAATTGAATGTGCATGTGGATGATTCCATAGTGAGCGATTCCGTAAAATACATATCAAATTAATAGACATTTACGAGTTTAGAGTGCACACTCGAATTAAATTAAGGTTAGGACAGAGTTCCAACCTATTTAATTATTTTGTAGCTGAAGACTGCTAGGTATTCACTTTTGTTGGGTTTTATTTTATCATTTTCTAACAATTGTGAATGCTTCAATTGATGTGTAGAGCAGGTGGCGGTGGCGTTGGGTAGCATTGGGCGATGACGTGAATCCAAATGCCTAGAAGAATTACTATTTTTGATGCGCACACACCTTATCACTAAAGGCATGACGCCAATATTTATTTAAGCATGCTTACTTATTAAAGCACTTGAAAAAATATTTATTATCCTATATGCGGATAGGCGCTTGGTTAAATATTTCATTATTTGATATTTGTATTTGGGCACAGCTCAACTTTTGGACGCCCAAATGCCTTACTCTATAATTGGACAAAAGCAAATGCAAAAGCAAAAATCATGCTATTTGTAAAGTGGGCTATTTTTTAGCTTAAAGATAAATAAATCTATAAATACATGCCTTGTGAAGCGCTCACATAAGACATGGGGGGAGATTACACCCAATTTTTCTTTTTGGTCTCATGTCGTGCGAATTCCCTTTTGCTTTTATGAAGGTTTGTAGAGTTATTTGTTCTTGGGGACCTTTTGGCATTTGCTACGCACACATACAACATCCGATCTACACACCAGTGGTATCAGAGTGAAGTTGAGATCAAGAGCTTCCAATTGCTTACCATCTCGTGTAAAGGCAAAGCTCCTAGAGGAACGAACGAGCTCTATAGGCTATCTTACGACAAAGTGACAATACAGGTGTGTTCCTAGCGGTGAAGAATCCCCTGTTGTACCCTTTGATCTCAAAGGACCTCTCCCAAGAGGTGGATGACCACTCAGAAAGTCTCCTCTTCAAGACATTTTTTTGTCTCACAAAGAAATTGTGAAGCTTTATGGAAAATTTTAAGCTTAGAAAGAGCTTAAGCACTAATCTCTCAATCAAGTAACGCAGCATGAACTCGTCGACGTCGAATCCAGCAAAAACGTGTCGCCGTCTTGCATTGAATTCCTAAAATTCATTAAGCTTTTTAGAAGCTTAAAGTTATTAAGCTTAAGTAAAGCTTAAAGTTTCAATTATCCATCTCCTCCATAGCAGGTGTTCATGCTGTGGTATTCTCAAACCAGTTTTGAAGTTCCAACAAGCCCCTGTTTCCACCGACAACTTGGTTGAATGGATTTATAACAAGAAGGCTGTCATGCACAGTCTATGCGGAAGACTATTTTTCTTAGAAGAAGGCCGTTATCGATTGCCATACCCGAGAAAAGTAAGATTGTAAAAGCAAAATCCATTTTTAAAAAAAAGCAAGCCTTATAAACCCAAATTTGAGCTACGCTCATCCTTCTAATGAGATTTTGAGTGTGTGAGGTTGTTTGAGATTCTTGCAGGATGTCGGATCATAATATAGACGATCTTATGGGTGAAGGCGATTTGCCAGAGCCGACTATGGAGCAGAAATTGGATCTCATGATGCAACTTCAAGAAGAGCGAAGAGCATGCCAAAACTTGCAGGCACAATTGGCTACACTTCAACAATCCACTCTCAATCAAGACGGAGAGCAACCTAAAGAGTTATTCGACGTACTATTGATGCGACACTCGATGCACAGGCTCTTAGGAAAGAGTCCAAGATAAGTAAAAGAAACTTTAAATTACATACTTTTAATGGGCAATGTGATGGTAAAATTGTTCTTGCTTTCATTAGTCAGTTTGACGACTATTCTCATGAAGAGCAATATGCTAAAAAAGATAAACTTAAATGTGTCACTAACCATCTAGTAGGACAAAGCATCATTATGGTGGAATGTTGTCCGCAAGAGTGTTAATTGTCCCTCTACTTGGGAAGCCTTTCAAAAGAAATTTTTGCAGAATTTCCTTCCACCTCAATTCCATGAGAAAGCTATCAAATAGTGGGATCTCCTACAACAAAGAGATCGTGAATCCATTCCGCAATACACTGAGTGTTTTTGGAGTGTCTTACTTCAACTTCGAATGCTTGAAGATGTTCTTGAGGCGACCTACAAGCGCAACTACATGTCCGGTTTGCTTGGTCACTTCTATGCGGAAATGAATATGTTCAAGCCAAAGACTTTGGAGGATGCAATTTCTTTAGCACATGATGCGGAGGATAAAATTTGTGGACGAGAAAAGTGACCGCAACAATTTTCGATTAATGGTAACTTTGGTACAAAGCAATTCAATTCTAACTTCCGAAGATTCAATCAAAATCGATTTGCTCTTTTTTCTTCTTCTTGTAAACCCCAGACTCGACCTCCTGCTTTACCATCAAATACAAATTCAAACCCTAAGCCTTCCCTCCAACCAAATCCCAATATACCCAAACTTCTAGCCCTTACCAACAATGTCTCCAAAGTAAAGCCTATGGTTTGCTACAAGTGTCATCAACCTGGACACTTAGCAGCAAACTATCAGTCCAAGAAGCAAGCTGTTCAAATCAATCACTTGGGAGCAACCGATGATGAGGACCATGAAGATATGCCAGACTTCACTGAAGATGATGATGATCTCGGTGATGCTTCAGATACCTTACCAGGTATGCCAAATCCTCACTCGTTATTAACGATGAAATGTTTTGTCCATGGTCAAGAAAATATTGTTTTACATGATGATGGAAGCACACATGATTTTATTTTTGCAAAGTTGGTAAAATAATTGAATTTATCTACTACTCCAACTCATTATCGCATAAAGGTTGCATTCTTAGGCACTAGATACAATGGTATACAAGAAGTACATGATTTAGAGATTAAAATCGGTGATTATGTTGAGCATAGAAATTTCTTGGTTGTGTCTTTGCAAGCTAGTGATATTATTTTAGGAATGCCTTGGCATCACAAATATAACCCTGACATAGATTATTCCATACATTCCATAAAATTTCATTTTAAAAGAAACCAAATCACATTACATGGATTGCACACATTTGATAAATTTCCACTGCTTAGTCACACACAGGCTAACCGCGCATTGAGAAAATATAGTAAATTATATTTAGTATGGGTGAATGAAATTGAAGCTAAGGAAAATCAGATGCATCCTAAGCATGCACAATTTCTTTCATAATTTAAAGATTGTTTTGCTGTTGATTTACCACCTGGTTTACCACCTACACGTCCTAAAGACCATAAAATAGACTTAATCCCAAGTTCTCAACCACCACGTAAAGCACCTTATAGACAAAATCAGATTGAACAGAAAGAAATCAAAACACAAGTTGAGGTTGAACCGAGGACTCTTCGGTCCAGTAGTTCTCCTTTTAGTACACATGCCCTATTAGTTAAGAAAAAAAAAAACCTACAGGATGTGCATTGACTATCGTGCCCTAAACAAAATCACTGTTAAGAATAGATATCCAATCCCCAGGGTAGACGACCTCATGGATAAACTACAATGGGCCACTATTTTTAGCAAGATAGATCTCAAATCTGGATATCATCAAGTACGCTTGGATATACCTGACATTTTTAAGATTACATTTAGAACTCAATTTTGTCATTATGAATTTCTTGTTATGCCTTTCGGTTTGACCAATGCACCAGCTACATTCAGTTGTATGATTAATCATATATTTTTGAAGTATCAAAATTGTGCGATTGTTTTCTTTGATGATATTTTGGTTTTTAGTAAGGATAAAAATGAGCATTGTGAACATCTATCTTTAGTTTTCAAATTGTTGAAAGATAATCAATTGTAAGCTAACCATGATAAGAGTGAAATTTTCCAAACCCAGATTGAATACTTAGGTCACATTGTTTCTTCCAATGGTATTCGCATTGATCCTAAAAAGATAGAGGCAAATTTGAATTAGTTAATTCCTAAAAATGTTCATGAGTTACATTCTTTCTTAGGCCTTGCTAGCTTTTATAAAAAATTTGTGAGACATTTTTCATTGCTTGCATTGCCTTTGACGAAATTGTTAAAGAAATGTGTTGTGTATCATTGGTCTGACAATTAGCAAAAGTCTTTTGATTTATTGAAACATGCTTTAACAGATGCACCTATCTTGCAATTACCTGATTTTAATCGATATTCTTCCTAGTAGTCACTGATTCTAGCAGATCAAGAATATGAGTTGTCCTCATGCAAGATTCACATCTCATAGCCTATTCTAGTTGCAAACTTAAACCTTCTGAGATGAAGTATTCCACTTATGATAAAGAATTGTTAGCTGTAGTTCAAGCCTTACGTCAATGGAAACACTATCTGATGGGATCCAAATTTATGATTAAAACTGAGCAGCAAAGTATCAAACATCTCCTTAGTCAGCCACAAATTTCTGACCATCATATTAAATGGGATGCTTTCATTCAAAGTTTTCATCCACTTATCCAATATCAGCCAGGAAGAGAGAATGTTGTTGCCGATGCATTGAGTAGAAGACTAAGTATCCATAATATTTCAATTCTATCTTTTGATTCCCTTACTCTCCTATGATGGATACCTATGACCATGACCCCAGTTTTCAAGCTGATTGGAACAAATTAGTTGCTAATAACTGGATTTTAATTGATTCTTTGTCTTATTCTGACGGATTTATGTTTTATGAGAAAATATTGTGTGTCATTGTTCAATTTAGATCATTTGTGACGCACGAAATTCATTGTCCTCCATATCAAGGACATAGAGGTATTATTTTCACTTTAAGAACATTGGTTGAAGATTTTTATTGGCCGAAAATGGAATCTGATGTTTCTAACTTTGTTTCTGAGTGTTTAATTTGCCAAAGAGTCAAGCGACACCATGGTAAGCAATATGGTTTGTTAATGCCTTTACCAATTCCTGACCATCCATGGGAACATATTTCAATGGATTTTATAATTGGTTTGCCTAATACACAAGCTAATCATGATATGATTTGGACTATATTAGATCGATTTAGTAAACAAGCATATTTTCTATAATGCAAGAAAACATTAACTGCATCTCAAGCTGCACAATTGTTCTTGAAGACAATTTTCACTAATCATGGTTTGCTAAAAGTTATTATTTTTTATCGTGATTCTAGATTTTGTAATAATTTTTGGACTACTTTGTTTGCTAATTTGGGTACTAAGATTGATTTGTCATCTGCATTCCATCTTGAAACCAATGGGCAAACAGAAGCTACTAATAGTACAATTCTAGATCTTTTGCGTGAATATACAATTTCAAAACCACAAATATGGGATACACATTTGCATCTACTTCAATTTGCATACAATAATACACCACACACAGCTACTCATAAAGCACATTTTGAAATAATTTATGGACATAGATTGCCTACACTTGTTACATCATTGTTGAACAAATTTAAAGCTGCTGATGATATTGCCAATACGCATGCTACTATTTTTGCTCAAGTTAAAGACATGATTGTGAAAGCCCAGCAATCATACACTAAACAAGCTAATAATAAAAGACAAGCCATGAGTTTCAATATTGGTGATTATGTATGGTTATGCATTGAAAATAGAAGATTGCAAAGTGTCGAGAAACACCATGTTGTTAAATTAGCACCTAGGTTTTATGGACCTTTCAAAATAATTCACAAGATCAGTGAAAATGCATTTAAATTAGAACTGCCCAAACATTCGAAGATCCATAATACTTTTCATATCAGTTTGCTACGACCTTTTAGAGGCCAATTTTTTGTCCACCCTATCTATGAAAACCCTCCTTTGTTAGAAGAAGAAATTGAAATCCTTAAATCTGAAACTATTCTAGACACTGACTTTATGACCACTAGAATTGGCCGTAGATATTCTAGATATTTGGTTAAGTTTAAAAATCATCCTGTTGAAGAGGCCCAATGGATGCACGCCCACGACCTAAGTGCTTACCCCCCCTCACTGCTCGCTCCACATTGAGCTAATAGCAATTGAGGACAATTGCTATCCGGGGTGGATTCCTTGTGCGAGAAGGGACGCTTGTCCTTTTGAGGTGTCAGATTAATTGAATGTGCACGTGGGTGATTCCGTAAAATACATATCAAATTAATAGACGTTTACGAGTTTAGAGTGCGCACTCGAATTAAATTAAGATCAGGACAGAGTTCCAACCTATTTACTTATTTTGTAGCTGAAGACTGCTAGGTATTCACTTTTGTTGGGTTTTATTTTATTATTTTCTAACAATTGTGAATGCTTCAGTTGATGTGTAGATAGGTGGCAGTAGCATTGGGTAGCACCAAACGATGACGTGAATCCAAATGCCTAGAAGAATTACTATTTTTTATGGGTGCACGCCTTATCACTAAAGGCGCGGTGCCAATATTTATTTAAGTGCACTTATTTATTAAAGTGCTTGACAAAACATTTATTATCTTGTATGTGCATATGCACTCGGTTAAATATTTCATTATTTGATATTTGCATTTGGGCACATCTGGACGTCGAAACGCCTTACTTTATAATTGGACAAAAGCAAACACAAAAGCAAAAGCATGCTATTTGTAAAGTGGGATATTTTTTAGCTTAAAGATAAATAAATCTATAAATACATGCCTTGTGAAGTGGTCACACAAGGCATGGGGGGACGTTGCACCCAATTTGTCTTTTTGGTCTCATGTCGTGCAAATTTCCTTTTGCTTTTATGAAGGTTTGTAGAGTTCTTTGTTCTTGGGGACCTTTCGACATTTGTTACGCATGCATACAACATCCAATTTGCGCACCATATTCATAATGTAATGATTTACATATGAATATGGGATTGCCTACATGGTTTTTGGCATTCCCTGTGACCACATATCATTTGAAATATATTATTGCTTTGACCTTTGCATATTAAGCCTTTGTATTAATGATTGTTGCTATGCAAGTAGAGATTGTGTGAACTTGCATATTTCGACAAGATCTTTCTTCCTAGATGATATTCTCAATCGGAAGGTTGTTTCACCACTTTGTTCTACATGGACTTTCTCTTATGGTCAAGGATTGGTCTTAGGTGATGTTCTAGCCTTGACAACCTTGCAAATTTTTGTGTTTCCATGAAAAGACTACTCCTAATGCCTAATCAATAGGCCCTAAGAGATCCATTGGCCATGTTTGAGAAATTTCTTCCTTGTATATTTTGTATGCACTCTAAGGAGTGTGCACAAAAACCACAAAAAGCCCTTAAAGGTGAAATATGCTAAAAGCATACCTCGACTCAATCAATTAGAGCCCTAATTTGGGATCTTCTCAAAAATTGTGCCAAGTAATGATGCCATGCTCTTGATTGTAGAGTGGTATAAGTCAAATTTATTGCATATACTCCAAAGTTTTAAGCGTTCAATATGAATTCGGTCAAGATAATGATATGGCAAGATGTGCAAATGTTGGAAACTAGATGATGTGGCATCTACCAAGTTGATGGGAGTTTGCCGCAAGAAGGAGATGAGAAGTCCAATGTTGATTGATGGAGGATGATGCTTTCAAATGATGATGCTTTCTGATTGATTGATTGATGGTGATGATGCTTTAAGAGGATTATAGCAAATTTGATTACACTAACATGGAAGGTGCTTTGCGAGGTCTATTGGTGGCTCTAATGATGACTATTGTGACATGCATCAATGGAGGAATACTGGGATGAAAACTCTTCTATTTATCTACAAGAAGGTTATTGAGTAGTTACGATTGAAACAAACGTTTCTAAGGTAAGAGTTGATACCAACGCATTGAGTATAGAAGTTATTTGTCTACAAATATAGGTCTTACATAGAAAAAACTTTTGTGAATAATAGGTCAATGAAGAAGTTATTGATTTTCGCAAACACAAGGGGCTAAAAAGTGATCAAGGTCAAGTTGCATTGGATGAATGTAAATTCAAATTGCAGTTTACTAAAGAATGAGAGAAAGCATTTGCATGTAAAAGTGAAATTAAGAGGGAAGTGACTTGAAGTAGACCTTGAAAGAAGGGAAAATAATTTAATATGACATAGCCAAGTGTCATGTTAATGCCAATCTCCTTAACCAATTTAACTATGAAATGCACATTTTATTTGAATCTGTGATTGTTTACTATGTAGATTGTGCATACACAACTTGAGCCTTGTCACAATGCAAGACCATCTTCTTGGCCGATCCTTTTATTAACATATCATGCACTCAGTGGTTATTTACACCTCATAGATGGAAACTACATCTTATAGAATTCCATTTATTTGGTTGCCATTTGTGATTGACCCACTATTTCATTGTGGCATGAAATTTATAATTAGCAAGCAACTACCCTTGTGGTTGTTATAATGAGGTCTTTAAAATTTGCTTTTTCATGTGAAGGACTTCTAGAATACATTATTCATGATATATAAGTATATGCGGTTGAAAAAATAAACACGACTCTATTTAGAGTTTGTGTTAACATGTTTGCATTGGACTGAGCTTTGGAAGGCATGTTAGGTTATATGTTTTGTCATGTGTTGATATATAAGGAAAATATCTACTTGATCGACAAGGATGGATATGATCCTACATACATATGTGTTGCCCATTTCAAGTATGCATACATATGGACGTGCCTGTAAGTGTATGTACTCACATAGGCACATAGGGGTATGTGAACAAAAGCATGTGAGCAATAAGTCATCAACATGAATTGGTGATGTGAGAGTTGACTTTATGAAAGGACTAACATTTGGGTACCTACTCTAGATGCATTGTGGGTTTATATATTTTTAACTTTGAGTGAGCAAGCCTACTTAATAAGCATGTACCTAAGTAGTGCCAGCAATGAGAAAAAAAATTGCACACAAGGTAATAAAAATGTAACATCAAACTTTATTTCACATTTGAGGCGAACTTGCGTTTTGCAAGTGGAGCTTTTGCTAGGGGGAATGTTTATGAAAAACTGAGATTTATTCACAAGTGATTTGTCAAATGTGGAAGAAGGCCTTAAAAGTGAAGGTTTTTCAATTTTAAAATCTAGGGTGTTGCTATTATAGTATGACAAAAAAAAAAAAGAAACAACATTGCTTAGTTGCAAAAGTTTCAAAGATACCGACATAATTTATAAAAGAAGGTTTAAAACCTTGAACTTTCCAAAACTTTGGATTATAAAAATGGCAAATACATGCAATATAATGCAAAAAAAAAAATCCACTCCAAAAGTTTGGGTTGAAGGCTTATTTGGTATGTTGGTGTCAAAAGCGTCTTTGGTGAACATGATGGGGTTTGAAGTTGAAGGCTTACCAAACGACGTGTATGTGTTGTGTGAGGGAGTGAAAGGGGGGGGGAGGATTTCAAATTTCAACTCTGAAATTTAAGGGCAGTGACTCGTGAGAGGTCGTATGTCAAATGCACGTGGAAAAGGGACGAGTTACGGGCGACCGAGCGCGACGCAAGCAGCTCTCAAAGCGGACGGAGCTGTCCAACAAGCAATCTAATATCTAGAAGGCGTCCCCGCCGACGCCCAGCAGATCGGCACACACACTCTCTCCCTCAACACCCCCCCCCCCCCCGAAAGGAAGGAAGGAAGGAAGCTGCCAAGCAATGAGAAGGGCCATGTTATTGGTCGCCCTTCTGACAGTGGGAGTGATCGCCGTCATTCCTCCTCCTCGCCATGCCCACGAGGCCGCAGGTGATAACAGCATCTTTTGGATCCTTGCTGCTCTTCTTCCTACTGCTATTCTTCTAATGTGAGGCATCCACACTTATTTGGATGCAGCCCGGCATGTTGATGATCGGGCGCCCAAGCACACCATGCCAAGTGTCGGATCCACTTCTCAGGCGAGTTGAGACAGAGACAGAGAGAGAGAGAGAGTGTGTGTGTGTGTGTGTGTGCGTGTGGGGTGTCCTCTCTCTCACCTTCGAGTGAGAGCCATGTCAATGGACGAACTTTGATCTCGAGTGAGCATGCGCACATGCATACTCAGAGCAATTGTCTACCCGCTTAACTACCAGCCTGGCCCATCAAGACGAGATTAGCACACCCCGATTGCTCCGTCGCTAATACCAAACTTTTATAGTTATGTTTGGAGGGTGAGAGATGGAGAGATATGTGTTCCTATCTTCTTACATGCCTTGCCAAAGGTTGAAATTCAATCTTGAGTGAGCATGTAATGGGCACGTACACATATGCATAACCTTTTGTGATGCCATGCATGCATAGCAAGTGACTACCCACTTAGCCACCACCCATCGTTAGGACAAGATTAGGACCCAACTTGTTCCATTGTTAGCACTTCAACTCTATATTCATGGTTAAGTGGCTGTGTGTGTGTGTGTGTGTGTGTAAATGTGTGTGCATACATGCACAGAGGAGACAGACACATGAGAGTATGTGAGTGACCCTATCATCTTAGAGAGAGAGGCATGTCAATGGCCAAATGTTAAGCTTGAACGAGCATGTAATGTGCATAAAATGAGGGGCATGTCAAAGGTGTCATTAGTGTTGCACCCATTGCAAACAAATCGATAAAAGTAGTTTGGCCTCAAACCAAACTCCCAACATTTGCAAAGTCTCAATAATTTTCAAAATTGATGTTTCCGGATACATCTATAGAATTGTAAGAATATTTTTATAAAGCAAGCCATGTTGTTGACTATTCTACTTAAACAAGGAAGTGAAATAAAATAGCCTTTTCTTGGTTAAGTTTTCAACTAAGTGTTAAAAAGGAATGTGGTTAAGGATTAATGTGTTCTTTGACAACATACACCATTTAATAATTTCAAAATGATATAATTGCCAAATTGACTAAGTTACAATGTGGTATAACTGATTACAAAATCACTTTGCTTTCTCCCTTTACTAATGTGGCACAATGTGCATGCAGCTACATGTAAGACATCTTGTACGATTGGTTCAACCAGAGCATGGAGGAGAAGGACCACCTGGAGATAATTGTTGCAAATAAACATGATACAAAGAACTACAATGTGAAGACTGTACTTTACACATTCCTAGTTATTGTACAATTATAACTTGATTTGAAGTTGAAGCAGATAATTTTATCTTGAACCAAGATAGTGAAGCTGCATTAGTAGGTTGGCTTTGACTCTATAGTTAATAATTCAAATGAGACAATAATTTTTCAAATTTCTCTTACTATGCCTCTTTAGGTCAACTTTCGAACTATATATCATCTTGAAATCAAGCCGAGTACTTATGCACACATTAAACGTATTTAAAAAATACACTCAATTATCAACAAGCTGGGAGCATGCAAATTTGCTTGACGATGGTACTATGACCCTAGGAAGCACTTTGCAATGCTTCCAAAAATCTCCCAAATTTATTTGATCCCTTTTTATAAATGGAGATGCTAATTATATTTAAAACAATGATATTTATTTGAGCAACATGAGACCATATTGTTCTCATTGAAATGAAATGAATGAAATGAAGCTACATTATAGACTACATTCATTGATAAATTAGATTTACTTGCTTCCATCTATAATCGTCTAAGAAAATCCAATATTTAAAAAATCAAATTTATTAAAATGTATTCATGTGGATCTACAGAATTGTAAAAGCTTGGGAAAGAGATCTGTTGATTGGATCATCAATCATTATGGGAGCATTTTTCAATTGAATTGCCTAATAAATGGTTGTAAGGAAAAAAAAGTTAATTTACAGTCAATATTTTTAATGAATCCCTTTCATAATCATTTAGACAAATCATAAAATGGACTTGAGAAACGTAGCATGAAAGTGATTGAGTGAAATTCACACTTCATTTTCAAACTTTTTTGGTCTAGCTAAAGGAAGAGAGCCTATTCACATATAAAAGTTAATCTTGGACTATGTCCTCTCATGATATTTCCAACCTACATGTGCTTTTTATTATGCTTTTCTATATTCACACAAAATCTTTGAGTTCTTTTGTGATTGTATTACTCAAAGTATTGAGGATCTTATCAATGCAATTAGATATGCTCTCCTTGAGGTAAAACATGAGAACACATTACGTGCTCTGGCATGAAGTTTATCATTTTGGGAGCTCAAAAGGCTACTCTACAATTTGAGGATTTGGAGAGTTTTAAATGACTTGATGAGAAATGTAAGTAACTACATATCTCTTACCCCCATAATGAACAAACTCCTCTAATGGAGATACACATACATGATTGTGCTTCAAGCCTACTCTTCTCCATCTCCACACTTGTCACTAGTGTAGATCCTATCTAACTCTCACATGTTGATACTGTGGAATTTCCCCTCTAATCATTTCCTCCATATCACACCTTACAATAGCCTTTGACTATTTATTTTGTACCATTTTGTGAATCATAGTAATGTCATGGCATGCTTTGGCTATGTACACTTAATGAGTTTAGGTGGCTTTGTTCTAAGCTTATCAAGATATGCAAACACACTTTTTCACTTCTTATATGGATGAAGTTGGCCCATGGAATCTCCCTAAACTAAGAATGTATTTATAGCAATTGTTTTAGTGTGAGATGGTCATTTGAGAGATCGAAAGTCCTCTAGCTTCATGCTACTTGCATGTCTTTGATTTCCTACTCTCAAGCTTACTTTTATGACCAATGGAGTGTAGCTCTCTACTTTATTTGAGTTTTTTCACTTGTGACTTTGCATATGTATTTTCCATCCAACAAAAATCCACAAAACATGTCAATAAAACAAAACAATAATATTCACTTGGAGTGAAGATGGGATGACAAAGTAGGTACATGCAAAGCGCTTGTAGTGCACAATAATTTTCTACATTGTTCTTTTAATTTTACTGCATTATTTAGCTCACACAAGAATAAATGATCTACCAAGAATTTCAACAGATTTTACTTAGAATGTCTATTTCTAAACTTGATAATCTCTTGTACTAAACTAAGAGGACAGAAATAGTTGTCATCTATGTCTATTTCTAAACTTGATAATCTCTTGTATTAAACTAAGAGGACATACATAGTTGTCAACTAGGTTTGGTCCCTATTTCCATCAAATTCCATAAACAAAGAGCACTTAAATAGCTTTCTTTTTAAAAAAGGACTCAATGCAACTTAAGCTCTTTGCAAGTCTCTATCAATTTATACACTTCGAGGGTTCACTAGATATAAATCCTTTATATCACGTGCATTCAAGGCCTATTTCAAAATACTCTTATATGTGAATTCTTCCTACATTAACCAACCCTTTTCCATTCACTTTGTGAATAGCCCCTTTATATGGCATCCTTTTATATATAAATGATGTGTCAAAAAGGTATTAAAAAGATCCCTTCTCGTGAACCCCTATAATGTTCTTACGTATTTATCAGTGATCCACACTTCTCTCTCTCTCTCTCTCTCTCTCTCTCTCTCTCTCTCTCTCTCAATCCAATTATTGACCTTGGAAATATCTTTGCCCAAAAGATAATTATTTCCACCCAAAGTATCCAAGTATTGACCCACTTGAATTGGAATAAAAGAAGCCAAACGTGTGATCTGTACTTTACAAAAATGGTGTGAGAAAGTTCTTGAATGAAGTTAGACTTTAGGGAGCTAGGGAGATAACAAAAAGGGTCCCATCAAAGAGAGAGAGAGAGAGAGAGAGAGAGAGAGAGAGAGAGAGAGAGAGAGAGAGAGAGAGAGAGAGAGAGAGAGAGAGAGAGAGAGAGAGAGAGAGAGAGAGAGAGAGAGAGAGAGAGAGAGAGAGAGAGAGAGAGAGAGAGAGAGAGAGAGAGAGAGAGATTTCATCTTAGCCAATGAGAAACCCCAACTTTGACCCCCATGGATACTACCTATCACCATCAATCTCCCATTTTCCCCCTTTTTATTACGTTTTACCCTACTTTCTCATTCCCTTTAAATGTTAAGTTTTCATTCTAAGAGGAAGGGGGTGATCAATCTCTTAATTGAATGCTCAATCGCCATCTTTTTTCCAAAATGAAAAAAAAACCTTTCAAAAAGAACAAAGAAAACCTTCAATCATGGTTTTTCCCTTTTTTATTTTCCTTTGCACTCAACCTTGAAGCTCTATCTCATTTTACACACCAATTGTGCCAAGCATTACATGCAAGATCATCCTTGGGAAGTATATGGAGATATTTAGCAAAGAAGCTATGCAATAGTTACAAATATGTCCTCAAAGCTATGTTGACTCATATGTTAACTTCTATTTATAGATCTTTGGCTAAAATCAAGGCTTGATGGTACAAAAAGGAGTGTCCTTGATACCACATTGGATTGGTGGTTTGTGTATAAAAAACTAGTTGTTTTTAAAAGAAGGTGTAAAGGAAAAATAAAGAGAGAAAAAAGAATCAAGTCACGTAAGGGCTAGAAAATTGATTTTTTTGGAAACGTTTCGTAAAAGAAGGGTGGGACCTCAACAACTTGGGTAGAGCGTGAGGGGAGTTGCATTGATTGACTTGTTTTGCAAAGTAGTCTTTGTAAAAACGTTTTGTAAAAGAAGGGTGGGACCTCAACAACTTGGGTAGAGGGTGAGGGGAGTTACATCGATTGACTTGTTTTGCAAAGTAGTCTTTGTAGTTACTACACATCATAGCCATCTCTCACTCACACACACACACACACACACACACACACACACGGTATGAAAGCTCACATTAGTCCCTCCACCTTTGTCTACTCATCAAAGCAACCTGCATCTACAGTTAGTACTATGGAAGCTCATGTCAGCCCCTCCACCATTGTCTACTCAGAGCAACCCGCATCTATAGTGACTACCATAAAAGTCAATATCCCTTCTCTCATCCATGAACTGCTCTCTAATCAAGCTTGTATGTGTAGTTATTGGGTAGAAAAGAAGCATGAACAATGAAGTAAGGAAGGAATCTTGGTATAAGAGCTTGACTAACAAAAACCACATCAAGGAAGAAACTATGCTTAGCCATGGGGTTCTTAGTCATGGCTTGGTGTAATTGGTGTATGCAAACTGAAGGCCTTATGATAAATGAACAATAGAAAATTCTTGAGTAGCTCATGCACCATCAAACATTTGACAAGTTGAGAAATTCAGATATTGAAATGAGACTTGTCTTTGGAGTTGTAACACATTGACTTAGCCTAAGATACCCCACTTAGCAAAAGAGAGCTTTTTGTCAAGATAACATCTATGATGATGGTCTTGAATAATGGTGATATAACAACATCAATCAATCAATAAAGAATTGCTAATGTCTTGGGTGTTCATTAAAGGTATATAGTGGCAACAAGTACTCGGTTGGATATGAAAGATGATGATGAAGTGTTTCCCTTTAGTGCTTGTCAGAGACAATTGCCTTGAAATAACAATATCATAGGTGAAACTAGAGATTTGGCCTATGTCTTCTGTACATTGGAGACAAGAGTTTCACCTTTAAGAAAGGATGTATGTAGTTGAGGTAAACTATATGATCAAATATCCCATACATTTTCTCGATTAATCTCAAGTAACACATTATTCTTGCGATCTTTGATTGCCTCGATTTTGATTTGGACTGATGTTCGTAAGTACATTCTAGGGTATTAAGAAATCCTTTGGACAATGCAAAATCTAGTGCTATAGATTAATACTCCATAGAGAACTAGATTAACAAAAACTCATTCTTTATCATAGGCCACTTGTTCCATATGTCACCAAAGAAACTAGATATATACTACCCAAGCCATTCTAGAAGGATGAGAGGGAATAATTCGACATGACTGGAATCGCTTTTGAGAAAGGGTCTTAGTATATTCATCTTGAACCAAGAGACTTTTTTGGTAGAGGTGTTCACTCTCTTCCCAAGTGGGATGCCATTTGGAAGCAATTTGAATCATCACATCATTAGTAAGGCCTAAATCAATCATTATTGATAGCTTGGTGTAAGTAGTGAATATGGCATCAAACTAGAGTAGAAATTCTACTTCATAGGAATTGAATTTTTGTGCCAAGGATGGATGCTAGAAGGATGGATGCTAGAAGGAGGGCCAGGTTTAGTAGGGCTAATCTGGAGGTGAGTTTGAGCAGCGTCCTCTGGATTATCCTAGGGTTCAGTCAACTCAACTTGGTTAGATCGGTGGTGTGATTTAGTATGGATATTAGTAACTGCGACCTTAGAGTTTGGAATTTAAAGCACACTACTTTTAGCCATAGTGTCAGTGTTAGTAGAAGGTTTACATACATCACTCTACTTCACATATTGTAATGAAGACTCACTCTAGATGTAATGATGAGGTTCTATGTCATTTAAGCTTGAAATGAACCATTCATAGAAATCGAGATTGTACTACAATGAAGCATGGCCATCTAGAAGTTGTAGGTCATGTGTGAGGAGGTAGAGAATATATCTAATTACATCAATCATCATGTTACTTTGTCCCAATTGATTTGCACTGCAGCTCTTCCTTTGAAAGGAGTTTGTCACATAAGAGATCTATTTCAGCAAGTTTAGAAATGTTGACACCATGGATAGTCACAAGCACTCTTAAAGATGTAGGGGCTATATATATTTTGGATCATGCACTGAAGTCCAAAGCACCTTTCTTTGCTTAGCAATAGTCATTAGAGAGCTACCATCCCTTGTAGGTAAACCTTGACGAGAATATCATTTCCTTTCAAACTCACTTTGACCTTCTATTTTCTTAGCTAATGCTACAAATTCCTCCTTGCTTGCTTAACATTGCCCAAGGTGAAACATAGGAATGAAGTGATGCTTCTCTTGCTCAAGCTTGGTCATTTTCTTTGTGTCTTCTCTTGGAACTATTGGATAACACTAACAAATTTGTGATTGCTCTAACCATATTAGAGGTAGTTCCAAGAGCTTCTCATCCTCAACAGTCTAAATTCCAATGTTAGCATGAACATGTGCATGAGTGAGAAAAGTCAATAGTTTCATCTAGTTCCTTGGAACTCATAATCTTGGATTGCCCATATTTTCTGAAGCCTCCATGAGAGATCTCTTAATTGGCTTTAAATGCACTAGATCTTCTAGCTAAGAAGAATAAGACTTGTGAATCATTCGATTCATTGTGTTTTGTGGGCTAAATTTAGTATTCTGTTGTGAGGTTAAAGCACTAGAGGCTTGTTCCTTATCTAAAGTCACACATTTGGTCACAACCAAGGGCTGGGACTATGCGAGTTCCATGTTAGAATTGGAAGTAGTGAATTTTGATACAATGGATTGGTCTAGCATGTCAGTCAAAGATGACGGAACACTAGGATCCTTGGACTTATGGAAGGTGGTCTTGGTCTTTGAATTTTCAAAATTTTTTTTGTCAACACTCTCAAAGGGTCAATCTTGTGATGTTTTCTTAGTTGTCCCTTGTGGATCCGTATTAGTGAAGGGAGCAGCTACACTAGATTGGTGCACTAGATTTTCTATTTTGCCTTGGGTAACAAAGGTTCTTGGTTGTTGGAAGACATTGGTTGTTTCGAAGGACCAACAACTTTTGTGGCTTGTCATCAATACTAGAGGGATCTATATTCACTTTCCTTGGACTTTCTATTTCAACACGAGTAGTAGCACTAGGTAATGATTGCTTTGTATCCTCTTTTTGACTTAGTGACTACTTAGTCATTGGTAATTCCTCTTGTGGATTAGAAACTACTTCAATGTGTTGCACTTCCAAAATTGTGGATACATGTATCTTAAGAACTAGGTGTTCAATCTCACTAGCTTGTTAGTTTGTATCTTTGCAAGTAACTTGGTTCAGAACCTAGATTTTCATTTGGATTTCTTTCTCTTTCTCTTGGATTTTGATGGGTCTTGGGCAATGGCCAGTGGAGGTGGCTTTGTAGGTGGTTCTCGCATTAAATATAATAAATTTTTGTATCTTGAGCATGTAGCAACACTTTAGGAACCCACTGCAACGTTGTACTAACTCTCCTTTGATGCATACGAGGATATGCCCTAGTTCTCTTTTTCCTTCTGGATATGGAGTTCTATTTACAACAGGTTGAGAAGCTATTATGTTATTCCTAGTAGCTTGGGTCTTATATTTGATTCTAAGAGAATTCCTACTAAGTGATTCCTCTTGTCTACTTGTGCCTTGAGGAGTTCCTTCAAAACTCTTTGGCCATCCTCAATACGATTTTGGTTTGACTCTAAGACATGCTTCATGCCCTTCTCAAGAGAAGAGACAATCTTACCTTTACTAAAAGAAGTGACAATCTGAAAATCAAGTAAGCTCAAGTTATTCCATATGCTTCATAGTTCACATTTCATTTGGTTGCACGCTTGAAAGGTCTTCCAAGTATGACATCCTTGCCCATATCTTCTTGATTTAGAAGCACATAGAAAATGATTGGTAGGCTCTCTATCTCTATAGTTAAAAGAATCTTGAATTGTCCTAGGAGGGGATAAGGTGGTCCTCCATAAAGTATGATGGATGCATTGGTTGGGATGAGTTTAGGTTGTTGGAGATCAACCCATACATTGTAAGTCAAAATATTGTAATCTAAACCATCAATGAGAGCATCAATGATGAGCTCTCTCTTGGTAGTTAGCTTGACCTTAAGATATATTAGAGGTATTGGCTCTTCATCTTTCAGATCGGTATTGGTGGCTTTGACTTTTTGGATATTAGGCACAGTAGACCTAGTTAAGGTGCTACTCGACGCCTTGCATGTCATATGAGTGATGCCATACTCAATGCATCTAAGGTCAACATTTAGGAAGTTAAGTATTGCCATCCAGTTTGCTAGCATAGCCTTGGCTCTTGAGTTGCTAGCTTACTCATCATATCAATGGACAATTGGATGGAAATGCACACTCTTAGTTGACTCCTAACTGTTCAGGAGTCATAGACTTCATAGTCTAGTCTACTATTAAGCACATCAAGTGAGTATAAGGCTCTTAATAGCCAATGGAAAACTCTTTCACTGCCCTTGCTAAGTGAAGGTCTTGTGCGGCCTTATGTGTGCTTTGACTATTTTGAATCTCTAGAATTGTAAGCTTTTCTTGGATCTTTCAACTTTGTTTCTTGGAGTTTCTATCCTTCAATCTTTCTTGTGATCATGCATGAAGTGCAAGTCTTCAAAAGTGGGTGGCTTTTCCTCTGAATTTATTTAGTCTTGGTGCACTATTGACTTGAAATGATTCAAATCTGTCTTAGGACTCTTGGAAATTTGGTCAATATCCTTTTACTTTTTTGGCCTATACAATGGTCAAAAGTGGGTGGCTTTTGCAAGTCTTCAAAAGTGGGTGGCTTTTCCTCTGAATTTATTTAGTCTTGGTGCACTATTGACTTGAAATGATTCAAATCTGTCTTAGGACTCTTGGAAATTTGGTCAATATCCTTTTACTTTTTTGGCCTATACAATGGTCGAAAGTGAGTACTTGATGGCAACTTAGTTGGATAATTTTCTCCCCTTTGACTTGTAATGGGTCTTATGACTAGATGTGAAAATGATTGTTGTGGTTGTGCACTATGATCATAAATGTCCCTAGATGATGTTAGCCTAATATTTGTCGCCTAGGTGCTAGGTGCACTACCACATCCTTGTAATGAGAGAAAGTGTTTCCTAGGCCACTTGACATTAGTTTGTACAAGCTTCTTAGTGAATTCCCAAGGCACTTAAATTCTCTTCCAATAAATTGATTCCCAAACTTACTGTCTTCAAGACACTTGAGACACTTTGTACATACAAGAGTGAGATGTGCAAAATCAGGCTTTCTTTCTTTCAAATTCACTATGCATAGGTGTACGCAATGCCATAGGGTAACACCATCATTAAGAATTTAATGAGTCAATGCTAGCCTAATGGAAAATGGAAGCATGTGTATTGTGAGAAAAGTGGACTTAGCAAGAGTGAAATGACAATAATGAATTCACGAGAGTGAATTTATGAGAGTAAACTTTCAAGAATGAGTTGATGAGAGTGAACTTGATGAGTAAACTTTCGAGATGAGTGACATAAGTAAACTTTCAAGATGAGTGAATATGATATGAGTGAACCTAATGAGTGAACTTGAAATGAATGAAGCTAATGAGTGAATATGATATACGTGAAAATTCAAGATAATTGGACATGATACAAGCGAACTTTCAAGATGAGTGAACTTGATATGAGTGAACTATATATGAATAAGCTTAATATGAGACAAGTGTAACACCCCGTTTTGCTCTCGCATGGGACCAACCCCCCCCCCCCCCCCCTCCCCCAAAAAAACATAATCAACCCCTTGTCATCGCCGATAGGAGGAGGGAGTGGCGAATGATGTAGGGGGAAGACAACGGGATGAGGAGTAGACGAAGTCGTCGATGATGGCATGGAGGAAAGGGAGGAGATGATGATTACAAGGATGATGAGGATGATGATGATGTCGATGAGGGGGAGACCATGGGCCTACCACTCCTCCAAGCCACCTCAACCAGTTTGCTGCAGCGGACTCTATGCACTACTGCCACCACTCCACTTTGCCCCCCCCCCCCCCCCCCCCCCCCCCCCATCGCAATGTAGATAGGAGGCCTTGGAGGGGCTTGACATGTTGAGCAGAGAGAGAGGGAGATAGGGAGAGACACACACACAGACCCTGGGAAGGGTCTCCTTCTCTTCTCCTCCTTAGAGGGTGTCCACATGCATCCTTTCTTCTCCTGTTGCCCGCGAACCCATACCCCGTTTCTGTGAGATTATCCTTCAATCGCAAGCTCATTTCACTCCCCAATTGGCCCTTGCTAATCAAGTACAAGGCATGGAAGCCTTGTGCGAAGCGTGTCTAAAAGAGAAGAAGATCAGGGACGGCACCCAAGCAAAAATTGTTGCACGCAGATGGCAATCCCTCAACAAGCAACAAAGCCTTGGGCAAGGACATCACTGCCAATCCAACTGCGATACCGGTCATAGGTAGTGTATTCCAAATTAATAGATGCTTGTTTTGATTCCTGCATGAAGTGCATTAGATGCCCCACGAGAATAGGAAATGGAAAGGGATAGGTTTCATCTCATACATTCGAAAGATAGTCAAAAGATAGAGTTGCAAAGTGCGGGTATCAAGAGAAGTTAATTGTAAAGTGCGGGTATCAAGAGAAAGATAGTCAAAAGATAGAGTTGCAAAGTGCGGGTATCAAGAGAAGTTAATTGTATCTAGATGCTATGTGACAACCTCATACATAGCATAATAGCATTCCAAGGTATTGTCAACTCCCCTTTTCATGAAAATAATAGATATTTATTTCCCCACACTGAAAGTATGTTGTAGCTTGCATGCTTTATGGATTGCATGATAAGTAATCTAGCCTAGGGGAAATTCAATCTCAAATCTCTAAGATCTTTTGCCCAAGCTCTCGCTAATATCATGAATCTATTAGTTCATTGGGATCTTGATGATGTGTGTAGTTAACACAAAACAACGACCATAAGGACTAAGACTAAGATGCTTTGAGATCTACCTGATAGCGACTATGTTTATCAATCCTATTCGGGGTTGAGCTAGATGCAACAACAACTCTAGGACAAGCGAAGAGCTCATGGATTAGGAAACCCTAAGTTGAAGGGAAAACTGATGCTTTTGTACTTGTTGGAAAGAAGGCTAGGTTGTCAATCAATTTAAGTGATTAATAGAACTTATGTCTTGTACAGTATTTGAAACTATAACATATGCCTTAGCAGCCGAAAGAAGGGTGTGTTAGGTAAATTTTACATAGACCCACTCCTGATCCCAGGGGGAGAGCAAATATGTGATGGAAAGGTTATCGCAACTATTCTTGCAATGTTTGGAAAGGATACAATTGTTTTTGTTGCTTGATCAAAGAATGCCCTAAATGCTTTTGCATTAAACTGATTGTTAGGGATGTGATTTGGATGATTATTCCAAGTGCTTGTGTTTGATGGTAAATGCATGGCATGGATCAGTGATAACAAGTTGCCATGGGAAATAAAGGAATGTTTTCTTGGAAGATGATATTAGGCTGGTTGCCTTGATTGTGCTTAATTGGATTAATTAAGGAAGGATATTTTGCACAGGTGGATCATCTCCAAGGTCACGCCACATTTCAACCTGAGAGGGCACTGCTCGATTCACGGGCCAAATGCCGAGTGGTGAAAAGGCCAACCATAGAAAGTGTGTCTCACTCCTAGGTCGATTGGGATCAGTGGAGCTCTGGACACCCCTTGCCTAGTCCGGAACGAAGTTGAAGACTTCCGTGAGCCCAATGTCTGAGGCATTGGAAGATCCTATTCTAGATAATGGATGGAAATTACGGTGCCATGTGATTTGGATCGAGTACTTCTATTGGACAGAAGGGATACATAATTTCTCTTGTATGGGTAGGAGACAAAAATTAACATGAAGGTAAGTTAAGAAATTTGTTTGAACTTTTTTGTCAAAGGATTGCTTGCTCTGTATTCGTGTTTGTGCCGTAAATTACGTGAATGAACCTTATTCCCTAAAAAGGCTTAATTAAGGAAGTTGATTTTAAATGTCGCACATAAATGTGATAGGACCTAATTAGAAAACTAAAGCTATCAAGGGAAGCATGTGGGCGGAACTCCTAATGGGTCCATCCTACAGTAGGGTAATCCTAGAGAACTGGGAGGCTTCTCACAAGCCTTTAGGTATTGTTAAGTTAGAACCCGATTCATGCTGTTTTAGGGGACCGGAATGGGACTATGCCCTATGAGTAGAGAGGTTGAGCAACACATCCCTCTCATTTCCCATTCTCCTTGAATTGTGCGGCACAGGTCTGCTTCAGCTTGGGTATCTCTATGTAAAGTAGCATATCCAGGACCCAACGCCACAATGCGACATGTCAGGAGACCTTGACCACTAGGAAACCAGATTTCAGGTTGATCCTAGTGGGTTCGCGGCCGCGAACATTCAGTTGCAAGGAAAACTCAGGAAACCCTAGGTGAAAAACCATGGAACATTCCATGGGAGTGCCGGGCAGTGACACTTAGATTCGTTTCTCAATGAATTGCTAAAACGTGCTTGGACAGCCGATAGGCAGGCACGTCACAACAAGAGTGAACTTTAATATGGGATGAGAGTGAACTGTGAGAGTAAACTTAATATGAGGTGAGAGTGAATTATGAGAGTAAATTTAATATGAGGCAAGAGTGAACTATGAGAGTGAAGTTAATATCAATTGAGAGTGAACTACCTTGAACTTGATATGAGTGAACTTTCAAGTTAAGTGAGCTTGATATATGAGTGAACTAGATATAAATGAACTTGATATAAGTTAACCTAATGAGTGAAATATAATGAGCATGAGCTCTAGTGAGAGTGAACTCTAGTGAAAGTGAACTTAATTGAGTAAAATATGATGAGTAAACTTACGGTGAGAATGATCTTTTGGTGCAAAGAAACTCTGATCGTAGGTGCAAGTGATCCTAATTATCAAATGGCAACAAGCAAAAACTAACCAAACAATGAAACAATGGCCATGTATTTGATTCTTGTATTGTGTGTTTTGAGTTTTTTTCAGTTTTGATCCTTTCCCTTCCTTCAATGCACATATAACCAAATAACTATGACAAGCATGATGCATTTTCAATCCATAATAGTATGACACAATTTGTTCATGTAAGAGGAGTTTGAGTTTTGAGTTTTTACCTTGCCTTTTATGTTTTGTGTTTTTTTAAACTTTTACTCACTCTTTTTTCTTCAGTGCTCACATGATCAATTCTCCATAATAAGAAAGATGCATCTACAATATTGATATATGGATTGCTCAATTAAAAAGAATTGAGTTTTGAGTTTTGAGTTTTGTGTTTTTGTATTGCTTTCGCTTCAATACATACACAACCCAACAAGCATAACATGCATGATGTATCTTCAATCCACAATAATGTCACACGGTTTGTTAAAGTAAGAAAAGTTTGAGTTTTGAGTTTTGAGTTTTACATTTTGCAATTTTGCATTTTTGTATCAATTTTTGAGTTTTATTATGTCTTTGAGATTGACTTTTGTATTTTCGTCTAGTGTAACAAATCCAATATTTCCAATCTCAATCCAATAAATTGGTTTCTTTTGATTCGGCCTTCCTAAACAAACTCCATGGGTTTTAGAGTATGCTAGTCATAAATGCAGATGATTGATACCCCACCAATCCCATCCACGCTAATGCGAGGTTCATGCACAAGCCCCATATTTCACCACATGGTAGGAGTGTGAGAACCTCAACGGTTACAACATCCTTAGTCTCGACAATGGAACCAAAATATTTAGCTAAACACACAACAATTAGGACATTGGAATGGACCTCTATTGTTTCAGAAGTTGTAACTCACTTTGGTGATAATATTTCATATTGTCTCTTGATACTCTACTCTAACTAACCATGTATCCCTCTATATTTTGAAAAAGCAAGAATAGAAAACTAGCTTTGAGGTGTAGTGAACTCATTCATCTTACTTTCTTGCATTGTAATTTGAAAGCTTGAAGTTTCAAAGATGGTTCCACAACCCAAACAACACAATTTGATGCCATCACTCCTTTGCATCCACCATCGAGCATACCAACAAGTCGATAAGCTAGTAGAGAAGAAGAAGAAGAGAAAGAAGATGATGAAGAGCTTCACCTTCCCTTAGTTTCTTGCTCAACACACCTCGCACTCACCCTCTCCCAGTCACTCATGACAATGGAGACAAGATGATAGAACAATGGAAGAGAATAAAAAACTTTAATAGTTGCACTAGCCCTTAGTTTCTTGCTCAACACACCTCGCACTCACCCTCTCCCAGTCACTCCTGACAATGGAGACAAGATGATAGAACAATGGAAGAGAATAAAAAACTTTAATAGTTGCACTGGTAGAGCTTGTGCAACATGAATGCACCAAAAGGGTTAATACAATTGAGACCTCCCACCCTTATATAGACAAAAATTAGGGTTAGGGTTAGATCACTTCTCTAGAGTCGCATGCCATTTTAGGGTTAGGATTTACACTCCTTTTGCATTTTAGGATTTGCACCCTCTTTTGGGTGTCCTACCCACTTTGTGGAATCTAGGCCGGTCAACAATCCTTAAATCATGCTTATACCTTAGTCTAAATAGACCTAGCCTACACTAACAGAATGAAAAATATATGCATGTAACCCACAATATTTGCTGGTGCAACAAATACAACTATGGCTAATGATACAATGTGCACAAAAGTGAGATAATACATCCATGATAATATGATGTCCATGAGGTACAACAATAATACACAAGTTTCAAAAATAATACATTGAAGTGCTCCAATATATAATCCACCATCAAATAAATCAAGTACTTTAGCTTTCACTTTGCTTTGACCTTCTTTGACTTCAGCCTTCACAAAATACTATTAACAAGAGGAAAGGTGTTACAATGACTAGAGTTTGAAAGCATCTATATACATGATTGATTTTTGTTAACACCATAACTACAATAGTCATCTTTTCAAGGCTTGAGCTAGTTTGGCATTGCAACTACTTATCTTTATTCAATGAATGACAAGTCTCAAACTCTCAGCTCCTTCATGAGTGCACTCTTTAGTTTGTCTGCCATATATTGTGATTCATGGTATCTCATGTATGAGAGCATTTTATTTGTTTGTCTGCCATATATTGTGCACAAAATAAGTTGTGTTTTGGGGTTGTAGGTCTATCAAGCATTCTTGAGGTCTACAAAGAGCATGGATACAGCTTGGACACTCACAACACAAATGTGTTGCTCAAGTTGATTAAAGCTTGTGCCATTGGATTATTCACAACAATAGTGGACAATCATATCAAGGAAGCACTTGAACTACATAATAAAAATGAAGTGTCTAAAGTAGAAGATAGTCATGTAAGGAGGCACCTAAATTGGATAGAAAGTGAAATGACTGAAACAGAAGATAGAAATGTTGAGGAAGCACTTGAAGTGGATTGTAAAAATGAAATGCTTGATAACAATCTTGAGGAATTGTTTGAATTGGATGGTAAAATTGAACTATGAGATATGCTCAATGCCCCACCCTCTCATAAGGTGCCATTAATGATCCATGGTACTCTAAGTTGTAAGGCCCCCATTATGAGGAGAAGCCATGTATGAATACGTGGTTGGGTCCTGAATTATATGCCAGATAAAGTCTATGTGGTTGGATAACAAAAGGTGACCTTTGTGGATGTTGAGATATTTGCAATCACACCTACTTTAGTCCCTTTGTAAGAACCAATGAGGGCTCAGGACTAGAATCCCATATGCACAGTAGGAGAAAGTACCACCACTCAATTCCTATAAAGCATTGTACTTGCACTCTTTTTCTAATGCAATGATAGTACTCTTTTCTTTCTAGTAAAGTGTCAATGTCACTATCCATACCAAAGATTGTGTTTATGAGTCCAAGTCTCAATCTTGGAACCTAATTCACTTGTGTAACAATTTGTCTTTGTCAAGGTCAATGTATTCATGAGTTTCTTCTTCCTCTTTCAACCTTCATAGCTTCCGCAACTGCCATGATCTAGATCCAGCACATTTCTATCATGGTATCAGAGACCAGTCGAGCATGGCATAACTCCCTTCTCTGCTCTCTCAGTCCCTCTTAACCTCATGTGAGCTCAAGTCCAGTTTATGGTTCTCATTTTCCACCTCCATCTTCACTTGATCTTCTTGGTAGCCATAGCCAGCCTGTACCTACCTTGCTTGGAGCCTTCATATTTCTCAAACCAAGCCATATCTCAGTGAGATTCCTTCTGGAGATATCTTCCTCTACTGAGGGCACTTCATCTTGGCATGAGAAACCCTGACGTTGGCCTTTCACTTGCCACACATCTAAATTACATGGAAGGACTTCTAACCCAACTTGTAGGAATCAATATTAAAATGGAAAAAGATGTTTGCATCGGTGTTCTACTTAAGAGTTTACCTCCTGAATATAATAATGTATCAACAACTTTAATCAACATGCCAAATCCTAAACTTGTTGATATCCAGGCATCACTGTTAGAGGAGGAAACGAAGCAAAAAACTAAGGAAGAACCAAGTACCTCTAGAGATGAGCATGCATTATATGTTGGCAACAGGTACAAAGGCAAGAAGGATCAGCTCTTCTGTGACTTCTGCAAAAGGACCCGACACACCGACAAGTTCTTCCACGCTAGAAAGAGGTCCCAAAAGGCCTATCTAGTTGCAGTCAAAGAAGAAGAAGAAAATGGAGCAAAGGAAGAAGAAGAAGAAAAAGAAGACCACTAGGAGAAGGACAAACCTCATCAGTCCTTCTATTCAGATAGACTTTTTTAGTTTTGTATTTCCTAGCCCTAATGCCTCAAACATAAACTTGTAAACTCCTCAGTTATCCTTGTACTACAGCCTCTGTACACTTTGTGAGGTCCTTGCTACAGCCCCTCTGGATGTCCATCATGTTTGTGGTACCCACACTTAGACTTTTCTGTGACAGTCTCTGGTGTTTTTGCCATGTTTATGGTGTGCCCACACTTTGCAGGTGTTGCTTTCACTAAAGCCTCTACACACTTTGTACTTTTGGTTGTGATTGAGGAGGGGTGTTGAGATATTTGCAATCACACCTACTTTAGTCCCTTTGTGAGAAGCAGTGAGGACCAGAATCCCATATGCACAGTAGGAGAAAAAGTACCACCACTCAATTTCTATAAAGCATTGTACTTGCACTCTTTTTCTAATGCAATGATAGTACTCTTTTCTTTCTAGTAAAGTGTCAATGTCATTGTCCATACACAAGATTGTATTTATGAGTCCAAGTCTCAATCTTGGAACCTAATTCACTTGTGTAACAATTTGTCTTTGTCAAGGTCAATGTATTCATGAGTTTCTTCTTCCTCTTTCAACCTCCATAGCTTCCGCATCTGCCATGCTCTAGATCCATCACATTTCTATCAGTGGATCTAGCCTTTAGGTTAGATAGAGTAGTTATGATGGTAGCAACTTGAGGCACACTGTATAGAGTTGCAGGGTGTGGGAGTTATCAAAGATTCCTATTTTGGAGTTTGAGGACTGTAGAAGTAGCCCCTGGCTAGGGGGGTCTCAGGGGGGCTAGCAGCCCCTCTAATGAGGGTTTAGGATAGTGCCCCCAGACTGATGGTAAAGGGAATATTTCTTGGAATATTCCTTGGTCAACTAGGGAAGGTTTAGAATATGGTCAAACATGCTAACTAGACTACCTTCTCAGGCTACAAAAGGAAGATCCCTCCAAAGCCATCATCAATCTATCTTTCACCTAGTCAGAGTTCTTTCAACTACCCTTAAGCTCTTCATCTGTCATCTATCTAGATTTCCATCTAAGCTTTATAGTGCGAAGTGCATGAGTGGACATAGCCAACTTTGTGTATTCATTTGAAATTAAAGCAGTTTTTGCTCTTGTCATACTTGCTATGTATTCTCTACTCCTTTCACAGGTTCTGTCCATTGCACCGTGTAATTTCGCATGGTATCTCGGCCTAGGGGTCTCTAAAGAGTGAAGAGTATGCGAGAGGCAAGGGCTTCAATAGGAAGAAGGGAAATGTCATATTCTACATTAGATAGGAGTGCTGGCGCATCAGGTGTAGTACACTTATTGTACTAACAATTCAAACATTGAGATTTCGTCCACCAACCTTCAGTGAAGGCAAGTTAGATGGTATAAACTATACTTTGTAGAAGTTTAAAATTACAACTATCCTTGATTCTTATGAGCTTCTAGAGACCTAGAACCACAACCCACCACCCTTGACCCATTAAATTTGAGTGTTATGATTCCTCCAAATGCAGATCTTATGAGCTTGGAAACAAAGGAATACAGATGCATTTTGTACCTTAGTTATAAGCAATTTTGATAGTGTTTTGATCTTAATTCGGCATCATACAACCAAGGCATCAAAGGCTTGGAACATACTAAGGAGTTAGTACAAAATTTGAAATCAAACAAGGATTCAAAAGTTGGAGAATCAACTAGGAGCAGAAAAGTTTATTGAAGGAGAGACAACTGAAGCATTCATCACTTAGATTAAGAATTTGCACAACCAAATGGCTGACAGTAGGATACAAAAGACTAATGAGGAGCTAGCTTGGAGGTGTCTTTGGATTTGTCCACCAAAGTTTAATGGATTGGTAATTTCCCTAAGCACTCAAGTGAGACCCCAAGCTTTGATGTTTGAGAAATTTTATGCACTACTAATGGAGGAGTTGTAGCTTAGACCTCGAGAAGGTAGCAATAGTGAAGATGCTACATTCTCCAAAGGTGGTTCCTCTACCAATGGTGACAAAAATAAGAAGGGTGGTAAGAAAAATTTTTGAGGAGAGTGCTTCTACTACAAGAAGAAAGAACATGCAATTGCAAATTGTCTTGGCAAGAAGGTAGATGAAAAGAATGGAACCATGAAGACTAAAGGGAAGGAGACGACCAATACAATTGAAGTAGAGTTGGAGTTATTCATGGCAACCATCAAGAAAGTGTATTCCTTGGTATAAGAAATATCTACCACTGACTCATGGGTATTGGATAGTGGCTCCTCCTATCATATGACTAACAAGAAAGGTCTATATAGTTCTATGAATCCTCTATAAGAATCCATCACTGTGATTGTTGGAAATGATGCAAAAGGTCTTGTTAAGGGCACAAGTACTATTTTCTTTAATATTACAAATGGTGAACTAAAAAATATTTCAAATGTGTTGCATGTTTTAGAGATTAAGAGAAATCTTCTATCAATTGCTTTTATAACTAATATTGGTCATGAGGTGAGCTTCATTAAGATATGTACAAAAATCATTGATAGTGCTCGCAAACTTATTAGAATATGAGAAAGAAGAAACTACCTCTATGAGATAAGTGCTTTTACACCTATTGCTAGTGTGGGCATAAGTAAACTTTGGCATGAAAAAATTGATCACATTGGTTTTGTAGTGTTAAAGGAGATGCATAAGTAAGATATGGTTGCTCACCTACTTGCAGTAACTGAAATAAAGGAACCATGTGAAGCTTATATAATGGGCAAGCAATAGAGAAAGGCATTTCCACAAGAAAGAAAGAATATAATAAAGGCTCCTCTAGAGTTGGTGCATGCTAAGTTGTGCAGTACAATGCCTACATAAGCCTTGGAAGGATTTTCTTATTTTGTGTTGATCATCTCAATGACTACAGTAAGAACATGTGGGCGTACCATTCATGATAAGACTCAAGATTTTAGCATGTTTAAAGAATGGATAAAACTTTTTGAGAATGAAACAAGGAAAAGTGTAAAGAAGTTTAGAAAATATGGTGATGAGTTCAACTCAAAGGAGTTTGAAGACTTTTGCAAGAGCAAAGGGATTAAGCGTCAATTGACAACACCTCATATACCTCAACATAATAGCATTGTTAAACACCAAAATTGCACCATTGTGGAAATGGCAAGATGCATGCTTAAGGCAAAGGTATTGCCTAACTAGTTTTGGACATAAGTTGTTAATACTATAGTCCACATTCTCAATCAGAGTTACACAAAGGCTCCTAAGTGCAAAACTCCTGAAGAGGCCTATTCTAGTAAGAAACCATATGTCTCACATTTTAAAACTTTTGTATGTGAATGCAATCCACATGTTGCAAAGGATACAAGAAAATCTAAAAAGCACAAAATGTATCTTCTTGGATTATAGAGATGAGAAAAAGGCTAACAAATTCTATGACCAAGAGATAAATAAGATCATAGTGAGCAGTGATGTGGTGTTCAAGGAGTAGCCACATACAGTGGAGGATGAGAATATAAGTTCTTCCACTTCATCATTCAATGAATAAGTAGTCCATTATGAGCCTATCCCAAGAGTTGTCCCTACCCTCAAGGAGGAGGAAGCATCATCTTTGGATGATTAGAAAAAAGTTCACTAACATGTAATTGTGCCACTAGAAAAGCCATTGTTGCAATGGGTAAAGCAGCTCTATGATTGCAATAATCTTATGCCTCTATCACGATTGAGAAAAAGATAGATGGACCTATGAGGTCTTTGGGAATAGAGGAGCAAATAAAGACTTATGCTCACATAGTCAATATGGCCTTGATGGCTGAGATTATGAGAGAAGTAAAGGAGCCAGTAGACTTGGAAGAAGCACTTGCCAATCCAGCATGGAGAGCAACTATGTAAGATGAGTATGATAGATTAATGAGTAATTGTACTTGCAAGCTGGTGGATTGACAAAAAAAGAGGAAGTTAATTAGCACCAAGTGGGTATGGAAGTAAAGTACAAGGCTGATGGTAGCTTAGAAAAGTATAGGGATAGTGAAAAGTCTATAGTGATTGTCCTATATTTGGATGACCTTCTTTTTATAGGTAACTATGAATATATGATTCATTAGACTCAAAAGGCTTGAGCTCTAAGTTGAAATGATATACTTGGGCTTGTTGCTCTATTGTTTGGGGATTGAAGTTTGCTAGAAAAATCTTCATCTCTCAAAGGAAGTATGTGTAGGGGATCTTAAAAGCAATTGGCATGACCAAGTGTAAGGAGATAGCTACACCTATGGAGATCAATGTGAAGTTATCCAATGAAGATACATTAACACTGTGGCAGACATTGGGAGGTATAGGAGATTGGTTAGAAACCTCATCTACTTGTGTAACACTAGGCCAGCCAGATATTAGTTTTGTTGTTGGTTTTTTAATCAAGTTCTTAAACAAACCACAAGAAAGTCATTAGAAAGTTGGAATACGGGTGCTTAGATACTTGAAGGGAACTCTTGACTATGGTATCACATATAGTTTCAAAAATTCTCATAGGGAATTATGACTCGAATCGGGTAAGTGAGTGTGATTCCAAGAAATCAATTTTTAGATATTGTTTCTCTTTAGGTTTAGACATATTCTCTTGGATTACTAAAAAGGCACCAACTGTGTCATTGTCTCAAAGTAGAGTAAAAGACAACTTGTTATGCTACATGTGAAGCAATATTGTTAAGGAGGATCCTATGGCATATGGGAGTATAGAACAAAGATCCAACAATGCTAAGATGTGACAATCAAGGTTGCATTGCCATTGCCAAAAATCTAGTTTTTCATGCACACACCAAACACAAGGATCCAATATCACTATGTGTTAACCCTTGAAATGATGCAAGGCGCAAATAAGGCTTAAGAAGGTGCAACGAAGACTTGAGAAGGAACATAAGAAGATAGCCCGATGGAAAAAGAAGACCAAGAAATGCAAGAAAACTTTTAAAATCAAGAATAGGACACAAGAGATAAAGCGCATTTTAGTTCTTTGCAAAATAGTGCTAGACTCCCTCCTGTGCAAGTTGTAAATGAAAAAGCACATGTAAAGGAGGCATGAGAATAGGAAAGAATAGGAAAAAGTGGAAAAGGAGGACCAAGGCTAGATGACCAGTCATGGAAATGGGTCAAGTGCCCAAGGGGAGAAGGGCATAAAAGTCAAAAAGTGAATGTATAAGCTCATTCTTGGTTTGTGTGCAAACTAGCTCTCTTCTTGCTCTTGCTTTTGCTTCCTTCTTGTGCATGAGAGAGGGAGTGTGAGAAAGGGAGAGTTTGAGTGTGTGTGAATGAGGGATCGTGGAGAATCTCTTATTCTCCTCTCTTCTTCTTCTCCTTCTTCTCCTTCTTCTCTTCTCTTTTCTCGCACGTGCACCTATGGAGATTGGAACTTGGATCATGTAGATGGAGCTTGCTCAAGCTAGCATCTTGAATTGTGGATGCATCAGTTCTTCATAAAAAGAAGCATACAGCTATTGAGCACAAGCTATCATCAATCTAACTCTGGATGTATTTACAGAGGAATTGAATGGCATCTCCCGACACTAAACTGTTCAGTGAAGGGACTAATATGTCCAAAGAACCCTCCCTATGTGCCGTGAACAAATTGTTACATGTGAGGTAAGCAGGGAGGTCACTGCCAAATGTAGCACGAATTGTGACTGAATGAATAATTGAGGGAGTTTTATCTGCCACACACTTCAAGCACTTCCGCTGAATGACCAGTGGAGGAGGGGAATCAAGATCCTCTATGTCAATAGGTTCTGACTCTTCTGAAGGTGGGGGAGGAGGTATTGGATCAGATGGAGGAGGTGGTAGCACACCCTTCTTTAGGCCTGAGTATGTCAAGAAAGCATACAGGTAGGATCCATATGTGACATTTGTGACATTTCCTCTAGTTACTTTGACAAAATGTTGGTCCATCTTTGTAAGCAGGTAAGTACTCCAATCCATGGCCACTCCTTTTAACACCATCCTGGAAGCTGTAAAGAGTTCTTTGGACAAGTAATGGGATGGTGTTTTGGCAGGCATAAACCTGTCTTGGAGAAACTGGCAGACTAACTTCCAAAGAGGATCAGTGATCATGGAAAAAGATACGCTTGAAGTGTTTATCACTTTCTCGAAATCCAGAATTTCCTTGGTCTGCTTCTGTAACAGCTTGAAAATCTCATCATTGGATAATAATTGTCTAGTTGTAACAAAGGGCTCTCCTTTATAGGGAAGAGACAAAGCCTTCCCTAACCCTCGGGGTGTCAATATCATGGAAGCACCATGAACCAGGCCCGACTTCTTGCTGTATGAGGCAAGGAATTCATCACACAAGGATGGATCATCTGGAATCATGGGGAATGAAGCAGCCATGAAAGTCGCAAGTCCTGCTTTTGCTATAGGCTCAAAAGCCAGTAGGAAAGAATAATCCCTACTGACCAGCGGGACATACTGGATAGGAGGAGGAGCGTAAGGCACCATTCAGATGGAAAACACACACACCACAACACAGGCAATCACAAAGAATGCCTGCAAAGCAACCAAAAGGATATAAAAAAGGAATCAATCAAAATAAGGACACACACATAGACGTAGCTAACCAATTTACCACCCCAAACAACCCATATCCTAGAAAAAATTCGGCATGACCTCTACACATATGCGATCGAAAACTTCATGCGATGCAACAAACAGGCACCCAAAACCCCGTATTAGGCAAGAAAGAAAGAAAAAACTACAAACCGTACCCATAATCGTAACACATAAACAAACCATAATACCATAAAAATGTAAATCAGGACCTAACCATAACCTTGACCATCGATTTCAACTAAGAGGACTTTACGCACCCATCCCACGAAGCGTGTTTATTAAAAAGGGGGAAAAGAAAAGTGCAGTGAGGGAAAATTGTTTTAATGAAAGGTTCATTTTAAGAAATTATTAACAATGGGTGACATTTTATTAGGTTATAAACCTTAATAAGAAAACGGTGGTTCCTTCTTAAAATTTTCATTACAAGTTATTAGGGTGAAACGGTGCTTTATCGAAACCCGGATTACGATTCCCAGACGAAGGTCTCTAAATGCAAATTCATTAATTAAAAATTAATAGTGATGTGGAGCATTTTTTTTGCCAGCACGTGCTTTTTTGTGACGGTTGGTTTATTTTTATTAAAAATTAAGGTGCCTCTTAAGTGCATGTAGCGCGTGCAAAGTGAACGGCTGATCGATTTTAAATTATTAAATTGTGTGTTTAGCGCGAATGTGTGTGCAAAAAGTGGGTGAATATAGTTCATTTTAGCAATTAATTGTGGTTAAGGGGTAATCAAAATAAATAAAGCTAAAAAATAAATACCTGATAGGGGTGTGCATGCAATGGACTGAAGGTGCATGGAGTAGTCCCCCAAATGCAAGGAATCTAGTCAAACAAAAACAAACACCACTGGCTGAAAAAAATAAAGCATCTTAGTGTTTTTATTTTATTTATTTATTATTATTATTTTTAAATTTTGTTTTTCATGGTTTTTTTATTTTTGAATGTTAGGTGTGTTTGTATTTTGTATATTATTTGGTTTGGTTTATTTGTTTTGTTATTTTTATTTTTTTAATTAATAAATCAAGATATATGACACATGAATGTGTTATGAAGTGTAAGAGTGAATTTTCAGCCATCTAGCAAGTGTCAACAATGTGTGTTAATTCATCCATGACTTTCCAACTGATTTGTAGAATTTAAAATGAATTTTTATGAAGTGAAGTATTAAAATTAGGAGTTTTGGCTTCAAATAATATTTTTGCCTTTTATGGAAGCATTTTTAATTGGAAAATTATTGGCAAAAGGGACAAGCGGGTTTGTGGAAATTTTTTGAATTTTTTTTAATTTATTTTTAAATTTTTACTAATTTTTAATGAAATTTACTCATTTTGCATGTAATTTTGAAAGAATTTTCAGATTTTAAATTTTTTACAATTTATTGTTTTGAATTTCCACCTTAAAAATATTCCAAATGATTTCAGCAATATTGGTAAGTTTTTTTTTAAATGTATTTTTTTGACTTTTAAATGAATTTTTGGAATTTTCATGGGTTTTATGTTTATTTTTATGTATTTTTATATATTTGCGGGTTGGAAAATAAAAGGCGGTACCCAGGCTACGTGTGAACGGTGAAGGATGACTGCATGTGAACAGCCGACTCCAATACTCCACCGCACGGACAAGTCGAAAGCGCATTCTCATGCATGAATGCCCGCTAGCACACTCGTACACAGCGGGAAAACAACGGAGGAGAAAAGGCAGGAACGGGGGCTAACTGAGTATATTAAGTGAATTAAGTTAGCGTAGTCGGAGAAAGTTGATTAAGTTAATTTAGTTGAGTAAATCAATTAAGTTAGTTAGGGTAGTCTGGTTAGTCATGTTAAGTCTGGTTACTTAGGTGAAGTATAGTAAATTAGGTTAGTCTAGTTAGTTAGATTAACTAGGTTAGTCTAGTTAGGTAGGTTAAATCAGGTTAAGTCTGCTAAAGTATGGCTAAGTCTGGTAAAGTCTAGTTAGGTTCAATAAGTCTAACTAGGGTTAGGGGTCTAACTAAAGGTAAGGTAATCTAACTAGCATTAGGGAGGCTAACTATGGTTAGGTTAGACTAACTAGTGTGAAGTTAGGCTAACTATGGGTAGGTTAATTAACTGTGGGTAGGTTAGGTGAACTAGGGGTTAGTTTAGGTAACTATGGTTAGTTAATCTAACTATGGTTAGTTACTCTAACTATGGTTAGTTAATCTAACCAAGGTTAGTTAATCTAACCAAGGTTAGTTAATCTAACCAAGGGTGAGTTAGTTGAACTAGAGGTTAGGTTAGACTAACTAGGGGTTAGTTAGTCTAATTAGGGTTAGGGGCATCTAACTAGGGTTAGTGGGGTAACTAACTAAGGTTAGTGGGGAACTAACTAGGGTTAGTGGAAAACTAACTAGGGTTAGTTAACTAGGGCTAGTGGGAAACTAACTGGGGTTAGTTAACTTAACTGATATTAGTTTAGCTATAACTAAGGTTAGGTTAGTTTGTTACTAAGGTTAGTTTAGTTTGTTACTAAGGTTAGTTTAGTTACTAACCAAGGTTCCATGGGAGGAGGAGGAGGAGGAGGGGTGGTTGGGGGGGGGGGGGGGCGCCCGGGAGGAGGAGGAGGAGAAGGAGAAGGAAGAAGGAGAGAGGGGAAGAAGAAGAGGGGAAGGGGAGGAAGACGAGGAGGAAGAGGAAGAAGAGGACGACGGACCACAGGCGGCGATGGCGGCAGACGCTGCACCAGGAGGCGGCGTCCAGACTCCACGGCGGCGACAAGGACAACGGCAACGTCGGCGGCGGCTCCATAGGCGGCGACAGGGACAATGGCCAAGGAGGGGGAGAGAAGAGGAGGAGGGAGAGGAAGAGGAGGAGGAAAGAAGGTGGAGGAGGAGGAAGAAAGAAGAGGAAGGAGAAGAAGAGGAAGAAGAAGGAAGAGGAAGGGGAGAGGGAAGAGGAAGAAGAGGAAGAAGGTAGGGAGAAGGGGAGGAAGAAGAAGGCGGGTCGAAGCAGAAGGGGAGGAGGAAGAGGGAGGAGAGGAGAAGAAGGGAAAGGAAGAAGGAGGGGAGAAGGAGTGCGACACGTAAGGTAGGTAGGTTTTTTTTAAAATAAAAAAAATAAAAATTAAAGTAATTGTGATACATGTTGTTTTGAATAATTAAAATGTTGTTCTGCGTGTGGTTTTTTTTCTTTTTTCTATTTTCTCTTTTTTGGTCTCTTTTTTTTTTCTTTTGTGTTTTGCTTCTTTTTTATCTCTCTTTTTTTGTTGTGTTTTGATTAATTATTATTAGGATTATTTGTGTTTTTTTTTCTTTGTGAGCCCTTATTGTTTGTTGTTTTTTTCCTTTTTTTCTTTTTTTTCTTTTTCTTGGTGTTTTTTTTCTTTGTTTGTTGTTTAATGGAAAAAGAAAAAGAAAAAAAAATGAAAAATGGGTGGGCAAAAAACGCACCCCCGTCCTGTGCACATGTGTGGGGCGTGATTAAAAAAATTTGCAATTACGGGATCAAATGGGGCAGGGATGGCGATGTCAAACCACAGACGCCACGAGGGCGTCTCGAGGCGCGTAAAACCAGAAGCAAGCGCGTTCACATGCGACACGAGAAACGCGATCACATAGAAAAAAGGAAGAAAAAATAATAAAACCCAAACCGTGCATCGATTTAAAAATTTGTAAAAATGAAAAATGTGCCGAGAGACGAGGGGAAAATGATGGAAACATGCAACACGGGTTCTAAGGCAGAATCAGGGTGTTCACATGGGAAAAACACAAAAATAGACTTGAAAACACATACGGGTATTAATATCGAAAAATTCGCGCATCGGAACGAAGTGTGGAAAGAAGGAAAATTATGCAAAACAAGGTGTCCTACAACCCTATCATGACAAAACATAGTTCCGATGGAGATAGGGTACGTTCACATGGAAAAATCCCAAAAAGGGACCCGAAAATAGACTCGGAAATTAAAACGGGAAGAACCGTGTGCCGGAATAGAGGACAGTAAAAAGAAAAAATGTCTGAAAGAAAGGGATTCACAGGGAGAGAGTATCAAAACTCAGTTGGAAGGGAACTAGGAGGGGTTCATATGGGAAAAACACAAAAATCACACCCGAAAACACTCGGGAAAAGTAATAACTAAAAATTCGACAGTCATAAGAGGGGGGAGAAAAAAGGAAAAAGTGGGGGAAAGGCTGGTAGGACATGTCTATCAAATTAAACTAGAATTGCAGTGCAAATAAAGCAAGTTCACATGGAAAAATATAAAAAATAGGCATGAAAAGGACCCGAAAACCTGTAAAAATTAATAATGGAAGAACCGTGCATTGGAATGATAGGGAGTAAAAAGGAAAAATGCTAGGGGGAAGAGGTAGGATAGGACTGGTGCATCAGATCAGGGTTCTGAAGCAATAAAGACGCGTTCACATGGGAAACCGTCTATTTTACGGGAATTGCTTTAAAAATTAATAACTTGAGAACCGTATGTTGGAACAGGAGTTGGTAAAAAGGAAAAATAGGCAATTCAAAGGGACGAACACGGCTATAAGGTTGGATGTGATTCTCAGTGAATGTAGGGTGCGTTCGTATGAAAAAGTCACTAAACAAAGAATAAAGGAAAACGGCCAAAGAACAACCCCGAGGATAGGGTAAAATAGAACGAAAGGGTGGGGAAAGGACCCCATCAGGATAAAATGAAGTCATGGTATAGATGCATGATCATAGCAAGGTATATGCATGGGGGTATGCAACATAGACGCGCAGGGACGCATCTCCAAACTTAGAACCTTAGCAGGAAGGGTAAACCGAACATCAAGAACCTAGCACCCCACATCAGACCGACCATGAACGTCCCCACGCTTAATACATGACCGGTACTGAGAAACAGAAGGTGTAGGGTTAGAAAAACTTGGCCCATATTGCCGAGGAGGAATGTCGACGATCGAGGTTGCGTCTTGTATCGTTGTCGGCTACAAGAGGTAACAAGGTGTCTTCATAGCTCACGGTCTTCGTGATTCGTGGCAGGGACCACGCGGCAGCACCCAGGGGGATAGCTGGTTGAAGGAATCACAGGAAATTCGTCGATGACGAGGGATATTGCACTCAACTCACGATCACTCAAATAGATTGAAAGAGCAGTCACTCGCCCCATTACTAACGTCACTCAAAGAAAATAATGATGAAAACCCAGAGTTCACACCCGGTTTAGGAATCAACAAGGGGATGGTGCAGAGAGAGTATGCCAGGGTACACAATTGATGGTACATCAGTGCGTCCAACCTGTCTGGCATAGGTGCAAGTAGGAAGGCCAGGGAGCCTTGCAGTGCAGTGTACAGAATAGAATGACGTGTCATGTGCTGATGGCAGAGACCCAGCCCATGGGTGCATAGGGAAACGGGAACATACCTGACTCCAAGGGTCGTAACGTCCCTCAATCCTCACCTCTCGATAATTGATTAAAGAAACACTAGTCACACTCAGCCCACCCTCTGTCTCACGCTCTGTTGAAAGATACGGAGGGCAACCCATTCCTGAAACCCATTGATGTAATCCTTACTATCATTTGTGTAGAGGTTATATACCTTGTGCACATTTAATGGTGCAGCTGTGCATCCCGCCCTATGCCGGCATACAGTGCAAGAAGGAAGGCTAGGGAGCCTTATGGTGTAATGCACAGGAACAAATTGTGCTTTGTGCATTGAGAGGCCCATCCCGTGCGTGCAACACTCCGTTCACACATCTCATCTCTCATTTGATTTGAAGGGAAAGACTGGTCACTCACCCCGCCTCTGTCTCACTCTTTGATAGATACAGAGGGCAGCCCATACACACGTCCCCATCCTGTTAGGATGAAAGCTCACATCACTCAAGGGGTTGGTGATGAAGATCATGGCCAAGAAATCCTCTCAATTGCTTGAGGTTTGTTGGTGCTGTCAAGGCGGCAATCTTCTCAATCTTTGCCGAGTCTATTGCAATCCCTTGTGCAGAGACAATATGGCCCAACAAAACTCCTGATGAGATGCCAAAGGCACATTTTTCAGGGTTGAGAGAGATCCCATACTCTCGGCATCTGTCAAAACATTGCTCGAGGTGTCCCTAGTGCTCACAGATCAAACTATAGACACAAAAGTCATCAAGATACACCTCAATGAAATCATGCAGATGATTCTGGAAGGCAGCCATCATTACTCGTTGGAAGGTGGCAGGAGCATTACAGAGCCCAAATGGCATCACTCTATAAGCACATGTCCCCCATTCTATGGTGAAGGTTCTTTTAGATTGGTCCTCTTCTGCGATTTGAACTTGGTTATATCCATTGAATCCATCCAAGAGGGAATACAGCTCATGGCCTGCCACTGTGTCCAACAGTTGGTCTGTAAAAGGGATAGGAAAATGATCCTTCTTTGTCTTTGAATTCAGCTTCTGAAAGTCGACACATATTCGAAGTTTCCCGTTCTTCTTGGGTACAACCACAATGGTCGAAACCCATTCACTGTTAGCACAGGATAAATGAACTTGGCTTCAAGAAGTTTCAATAATTCAGCCTTCACCAAAGCAGAATAATTAGGATTCATATGCCTTTGTCTTTGCCTTACAAGTTTTGCATCAGGCTCTAGGTCAATGTGATGTTGACATACTGTGGGATCAATCCCCTTTAGATCTTTATATGACCAAGCAAACACATCTAAATTCTCCTTTAGTAGATCTCGCAGGACCGCTAGTTCTTCTTCTGGAAGATTGAGACCCACTTTCAGGTGACATTCGATACCGTTAGTATCCAAGAATGTTACTTGTCTTTCACCTTCCACTTCGCAGATGAATGTCCCACGGATTGCTTCTGGATAGTAGTCTAACTCTTTCAAGAGAGTAGTATCCGCGTCTGATGTTCTGCTAGAACAAGTGTCCTCCTTCTGAACAGATGACTCATTTGTCTGTTGAGGTTGTTGAAAGGGTATCAGAGCTTTGTCTACTTCTGTTTGAGTGGTGATTTCTTCTGGACTTAGGGATTCATCTTCCGAAGATGTGTCCAGGAATGTCACATAGCATGGACCTTCTAGAGGCAGTGGCTCTGAGGGCTTTGGCTTCTGTTAACAAGGGGCATCATCATCATCTTTTCTCCAGAATGAATGGTCAGGGCGACAAGAGCCACTGGTGAACTTAATTTTTATGCTTTTAATCCATTACTTATACAGATTCTGTATACTATGTGGTCCATTGATCAATCCAAATGGAACCATGGTCATTCCATCCAATACCCTGAGATCTTCGGCCTCTGAGGCCTCTGTAGGGACATCAACAAGATCATTCGCTATCAGAGAAAATTCTTCATCTACACTTTCATAACCTGCTTCGTTTTCTTCCTCATCATTTTCATCCTCTTCCTCTAGAGGCTCTAACTTTGCTTCTGTAGAGGCTCTGTAAGAGAAGAACAGATCTTCTACCTCTGCATCTGCTTCTACTTCTGTCACATCTTCTGACTCTGCTTCTGCCTTGGCTCTGGCTATGTGTCTATTACTGTCTCTGTATCCGCTATGTCTCTGTTCTGCCTTTGTACTGTCTCTGGTCTGTCTCTGGTCTGTAACTGTTCTGCCTCTGTACTGTCTCTGCGACTGTCATGTAATAGGGAGAACAGTACATCCATGCTTCTATTTCACTGTCAGAGGTGATTTCAGAAGTTAATTCTAGTTGAGACAAGAGGTATTCTCCCATGGACAAGGATTTTGCTTCCCTTGGCAGTTGGCCCACTGTTAGGGGCTGTGCCTCTATTTTCTTAGGAAAGATCTGCTTAACAACCTCTTCATCTCCTGATGTACTATCTGTTACCTCATTGGAGGAGTCAATTATGACTTTGATGGATGTGGATCCATTGCCTTTTTGCGATCTGTACAACTTTAACATCACTTTCCTGGGTCCTCTGCCTAGGGTTAGGGTTCCTTTGAACCAGTCCGTCTTGGCTCTTACTTCAAAAAGCCAAGGTCTTCCCAACAGCAAAGGGTATGAGGTCCCATAAGAATTTGGTTTGACCACCACATATGTCAGCCAATAGTCTCTTCCTGCAAGGGTCTTTACATATGGGAGAATGCCCAACGGTTTAATTCTGCTTTGGTCCGCCAATCTGATAAGCCACTGTGTAGGTTGAATTCCTTGCAACCCTAAGTCCTTCATTGTCACATCCGTCATTATGCATTTGAAATGAAGCATCCTTCTATCCATACACTAATCTCTGGGGTTCCAGGATCTAGGAAGGCATTAACCACATCGACTTCCTTTATAGGCTTCGGGGGCTTATTAGTCTTGGTCACTGTTGAAGGAGCAATCCTTAGTCCACGTCTTCTTGTCAAGAAGCTTTTGAATTTCTTTCAGCAGCTGGGAGAGAGCATTAGTAACTGTCGGAATGTTAAGCTAGGTTTAAAAGTGTCTAGCTCTTTGACCAAGTCATAATCTTTGATAGGATCCATAGGCTTCTCCAGCCGGCTAGGAAATGGGGCTACATCCATTTTTATTTTTCCTTTTTCTTCTAATAATTGCAGCATCGGCACTTCTTCTGTTTCTGAAAGTGCTTCTGTCTCATCTATCTCTTGGGCCTCTGGTCCTGTTTCTGGGACTGTCTCTGTAACTCTCTGTGGCACTACAGTGCTCTGTACTGCACTGTTCTGTTCTGTACTGCTCTGTCCCTCTGTGGGTAGGTTGAACTTCACAGTCTTGGCAGGAGAATTATTTTCATTTTGAACAATTGATTCCTTCTTCTTGGTGCGCGTGACAGCAGCCATTTCCAACTCTACCAAATTGGAGGCAGGCTCTTGTACCTTCTGTTGGCTATCAGTGCCATTGGCCTTTAGAGGGGCTGGACTTGGAAAGTCCTTTGCAGTGTGGCCTTCACCTTTACATCGACTGCATAAGGGTTTGTAATCCACAGATCATCTAGGATTTTGACAATTTAGGGAGATATGTCCCTTTTCTCCACACCTATAACATTCCACCTCTGATCTCTGACCACCGCCAGACTGTCGGCCTCTATAACTTTGAGAGGGAAACCTCCTTGGACTGAAACTAGGACCAAACTCCCTAGGCTTTGGTCCAATATCCTGTGTTGTCATTTTGGATTCCAACAAGTTGAATATTGCATTTTCATCCTTCTGTCTTCGTTCATGCATCTCTTTCAGAGAGCAAATATTCTCTGCATGGTTCTTCCGCAAACAGTAGGAACAGAAGGCTCCAGGAATGGTTGGTTTTCAGGTACATTTAGTGGCTAAATGTCCCGCTTGACGACACTTTCCACACCATGTATTAGAGCACATCACATCTCTTCCAGCTCCCGCAGGAGTGGATATATTGGTGGTATTCACCTTCAACATCTGTAGCTACTCTGTAATCACATCCAGAAGCTCTTTCTTGATACTTGCAACTGATTTGGATAAGTAGTCCTTCAGATTTTCACCTCCTGAAGTGCTTGTAGTGGGATTTTGTGAAGCCTCTATAATTACTGCATACACTGGTTGGGTCGCGATCCAGAGGGTCCTCTGTTCTAGTTCTGATTCAGAGCTCCTATTGAGACTTGGGATTGTTGATTCAAGTTGGTAGGGTTCCACTGTTGTTGAGTCACCATTGGAGGAACTGTTTGAGGCCACTGTTGTTGTGGTTGAACCATCATTTGAGGCACTGTCGTCTGTGGCGACCACATTGGATTAGGTGCATTATATTGCGGCACTGTTTGCATCTAAGGATAGGGGTAGGGAACTGTCCTTGGGACTGCATCCGGTGGGTATACCATTCCTGGCATGGGAGGAGGTAAGACTCCTCTTCCTGGATTCATTGACAGCCTTGCTTCAACTTCCTCATACAATCTTGCACCTTCCACTGTAGCTTGCAGATTGACTGGTCTTCTCAATTCCACGAACTTGCAAACTTCTAGTTGTAGGCCTCTGAGAAACACTCCTTTCTAAATGCCTTCAACTAAATGATGGTTAGTCCATCTCTTCAAGATGGATTCCATTCGCGAGACATAAGCTTCTACTCTTTCAGAGGACTGACTTAGGTTGATGAACTCCTCTCGCATCCGCTCTTCAAAACCTTCACGCCTGAATTTAGTGAGGAAGGCCAACTTCAGGTCGTCCCATGTGCCAAAAGTTCCTGCTGCTTGTCTCTCATACCATTGAAATGTCGTGCCCTTGAAAGTGGCAGGGAATATTGCTAACCAATGCTCAGGGGTTCTGGCATTGTTAGCCACACATGCTACCATAAATTCTGCTACATGAAGATCGGGGTCTTCATTGTACTCTCCCTTAAAAATTGGCAATGGGACTACATTTGCTGGCCTGTCATCAATATTTCCAGGATGAATTTGACTAGGAAGGGGACCTTGAGTCGCCATGGGAACTTCTGTAAAGAGTGCTTTTAGGGCATCAAAGGAGGCTTCTACTGCAAGCTCGTTCTCAGCTTTGATTTTTACCTTCTCTCTTCTCACGTACCTCTGGACTCGTTCTAACGCTTGTCTCTTTATTGCGTCATTCATCAGGGGGTTGGCTCCAACCAGTTGGTTTGTAATCAATAGGAGTATTAGAGAGAGCTTCAATCTCTGAGGGATTCTCTGGCCAACATCTCTTCTACTTCCTTCTTTTCAACATCTCTGAATTCGACTTTCAAACCACTACAAAGGGGGAGATATTCCATTCTGAAAGTATCAAAACTCATTCTTCTTAGGATTGTTGTTGTGTCATTATAATAATGCCAGCTTCTGAGGGTTTCAACAATGTATGTTGTGAAAAACACTCTGTCCACCAACTTCCAGTCGGTTGCTAATTGGACAAACAGGAGATTATCAGTGCACCAAGCATCCCACGTATCTTGCTATTGAGCATCCACGAACAAATTCCAACTCTTTTCCTTCTTGTTTTCGTGAACCTCCACAGACCACGACTCCTGAAGCTTCTTCACAATCTCCCACTTGATAATGTCTGGAAACTTCTCAATGAATACCAAATCTTCCATGGATGGTCATTCTCTCTGTTTCTGCTCTTCAGTTTGTTCCCAAATAGTTTGCCACTAAGATGCAAGTTTCTGATGCTTCAACAGGAAGAGGAAACAGTCCACCACATAGAGCATGCATCATGATGGTGATATATTTCCGCTATTGTGGGATGAACTTCTTGTGGAAAGTGGCTTTGATGATAAGAATCTCCAACTCTTCAGTGGAAGAAGGAACTTTGCAAACTTCCATTGAATTCTCCTCTTCTTGCAATGCCATTTCCTTCATTTTCAGCCTCTTTTGATGCTTGTTGATGGCAAGTTTCCCCGGCTGCACACCAAAAACATGGAGCCCCAAGAGGAACACCAAGTAAAAGGGAATTCTCTTGCAAGAAAATCTACCTTGTAATACCAACAAGCTTTTATTTCATTCTTTTGATGACCAAAGCAAAGAAAACAACAATTCTTCACGTAGCATCATAGTAGATTTCTCCCACGGATTTGATAGAATCAACCATAATCTTCAACATCTTCATAGAATCCATCAATAGAACAAAGAACACAAAGGAATACACCATATTTGAATGGAAACAAATCACATAATATTCATCTTCAATGTCTTCATAGTTCTCTCTTTCAATCTCTCATATACAGTTACATTGTTTTGATAGAATTGGCCATCTCTGGCTCTCTCTCTCTATATATATATCAATAGTACATCATCTCCTCACTACAATAATCTCATAATAAATCTAAATAATCCTTCTTAGGTTGTGGATGGACCTCCCAAGAGGTATGTCTAATATGAAGAGTTACCAGAGCCACTACAGTGTCTTTTCACAGCTCACTACTATCATTGTCACTTAGTCTTCTCTTCAGTCTTCAGCAGCTGCTTCTTCCACTTGTTTTAGCTATTTTGAACTTAGATTCATCATTTTCAAAAGTTAGAAAACTTTCCCAAAGTCACACATACATTCTACATAACACTTACAGAAGATTTACAAAACAGTACAGTACAGTACCAGAGTAGCTACAGTACTGTTACAGTACAGAGACAGAGCAGAGACAGAGGCTCTATAGAAGGTCTATAGAGGGTTACAAAAGGTCATCAGAACCTCATAACTCATACTCAAACCATTCCATACTATCAAAAAATATTCAATAAACTTCCAAAAGATATCAATCTTCATCAATCATCAATCCATGCTTCATATAGAAGAAAATCATAACAAAACAGAAGCTATACAGAAGGTATACAGAACCAATTAGAACCTCAACAGAACATCATAGAGCTTCATATCTCCACTGAGAATCATCACGAACTTCCAAAAAATAATCAATATCATCCAAAAAACTCTTAAATACTTCCATTAACAATCATACATCACTCTAAATCCATCAAAAATCAATCATTCAGTTCTCAAAAACAACAAAAATCAGTCAAAAATTCAGTCTTTTTCCACTCTCAACATCCTACCCCTAGGATGCTATGATTGCATTCAAGGAATGGATTGGATCAAGAAGAATAAAGCCTAGATTCTATGTGTTGAAGAGGAAATAATCTTTCAAGACTTGGAAGGAGAAATCGTAAAGGCATATGGGAAAGCTAGAAGAAGTAGATTCCAACTAGCCAAGGCAAGACGACTCAAGAAATGATTGAAGAAAAGTCAACCAATCTACATGATCCGATCGAATAATGTCAAAAAGACTAATGAAGGCACTCTAACTTCATGGATCAATGACTTCTAGGATGTCTTCCCAAAAGAACTGACTCAACTACCTCCAAATTGTGAGGTTGATCATGAAATAGAATTGGTTCCTGGAGCCGAACCAATATCAAAAATGACCATACAAAATGTCTATTCTTGAAGTTATTGAGCTTAAGGAGAAATTGAGGGGACTGATAGAGCAAGGATTTATCCACCCAAGTAATTCACATTATTGGGGAGCTCATGTCCTCTTCCAAAAAAATGAAGATGGAACACTTAGACTCAGCATTGACTTCAGAGGACTAAACTAGGTTACGGTCAAAAACAAGTACCCCATATCCGGATAGATGAACTTTTAGATCGCCTACACGGAGTCAAGTTCTTTTCCAAGATTGATCTAAGGTCCAAATACTATCAAATCCAAATCAAGGAACAAGATATCCCAAAGACTGCCTTCAGCACTAGGTATGGTCATTATGAATTTTTGGTCATGCCATTCAGATTGACTAATACCCTAGCCACATTCAACCGTCTAATGCAAGACATCTTTTGACCATATCTAGATGATTTTGTGCTAGTATTCTTTGACAATATACTAGTGTATTTCAAATCAATAGAGAAACATGAAGGTCACTTAAAGATCGCCCTAGTAACACTATGTGAAAATCAGCTCTATGCCAAGTCTATTAAGATGAGTAAATGCATATTTTTCACTGATAGGATTGAATATCTTGGACACATTGTTTCTGCTAATGGAATCTCACTAGACCCTACTATTGAGGTAGTTGTAATGGATCTTTTATGTAGAGATGCAGGTTGAGAGAGAGAAGAGACAGAGACACACGATTTGTGGTACTGAAGAGTATATCTCAATAATGATTTTAGATAGGTGTATATACTATGTACAACCTAGCCCTTACAAGTAGACACGGACATTACCCTTTATCCCAACAACCTCCCCCCTAAAGGCAATGTGCCCAAAGGTAGAGGAAAAGAATCAGCTAAGTCTAAGTATGTATAAAGCTGAAGAGACTATACCTATCCAATACCCATCATCTACCGGCAATGGGCAAACCATTCTGCTGGAAGACCTTTCGTGGAGAAGGTCTCCAGGGTTATCATCAGTGTGTACCTTGACCAGCTCAATGCTCTTTTTGTCAAGTATCTCTCTGATGAAATGATACTTCACTTGTACGTGTTTTGTCTTTGCATGAAAGATAGGATTATGTGCTAATATGATAGCACTCTGACTATCACAGTGGAGGACAAGAACCTCAGTAATCCCAAGCTCAGCAAAACCAAACGTGATAGCCATAAGGCCTCTTTTCATGCCTCAATGGCAACCACATACTCTGCCTCCATAATAGACAGTGCAACACACGTCTGCAACAGCCTTGATATCCAAGATATAGATCTCCTTGTGAAGTTAAACACATACCTTGTAGTGGTCTTCTTGCAGTCCGCATGTCCAGCATAGTCTACATTCATAAAGCCAACAATAAATGTCTTCTTCTTACCAAAGTAGATGCACAAATCCTTTGTGCCCTTGAGGTATCTCATAATACCTTTCAGTACTTCCCAATGCTTCTTGCCAAGGTTTTCCATGTACCTACTAACCACTCCCACTACAAAGGCAATGTTAGGATTTGTAGCAACCATAGCATACATCAAATTGCCAACGACTGAAGCATACAGAATCTTGGCCATTTCAGCCTTCTCATCATCAGATGTAGGGCTGTCCTCTAAACCGAGTTTCACATATAGAGGAAACATAACTCTGATTGCTTTCCCCCCTCCATATTGAAACGTTGCAAAATCTTAGATACATGCTGCTGCTAAGGTAGAGTAACCCCTTCGATCTATCTCTGAGTATTTGCATCCCAAGAATGTGATTGGCATCACCAAGATTCTTCATGTCAAAGCTTCCATGAAGGCTTTGCTTCGATGAATCCAAGGCATGAGTATCCATGCCACTAGCAATCAGCATGTCATCAACATACAAAACCAAGATAATCAGGCTGCCATCTATTGCCCTCTTGGTGTACAAGCACTGATCAACTTGACTTCTTTGAAAGCCCTGAGACTATACGAAAGCATCAAACTTATGATACCATTCCCTTGGTGCTTGTTTCAGCCCATACAAACTTCATTTGAGCTTATAGGCCATCTTCTCTTTTCCCTTAGCAACAAAACCCTCAGGGTCTACATATATATGTCCTCATGCAGATCACCATCTAAGAATGCAGTCTTTACATCCATCCGTATGAGCTCCAAATCCTTAGCTACAACCAAGCCCAATATGGTTCTCAGGGTGGTCATCTTGACTATAAGAGGAGAGAAGATCTCATCAAAGTCAATTCCATGTTCCTGCTTATACCCCTTGGCAACCAACCTTGCTTTGTACTTTGGTGAGGAACCAGAAGTGACCTTCATCTTGTAAACCCACTTGCATGGAAGGGTTTTCTACCCTTTAGGAAACTGTACCGTCCCAAGTAGCATTATTTTCAAGAGATTCCATATCTGACAGCATGGCCTTGAACCACTTCTTGTTTTCTGGTCTAGTCATTGCTTCCTTGAAGCTTGACGGTTCACCACAATATGTCAACATGACATAATCTGCAGCATACTGCACACAAGGAATAAACCTATTTGGTTGCCTTGAAGGTTAGGTTGACCTATGCAACAAAGGTTCTGCATTTGCTGGCTGCTGGACCTGCAAATTTGCATTTACATGTTGTTATCCTAAAATACAAGCCTATAATTCTACATGTAAAGGTTGCTATCCTGAAATATGGTGGGGAGTATGTGTCCTTGCTACTCGAAAGATTGCTATCCTTGCTATTACGAATAGGGTAAACCCATAGCTTTCGAGTAGCATCATTGACAAATGTGACAAAGTATTTCTTTCCTCCTAGAGATAACACTGGCATCTGACATACATCAGAATGTACTAACTCTAGAGGCAAAGATTTCAGCAAAACAGACTTTTTATGAGATGTTTGTGCATGCTTACCATAAACACAATGATGACAGTGCTCAAAATCAGCACAACAAAGACAAGGCAAGTAACCCAAATGAGAAAGTACTTTCATTCATGTTTGACTCATGTTTCCCAATCGGCCATGCCACAAGGAAACACTTGGCTACTCAATCACGGCAACAACATGGTCACACACACTAGATACATGGAGAGGATACAAAGTATCACTTTTTGAGCCTGTGGTAATAACCCTAGATCCTCTACAGACCTTCCATTTCCCATCACACCACCAAAGGTGGTATGAAAACCATTATCGTCTAGCTGACCAGTACTAATCAAGCTCTTCTTAAGCTATGGTATATGCCTTACATTCTAAAGAGCGAAGATATGTTGGAACTGCAGTTGCACACTACCAATGCATTCAATGTCACATGCATAATTTTCCCCAAGATGGACAACACCATGTTGACCTCCTATATAGTCTGTAAACCACTCACATCAAGGGGTGACATGAAAAGAGGCACCTGAATCCAAAATCCGAGTGTGCATGTCATCATCCGTATCGGCTATCAAAGCATGTGCACTGAAACATGAAGAGACAGAGTATATCATTCCCACTGTTTCTCTCATGGCTAACTACATTCACCTCTTCGATGTTTACACTACTCTTCTTAGCAGACTGACTCTCTTTCTTCTCTTTCTTATTGTCATCCATCTTCTTGTTAGATATGATCAATGCCCTACCCTCATTAGGTGCTACCAATGATCCATGGTGCCCAAAGTTGTAAGGCCCCCATTATGAGGAGAAGCCAAATGTGAGCCCGGACATTGGTTGAGTCCTGACTTGTATATCAGATGAGATCTATGTGATCGGATGGCAAAAAGGTGACCGTTGTGGGTCTAATCTTTGGGTTAGACGGAGTGATTAAGCTGGTAGCAACTCGAGGTGCATTGCATCGAGTTGTGGGGTAAGGGAGTTAAAAGAGGCCCCTATTGTGGGGTCCGGGGGCTGGCGGAAGCGGCCCTTGGCTGGATGGTAAAGGGAATATTCCCTGGAATATTCCCTGGCCGACTAGTGCAGGCTCATATGGTAGGTCGGTCAGCAGGCCGCGGTTAGCAGGACGACCTAACGACCTTCGCGGGCTATAAAAGCTAAACCCCTTCGCAGCCATCTCTCACTCATCTTTCACCCAGTGAGAGTTGTTGTTCCAGCTAGCCTTAAGCTCTTCACCTATCTTCTGTCTAGATCGCCATCTAAGCTTCACACAGTGGAAGCGCACGGGTGGACAGAGCCATCTTTGTATCAGTTGTTTGGAGTTAAAGAATTTACTTATTCTCCTCTTATCTGTTGTGTACTCTCTATCTCTTTCTCAGATTATGTTCGCTGCGCCGTGTAATATTTTACACTTCTTACCCTTCCCTTTCTCTTTTTTCCATTTATAGTAGTCACATTTGAAGTGACCATTCTTGCCACAATGATGGCATTCAACATCCTTATTATGTGATTTACTGCGTCCCTTGCTATCAGATTTTCCTTTCTGTTGTGATCTACCTCTAGTATGCAAAGCACTGGAAGCATTGTTCTACCGATTCATTTCTTCCATGAGTGGAGCACTCTCTACATCAGCATACAAAAGCATACCATTAGAATTGCTCATAGCAATCCTGAAGGTATCCCAGCTCTCTCGCAAAGTACAAAGCAAGAACGTTGCTTTGAACTCATCATCAATATTGAACTTCAAAGCAGCAAGCTGGCTAAAAATGGAGTTAAAATCACTAAGGTGAGTAGACATTGCAACACCCTCTTTCATATGCAAATCCATGAGTTTGTTCAGCCAATAAACTTTGCTTGCAACACTCTTTTGGGCATACAATTCTTCTAGTCGCTTCCAATGTCATAAGAAAAATCCAACCCTCCAATGTTAAACAGCAAGGCATCAAAAATTGATAGCTCAATGGTCAAGCGTGCAAGCTCATTCAGCTCATCCCAGTCGTCCTGCTCCACATCAGCTAGTTTTGTTCCCTTTACTTTAATTGGCTTTGCTTGCTTCTTCTGCAACAAGATATTATAGCACTACTTTTGCCAAATTGCAAAGTTGTGTGCTCCTTCAAGCTTCTTGATATGCATAAGATGATTGTCACTGCAACTAGCCATGATTCATAGCCAAATAATTGTATGACAGTAAAAGTGATAGCTAATGCCAAACAATTGAAGCTCCAAGATCCACTCAATAGTATGTTGGGAATATCCCCAAGTATGTAGCAGCAAGAGCATATATCAGTTCATTGCCCAAAATGCCTCAAAAGCATTCAATGACAATAAACATACCAATTTTCTAACAAAAACAGGCTGCAGTCTTGAAATTCCTGACAATACATGTGGTTGCCCTGAATTCAGGAGTGCAATCCTAAAATTCCCAACAATATAGGTGGATGTCCTACAATTCAAGAGTGCAATCCTGACATTTAGGAAAAATCTATCCTAAAAATTTAGAACTGAAATAACCTCTCATACTGACTGAGATTGAGCTTCAAAGATCATGCAAAGCTGCTTAAAACATCACCATAATGTTCTTGCATAGAAACATGTCAAATTTCCTGATAGTGAGGTATGTTGTCCTAAATATACATGAAACTGTCTTGAATGTACAGCAATAGACCTATAGGTAAAGTTGATCTTATAATGAGCTTTAATCAGTGCTCAAATGCATTCTGAAATCAAATCTAAGCATGTAACCAACCATAAGCATGAATACATGGTATAGAATGCCCGAGACCAAGTCTAGAATCAAGACATAATGCATACACAGTCAAAATGTCATTCAGCCCTGTTATTCTAGCAACCGAATATGTCTGCAAAATGAGCCAAATCCTTGCCAAGATTAGCTCAAAATGGCCTCAATTCAATGACAAATGGTTCCCAAAGCATCTAGCATCAAGATACATCAAAATAACTATCATATGAGCATCACTATCAAGAGAGCAAGTGCTTCCCTATTTATTATAGATATGAATACTGTGTATTTTAGACCTGAAGTTGAATGTATATCAACCCCAAGTTTAATAATACACTTCAATGCTCAATGCTAAGCATTAGATGCAAAGTCTGGAGCACAACCATGATGCCAAATGAAGAGGAGCAGCTGTGATATTGGTCCTAAGCATGCTGAAAACTAGATCTACATATTCATGCTAATGGCGCCTTCAATCCTAAAGAGATTGGAATGCTGATCCAAGTGTTGGAGATGATGGGGAGGGTCCCCAAGTGGCCAATGATGTTGAGATATCGAGCTCCACTCGTGATATGCCAGGGTGACCATTGTGCATTTATGTCACCGACTTGTTAGTTGCAGATGCGGTTGGTACACTGCCCATGAATAATAGCTAGATGACAGCTATCCTTATCTACTCTAGTTCGTGGCTCAGTTAGTATGCCACCTTAGTTAGTTGAGTTTGGTTTGAGATCCATATATAGGGTTCTTTTATTTCTATGTACTAGAGTTCTTTTGGCTTACACAACTAAGAAGAGGAAAACTGTTTTCAGCCTCCACCTTTGTGTGTATTCCCCAATTGTGCAAGCAAGAAAGCTACAAGTGAGACTCCTTCCTTCTCTCCCACAATCTTGACATGGTATTAGAGCCTTGTTCGTGGTAAGGAGCTCAAGAAAGCAAGCCAAGCTTGCGGTGTTTTGGTAAGAAGACTAGTGTTGCTTTTATTTTTCTGGTGTGGGAGCAAGTCTCTGCAGGTAGCGCAGCCAAAAAGTGCAGGAGTGCATTGTCTCAGGTTGAGACGCCCTTCGCGGTGAAGCAAGAGGGCAGTATATGTTGCGGGATAAGGGCTTTAGCCCTTGGTGACCCTGTTTTTTTGATTTGAGGCCATTTCGGGGCCTGTTTTGGAGGCGGAAGTTTTCTGCACGCACTTAGGAAAAGACCCTATTTTATGCTGTGCAACCACTATTCTATAGGTCGGTGAAAAGTTACTGTAGAGATTGCATCGTATGCTTGTGCGCAGAGACATTGGGAGTTACAAAATCATCCTTGTTGCCTGTTGATGCAAAATCGTCACTTGGAAGTGACTGTGTGGTCAAATACCACTTTCGTCAGTTTTGTAGATTTGCCCTTATGATGCTGAAGTTGTGTTCTTTGCAGTGACATAATTTTTTGCAGTGTTCTGTAATGGCATCTGATTCTCTTTCACAGATTGTCACTGAAAAGCTTGACAAGAACAACTTCCAAGCATGGAAGTTTAGAATGACGAATTTCCTTATGGAAAAAGGATATTGGGAATTTGTTGCAGGAAATGAAGAAGAACCAGTTCTTCCTGATGTTCGCAATCAACAGCAAATGCAGGCATTTAAAGCATGGCATGAGAGAGCCAGGAAAGTTATGTACTGGTTTTCTATCAATATTTCAGACTCTATGATTGTGCATATTCAGGATGCAAGTATGCCAAAGGAGGCATGGGATACTTTGTCAAAAATGTATAGCACAAATACGCAAGCCAGGAAAATGCAGCTCAAGCAAGAGTTGCATAATGTGCAAAGAGAAAGTATGAGCATCAATGACTACCACATGAAGGTGAAGAAGATTGCAGATGCACTTGCTTCCATTGGGTCGCCAGTGGAAGATGATGATTTAGTTTCTGTGACCTTGAATGGTCTAGGAAAGGATTATGCACAGTTTCGGACATCCATTTCAGTTCGTGAAAGATTTCCTGATTTTAATGAGTTGATTGCTCTTCTAATTTCTGAGGAGCAAAGAAATGGTGGTGCATCTTCTTCAGGAGGAACTTCAAAAGAAACTGTCTTCTACTCAAATGCTGGAAGAGGTAGAGGCAGAGGTAGAGGAGGCCGATTTGGAGGCCGTGGTAGAAATCAGAATATGCAGCAGACTCAAGAAAACCAGTCCTATGGAGGAGGACGTGGTAACTCTAGAGGTAGGGGGAGCCAAAGAGGTCGTGGTGGATGGCAAAGAGGCCAAAATGCAAACAGCAATGTTAAATGCTACTACTGTGGTAAAATGGGTCATATGGCTAAAGACTGCTATAAAAAGCAGAATGACATCATGAATGGGAAATTGCAACAAGGAAATTATGCATCTTCTAGTAGACAGGGTGATGACAGAAATGAGCATTTATTTATGGTACAGCACATGAACAATTCGGTGACAAGTGCAGAAGAAAGCAACGAAGTGTGGTATGTTGACTCAGGTGCATCAAACCACATGACAGGTCATGCAGAATGGATGCAAGATGCAAGAAAAATGAAAAAACCAGGATTTGTGGAGACTGGTGATGATACTGCACATCCTATTGTGCAGATCGGAAAAATTCCTTGTCTATGCAGGATGGGAAAAAGAAATACCTGTCAGATGTATTTCATGTCCCGAATATCACCAAGAATCTAGTTTCTGTTGGTCAAATGGTTGAGCAGGGCTTGCAGGTCAGATTTAATCCTCATGGATGCTTTGTTGAGGATATGAAAAATAAAGGTCGCTTGATAGCAAAAGGAAAGAAGAAGGGCAGAATGTTTACATTGGATGCAGACATGCCTGAATTGAGTGCAGCAATGTTTGCACATAGGACCGGTGTAGTTGCAGATATTGATATCTGGCATAAACGCATTGGTCATGTTAATGTACATCGACTTAAATCAATGCAGGCCCAAAATATTGTTGCAGGATTGCCTAAATTCAATGTTGCAGAAATGAATAAGGTATGTGAAGCATGTCAGTTTGGAAAACAGGCAAGGAAACCATTTCCTAGACATGTTCAAGAGAGTAAGAAGCCATTGGAATTAATCCACTCTGATGTGTGGACTACTAAAGCTGCATCTCTTGGAGGCTGTCATTATTTTGTTACTTTTATTGATGACTATAGCAGAAAAGTTTAGGTGTATTTTATGAAAAGGAAAGTGAATTTTTGGGCATTTCAAAACTCTTAAAGCTATGGTTGAAAAAGAAACAGGCTTGCAAATAAAATGCCTAAGGTCAGATGGAGGGGGAGAGTACCTCTCAAATGAGTTTGCAAGGTTCCTGCAGGAGTATGGCATAAAGCAGCAATATTCATGCAGTCATACCCCACAACAAAATGGAATTGCAGAAAGGAAAAACAAACATATTGGAGAGGTATCTCATGCCATGCTCAATGAAAAAGACCTGCCGGATTTTTATTGGGTTGAGACAATTGCTACAGCAGTCTACATAATGAACATAACTCCTACTACAGCAATACATGGGATGACTCCAGAGGAGAGGTATACTGGTAGGAAACCAGTTATTTCTCATTTGAAAATTTTTTGTTCCATTGTCTATGTTCATGTGCCAGATGAGTTGAGATCCAAGTTGGATCCAAAAGCTGAGAAGTGCATCTTTATTGGTTACTCTTTGCAGCAGAAAGGGTATAGATGCTATAACCCTTCTACTCATAAGTTTACAATGAGCAGAGATGTTGTTTTTGATGAGATGAGTAGCTGGTATAAACCAGTAAATGTGATTGATAATGTAGATGCACAAAATGGTAATGCTGCACAGAATTCACAGCTGTAGTCACAAGATATTAGTGGACCTGGAGCGTCCTCTAGCAGTGGTTCACATTCTTCGCCATGGACAGGCAGATTGAGATCAGGAGAATCTTCTCAAAGCAATGCAAATAGTGGTATGCAGGTATCACGAAAAGGAAAAGAGAAGGTAGATCAGCCCATGTTTGATGTGAATGCAGGTCACTCTTATGTGGATGGTGAATCCAATGGCTCAGAACAGAGCATTAATTATGAGTTGGGTATCCCCTCTATTGTTACACATGGAGTAAGGAAGACCAGGGATGTTTTGAGAGCACCTGGAAGTGAGCCTACTTTGCGTAGGTCTACCAGAGCTAGGTATCCTGTGGATACGCTGAAATATGATGGATTTACAGCCATCCACTATGCATATATGGTCAAAGTGATACAGGAACCAGAACCCACTTCTTTTGAGCAAGCCATGGGAAAAGAAAAATGGGAGAAAGCCATGGATGAAGAAATGGATGCCTTGGAAGCAAATGCTATATGGGAGTTGGTACCTTTGCCTAAAGGTAAGAATGCAATTGGCTATAAGTGGGTTTATAAGGTGAAGCACAATGCAGATGGTTCTGTGAACAGATACAAGGCAAGATTAGTAGTCAAGGGGTATGCACAAACATATGGCATTGATTATGAAGAAACATTCAGTCTGGTTGCAAGGATGGCAACCGTAAGAGCAGTCATTGCTATGGCTGCATCAAAGGAATGGTCTTTACATCAGATGGATGTAAAGAATGCCTTCTTGCATGGTGATTTGCAAGAAGAGGTCTATATGGAGCAGCCACCAGGTTATGTGCATGTTGTTCATCCTGAGTTTGTTTGCAGGTTGAAGAAAGCCTTGTATGGCTTGAAGCAAGCACCTAGAGCATGGTTTGACAAGATAGGATAGTATCTTGTCACTATTGGCTTTCAGATTTCCAAGGCAGATTTTTCACTTTATGTGAGAAAAACAGAGAAAGGTATTATGCTACTTGTCATTTATGTTGATGATTTGATTATGACAGGTGACAGTGATGAAGATATCCTTCATGTGAAAATGCTATTGAAGCAGAAGTTTGAGATGAAGGATTTAGGAGAGCTGCGTTATTTCTTGGGCATTGAGGTGATTAGATCACCAAGTGGGATACAGGTCTTGCAGAGGCAGTATGGATTGGACATGCTGTCCAAATATGGGATGACAGGCTGTAAGCCTATTTCAGTTCCTTTGGAGCAGAATGTGAAGCTGAGCACAGATGCAGGTGAGCTTCTGGAAGACCCTATTATGTATAGACGCATAGTAGGAAGCTTGATTTATATGACTATTACCAGGCTAGATTTGAGCTATGCTGTTGGATTGGTAAGTCAGTTTATGCAGGCTCCAAGGAAACTGCATTTGGATGCGGCTAGACGCATACTCAGATATGTGAAGTCCACATTGCAGTATGGACTATTTTATGAGACTGGGGTTCAGATACATTTGCATGGATACACTGATGCTGATTGGGCTGGTAGTATTTCTGATAGACGATCTACCAGTGGATATGTGTTCTCTTTTGGAAGTGCTGCAGTCACTTGGAGCAGCAAGAAACAGCCTACAGTTTCCTTGTCGAGCACAGAGGCTGAGTACAGGGGTGCAGCAATGGCTGCATGTGAGGTAGCTTGGTTGCATAAGCTACTTTATGATATGCATCAGCCTACAGATGGGCCAGTTGTCATTTATTGTGACAACATGAGTAGTATACACTTGGCAAATAACCCAGTCTATCATGCTAGAACAAAGCACATTGAGGTGCATTATCACTATGTGCGGGAGAGGGTTTTACTAGGTCTTATTGATCTAGTTTATGTCAGCACAGAGGATCAGGTAGCTGATATATTTACGAAGGCATTGGGCGCAGAGAAGCTGCGCAAGTTTAGAGACCTTCTTGGTGTGCAGGAATTGGGATTGAGCTCGAGGGGGAGTGTTGAGATATCGAGCTCCACTCGTGATATGCCAGGGTGACCGTTGTGCATTTATGTCACCGACTTGTCAGTTGCAGATGCGGTTGGTACACCGCCCATGAATAATAGCTAGATGACAGCTATCCTTATCTACTCTAGTTCGTGGCTCAGTTAGTATGCCACCTTAGTTAGTTGAGTTTGGTTTGAGACCCATATATAGGGTTCTTCTATTTCTATGTACTAGAGTTCTTTTGGCTTACACAACTAAGAAGAGGAAAACTGTTTTCAGCCTCCACCTTCGCGTGTATTCCCCCATTATGCAAGCAAGAAAGCTACAAGTGAAACTCCTTCCTTCTCTCCCACAATCTTGACAGGCTGCCAACAAGCTCAAATGAATAGGGAAGCTTCAAACTTCAAGAAGAGGCTTCAAACCTTGTTGCCCTGCCAAGAAGACTCTTCATAGTGAACTCTTCTTCAACTTCAAGCTCTTGCACCTGAAGAAATGCCAAGCTCTTGATTTCCTAAACCAAGCTTTGATGCCACTTTGTTGAGCTAGTTGCAATGGAGCTTCTGTGTAGAGATCTAGGTTGAGAGAGAGAAGAGACAAAGACACAAGATTTGTGGTACTGAAGAGTATATCTCAATAATGATTTTAGATAGGTGTATGTACTATGTACAACCTGGCCCTTTACAGGGGTGGATAAACCAAGCTCTTGCACCTGAAGAAATGCCAAGCTCTTGATTTCCTAAACCAAGCTTTGATACCACTTTGTTGAGCTAGTTGCAATGAAGCTTCTGTGTAGAGATCTAGGTTGAGAGAGAGAAGAGACAAAGACACAAGATTTGTGGTACTGAAGAGTATATCTCAATAATGATTTTAGATAGGTGTATGTACTATCTACAACCTGGCCCTTACGAGGGTGGATAAACCAAGCTCTTGCACCTGGCTCTTACACCTGAAAAAATGCCAAGCTCTTGATTTCCTAAACCAAGCTTTGATACCACTTTGTTGAGCTAGTTGCAATGGAGCTTCTGTGTAGAGATCTAGGTTGAGAGAGAGAAGAGACAAAGACACAAGATTTGTGGTACTGAAAAGTATATCTCAATAATGATTTTAGATAGGTGTATGTACTATCTACAACCTGGCCCTTACGAGGGTGGATAAACCAAGCTCTTGCACCTGGCTCTTGCACCTGAAGAAATGCCAAGCTCTTGATTTCCTAAACCAAGCTTTGATACCACTTTGTTGAGCTAGTTGCAATGGAGCTTCTGTGTAGAGATCTAGGTTGAGAGAGAGAAGAGACAAAGACACAAGATTTGTGGTACTGAAGAGTATATCTCAATAATGATTTTAGATAGGTGTATGTACTATCTACAACCTGGCCCTTACGAGGGTGGATAAGGGCATTACCCTCACTACCCTTTATCCCAACACCTACCAAAGTAAAATATACCCTAGAATGGCCAATACCTAAGACAATAAAAGAAATCTGAGGATTTTTGGGACTGACTGGATGGTACCGAATCTTCATCAAAGATTATTCCCTTGCTACTGCACCCTTGACAAATATTTTGAACAAAAACATAGTAATCATTTGGATCATTGAGCATTAAGAAATCTTTGATAAGCTTAAAGAATCTATAACCATTGCACCTATACTAAAACTCCCTGATTTCAATCAACCATTTGAGGTGATCACTGATGCAAGTGGACTTGCAATCGATGAGGTGCTAGTACAAGAAGGAAGACCAGCGGCCTATACTTCCAAAAAATTGAAGCCCTATGAGTCCAACTATGCCACTCATGACCTTGAGTTACTCATAGTAATCCATGCCTTGAAACTATGGAGACACTATCTATTGGGAAGGAAATTCACTTTAGTGATAGATCGTAAAAGTCTTAAGTGAATCTTCACCCAAGATGACCTAAACATGAGGCAAAGAAGATGGATAGAGATACTGCAAGAGTTTGATTTTGAAATCAAATATCGTCCAAGGAAGGACAATGCTATCACAGATGTCTTAAGCCAAAAAGCCTATCTTAACAGCATTGTCAAAGTTCAAAGCTTAAGAACCATATCCATACCTGATAACCTTGTACTTGAGCTTATACACCAAGCTATTTCTCAGGGTAAGGAATATGAATGACTCATGGCTAAGGTACTTCAAGGAGGAAGCTTTGACAAAGAAAGGTCTAAGATTAAGGATTATCATGCTAGCAATGGTTGTCTTTATTACCATGATCACCTTTGTGTTCCAAAAGGACCAAAAGTGAAGGCCAAGATCTTATGGGATGCACATTACAGCCCCATTGCATCCCCATGATCACCTTTGTGTTCCAAAAGGACTAGAAGTGAAGGCCAAGATCTTATGGGATGCACATGACAGCCCCATTGTAGGACATCCGAGGTATGCCAATACACTCAACGTAGTTTGTAAGAGCTATCACTAGCCAAGGTTGAAAAGAGATGTATTAAAGTATATAAATCAGTGCTTGACTTGTCAAAGAGTCAAGACAGAAAGGACCAAGATGCCTAGAAAGTTACAACCCTTGGACATTCCACAAATGAAATGGGAGTCAATAACTATGGACTTTGTTGTTGGATTATCTACTGATGTTGGTGGATATGATTCCATCATGGTAGTGGTTGATAGATTGACAAATTTTGCATACTTGATCCCAGTCAAAACAACCTATAAGTCATCTGACATTGCTCGAGTCTTTATCAAAGAAGTACTTAGGTTACATGGATTGCCAAATAGCATAATCAGTGATGACCGAGACTCCAGGTTCACCTCTAAGTTTTGGAATTGCTTATTTTAAGTAATTGGAATGCATCTATACTTCAACTTTGCTTATCATCCTCAAACTGATAACCAAGCTGAGAGGGTGAACCAAACCATTGAAGATATTCTAAGTTCTATTGTGGCAAAGAACCGAGATAATGGATTGAACATGTACCTTTGGTGGAGTTTTCTTATAACACTGCCTTTCAACAAACAATCAAGATGTTTCCATTTCAAGCCTTGCATGGGCAAAAATGTCATACACCTCTAAACTTCTCAGATCCCACTCTCAAGACAGAGGCTTCTAAGGCTATGCTTGAAGAGATGGACCAACAAATCCAATTGATCCGACATGACATTTACACTTGGGTGACGACACTGCTGGGATAGGTGACCTCTTGAGAAGCTTTTCCTACAAGCTAGTGGGAGCTTCTTGCACACAACCAATGGTACCAAATGAAGCCTTCATAGCCCATTGCCAAGTATGCCAAGGCCAAGATGCCAAGTTCTATGCCTTGGTCGCCGCCTTGGTCATAAGCCTTGGAGTGATGCCTGCGCCCGACGATGCAATGTGTGGTGATCACTGTATATTCATAAATCTATCTCCACACTACAAAAATGGAGCCTCCTTTCTGACATCATCGATGATGTCATTGAAAATTTTAAAAGAAAGTGTTCTCTCTTTAACTCCCCCCCTCAATTACTATATAAACAGGGATAGAGTATCACGTCAGAACAACAACCCATGCAGAAGTCTCTCTGCTATTGACGCAACGAAGCTCTCTTGCAATCAATCGAGCCTCTCTCTCTCTCCACATCTATGCGGAAGTGCTACTCAAATACATCAAGCTTCTTCCATGTCTCCCAAGAGACGTCGAGATGCTAAGGGAGGTCATGCTCAAAGAGCTCCCCAATGCAAAGAAGTAGTCACTACTGCTGAAGCGCAAGCAGAAGTTACCCCCGAATCCATTCAACCCCAAGGACCGATTATTCCACAACAAACCGAGGTTGCGATCATAACTCATAATCACAACGGATAGTCGAATGAAGATAATCAGGTTTAGTACATAAGCAAAGGATTACTTTAAAGCTATTAACTCTACAACTTCCTAATTTTACTATTTTATGTTATTGCTTTTTTTGCATCTTACGATAAAATGAGGGATAAATTAGTAATGTTAGAAAATCCCATAGGATAAGTCTGTTACATTGATTACAATTAATTAGAATATACTTAAACTTAAAAAAACATGTTAGTATTATCAATTTATTTTTAGGAAAGAATAGGGGAATTGATGAGGGGGATAGATTCTATGCATCACATACACATTGACGTGTGTTAAAAATGTTTTATGGTTATGTCTGCTTTTGGATTTGTGAATGATGAACTATGTCTCTTATGATTTCGTGCTTGTAACAGCCAGACAATTCATGGATTGTGGTGGTTTGGGATGTTGGGGTCCCCCACCCAATGCTCCCTAACACTCTGTAGAGTGTGGAAAAAATCACCTACGGGTGGGGATCCTATGCTCTCAAGGGAGGTAGATGTTTTTGGTTTTTGATCACTCGAGCACCTGAGAGGGCAAAGGGCCGAGTGATAAGTGCCCTCTGCTATGTAGGATGGCTACTGAGGCTCAAGGAAGCTTAGAGGGGCTTTGAGCCAGTAAATTTCCTATTGACTGTAGACGATGTGTGATCACATGCATCCCAATCCTAGGAGATTGGAAGGTCCTATCTTAGGCTAGGCAATGTCTTTTTGCGGAAAGAATGTTTTGTACCACTCTGCGCGGAGTGATGATTCTACTTCTTATTATGAAATAAAGTATTTGATTTCTAATTTGTTTGTTATGTGCTAAAGATTGAGTTTAACAAATCCAATTTAAGTGAGTAATAAAAGGAAGTTGTTTTCTATATGTCCAAACAGTGTAGTAGTATGCTTTGCTAATTAGAAAACTAAAGCAAACCCAATCGAGGAAAGTGGGAGGCTTTGATCCTGACGATCAAACGCCTATGGCTGGGTGGACCCAATAAGTTTCCAATACTAGATAGAGCTAATTAAATCGTGACCCTCCCAATATCGGTACTATTAGTTACCACATTTAACATCGTTTTAGGGGGCCGAAGCTGAGATTTTACCTTATGGATAGGGAGATCGAGTTACACTCTCCCCCATCTCTCACTCTCTTTGAACCAAGTGCAGTGTTAACCTTACTCCTGCCTTTGATTGATTACAAAGTGGTCTTTCTTAGGTGGGCATTAGATTGTTATTAGGGGTGACTTGTCTAGGCTTCCCCTGTGATGTAGAACTGAGATTCCCATGTTCAACAAAGTCCTAGGTTTCCCATGGGGAGACTGGATGGTGATGTGCATGGATATGAATTTCGATTGACTACTAAGAGGACTCCTCCAAGTCTGTTGGAGGAGGAACCTCACAATTTTGTAAAGTAGTATGAGTAGGTCTATGGGGGTAATGGCCTTAGAGATCTCACTTAGTGCTCACAAGCCTTCGGCCTATGCTTAGATGATAAGGGTATGGCATGGTATACAAGCCTATACGCAGAAGAGCTCAACAATTTCAATGACCTCACGAGTCTCTTTATTAAGAGATTCTCAAAGGCTAGGTACTCAAATAATCTAATAGTGCGTCTTATGATTGTCAAGCAAGGGGACAAAGAGGACATCCGAGACTACATTACTCATGTGCGGAGTCTCTATAAGAGAATCTCCACTTAACAAGCAACCCACCAAGATAGCAATGTCCGCAGTGTTCATCAACGGAATATGCAATGAGGAACTCTACAAGGCTTTGGCAAGAAACTAAAGCTTGCAGAGAGATGCACTAGCTAGGGTCTTTGAAGAGGCCATATGAGTGGATGGCCATCTTAAGAAGAGAAGCTCAAGGACCTTGAATGGAGATGAAGCCGACTGTAGAACCCTAGAAAGGGCAATGCCATCCAACGAATGACTTGGCCCAAGCAACCAAGGTAAAGGGAAGGGTGCTAGCTAGCAAAGATGAAAATGGAGCTAACTGGACTACAATAAATGATTAGGAGACCTATGTGGTCACATGTCCAATGCGTGTATTGTGGCGGAAACTACCTTTCATATGAGTGTCAGGACCCTAGATCCTGACCTTACGCCAATTGTGGAAGGTTCGGTCATGATGCCATGCATTGTAGGCTACTGCAGAGTCTCCCATACTCACATCCTTACAACTAGCCTTACCTAGGGAATAGGCCTCCAAATTTCTTTAGGAGAGGAGCCCCATTGCCCCTTACAGTACCTAACAATGCAAAGCCAACCATCCCTAGGTGGAGATCAATCCCACAACATACCTAGGCCGCCTAGACCTTACATAATCCATCTACCGAATTCATCTACTGAGTGACACTCCAGTCCACTACACGAAGAAACCAAATGATGAGGATCCTTATGTGAACCCCTACATCTCATACGATGAAGAGGGAAATCTAGTTCTAATGGACTATCAACTAGTGTTAGTGATGGCATTAGGAAGGGGGAGAGGCAGAGGCTTAGGAGGACACACCCAAGAGCTGATTTCTTGTTGGACTTGTGGTCACCCAAGATACATCTCTTCGCGTTGTCCCGAGAAAGAGCAAGCCAATCGAAAAAAGGTTGATCTTAGATGCGCTGAGCGTGGAATCACCCACATGTTTGCTGATTTCCCTTGGCGAAGACCATCCTCTAGTTTGGCAATGGTACCATTAGTTCCATTGGAGCTGTTTGGCATCAAGACACTCCACAGGGAGGTCAGGTCCCATTGCCAAGGCCTAGTAACCTAGATGCAGCCTCAATACAAAAGAAAATTCATAGGCAAAGAAAGAAAAAAAGTGAAGCAAAGGTCATGTTGAAAATCGAGAGCGCAACGACATTGTCTGTCGAAAAAAAAGTCATGGACGCTAAGGCTGAAACATCCACTCCAAGGACGGCTGAAAAAGGGAGTGCCAAGGAAGGGGAATATCCCAACCGGAAGTGCCAACTCGAGGCCATAGAAAATTTCAAGGAGTGGGTGAGAGAAGTCCATGAACGCTTGAAGGATGTTGAGCCCATTTGGGAGGATAAGATCGATGATCTCTCTAGCATGAGCACACTAGCCTCTCCCACACGACTGAGATGCATCCACACCCTGAACCGTGCTACCTAGATAGAGCTTGAACGCCACGTGCCAACAAACTAGTCAAGGCCATTGACCAAGAAGCACATAATTAGGAGACAAGCATGTATCTAGCAACCTTCTCACAATGCTAGTGACCACCCTTATAACTCTGAGCCTGGGAGACCTGCTTAGGCAGCATTTGTCACTATGGTAGGAGCTAAAGAAATGGGTGGAAGGATCGATGGAACAAGCTATCATCGACTTGCGAGACCACAACGCAGTAATGCAAATACCAAGTCTGACGCTTCACTCAATACCCAAGTCTTTGCATGTTAATGCTTTCTAGGAAGGCACTAAAATTCACACGGCCTTGTCGGTCCTAGCTCTAGGTGATACCACAAGGAAAGGGATTGTAGACATGGGGGTAGGAGTCAGTGTACTTAGCCACATGGTGCTCCAGACTTGGGTTAGCCCACCTATTGAGGATGTTAGGTTCAATGTCACGCTGGCTAATAGAACTAAAGTGAAGCCATCTGGAGTGCTGAGAAATTGGTCATTGAAGATTGAAGGAGTCCAGTTCTCTATAGACTTTATAGTCATGAAAGGAGTGGACTACGATATCCTCTTAGGCCTACCCTGGATGCACAATGCACGAGTCATAGAAGACTAGGGTAATAGTTTAATCTTCCTAAGAAATCAAACAGAAGCAGTAAGAGTGGAGATGGATACTTGGAAGACTACACCAATCAACCTAGACACCATCTCAGATATGCTCAAGGTCAATGCTCAGATTGGGAAATCTTATGGGCCACTGACTAAGTATATCCCTTGCCCTGAGGACGAGCGAGATTGGATGCATGTGCTAGCCACAATTGATCTTCCATTCTTGGATAGCAAGGAATATGAGCAAGCCACTAAGGCAGTCATAGTAAGCCTAGAGACACGCCCTCAATGCCAATCTACATGATGGCTAGGAGCTCCCATGGGTGACCCCCCTCTCTCACATTTCATGTTCTGAACAAGACCTCCACGAGATCTTAGAGCACCTAATGGAAAAATTAGCTAGTAACCCAGCCGCAAATCTTAAACCACTGAAGGATCTCTTAGATGAACCCAAGTGGTGATGGACCAAGGTGCACGATCTAAACTTGATGTACAATTGGGCCTTAGCCACCATTAATAAGGAACCACACTTAAGAGATGACAAGCTATTGGATGAGGATGATTCTAATGATGAGTACAAAGATTGTTGTTCCTCCAATGATGAGAGTGAAGAAGAGATCAACACAATAGAGTACGACACAAAGGGGTATGAGATTGAACAAATAAGGGCAGACTCCAAACCACAGAAAAAGAGCATCTTCAAATCAAGAAAGGAGTCACACAAGTTGGCTACGATTGCACATGGTTGGAGCACATAGGAGCGATAGTCACACCAGTACTCAAAACGGAATCACCATTGGAGCAGGTCTTGCCCAACCAAGTGTCGCACCAATACTCACAATTGCCCATTGAAATAATATTTTAGCTTATCAATCAAAAGCCATTATAATTCATTCAAAAGTCGTCTCATGTAATTAACTAGTTTTGACAGGTTAACACTTGGAAAACTGGAAATTGTGTATAGAACACAAGATCTCCATAAAGCCTCGCAATTACTATTCTGTCTTCAGTTGTAGCAATAACATCTAATGGAGTTAGTGTTATGCTAGACAGTAGAGTGTCAAAGCCAACAAATACTCCGATTGTGATATTGAACTCCATTGTTCCCAATTCTATTGCATATGTTGAAAACCACTATGGATCCAAACCCAAACAGTGTCAAGTTCCAGCAACCTTCTTGCTAAATTGACTTTTTTCAGTCTCAATAAATAGACAATAATCACAATCATGATGCTATGTACGTTCTTCATAAGGAAATTAATCCTTAGGAGGTAGGAGGTAGCATAAGTAGTGAAATCCCTTAAATTAATACTAAGATATCCTATCAACCCATCAAGACCTTGCCAAGTCTAAAATTCCCCCGAAAACTCCTAATTTATAACAAGGTCTTATCTCCTCTAAGTGATAATAATCCCTACAGGAAAAATTTAAACAGTCATAGCTGAGATTCACTAAGTAAACCTATCAGATTTTGTCTAAAACTCCACCTTCCTCTCGTACAAGAACTTCCTTGTACCAACATCTCCTGGCTAGACTGCAAGGATACGGCCTCTAAAGACAGCAACAACGAACACCGCATTTGTAGTAAATTAAGATAAAAAGTTGGTAATAGGGTGTCACTTATATACAAATTTGACAAAAAATTGTTGCAATAGATGGCATGTTTTTAGGTGTTGTCAATGACTTAACCAAGGAAGAGGAGGCAACTCTTGTTGCTCTCTTACAAGAGTACATAGATGTATTCTCTTGGTCCCTTGATGAGATGAAGGGGGTAGATCCGAGTGTAGTGTGACTCATAACATCCTAATGACACCCGACACAACGCTGATCAAGCAACCACCATATCCAATGAATCTTAAACATGCTCACGCTATCAAGGAGGAAATTGATAAGCTACTGAGGGCAGGATTCATTTATAAAATTGAGCACACAAACTAGGTGTCACCCATAGTGATCGTGATGATGAAGAAGAATGGAAAAATCATAGTGTGTGTCAATTACAAGAAAGTCAGCACTGCCACGAAGAGAGACAATTATCCACTTCCATACACTGAGCATATGCTTGAGAGGGTGGCTAGTAAAGAGGCCTATAATTTCTTGGACAGCTTCTTTGGATACAATCAAGTCCAAGTGCATCCGAATGATAGACACATGATCGCTTTCACTACCGAGTGGGGCATATTTGCCTACGTAGTCATGCCCTTCGGGCTGATGAACGTACCAGCCACATTTCAAAGGCTCATGTGTACCATTTTCAAAGACATACTTAAGCGAAAGTTAGAGGTATTTGTTGACAAGCTATGTGTCCACTCTAATTGGAAGGCACACCTAGGCAAGCTCGGAGTAGTCTTTGAAAGATGTAGACTATATTGTGAACCCCTTGAAACGCCAGTTTTGGGTAAAGCATGGTTGCATCCTAGGGCACGCGGTGTAAAAGAACGGCATTTCCACAGACTTCTTGAAAGTTAGGGCTATCGTCGATCTTCCACCACCAACAAACTACAAGGGAGTTTAGTGCTTCCTTGGCGATACAGGGTACTATTGACGATTTGTGTTAAACTATGCATTAATTGTGAGGCCTCTATACAAATTACTAGTGGTATTTGAATGGATGGAGGAATGCCAAATACGAAGAGTTGAAGAAGACTCTAACCACAACACCAATCCTACAATCCCCAAACTAGACCATAACCTTCCACTTTCACATTGATGCCTTGAAGTCTACTATGGGAGTTGTGTTGTGCCAGCCGGGTGAACACAATTTAGACTATCCAGTAAGCTTTGCTAGAGCAAAAAACTCACAGATACTAAGATGAACTGCTTCACCACAGAGAGGGAGGGGTTAGTCATGGTGTTTGCTATAAAGAAATTTTGGCATTACCTTTTGTGCACACCTTTTGTCTTCTTTGTTGACCATCAAGCCTTGCTTTACCTTGTTAACAAACCTTGTGCTACGGGACACATTACTTATCACTCATGATGGTCACTTCTTCTCCTCGAGTTCGAATTCTCTATGGTTATAGAAAAGGGAAGCAGCACTACATGATCGACCATATGCCGTGCATACCCACAGGAGAAGCTGTTGGAAAAGGCATTACAAACAACTTGATGTACGTACACCTATTTAACCTATCTAGCAAAAGGGACTTGTTTAGAGCTAACTTGATGCCATACTTGCCACCCGATGACATAGTCCAAGTGCTTGAGCACAGACTACCTGAAGAATGACCCATTGAGAAGGCCCGACTTAGGCAACTCATTCTTAAAATACAACCCTATCAGTTGATAGCAGGACAACTCTTAGGTTAGGGCATGACCACTTTCTGCATAGATGCATATACAAACATGAGATACATGACGCACACAGAAGCACATATGGCAGAATTACAAGAGGACACTTCAGCGAAGACACGATGGCCCACAAGGTGCTATAGTCTCAACTATGGTGGCCTATTCTCTTTCAAGATATAGCATGACTTGTAAAGCACTGTGACGATGAGTGCTAATGGACCAAGGTACCAATTCGAGGACAAAATGGAGCTAAGTCCACAAACAACCATTCGAGAAATGAGAAATTGACTTCATTGGGCCAATTATTCCTACGGCATAGTACTCGTAGGCCAAGTACATTATCGTTGCTATAGACTATCTCACCAAGTGGGCAGAAGCGTGAGCCATGAGGAAAAACAATGCTAGAACCACTACTAAGTTCCTTTGGGAGTAGGTGATCTCACGCTTTGGCTACTCTATTGAACTAGTTAGTGATCAAGGCACATACTTCATTAATGAAGTGATCACTCATATCTTGTCAACCTTTCTAATCATCCATCAAAAATCCTCACCCTACTACCCTCAAGCAAATGGCCAAGATGAGTCCACTAATAAGATCTTAGTGAACGTCCTGACCAAAGTGGTCTCTGCCTTGCGCAATGACAAGGACAATAAACTAATGGCAACCTTATAGGCCTATTGAACAGCCTATAAAACAATGGTAGGATAGACTCCCTTCAAGTTAACCTATGGGACTGAAGCCATCCTACCTGTAGAGTTCCTTGTCCGGAGCTTGAGAGTTTCCACCCAAGAGAGATGGGATGGAAAGGAGGCATGGATTGACCACCTGATCAAGCTAGAACACTTATCAGAGACTCGACTTCTAGCTACCCATGTGCTGATTTGCAAAAAGACATGTCACAAGAGTTGGTTTGACAAGCACGTCAAGCAACAAGAATTCAAACAGGGAAACTTAGTCTTGTTTTACTCAATAAAGGGCCACAAACAGAAGATGAAGTTTAGGGGACTAGGACCTTTTCGAGTCTGCACTATTAGCCAAACTAGCAATGTCGAGCTTGAGACCCTAAAAGGAGAGGGCATAGGCATTTTCAATGGGAGCCGCATAAACAAGTACTACCCTCCCATGCATCCACTACACAAGTCTCCCATGCTAGAGTCCCCTATGAAAGTCCAAGTTGCAACAATAATGGAAATTGAGGAGAAATATGAAGAGGTAGTAGCGCCCGCTTACCTACGCATATGATGGTCACTGCCCAACAAACACATATCTTCGACGCATTGATCAATGAGGGAGCTGATTTCAATATCTTAAATCACAATCGTTGGACCCAAATTGGCTGCCCAGAACTACAACCTACCTATGCCAAACTTAGCTCATTTGGTGGCCGATTGTATGCCCTTCTAGGAAAGGGCAAAGTAGCAACCTCTATCGAGTCTGAAAGCATACCCATAATCTTTTACGTGTTTCCGAACACAAAAGATATTGGTCAGGAATTGCTATTAGAATGCTCATTTAAAAAGAAAGCACACTGTAATGTCAACTCATAGCGTATTCACTTTGCTATTGGCAATGTACGAATAGTCATGTCTTTTAGCAAGGGCAACCCAGCTCCATCAAAGTGCTTGCAAGGCCACTGGTAGAGAAACCCACCACCAAGTCTAAGGAGGGAATCACGACTTGTCACAACCCGGCACGCCACACCGTTAGCACACCGTTGAGATCAAAGCTAAGGCCCCTGAACCACAGTTCAAGTGGGTGCCTAAACATCAAGGACTACCAACTAGAAGCATGCAATCACAACCTCACAAGTTTAAGAACTCATACTCGAGGCCTAGAGGGCAAATAAGATACTATAGGCACCAACGAATGGTCAAAGCCATGATGGGTCCCCAAGGCCTTATTACAAGTGCAAGGCTATTATGAGGGCAATGCCTAGATATGGGTGTCTAAAGCTAAGTTGGCAAGTAGCACTATTCAAATGCCACCCTCAAACCCGACTATATAGAGCTACATGACAGATCAAGCACTAAGGCTGCAAAAAGCTCAAGCTACTACGAAGCCCATAGAGCTCAACATCGTTGTGATCGAAAACCTCAACAAGTCTATCAACCAAAATCTCAACTTGATGACTCCAAACTAACTCAACCCAGCATTGTTAGTGCTACTCAATCCTCACAGACATCTAGAAATATAAAGTTAGAATCCCAAACCAAGCCTAGCACATGAGAGGTCAAACTACACACCCTGGAGCAGCCACAATTGCAAACATCAGTCATTGAGCTATCGATTCTATACAAGGGATGACTTAGTTGGTTTCCTTCAGCATTTGGATGCCATGTTTACCACACTTGCTAAAAGCTATGACCGATTAGACGTAGGTCTCTTAGACGAGCATTTAGAAATCGAGGTATGCATGCTACGTCACTCATGGGAAGAATTAAAATTTGTATTCATCAAGGCTCCCTAGGCAGCTAAGAAACTCATAGATACCGAGATTTCCCATGAATAAGCACGCAAGCAACACCTCATTACATCTTATGCCAAGGGCACGGTCCTTGCCACCAACCAGGAAATTGTGAGGTTGAAATAGCTGGCTCCTAATGACTCCTCTTTCTTGCACCAATGGTATGCTCTTAGACTCCAATGGGAGCAAGAAGGCTACCAAATCATGACCAACGCTGAGCAAAGACATGCAATCAAGACCTCAAAATATGACCCAACTTATGTAGCCCCAACCTCCTATAGAGTGTTGACCACCATCCGCAACCGGCCCCTCGAAGCGCACATTATGACTCACCCCTACTTAGATTGCATGTTGACCGGGGAGGAGCTACACATTGCCATCCAAATGGACTTCGGTGATTTTCTCACAGATGTCCTTACTTACCTCACCCACATAAGCATCCGACCTATCGACATGGACCATTATGCTCAAATGGAGTACAACCCAAACTTCTATGCTTGGCTCATGCAAAGGTGAAACACAATGAGCATACGATGTATGGTCTCCACCCTTTAACCTCTAATTTTAGGAAGGATTTTCCCCATCTCTAAGGGGGGAGGATGTGAATGATAAAAGGTATGGAACATAAAAACAAACCCTAAAACCTCAATCAACGTTCAAAAATGGAAAAGAATGTGTAAAAATCAACTCATGATTGAGTAAAAGTGTTAGAAATTTTTGTGAAATGCATGGATTGCTTAAAGAAAAATTATCTTTCTATATTTAAGCATTTCAATTTTCATAAGCATTTCTTCCATCTCCTACACATATTTCTAAAAAAATTATTTGAAGAATACTAATGGCGGGCTATGACTTCATGATAGGCACCTACAATGGCAAGATAGGAAAAAACCAACAAGCTGCCATTCTCGGAGGAAGAGCAAGCAAAGTACGGCCTCTCAGTGGAGACAAGGGCCTACAACCAATTCAAATTCAGGTACATCCTGAATTTGGAAGACATAGTTATGGAGGAGCCAGCCATCAAGCAAATCATGAAGTAATGTAAGCTACAAAAGTATGTGGAGAAGGTGGGCCAAGCCGTGGACTATAAGAAGTGTGTGGAATTCCTCCAAACTTTCAATAGGAACTGCAGCACCATCACAGTGCGTAAAGAGAATGAAGCCTGCCAGGTGGAAATCGAGCTGAGTCTCGAGTTGGTGCAGAGAGCACTAGGCCTACCCAACAAAGTTGAAAGATGGCCAAAAAGGGATGTATAAAACATATTGGGAATGGACAAATTGATGGTCCATACCAATGATGGCATTGGCCTAGCTGACATCCTCAACCCTGAAGTCCACAACTACAGGTCAAAATGGTGCACACCTTGTTCTCCAGCCAAAGGTACAGTGCATTGATGAGCAGAATCAATGTGCCAATGTTGGAAAGCATTGCTACCAAGTCCTTCAATGAGGTGAACCTAAATAGCTTCATGCAAAAGATGATGGAAACATTGGCAAAAGCATTGTCCCAGGTGGAAGACCTAGGGGGAGAATCCCTGGCCCCTCCAAAGCTAGGAAGAATTCATCATCAAAGGCCTCTACCATTGGCTTTGGAGGGTTCTTGATGACTATCATCAGAGAGGCCTTAGGGAAAGTGCAAGAAGATGAGGAAGTTGGTGAGACACCATATAGGTCCCCTCCATGCCAAGAACATGAGCAATCCAGAGAGAGGATGGTGAGTGTGACGAAGAAGGAGAGCAGGAAGCACAATCTAGCCAAGGAGGGGCCAAGAAGTCAAAGAAAATACTCCACAAAATAAGGTCAAAGAAGACAGCATGAAGAAAAGAAAAGCAGATCTACCAAGAGCCCAAAGTGAGTCCAAAAGCACCAAAGAAAGAAGAAAGAGAAGAGAAAAGGAGGAGGGAGAAGAATAAAGGAGGAATCCATGAAAGCTAAAGAGGAGAGGAGGAGAAAAGCAAAGTGAGAGGCCAGGAGGAGGAAGGAAGAAGAAGACATAGCCCTGGCCATGTGCCTCTCAGTGGAGCAAGCTTCAAGGGAAGAAGAGCTCATTACCATGAGCCCTCATGAAGAACGCCCAAGCACAAGCTCCCAAGTACCCAAAAATATGCCACCCTGAGTAGCCATCTAATTAACCCCATCCCAACCATCCTAGTGCCCACCACCCCAGTCTCTACACCCACCCAAGCCTCTTCTACCATGGTGGATGCCAATAACCTTGTGGCCTTGGTGCAATTTCTAGTAAACAAAGAAATAGTTCAAGGTGGAAGTGGAGGGACCCCAGAGTTACTAGAACAAAAAGATCGATAGCTACGAATGCAGAGTCCAGATAGGACCTCAAAAGGCAAAAGATAGAAGCATCGACAATGATACTCCTACAGTGCTGTCATCATCTACACATTACTATGACTATGTCAAGGAACTCCTATCACAGCTAGAGAGGGCAAGAGAAGAAAAGAAAATCACTATTGCTAAGGTTGAGGCCGGAAAGGAGGCTATGGCGACCTTCCAACTAGAGAAAACACGCCAAGTGGCAAGTTACTAAGCTAAAAGCAAAGCTTAAGGATAAAAGGAGAAGAAGATAAGTGGCGAAAGGGGCTTGAGGAAGAGCATCAGCAACTGATTAGCATGCAAAGGCAATACAAACTCCTCATAGTGTAGAATGAAGAACTGACAGGGTGAATAGACAATATCCAACAAGCCATGGATCAACTCGTGGTAGAAGAAGCAACAAAAGCCCTAGAAGGGAAGGAGCATTAAAAACAAATGGATGAAATGATAGATAGGCTGATGATGGAAATGGAAGAGCAAGGGAGGTTAGAGAGAGAGATTGAATACTTGAAGAAGGAGAAGGATACAATAATTGAAAAGTGGAACTTGCAAGAACCAACCATAGTGGCCCTAGAGCAAAGACAGAATGAGATTCTAAAGGAGACATGAGAAAAGGCCGACAAATGGGTGGTGAAGAGTGAGAGAAGAGTAAAAGACCTAGCAAGCCACCTGGCCCTTGCAAAAGAAAATAGAGTGTTTGTGGAGAGCAAGGCACAGACCACATAGACAATGCTAGAAGCCCAACAATGTGCCTTCCTCATTGTTGAGTGTTGAAATGACTTGTTTTTTGGCTGATTTTTGTTGTTTTTGAGAGCTGAATGGTTGATTTTATGAGATGATTGATTGGTTTGGAAGTGGTTTGAGAGTGTTTTGGATGATATTGATTGTGTTTTGGAAGTTCATGATGTTTATTAGTGGAGATATGAGGTTCTGTGATGTTCTGATAGGTTTTGATTGGTTCTGTATACCTTCTGTATAGCTTCTGTTTTGTTCTGTTTTGTTCTGATTGTCTTCTGTAAGGAGGGATGAATTGATGATTGATGATGATTGAGATCTTGTGAAAGCTTATTGAGTGATTTTTGATAGTTTGGAATGGTTTGAGTATGAGTTATGAGGTTTTGATGACCTTTTGTAACCTTCTGTAGGTCTTCTGTAGAGCTTCTGTCTCTGTTCTGTTCTATACTGTAGCTGTTCTGGTACTGTTATGTATGCTTCTGTATGTGTTCTGATGGATGAGAGTGTAGCTTGGGAAAGTTTTCTAGCCTTGGAAAGAGGTGAATACAAGTGCAAAGGAGCTAAAAGAAGTGAAAGAAGTAGCTGCTGAAGACTCAAGTGAAGATTGGAGTGAAGTGACAGTAGTGAGCTATGAAAGGACATTGTAGTAGCTCTGGTGACTCTTCATATCAAACATACCTCTTGGGAGGGGTATCCACGACCTAAGAAGGATTATTGAGAGTGATTATGAGAGATTTTAGTGAGGAGATGATGTATTATTGATGGAGAGAGAGAGAGAGAGAGTCAAAGATAGCCAATTCTACAAAAATAGAGTGATTGTATATGAGAGATTGAGATAGAAGACTATGAAGATATCGAAGATGAATACTATGTGATGTATTTCCATTCAAATATGGTGTATTCCTTTGCTTTTTTTGTTATATTGATGGATTTTGTGAAGATATTGAAGAATATGGTTGATTTTATCAAATCCGTGGGAGATCTACATGATGCTGTATGAAGATTTGTTGTGCCTGGTGTTCTTTTCTTCATTGTGATCATATAAAACCTAATAAACAAGCTTGTTGATGTTACAAGATAGATTTTCTTGCAAGAGAATTCCCTTTTTCTTGGAGTTCCTCTTGGGGCTCAATGTTTTTGGTGCGCAGCCGGGGAATCTTGCCATCAACAAGCACCAGAAGAGGCTGAAAATGAAGGAAACGGCATTGCTAAGAAGAGAAGAATTCAATGGATTTTTGTAAAGTTCCTTCTTCCACTGAAGAGTTGGAATTTCTCATAATCAGAGCCACTTTCCACAAGAAGTTCATCCCACAATGGCGGAAACACATCACCATCATGATGCATGCTCTACGTTGTGGACAGTTTCCTCTTCCTGTTGAAGCAGCAGAAACTTGCATCTTGGTGGCAAACTGTTTGGGGACAAACTGAAAAGCAGAAACAGAGAGAATGACCATCCATGGAAGATTTGGCATTCATTGAGAAGTTTCCAGACATCATCAAGTGGGAGATTGTGAAGAAGCTTCAGGAGTCTTGGTCTGTAGAGGTTCACAGAGACAAGAAGGAAAAGAGTTGGAATTTGTTCGTGGATGCTCAACAGCAAGATACGTGGGATGCTTGGTACACTGATAATCTTCTGTTTGTTCAATTAGCAACCCACTGGAAGTTGGTAGACAGAGTGTTCTTTACAACATACACTATTGAAACCATCAGAAGCTGGCATTACTATGATGATGGCACCACCACAATGCTTAGACGGATGCATTTTGACACCTTCAGAACCGAATGCCTTCCTCTGTGCAGTGGCATGAAAGCAGAATTCAGAGATGTTGAAAAGGAAGAAGTAGAAGAAATGTTGGCAAGAGAGTCCTCCAGAGACTAAAGCCTTTTGTTAACCCTCTGTGGAGCACTAACAACATAGTGGAACCAACCCCCTGATGAATGACGCAATAAAGAGGCAAGCATTAGAACGAGTCCAGAGGTACGTGAGAAGAGAGAAAGCAAAAATCAAAGCTGAGAACGAGCTCGCAGCAGAAGCCACCTTTGACGCCCTTGAGGAACTCTTTACAGAAGTCCCAATGGCACATCAAGCCCTTCCTCCTCCTGCTCTGCTAGAGGTCCACTTCCAAGCCAGATCCGTCCTGGAAATATTGATGACAGGCCAGCGAATGTAGTTCCATTGCCAGTTTTTAAGGGAGAGTACAATGAAGACCCCGATCTTCATGTAGCAGAGTTTATGGTAGCATGTGTGGCTAACAATGCCAGAACCCTTGAGCATTGGCTAGCAATATTCCCCGCCACTTTCAAGGGCACGGTGTTTCAGTGGTATGAGAGACAAGCAGCAGGAACTTTCGGCACATGGGACGACCTGAAGTTGGCCTTCCTCACTAAATTCAGGCATGAAGGTTTTGAAGAGCGGATGTGAGAGGAATTTATGAACCTAAGTCAGTCCTCTGGAGAAATAGTAGAAGCTTATGTCTCACGAATGGAATCCATCCTGAAGAGATGGACTAACCATAATCTAGATGATGGCATTCAGAAGGGGGTGTTTCTCAGAGGATTACAACCAGAAGTCCGTAAGTTTGTGGAGCTGCAAAGACCAGCCACACTGCAAGCTGCAATAGAAGGTGCAAGACTGTACGATGAAGTGGAAGCTAGATTGGCGATGAATCCAGGAAGAGGAGTCCTACCTCCTCTGATGCCAGGAATGATGTACCCACCAAATGCAGTCCCAGGGACTGTCCCCTACCCCTACCAACAGATGCCCCCAGTATCACAGTACAGTGCACCAAATCCACAGTGGCCACAATCAATGCCTCAAATGATGGTTCAACCACAACAACAATGGTCCCAACCAATTTTGCCAATGCCAAATCAGTAGCAACAGTGGAACCCTACCAATTGGAGCCAACAGCCAACAGTTCAAACAGGAGCTCTAAATCAGAATCAGAACAGAGATCCCTCTGCACCAGCCCAACCTGTTTATGCAGTGATTACAGAGACTCCTCAAAACCCTCCTGCCAGTGCCTCAGGAGGAGAAAGCTTGAAGGATTACTTATCCAACTCAGTTGCAAATATCAAAAAGGAGTTGATGGATGTGATTACAGAGCAGCTACAGATGCTGAAAGTGAATACCGCTAGCATATCCAACGTTGCAAGAGCAGGAAGAGATGTGATGCGGTCAAATACTTGGTGTGGTAAGTGTCATCAAGCAGGCCATTTAGCCACTGAATGCACATGAAAACCAACCATTCCTGGAGCCTTCTGTTCCTACTGTTTGCGGAAGAACCATACAGAGGACATTTGCTCTCTGAAAGAGATGCATGATAGGAGAAGGAAGGAAGAAGACGCAAGATTCAACTTGCTGGAATCCAAAATGACAACATAGGTTATTGGACCCAAGCCTAGAGAGTTTGGTCCTAATTTCGGTCCAAGGAGGTTTCCCTCTCAAAGTTACAAAGGAAGACAGTCTGGCGGTGGTCAGAGATCAGAAGTGGAGTGTTACAGATGCGGAGAAAAGTGACACATTTCACCAAATTGTCCAAATCCCAGAAGGTCAGTGGATTACAAGCCCTTATGCAGTCGATGCAAAGGAGAAGGCCACACTGCAAAAGACTGTCCAAGCCCAGCCCCAGTGAAAAACAGTGCTACTGATAATTCGGCCAAGGCCCAAGAGCCGACCTCCAATTTAGTGGAATTGGAAGTTGCTGCTATCACGCGTGCAAAGAAGAAGGAACCACCTATCCAGAAAGAAAACAATCCTCCTTCCAGAACAGTGACGTTCGATCTTCCATCAGAAGAACAGAACAGAACAGAGCCTGACAGTGCCGTACAGAGCACTACAGTGCCACAGAGAGTTACAGAGACAGTTCTAGAGACAGGACGAGAGGTCCAGGAGACAGAAGAGGAGGAGGTGCCACAAGGGGCAAAAGAAGTTCCCATGATTCCTCTGTTGGAAGAAACAAGGAAAATGAAAATGGGTGTTGCCCCATTCCCTAACCGGTTAGAGAAGCCAATGGATCCTATTAAGGAATACGATCTGGTCAGAGATCTAGATACCTTTAAACCAAACCTCACATTCCGACAATTATTGATATTGTCTCCCAGTTTCTGAAAAAGGTTCAAAAGTATACTGACAAGATGACGTGGCTTAAGGATTGCTCCCTCAACAGTAACAAAGTCCAACAAAGCTTCAGAGCCTATCAAAGAAGTGGACGTGTCTAACGCCTTCCTAGATCCGGGTACTCCAGAGACTAGCGTGTGGATAGAAGGCTGCTTCATTGTAAATGCACTGATTGATGGAGGTTCATCAGTGAACATTATGACAGATGTAACAATGAAGGATCTAGGCCTACAAGGTGTGCAACCAACCCAATGGCTCATCAGACTGGTGGATCAGAGCAGAATCAAGCCTTTGGGCATTCTCCCATATGTGAAGACTACAGTGGCTGGAAAAGATTATTGGATAACCTATCTGGTGGTGAAGCCAAACTCTTATGGTACATCCTACCCTCTGTTACTGGGCAGACCTTGGCTTTTTGAAGCCAAAGCAAGGACGGATTGGTTCAAAGGAACCTTGACCTTGGGTAGAGGACCCAATAAAGTGGTGCTGAAGTTATATGGTTCTCAAAAAGGACATGGATCCACCTCCTTGGAATTATCTTCTGACTCCCCTAATGAGGCTACAGAGGGAACATCAGTAGACGAAGATGCTGTCAAACAGATCCTTCCCAAGAAAACAGTGGCACGTTCCTTAACAGTGGATACTGTAAGCCAACACTCATGGGTGAATACTTCCTGCCTGAACCAGGAATGACTTCTGAAATCACTTTTGACACTGAGATAGAAGCATGGATGTACTGCTCTCCCTGTTGCATGGCCATAGCAGAGCCAGAGATAGAGGCAGAAAAGGAAACAGAGAACCTGTTCTTCTCTTACAGAGCTCCTACAGAGATAGAAGCAGAGACAGAAACAGAGCCAGAGACAGAGATAGAAGCAGAAGAGGATGAATATGATATGGACGAAGAAGGTTATGAAAGTGAGCCAGAAGAATCTATCCCACCTGCAGAGGATACATATGAAGAAGAAGTTCCAGAAGTATCAGAAGCAGATGAGCTCATGCTGTGGGACAGAATGGCGATGGTACCATTTGGTCTGGTAAATGGATCTTCTCATATGCAAAATCTTTATAAGAAATGGATTAAGAAGGACAAGCCGTCTTTCAGCAGTGGCTCTTGCCGTCCTCAAGCACCTTTGCCAAGAAAAGATGATGATGATGCACCGTGCCAACAAGCACTAGTCTCAGAAACCCAACAGGCATCAGAGGGTCCCTGTTATGTGACGTTCCTAGATGTGTCATCAGAAGAGGAGTCTTCAATCCAAGAGGTTGTTGATTGTAAAACCAAACCCAAAATGGCCCTAATCCCATTTCAACATCTCAAGGAGCAACCTAAGTCTCCATCAAAAGAAGAAGTTGGTTCTAGTGGGACATCAGAAGAGGACACCACTCCCTTGAAGGAGTCAGATCTGTACCCAGAAGCAGTCCGCGGGACCTTCATCCGTGAAGTAGAAGGTGAAAGGCAGTTAACTTTTGTGGATGTAGATGGCACTGAACGCCACTTGAAGGTGGGTAGCAGCCTACCAGAAGAAGAGTTGTCAACCTTGTATAACTTGTTGAAAGAAAATTTAGATGTGTTTGCTTGGTCCTACAAAGACCTAAAGGGGATTGATCCCACAATATGTCAACATCATATTGACTTGGAGCCTGATGCCAAGCCAGTCCGGCAACGACAGAGGCGAATGAACCCGAATTATTCCACATTGGTGAAAGCAGAGTTGCTGAAGCTTCTGGAAGCCGAGTTCATCTATCCAGTGGCAAATAGTGAATGGGTTTCACCCATCGTGGTTGTACCCAAGAAGAATGGCAAGCTTCATATATGTATGGATTTCCGCAAGTTGAATTCCAAGACAAAGAAGGATCACTTTCCGATTCCTTTCACAGACCAACTGTTGGACACAGTGGCAGGACATGAGCTTTACTCCCTTCTGGATGGATTCAGCGGATACAACCAAGTGCAGATAGCAGAAGAAGACCAGTCCAAAAAAACTTTCACCACAGAATGGGGGACCTACACTTATCGAGTGATGCTGTTTGGACTCTGCAATGCCCCTGCTACTTTCCAAAGAGTCATGATGGCCGCATTCCAAAATCATCTGCATGACTTTATTGAGGTATATTTAGATGACTTCTGTGTCTATAGTTTGATCCGTAAACACTGGGGACATTTGGAACAATGCTTTGATCCGTGAACACTGGGGACATTTGGAACACCGATGCCGGGAGTATGGGATTTCCCTCAACCCCGACAAATGCATCTTTGGGGTCTCTTCTGGAGTTCTGTTGGGCCACATTGTCTCTGCACAAGGGATATCAATAGACCCTGCAAAGATCAAAAAGATCGCAGCTCTGACAGCACCCACAAACCTCAAACAGTTGAGAGGATTCCTAGGCCATGTGGGTTACTACAGAAGGTTCATAGCCCATTTTGCAACAAAGGCAACCTCCTTGCACAAGCTTCTGAGGAAAGATGCAGAGTTTACTTGGACGGAAGAATGTGACAAAGCCTTCACCACTCTGAAGTAGTGTCTGATTGAGGCACCCATTCTGCAACCTCCTGATTGGACGAAAGAGTTTCATGTGCATACTGATGCATCTATTGAAGGCTTAGGTGCTGTCCTTTGCCAAAAGGGCTCCTCTAAGTTGGATCAACCGATCTATTACGCAAGCCAAAAAGTCATTGATAGGGAACGGAACTATACAGTGACAGAGCTTGAGTGCTTGGCAATGGTGTTTGCCCTAGAGAAGTTCCGCCACTACCTCCTATCTACCCACTTTAAATTTTATGTGGATCATGAGGCCTTATCCTTCCTAATGAACAAAGCACATGTGAAAGGACGTATGATGAGATGGCTCCTTCTATTCCAGGAATTTGACTTTGAGGTGATTACTAAGCCTGGTCGTTCCCATGTTCTGGTTGATCATCTGTCGCGTATCCCACAAACTGCAGACGAGGAGCAGGATGATCCAGACCTCCTTGATGCTTCCCTATTCCTGGTAGAAACTGTAACTCCCTGGTATGCAAACATTGCCCATCTGCTGGCAACCCAACAATACCCTCCTGGTATTTCTAGTCGGGAGAGGAAGAAGCTTATGTTAGAATCAGCCCCTTACACCCTGCTAGGCGGCGCACTATACAAGAAAGGCAAAGATGAAGTGCTCAGAAGATGTGTTGCAGGAGATGAGATTGGGATTGTTCTGAAGGCTTGCCATGACAAGCCATGTGGAGGCCACTTTGCAGGAGAAGCCACAGCCAGGAAGGCTCTGCTAGCATGTTACTAGTGGCCTACCCTTCACAAGGATTCCTATGATTACTGTAAAAGATGTGATGCTTGTCAGAGAATGGGGAAACCTACCAAGACAAGTGCCATGCCACTGCAACCTAACCTTCCCCTGAAGCCTTTTGAGAAGTGGGGCATCGACTTCGTAGGTCCGATTGATCCTCCTACCAGAAGGAAACAGAACCGATACATCCTCGTATGTACAGATTATGTTACAAAGTGGTGTGAAGCTAAAGCCCTAAAGCGGGATGATGGTAGCAACGTGGCCCTATTCATGTACGAGAATATCATCACCCGTTTTGGCAGTCCCCTAGAGCTGGTAAGTGACAGAGGCACTCATTTCATTAATAAAGTCATGGAAGAGTTGACAGAGTTGTATAAGATCCGCCATCGCAAGTCCACTCCTTATTACCCCAGAGCCAACGGCCAAGTCGAAGTCACGAATCGCATCCTTTGTTCGATTCTGACAAGAACAATTGCCGAACATCGTCGTGATTGGGATGATTAACTTACAGAGGCCCTCTGGGCATACAGAACCTCCCATAAAGCAGCAATAGGATAGACACCCTTCCAGCTGGTGTATGGTACAGAAGTTGTTTTCCCTGTTGAACTGGAATTACCCTCTTTGAGAGTGGCTATCAAAGAGCGTTTGGGGAACGATGATTCACTGCAACGCCGTCTCCTGCACCTAGAATGTTTGGACGAAACTCGCAGGATGGCTCTACAGTGCATGAAAGCCACGCAAGCTCGACGCAAGGCTTACCATGACAGCTTCATCAAGCACAAGGAGTTCCAAGAAGGTGATTTGGTCCTAGCCTATGATTCACGATTTGGCAAGTTTCCTGGCAAGCTCCAACAGCGGTGGATGGGCCCATATAAGGTACTTGCTGTCAACCCTAATGGCTCTGTCCAAGTGCAGACTGTTGATACCTCTGATAATCCCTTCCTGATCAATGGATATCGCCTGAAGAAGTACTTTCCTCCTTGGGGATCTTGACAATTATGGTCACCTGATTCTTTCCCTCGTTGGCGTGGCACTGTACTTCTTATGATGCTACTTCTGATAGCCGTTCTTCAGCCACTCCTGCTGAGGTGGACACAACCCTTTGTCCTCTCAACCCCACCTTCCAGCCTTGATCTCTTATTCTCTATTTTCCACCAGCGATAGTGGCGAGGTTGGTTCTGATACATGGTCTTTCTACCATTCCCTTGCTTAATTCGAAGAGAAAGAAAAGAAAAGAAAAAAAAAGGAAATTATATATATCGATCATGGGAGAAAAGGACTTAGGTCCCTGTCATGCCGACCTATTCTTCGAGAAAAGGTGGAAACACCATCGGGAGTAGGAGAACAAGAAAAACAAAAAGAAAAAAAAACAAACAAATCTGTTATGAGAGAAAAGGAAGCAATTCCTTGTCATAGCAGGCCTCGTTCCAAGAAAAGGTGGTAACCACCCTTGGGCGAGAAGCTGGCTGTGGAAAAGGTGGCAACACCCAGCAGTCTAGAAAGTGGATTCATTAATGGATATTTCCAGGATCCAGTTCCGAAGCTACCTCCCTTGGTACGCTGTGTCCTGGGTCTCTCTGTAGAGCATCTAATTGTCCTCTAGCAGACGACATGTCCTATCCAACACAACGTTTGATTTGATGGCTACCTCCCTGGGTATGCCTCTTCAACAACTGACGACGCAATTTTCATCGACAAACAATCGAGTGATGTGAGCTTTCATCCTAACCGGATGGGAAAGTGAGTATGGGTTACCCTCTGTATCTATCAGCAGAGTGTGAGACAGAGGGTGGGGTGAGTGACCAGTCTTTTCCCTTCAAATCAAATGAGAGGTGAGTAGTGTGAATGAAGTGTTGCATGCACGGGATGGGCCTCTCAATGCACAAAGCACAATTTGTTTCTGTGCACTGCACTATAAGGCTCCCTGGCCTTCCTTCTCGCACCGTATGCCGGCACAGGGCGAGATGCACAGTTGCACCATCAAATGCGCACAAGGCATACAACCTTTGCACACGTGACTGTGAGGATTACATCAATGGGTTTCAGGATATGGTTGCCCTCCTGTATCTATCAACAGAGCGTGAGACAGAGGGTGGGCTGAGTATGACTGGAGTTTCTTCAATCAATTACCGAGAGGTGAGATTGAGGGACGTTACGACATTTGGTATCAAGTATGTTTCCGTTTCCCTATGCACCCACGGGGTGGGTCTCTACCATCATCACAGGACACGTCACCCTGTTCTGTACACTGCACTGTAAGGCTCCCTTGCCTTCCTCCTTGCACTTATGCCAAACGGGTTGGACGCACTAATGCACCATCAACTGTGCACCCTGGCATACTCCCTCTGCACCATCCCCCTTGTTGATTTCTAAACCGGGTATGCGATATGGGTTTCAATCCTTATTCCTCGAGTGATATTAGTCGTGGGGCAAGTGAAGTTCTTTCATTCCATTTGAGTGACTGTGAGTGGAGTGTAGTATCCCTTATCATCGATAAATTTTCTGCGATTCCTTCAATCAGCTACCTCCCTAGGTGTTGCCGCGTGGTCCCTGCCATGAAGGACGTGTGCCGTGAAGATGCCTTGGTACCTCCAGCCGACAACCCGACAACAATGCAGGACGTGCCATTGACAATCAACCTTGATCCTCAACAAAATGGGCCAAGTTTTTCTAACCCTACACCTTCTGTTTCTCGGTGACGTTCATGTCTTACGTGTGGGGACATTAGTGGATGGTCTGTGGCGTGGTCCTAGGTCTCTGTTGCTTGGTTCACCCTATCCGTTAAGGTCTTAAGTGTGGGGACGCGTCCCTGCGCGTCTACATTGCCTACCCCTCTGCATATGCCTCAACCTGCTAATGCCTCTATGCCATGACTTGTTGTTACCCTAATGGGGTCCTTCCCACCCACTCGTTCATTTTCCACCCACCCTTGGGGCTGTTCCCTTGCAGTTTTCCTTCATTCCCTGATTTTGAGGTCCTGCCATGTGAATGCACCCTACGTTCACCGCAGTCCAAATCAACCTTATAACCATGTTCCTCCCTCTGAACTGACCATTTTTCCTTTTTACCTACCCCTGTTCCGGTACACGGTTTTTGAGTTATTAATTTTTGAAGCATTTTGTGTAAGTTAGCCGGTTTCCCATGTGAATGCGCTTTGCTTGCTTCGGAACCGTGATCTGACGTTATAGCCCTAACAACAAATTTCTCCCTGATATTTTTCCTTTTTACTCTGAGTCATTTCGATGCACGGTTTGTCCAATATTAATTTTTCGGTTTTTTCAGGACTTTTTCGTGCGTCTTTTTGACATTTTTCCATGTGAACCTGCCCTGTTTGCATCGGAATCCCAATTTGATTTGATAACCATGTCCCTTGTGCCTTCCCCCACCTTTTTCCTTTTTCCTCCACCCTCTTTTGCCTTTTGGATTTTTATTATTATTAATTTTTAAATGTGTTTTCGGACATCTTTTTGGTGTCTTTTGCATGTGAACCCCTCCAACTTCCACTAAAACTGCGGTTTACCATGACAACCCTATGCCACCCCTTCCTGCGGACATTTTTTCTTTTTACTGCATGTCATTCCGGTGAACGGTTCATCCAATATTAATTTTCGATCCCATTTTCGGGTCTGTTTGTTGGGTTTTTCCCATGTGAACGCGTCTTCTTAGTCAGAACTATGTTTTGACATGATAGGATTTTCGGGAACAACTTTCTGCACATTTTTCCTTTTTCCTGCACCTCATTCTGATGCACGGATCTTTCGATATTAATTTTTAGTTGTGTATTTTGGTCCCTTTTTTGTGTTTTTTGCACGTGACCGCCCTGTCTTTCCCCCGGAACTCCCGTTGCACATTTTCCCTGTCTTCCCCCTTCCATCCTGCCCACTTTTTGTTTTTACATCGTTTCTTTTTGACGTCCGGATTGGGAGATATTAATTTTTCTTTATTTTTATGTGTTTTTACGCGCCCCGTCCCATGCGTGAACGCGCCCATTTTTGATTTTCCGCGTCTTAACGCGCCCAGGTCGCATCCGCGTGCCTCGTCCCCGCATTCGGGCGCCCTTTCAATCCCGTCATGGAAAAAAATTTCACCCCCCGTCCCGCGCACATGCGCAGGACGGGGGTACGCCTCCTTTTTTGGGTTCTCACCCCACCCCATGACCCCCTTCCCCTACCCCTTCCCCGGGCACCCCTTTGGGCCCCTCCCAATACCCATCCCCTGGGCACCCCACCCTACATTCCCACCCTTCCCTATCCCCTCACCCTCCCCACCTTCTCTCTCCCCGACCCCTTCCCCTCCAATCGCCTCCCTCCCTCTCTCCCTTCCCTCTGCCTGCGTGTTCCCCCCCTCCATATCCTTCACCTCCTCCTCTCCTTCCTCCCTCTCCACCTCCATCTCCTTTCTCTTCTTCCCCTCCTCCTCCTTCACCTCCTCCTTCTCCTTCCCCTACTCCTCTCCTCCCTCCTTCCTCCCCTCCTCCTCTGCTCCTCTCCTCTTCCCCTCCTTCCCCTCCACCTTCTCCCTCCCTCTCTCTTGCCCGCCCCTCTGCAGCGCCCGCCGCCGGGCCGCCCGACGTCGCCACCTCGTACCCGGAAATGTTGACTGTCGCTGCAGCGCCTCGCCCGCCTCTGCAGCGCCCTTGCAGCCGCCTCCAGGCTGTCCGACGCTAGCAGCGCCCTACCTCGCTACCTCTGACGCTGCGCCCTCTCCCCGCTGAAGTAATGCCCCGCCCGCCTCCAACCTTCGTGGCCCGTCCTGCCCTCACCTGCAACTTCCCTCGCGTCCTCGCTGCCGCCCGCCCTCCAGCCCGTGGCGCCCTCCTCCAGCTGTGGCCCTGCACCCAGCCGCCGACAGCGCTGCTTCCCTGCCCACCCTGCCACGTCCCTCCCCAGTCAAACCCTCCCACCCCCAACCTAGCCCCCATTCCCCCCACTAAGCACAACCCCCATCTCAGCCCCCCTTCCCACCATCACATTAAACCCACCCACACCCACCTAAGCCCCGCTTCCCCCCAATCACACATTCCCAACTCCTCCCCCCACCTAAGCCCCCCTCCCCCACCTAAGCCCCCCTCACAGGCACACCCGCAGACAAACCCCCCTCCTAGCCCCTGTTCCCCCACAGATAACCCACCTAACCCACCCACGCACTGTTCACACCAGCCGACCCTTCCCCCCTCCATACGCCCCCTGTCACACCCTCCGAAATCGCTGACTCCAGCAGCAACCTGCAACCCCCATTTTCCATCCATTATCCCCCGCAAAGGGTGTGTACGTACGTGGCTGATTGTGATTGCTCGTGTGCGTGTACGAGAGATCGTTAGCTGGTTGCTGACATGCAGCTGCCACGCAGCTTATTTCTGGGTATTTTCCTAGATTTTTAATTCAAACACCCGAAACCTTTAAAACACTAAAAAAAAAATAAGAAAATAAAAATTAAACACAAAACAACCTTTAAAATTCTGAAAAAATTCCAGAAAAATTTAGAAAAATTCCTATTATTTCTGCAACCCATGGCCATATTTTTTTAAACCTGTAAATTTCAGAAAAAACATTTCTGACCATTTTAAAATTCCCCATTTTTTAAAAAATACCCAAAAATATGAAAAAAATTCATTAAAAATGCTAAAAATTCCAAATTAATTTCCGAAAAATTCCTAGCACTTCCATTAACATTTTTCCTTATTTTTGGCATATTTTTCTTAGCTGTCACAATATTTCATTTCACACCTAAATTTCTTACAAATACAAAAAAAAATTAAAAAAATCTTTTTTCATCCACACACCAACTAAACATCTAGAAAAAAAATCCAGATATTTTTGGATTAAGAAGAGCGCATTCTTTGCATTTACATACACCCACTACCAGGTATTTTCCTTTTATTTGTTTTTTTTTTAAAGCTACCCCAAAACCCACGGTTAATATAAAAATAAAAAACAAACAAGAAAAAACAAACAACCACAAACAAACAAACAAAAAATAAATAAAACCTAAACACCACCATGGCACGCATATTCGTGCTAAACACATCATTTTTTTTAGGATTAAAATAAACCCGTCGTTCACTTAGCACGCGCTAAGTGTGCTAAAGAGGCACTTTAATATTTTTAATTAAAATGAATCAGCCGTCACAAGAGCACGCGCTGGCAAAAAAGCGCTCCACATCACCTTAATTTGTAATCAATGAACTTGCATTTAGAGACCCAGGCTGGGTATCGAAGTCCGGGATTCGAATTAAAGCACCGCTTTCACCTAATAATTGGTAATTAAATTTTTAAGAAGGAACCGCCGTTTTCTTGATAAGGTTTATCACTTAATAAAACTTCACACATTCTTAATAATTTATTAAAATGAACCTTTCATTAAATTAATTTCCCCCTCGCTGCACTTAATTCTCTTTTTAACGAACCCGTTTCGTGGGATGGGTATGCGCAGTCTTTGGAGTTATTTCCATGGTCAAACACTGGTTTATCAACGATGTGATCTTGATGTGTGTAGGTTGTGGTGATGTTTTGGTTTAGTGTCTTTGTTACGATTAAGGGTACGGTGTGTAGTTTTTTCTTTTATTGCATGATACGGGGTTTTGGGTGTTTGTATGCTGCATAGCATGAAGCTTTCGGTCGCATATGTCTAGAGGTCATGTCGAATTTTTTCTAGGCTGTGGTTTGCTTGGGGATAGTTGGTCGAGTCACGTTTTATTGTTTTGGTTGTTCTCTCATCCTTGTTTTTTTTTTGTTTGTTGCTTTGCAGGCATTCTCCTTGATTGTCTGTATTTGTGGTGTGTGTGTAACCATCTGAATGGCGCCTTCTCACGCTCCTCCCCCTATCCAGTACGTCCCACTAGTTAGTAGGGATTACTCTTCCCTACTCACTTTTGAGCCTCTCACGAAGGCGGGACTCGCTGCTTTTGTGGCTACCTCCCTTCCATTGCTTCCAGAGGATCCATCGTTGTGTGATGAGTTTCTGGCCTTCTACAGCAAGAAGTCGGGACTGGTCCAGGGTATTTCTATGACTTTGACACCTCGAGGTCTAGGGAAGGCTCTGTCTCTTCCCTCCAAAGGTGAACCTTTTGTTACCACTCGTCAGCTTTTCTCTAATGAAGAGATTCTGAAGCTGTTACAAAAACAGACAAGGGAAATGCTGGATGTTAAGAAGGTGATCAACTCTTCAGGAGTTTCCTTTTCCATGATCACTGATCATGTGTGGAAGATGGTCTGTCAGTTTCTCCAGGACAGGTTTATCCCTGCCAAAATGCCATCCCAGTACTTGTCCAAAGTGCTTTTCACAGCTTCAAGGATGGTGTTGAAAGGAGTCGCTATTGATTGGAGCACTTACCTCCTCACTAAAATGGATCAACATTTCGTTAAAGTCACCAGGGGTAATGTTACCAATGTCACCTATGGATCGTACTTGTCTGCCTTCTTGACCTATTCAGGTTTACAGAAGAGTGTACCTCCACCTCCTCCATCGGATCCAATACCTCCTCCTCCACCTTCAGATGAGTCAGAACCCATTGATATAGAGGATGATGATTCTCCACCTCCCCTGGTCATACAGCGCAAATGCTTGAAGCGGGTAGCGGATAAAGCTCCTTCAGTTCTTCCTTCAATGCCCATTCCTGCTACCTCTGGCAGTGATCTTCCTGGGTATCTCACTTGTAATAACCTGTTCAGAGCACATCGAGAAGGTTCGTTGGATATATCAGTTCCCTCACTGAACAGTCTAGTCTCAAGAGATGCAATTCCTTTCCTCTGTAAAGATATTCAAAGTTCCATTGAATTGTCAATGATAGCCTGTGTTCAACAGCTATACGCTTCGTTTTATGAAGAGTTGATGCAGTCTAAGGACCAGTTGCATAAGGCAACATTCGAGTTAGCCTCTGCTAAGGATACCCTAGCAGATTTGTTTAAGCAGATGGAGCAACAAACCCAACTGATTGCAACCCAAAGAGATGAGATATCTTCTTTGAAGATCCAGTTACTAGAGGCTCAATCAGAGGTTACTAGCCTTTCAGAGGAGAAGGAGAGGATGTCCAGAGAAGCGCAGGAGTTCCAAACTCTTTTAGATGCCAAACTTTCAGCCTTACAGACTGCTAATGACACAGTGGAATCCCAAGCTTCCCAAATCAAGCAGTTGCAAGATCAACTGCAAAGTCCCGGTCTGTTCCTCCAAGCCCTAATGTTCCCTTGCTCCCTTCTCTTTCACAGCAGGACTTGGCTGCTCTTCAGAGACATGCTACCTTGTGTCCTCTATTCCAAGATAAAGTGGAAAGATTGCAATCCAGAATGGATTTGTTATGGTCTATATTTGAGCAGTTTCAGGAATATCTTCCTCCAGACCATTCTTTCTTTATCAACTACCAATTACAGAAGTTGGCCTTCTACATGAAGCTTTCCACGATGGATTTACCTCTTCCAGAGGATGGATGGAGTGGGGCTTGGTCTGCTGAGTTGCTGACAGAGGTGGTAAGGATGGTGTTTGAAGATTCTGTCACGACAGATACCATGTTGATGTCCTACATGTATCTACAAGGAGACTTGTTGATTCCCGATGAGGTGGATATGGCTTGGTATGTGGGGGACGTGGTTCTACAAGCTGTTTTGTATGTCAACCATTTGGAGTTGCGCATAGCTAACATGTTCCAGAGTTACTCCTCCAAAGTAGCTGATTGTCCTGATAATTCCTGGCATACTATGATTGATTCTGTGGTCCTGAATCAAAGACAGAACATAGCCCCTACCTATGCCCAGAGTACTAATCAACTGAGGGTGGATCTCTTAGCTTATCTTTCAAAACATAATCCGTTTGATTCTACCTTTTTTTATGCCTATGATAGAAGATCTCTCTTAGGACATTATGCTCCTACCCTCTTGTATTACCAACAAATGGCTCATCGATATGATCTATATCTTTCCCTTTGTCAAACTAATTCCACAATCATTTTACCCCTTCTTTTCCAACCTTTCTCTTTCCCTCAAATTCCCATTTTTACATATTTCTCCTTTATTGAGGATAGAGTATTTTCCCCTTCTCCACCATGTCCTTCTCCATCCATTCATGTACCTTCCACCTTTCCTATTTATCAGTTAACACCCTTCTTAACTGATTCCATACAAATTTCTACCACTCCTTCTTTAAATCATTCTTCCTTTTATGATTTTGCATATCCCTCTCTTCATCCACTTTTCCTTTATTCCACTTCCCTCTCCTAACACTTCTATATCTCAACCACCTCAGCTGGTTAGTGACTATGACGGGTTTGATCATCAGATTTCCAAAAGAAGGGGATGGAGCTCGAATGATTCCCTTACAGGACCTCAGATAAATTGGCCAGTAATTCCAGGAGAATGGACAGCTGCCAGTCAAGCTTATCAGAACTATATTCATTTTGCTCAGCAGTATTCACAGTCTACATATCCTTAAGTGCGATTAACTGCTCACTTTGCTTAGTATTTGGCGTATATGCATAGGCACTCTCATAATGATTCAAAGCCTATTCCAAAGTTGTGCATGAATGTCAATGTGAGCATTGATTCCCAGCAGTTGGATATATTGTATTTTCATGCCCTTTGTTTGCCTAGCAGATACCTTGTCCTTTTGGAAAGGATGTGCTGCCTTCAGTTTTTTCAGAATCCTCCCAAAACATTTGTAGATGAATCCTTGTCTATGGATCGTTTCCGAAATCACCAATCTTTCAAGAGGGATCATCTTCATTGATACCTTTCCAATGTATGGTGGATGCTTTTTAATGAAAATCTCTCTTTTTGGAGGAGTCATTCAGATGGTTGTGTTGTGTGTAGTGTTTGTGTTGTGAGTTACTTTATGTAAAAAGAACGTATTGGATTGGATTTTGTGCGAGCTACATTTTGAAGAATTGTGGTGATGGGGTCGTGGTTGGAGAGTTGAAGATGATGCAGAAGAAGAAGAAGAAGAAAACTCTTATATCCTTTACAAGTATGTTGTGATTTTCTAGTTTGATAAGAAGTGTTAATGTATAAAGGGTTTTCCTTTCGTTGTATTTTTATCTCAGATACAGGTTATAAGTTGGGGTCGTGGTTGGATGGATTGTTTTTGAAGAGATATTGAAGATCAAAGTTGAGCTTTTGAATGAACTTGTATTTCCTTTTTCCTGGGTCGCGAGGACGCTTCCTTATTAAGTGTGGGGATATGTTGAGTGTTGAAATGACTTGTTTTTTGGTTGATTTTTGTTGTTTTTGAGAGCTGAATGGTTGATTTTATGAGATGATTGATTGGTTTGGAAGTGGTTTGAGAGTGTTTTGGATGATATTGATTGTGTTTTGGAAGTTCATGATGTTTATTAGTGGAGATATGAGGTTCTGTGATGTTCTAATAGGTTCTGATTGGTTCTGTATACCTTCTGTATAGCTTCTGTTTTGTTCTGTTTTGTTCTGATTATCTTTTGTAAGGAGGGATGAATTGATGATTGATGATGATTGAGATCTTGTGAAAGCTTATTTAGTGTTTTTTGATAGTTTGTAATGGTTTGAGTATGAGTTATGAGGTTTTGATGACCTTTTGTAACCTTCTGTAGGTCTTCTGTAGAGCTTCTGTCTCTGTTCTGTTCTATACTGTAGCTGTTCTGGTACTGTTATGTATGCTTCTGTATGTGTTCTGATGGATGAGAGTGTAGCTTGGAAAAGTTTTCTAGCCTTGGAAAGAGGTGAATACAAGTGAAAAGGAGCTAAAAGAAGTGAAAGAAGTAGCTGCTGAAGACTCAAGTGAAGATTGAGTGAAGTGATAGTAGTGAGCTATGAAAGGACACTGTAGTGGCTCTGGTGACTCTTCATATCAAGCATACCTCTTGGGAGGGGTATCCACGACCTAAGAAGGATTATTGAGAGTGATTATGAGAGATTTTAGTGAGGAGATGATATATTATTGATGGAGAGAGAGAGAGAGAGAGAGAGTCAGAGATAGCCAATTCTACAAAAATAGAGTGATTGTATATGAGAGATTGAGAGAGAAGACTATGAAGATATTGAAGATGAATACTATGTGATGTATTTCCATTCAAAGATGGTGTATTCCTTTGCTTTCTTTGTTATATTGATGGATTTTGTGAAGATATTGAAGAATATGGTTGATTTTATCAAATCCGTGGGAGATCTACATGATGCTGTATGAAGATTTGTTGTGCCTGGTGTTCTTTTCTTCATTGTGATCATATAAAACCTAATAAACAAGCTTGTTGATGTTACAAGATAGATTTTCTTGCAAGAGAATTCCCTTTTTCTTGGTGTTCCTCTTGGGGCTCCACTCATCAGCACTATAATGGATGTCACACAATCAAAGGAGAAGGAGGTTGTTGAATCCCTAAAGAAAAATCTAGAGTTTTCCCGCAAAGCCATAAGGCATGTGTTGTGTGCTCAACCACAAGGAGAAGGGACCAGCCTAAGCTAACAAGATCAAAGCCATAAGGCATGTGTTGTGTGCTCAACCACAAGGAGAAGGGACCAGCCTAAGCTAACAAGGAGAAGGGACCAGCCTAAGCTAACAAGAACTGGTACCGCAACCTCCCTTTCCACAACCAGAAATGCAGCAAGATGTGGACATCACTGTCGAGAGAAAAGTAAAACTCAAGAAGAAAAGAGTGAAGATATTGGTGCAAGCAAGGAGAAGATTAAAAGTCAGCCCCTAAATCACCCATTCCACCACAAGTGGATTGCTTCCTAGTGTATTGGAATATGGAGCTCATAGTGTTGGGGGTAAAGGTGCCTCTGCCTAGTGCCTCTGTATTACTACATTAAAAGTACCCACCACTCCACACTGTAGATTGTGGGTGCCTGTCTCACTGTCACTTTATTCTTTATTCTTTTAGTGACAGTTTGAATAAAGGAAGGCCCGATCACACATTGTGACTATTAGAGTTCCCATTCGGTCTCTCTCTCTTTCTTGCTGTTGCTCTCTTGCCATAGATTTTCCAAGAAAGCTTCAATCCTTCTCACCTTTCAATTGGTATCTGAGCATGGTTTCTCAAGCATTCCGACTTGGTTCTTGACTCCTTCAGCTTCCTATTGATTACCTACACTCATTGGGTCTCCTTCCCGGCAGCCATAGCTGAGTTTCCTAAGCTCCCGTCACTCCTCGACTTCCCTAGTACCTACCTGGACCATTTGGGCACCCTTAGGGCATTGCTTTAGAGGTATTGGAGCTCTCTTTTGTTATTTTACTTCAATCCACAGGTTTTGTGAAGCAAGGCAATCATGTCCTCTTGCTTCTTGTGATGCCTACTCTCTATCAGTGACTTTGCCCTTCAAAAGGGAGCTCATGGGGTCCTTAACTACTCCCCCAACCTTTCCTTGATCTTTCCTAGCCCTTCCACAAGTCTCAGATCTATTTGGGCTAGCCTGAAGACCTGCACTCATTGGCAGCTTGAAAACACTTCATTTGGCACTTGGGAATACCCCCTTGATGCTTAACATTGGTGGTTATCATTGGCATTGATTTGTGGACTAATTTACCTCAGTCCATGACTATTTTCCATGGTCCATAGGCAGCCACAAATAGTTTTTATGTTTATGATTGGTTCTCATTGACATTGGTTGCTCGATGGGGTCCCGGATGCTCCCCGAATGGTAGGGGAATGTATGCCTATGATATGAGATGCTTTTGGGGCTGAATTTGCTCAGTCATTGACTATTTCACATAGTCTATAGGCAGTCCCTTGTCATTTCACATAGTCTATAGGTAGTCCCTTGTCATTACGCTTTATCCTCATGCTACATAGTCATTTGATGGCCCGATTATGCCTGGTTGGTGCCTATATATATGGGAAACTAGGCCTATGGTTTGTCTATGGTTTTGAGCTTGGATTGAGCCACTTTTTGCTTAGTTTTGGACATTCATTTGTTGCTAGAATATTCAGGGCTGAAGCTTATTTGCTTATGTTTGGATATGCATGTTGGATTTGAGCTATGTCTTGGATGTATACATTGATGTAGTAACTATCGGGGATCGACAGAGCTTGGATTTGCTCTCAAATCATTGGTTGAGCTTGAGCTCATTTCCCACAACATTGGAATCTTCATCTCTAATGTACTTTGCTTATGTCTGACTGGTCTTGACATTCTTGGCTTATGCCACTACTACATGCTCGTTACATTGTTTGGAGTTAGATGCTACCGAGCCTTGCTTTGTCTTGACATTTGATTTTCCGGAGCTTACTTTGTCTATTTCTCAACTTTCCAGAGTTACAATTTGGATGTACTTAATGTCTATGGATGCTATGTATGGATGCTACATGACCTACATGCGCATGAGGTCTTATTGATGCTTGATCTTGGATCTTCTAGGACTGGTGCTATCATATGCCCTTATTGAGCTACTTTTGCTTAATATTTACGGCTTTTGTGCCAGTGGGAGCATCTTGATATGCTTGAAAAACATTGAGCAGGTGGTTTATGCTACTTGAGCATTCGAATACTTGAGAATGGGATCTTCACTTGGATGTTGCATGGTTGATATGCCGTGGTCCTCACAGATGTACTTGGGCTAATTTGGGCTTTGCATTCCCTGAGCATACACCTCTTTGTGTCATGTCTTGCTAGTGTTTGCCCTATTACTACACAGGGGTTGTGCTGGCTTATTGATGGATTCATTTGATATGCTTGGGTGTTTACTCAATGTCTGTATGACTGTCACATGTTGATTTATGCCCGCTTGATGCTGGTTATGCTTTGACAATTAGTGGTTGACTTGGTGCATCCATTTTGCCTACAGTTTGCTCTCATTGTACCTAGCTGTAATTTATTACAGCAAGCAGTGATGCATGGACTGACGTGGAATCTTCATGCTGAATCATCCTAATTTTATGTAATTTTGATAGTACTTGGTGGGCAGCATCATTAGCTATCAATTCGTGGTCATTTTGCCTTGGTTTTGGTGGTATTTTGGATGTTTACAGTAGAAAACAACAAGCTGTTTTTAAATGTCTGCACCATTTTGGATTGTAGTATGGCATCTTCTTCCACTAACAGTGCTATCTACAACATACTAAGCTTGATGGTATGAATTATGCCTATTGGAAGAGCCAAGTTTGGTAGGTATTGGTGCAAAAATCTCAAATCAAGCCACTAAGGATGCATGGCAAGTAGCCTGAAACTATGGCTAATGATGAATGGGATGAGCTTGATGAGTTATGCAAGTCCACCCTCATCTTGTCTCTCACTGAATTGGTGCATTACAATGTGGTCGAGGAAGCATAGAATGCTTGGCAGCTTTGGGATAAAATTAACAACCTCTATGACAAGAAAAGTCCATCAAGTCAGATGTATTGACTATAGCAACTTATGGACCTGCGCATGAAGGAGAATATCATGATGTCTACTCACTTGAGCTAGTGCCATGCTATTGTCAAGAACTTGACTTCGTAGGGCATTACCTTTAATGATGAGGTTACTCCATTGTTTTTGCTTGGGACTCTGAGTGAGTCATGGGATGTATTCCACATTGCCTTATGTGCTCCTGCTACTATTTTGAACTTGCTTGATGTAGAGAGTGCTCTTTTGCAGGAAGAGAATAATCGTAAGAACTTGGATGCCTCTCTTGTGTCACATGCTTTTACTGTTAGAGGCAGAGATGGTAATGGAAAGAATACCGTGGATATGGACGTGGTAGAGACTAGCAGAAGTCTAGATCTAAGTCGCATGTTAAGTCGTGCAGCAAGTCTCGTGGGAGAAATGCTAATGTGGCATGTCATCATTGTAGAAAGAAGGGTTATATATGCCCACAGTGTCATGAGTTGCGCAATGAGAAGCGCAATGAGAAGAGGAAAGACAAAGTATAGGAAAAGTCCTCTGATCGTAGCATTATGCCTGCAAAATCCAATGTGAAAATCAAGGAGATAAATTTCATGCAAATTGTGACTCTGATGGGGAGTACATACTTGTAGCTAGTTCTTGTGATGCTACGCCGTTGACCAAGGTTCACTCTATATATGTGCAGCGCTGAATTTTATATTCTGGTGCTTCATTTCATGTTACACCATGCCATGAGTGGTTCCATTCCTACCGTACTATCTCTGGTTCAGTTCACTTGGGTGATGACAAGTGACTTGCTATTGTTGGCATTGGGGATGTACAACTGTAGTTCTCTACTGGCAGTACTTTTCTGTTACGGATGTACATCATGTACCTACACTTACACATAGTCTTATGTCTGCAAGACAGCTTGATGATGCTGGATTTCATGTTTCATTTGGGGATTCTTCCTGGAAGATCACCCATGGCATACTTGTGTTTGCTAGAGGTGTCAAGGCTAGCAGCCTCTATCCTCTTGTAGTTGATGGGTCCTCTGTTGACCATGTTTTGTTAGTCAGTTCCATCCCACATGTATCTCTTTGGCATGCCCGTTTGGACCATATGTCATTGAAGAGAATGAAAATGCTTTCTAGTTTGCAGTACTTACCGCCCTTTGACTATTCATGTTTTGATTCATGTGAGCATTGTCTTTATGGCAGACAGACTAGGAATACACATAAGAAGTCTGGTAGGACACGCATGAGTGAGCCCCTCTCATTGGTACATTCGAATGTCTATGGGCTCATGTCCTGTCAGTCTATGGGTGGTGCAAAATATTTTGTGACATTCGTTGACAATTTTTTGCGTAAAGTCTAGGCTTACCCCATTAAGCTTAAGTCAAATGTGTTGGCTGTGTTTTAGACATGGCTTGCATTGGTTGAGAACCAAACTGGACATAGGCTGAAATGCCTTAGGACTAACAATAGGGGATAATATGTGTCACATGCCTTTGAGCAGCTATGTGACGAGAGGGATATTAAGTGTCAGTTGATCGTCCCCCTATACCCCACCCCAGAATGGTTTGGTTGAGCGGATGAATAGAACCATCTAGGAGCGTGTACTCAGTATGCTTAGCCATATAGGCCACAGAGCTTTTGAATTGAGGCACTCAGTACAGCTGTGCATGTCATCAATAGATCACCTTCCAGTGGTTTGGATTTCCAGGTTGCAGAGGAGGTATGGACTGGGAAAACCTCCGTCTTATGCACTTCTACGTGTCTTTGGATGTGAGGCATTCTACCATGTTCCCAAGGACAAGCAGACTAAGTTGGATCCTAAGAGTATCAAATGCATTTTCCTTGGCTATGGAGATGTAGGTGAAATGGGTTACCGCCTCTGGGATCTGCAGGCATGGAAAGTCATCCACAACCATGATGTAGTCTTCCATGAAGACAATATGCATAGGCAGCTTGAGAAGGTGGTAGAGATACTCAAGGTTATATTCCAGGAGGAGCCACGTGCTCATGCACAACCAGTTGGATAGCCTACATCAGCAATTGGTACACATGGCTAGGGTGTTGGACAAGATGCTAGGCATGCAACAGAGCCTGTAGTGAGACGGTCTACTAGAGCTAGACGTCCACCTGATTGATTTGAGCCCTCGATGCATTATTTCTTGGTTACAGATGTAGGATATCCTCTTACCTATGATGAGGCTATGCGCAAGGGTGATATTCACTCCTAGGAGAGGGCTATGCAATCTAAGATGGACTCCCTGCATAAGAATATGACTTGGGATTTGGTTGCATTGCCTAACAGTAAGAAGGCTTTGCCACGAAATACGTGTATAAGCTGAAAAGTACCCCTGGACACCCCAAGCCGGCTTATAAGGCAAGACTTATTGCTAAGGGTTTTAAACAGGATCATGGAGTTGACTTTGATTAAGTCGTTTCTCTTATGGTCAAGATGACCACCCTTCGCTTAGTTTTGGCCTTAGCCGTGCAATTTGACTTGGACATGTATCAAATGGATGTCAAGACTACATTCTTGCATGGGGATTTGCATGATGAGATTTACATGGGGCAACCTAAGGGCTTTGCAGAACTTGGCAAGAAGCACCTAGTGTGCAAGTTGAAGAAAAGTCTTTAGGGCTTGAAGCAGGCACCTATGGAGTGATATCATAAATTTGATGCCTTTATGCAATCACAGGGCTATAGGAGGAGTGCTATGGATCCGTGTCTTTACACTAAGATAGTATGTGATGGCTCATTGCTTATTTTGGTACTTTATGTGGATGATATGCTGATAGTAAGAAAAGCTCATGATGAGCTGGATGCTCTTAAATCTCAGTTGAAGAAGAGCTTTGAGATTAAGGATTTGGGACATTCTTAGTATGCACATTAAGCGCGATAGGCATCAGGGACTACTCTATCTCTCACAGAGGGACTCTCACAGAGGGAGTACATTCATAAAGTCCTTGAGTGTTTCCACATGCAGGACCTGAAGCCTATTGGCTGTCCATTACTTTCTTATGTGAAGGTTTCACAAGCCGATTGTCTGCAGACAAATGAGCAGAGGGCCGAGATGGCCAAGATCCCTTATGCATCAACTGTGGGTAGTTTGATGTATGCCATGATAGCCACTCGACCAGATATTTCCTTTACACTTGGTGTTGTGGCACACTATATGGCTACACCTAGCAAGAAACATTGGGATACCGTGAAGGGTATCATGACATACTTGAAAGGCACAGCAGATATGTGTATTTGCTATGGCAGCCAGGATACAAAAGTTATGGGGTACACAGACTCTGATTATGCAAGAGATGTAGATAGTAGGAAGTCCACTTTTGGCTATGTATTCACTTATGTTGGAGGTGTTGTCTCTTGGATGTCCAGGGTTCAAAAGTGTACGGCTCTCTCTACCACTGAGGCTTGCAAGGAGGCCATATGGTTGGGCCGTTTGGTTCATGACCTTGGGATTGATTCTATACCTACGCTGCATTCGGATTCTATGAGTGCTATTTAGCTAGCCAAGAATCTGGTCTTCCATGCGAAGACGAAACACATTGAGGTGAGGTATCACTGCATATGTGGGGTCATGGAGGACAAGTCTATTGACCTTGTCAAGATCTCCACTGACAAAAATCATGCCGATCTGCTCACTAAAAGCCTCACTATTAAGCGCTTTGCCTTCCTTAGGAGATTGATGGGCGTTGGATGAGACGATATTTTTCCTCATCATGTTGTACATGTGTACATTGTATTGTCTTTTCTTTTTCTTTTTTACTCCTCACTGGAGTAGATTCGCCTTTAAGTGGGAGGTTGCTGGGGGTAAAGGTGAGTGGTAGAAGAGGTAATAAGCATGAGAGGAAGGATTGGCAGTAGGTGGAACTAGGAGAGGGAGAAGAACCTAACACAATGGGGAATAGAAGCACTCGGATACTGGGAAGACAAAGTCATGGAGGTGCCCTAGACAGTTTAAGGCTAGAGTCCCAACCAAAGTGGTGAAGGAGAATTTGGGAGGGCAACATGGATGCCTAGATGTCATTTTGCAACACACTACTATTCGAGAGGAATGACCCCATGCATATGCCATATCTAAGAAGGGTAGGGGTGGATTTCAACCCTGACATACATGGCAGATATGATTTTCCAAAGATATATAATGTAAATGCCACCAAATCGGAGGATGCCTAGACCTTCTTAGAAACCAACCTATGGGACTCCATTGCCCATTTTCTTAATGAGTTCACTTTCTACCCAAATCTTGCCTTTATTACTACTTGTAATTATTTAAGATTACTTAGGGTACTACTTAGATAGAATCCTACACCATAGGAGCACCACCTCTCCCGTCACTCTCTTTTTATCTCAATGTCGGCATAGATAGTTGTGCAATGGCTAGGCTAATGATGTGTGCTGCCCTCCTACCATCTTTTTGCATAGCCCTCTTAGAGAATATGAGTGACAACTATTTGACTAGCTGCAACCATCCCTTCCTATCCACAACTCCTCTTAATTCTCAAATAAGCCTAAAAGGATACATCCAAAGTAAACAATTTCTTAGCAAATCCCTTAAGCCTTCAACTTCCCTCTCTCATGACTTTGATGACGATGAAAACTAGATCTTCGTCTACTATTTTTATAATTTAAAAGAGAGAGAGAGAGAGAGAGAGAGAGAGAGAGATAAGAAGAATAAGAAGAAGAAGAAGAGAAAGAAAATAAAATAAGAGAAATGACAAAGAAAATAAAAAAGAAAAGAGAAAGAATAAGAGATCACTATAAGGAAATCATAGGGGAAGTAAGCAAATGATCTCGTTACATGTAGGCTGCAGTCACTACACCTAGGGATCCTCAACTTAGGTGTGTCTAGTGGCTTTGATCAATGGTTGGTCCCTAGACCATTTTGATTCCCAACATCACACTTAGGGCACATCAAGGGCAGGGCATACCTAGGGAGATCACCCTCGCCTATGGTTAGACATGTCTCCCTAAGCCACACTAACCACAGCCCCTTGGTTTGACCCAACTCCCAGTTCCACTAGCATGAGCACAATGCACCACACGGTAAGGTAGACACACCCCCAGGTAGTGCACCTTCTTTTCTTTACAAGTAACTCCAAACAATGCAAGCCACCAACTTCGGAGGCCCCATCATCATTGACTCATACAACTGCCTATCAAATCACCGGATCTTCATCAGTTCAAACCCACAAGTGCCATGAATTGCCTTAAATCTAGCCACTATTGGATGTCCATATACTTTGAAATTAGGCTATGGCAACCCCTAAATTAAGCCTCAATGATTCCCTAAATTGAAACATGAGGTGGCCTTTAATCCCCAATAACCTCCCACTTAAAGGCAAATGTGCCTAAGTATAGGAAAAACAAGAAAACAGTGACAAGTTACAAGATGTAAAGTACAAGAAGATAAGGAATAGATATCATCTCATCCTATGCCCATCATCTTTGTAAAGAAGGCATAACATGCCATTGGGAGACCTTTACTAAGTAGATTTATAGGATTGTTGTTAGTCAAGATCTTGACAAATCTATATCTTCTTGCGCTCAATCTCCTGTTCGACGAAGTGATAACAGACCTCAATGCAAGGAAGACCAAGGAAGCCCAAGTCAAAAAGTGAATGAAGAAGCTCATTCTACCCAGAAAAGAAAAGTGGAGGAGAAGCCAAGCTCATAAAAAATGTGGGAGAGCATTGAATATTCTAGAAAGGTCCTCTCAAGGATCAAGGAGGTCCTCTCAAGGATCAATGAGGCTCTCTCAAGGATGAAGGAGACCCTCTGAGGGCTTTCGCAAGGAAAGCACGGGGCACAATGTAATTCATTTTATAAGAGCGTCAGGCTCCCTCCTGTGCAAGTTGTAAAATATAAATGGACATAGGTGAAGAGATAAGGCAACTAGAAGGGAATAGGAACATAGGACCTTGGCAAGATGCCTAGTCATGTTAAAAAAGGGGACAAGTACTCGAGGGATTTAGGGCTTGTATATTCTTTGGTGTGTGGCAAAAGTGGTCTCTTCTTCTCTCCTTCTTGCCTACTTGTGTGTGCTAGAGAGAGGGAGTGTGAGAGACTAAGGGAGTGAGTGTGTGAGGGTGAGGGATCTTGGAGAAGAAGCTCTCCATTATCTTCACTCTTCTTCTTCTTCTTCTTCTTCTTCTTCTTCTTCTTCTTCTCTTGTGCGTGGCTATGGAGGATGGAGCTCGAAGGAGGAAGCTTGAGGTTACTTGAGCTCGCATTTCGAATCGTGGAGCTACTAGCATTGCTTGAGGGAGGAGGCTACTCATTCAAGCATCAAGGTAAGCTCACTTCACCCCCATAGGATTGAAGGTGTATCAGCTAGGTGAGAGATAGCCATTTATGCTCACTTGAAACGCTTGAAGAAATAAGCGGTCGTGGGTCTTGGCGGTTGAGCGTGGGCTCCCACTACGTAGTCTTCCAATTCAAACGTATGAGTGCAGGTCTTTGCTTGTCCAAGTCCCAAACTTGACTATTGTCCGAGTGGTGAGTTTGGCTTGTCCAAATGTTCAGGTCTACTCACTTGGTTAGGGGTGCCCATCCGAGTCTAAGAAGATGTATCTAAGTAGACAATTCAACCGTCCAAGGCCATCCAAATAGGGACCGTCCAAGTGGACTTTAAGGTATTCGACTAGGGACGACTGGGGACTGTCCAAGTCCAAGAAAACCATCCAAGTTTAAGAAATTGTGTCCAAGTGGACAAGAGTGACTCGGCTGTCTAAGGCCGCCGTTAAGGATTCGGCCTAAGGATTCCGTAGTCTAGGGGTGCCGTCTAAGCGGCAGAAAAAACATGCTGAATGATAAAAAAATTGATGATAAATGAATCACTTAATCATATATACACCTACCTATGATCCTATTCTTCTTCATTAACAAATCAGCAATGAGTGTTTTGAGCATATTTGGAATCACCGAGAGTGATGACACCGCTTATCAAGTTAAGCATTTCAAGCAAATGGCAATGGCTACCTCTCACATAGCCATGCACACTCTTACCATTGAATCTGATCGTTGTGGTGCTCTTCCACAAATCCTTCAATGGCTCTACAATTCTAGATGCTAGCTCCAATCTCCATAGCTGCCTGCATGAGAAGAAGAAGAAGAGGAGGAGGAGGAGGAGGAGGAGGAGGAGGAAAAGAAGAGCTTCTCCATGGTCCCTCACTCTCACACACTCACACTCTCCCTCTCTCACACACTCTCCCTCTCTCACACACACTCTCTCCCTCTCTCATGCATAAGAAGGAAGCAAGAGCAAGAATAAGAACAAGAAGAGAGGAGAAAAAGAGCTTCTCCATGGTCCCTCATTCTCACACACTCACACTCTCCCTCTCTCACACACTCCCTCTCCCTCTCTCATGCACAAGAAGGAAGCAAGAGCAAGAACAATAAGAGAGATAGCTTACACACACACCAAGAATGAGCTTATCCATTCACTTTTTTGACTTTTATACATACCCTTCTCCCCTTGGGCACCCAATTCATTTTCATGATCGGCTATCTGGCCTTGGTTCTCTTTTCCCACATTTTCCTATTCTTTTCTATTCTCATGGCTCATTTACATTCGATTTTTCATTTACAACTTGCACAAGAGGGAGTCTGACTCTTTTACAAAGGACTAAAATACACTTTATCTCTTGTGTGTCCTATTCTTAATTTTAAAATTTTCCCACATTTCTTGATCTTCTTTTCCCATCAAGCTATCTTCTTATGTTCCTTCTCAAGCCTTCTTTGCACCTTCTTAAGCCTTCTTTGTTGATCTGTAGTGCTCTAAGTTGTAAGGCCCCCATTATAAGGAGAAGCCATGTGTGAGCACGGTGGGTCTTGAATTGCATGTTAGATGGGGTCTGTGTGATTGGATAGCAAAAAGGCTACCTTTGTGGATCTAGCCTTTGGGTTAGATAGAGTAGTTATGTTGGTAGCAACTTGAGCCACAATGCATCAAGTTTTGGGGTGTGGGAGGTATCAGGGAACCGTATTTTGGAGTCCACAGGCCACACAAGTGGCCCTTGGATAGGGAATCCCCCCCTAACAGGGTCCGAGGGTAGCACCTCTAACTCAATTGTAACATGTATATTTCCTAGAATATTCCCTAGCTAACTAGAGAAGGTTTAGAATATGGATGGATAGACCAACTAGACTATCTTCTCAAGCTACAAAAGGAATAACCCTCCAAAGCCATCGTCAATCTATATTTCACCCAGTCAGAGTTCTTCAAGCTACCCTTAAGTTCTTCACCTACCATCTATCTGGATCACCATCTAAGCTTCATTGTGGAAGCACACAAGTGGGCAGAGCCATCTTTGTACTAATTTATTTGAAATTAAAGTAGTTTTTATTCTTCTCATATTTGCTATGTGCTCTCTACTCCTTGCTCATCAGATTCTATCCCCCGATGTTGCACCCTATGATTTCTACATAAAGTGCTTGACGCTCATGTTGAGAAAGATGTTGAATTGGATGCAAAGAATGAAGTGCCTAAAATAGAGAAGAGTCATGTTCAAGAAGTGCCAGCAATGGACAAGAGAAAGGAACTACCTAAAATAGAGAATACTCATGTTGATGGCAATGGTTGTATCACACTACTAGATGGTACAGTTTATCAGTCCTAGGAGGACCCATTAGCCATCTCCTCAAACTATTAAAGGACATCTAAGGATTTCTTGGACTTAAAAGGATGGTAACATGTATTCATCAAATATTATGCTGTAACTATAGCTCCTCTTATAGAGCTACTCAAAAATTAGGTTCAGAGATCACCTTGACTAATTGGAAGCAAGAAAGCTTTAATAAATTAAAGGAATGTCTTACCACTACCCCTATCGTAAAGCACTATAATGCATTCTAACATGAGAAGAGCATCCTATAGTATACTCTCTCATAAGCTCAAACCTTAATATAAGAATTATGCTACCCATGACTTGGAATTATTGGTAGTCAGATATGCCCTAAAGTTATGGTGACTTTAACTTCAATAAAAGGTCTATACTAACTAATTGCAAAATCCTAAGTAGATATTCATTGAGCTAGACCTCAATATGAGGCAAAGAAGGTGGACTAAAGTACTTTATGAATTTGGCTTTGAGATCACGTACCACAAAAGCAAGGAGAATGTGGTCATTGATACTATTGGCACAAAAGCCTTTCTAGACTCTATTAACAAGAGAATGTGGTTATTGATACTCTTAGCAAGAAAGTTCTTCTAGGCTTTCTACTAATAGAAGAACCTTGGTAGAAACGTCTTTCTAAATTCTCTCACAATAGAGGGATCTTCTATGAAAAAAAAATTGGTAAGTTTTAATGTAGTCCTACAAGTAGTAATTGCAAAAATCCCTATTGGCCTAGAATATTTGAAGACACATATACTAGTCTCGGATAAGAGAAGACTCCCAAGGGCAAAGAAAAATTCAAAGCCCATAAACTTGAAGGTGAATTCTTAGAAACTCAAAACTCAAGAAAAAGATTCTATGAGATCCACATGATAGTCATGTTGTTGAACACCCATATTATACTAAGACCTTAATGTGATTTAAAAAGTTATTTCTGGCCAATAATGAAAGCATATATACTTACATATGTGACACAATGCTCAAGTTTCCAAAAAATAAAGACCAAGTAAGGAAAATTGCATAGGAAACTACACCCTCTTGATGTCCCTCAAATGAAGTGGAAAAATATCTATATGGATTTCTAGTTAGTCTTCTCACTATGCGAGGAGGTTATAATTTTAGATTGGTTGTAATGGATATGATAACTAGAGTTTCCCACATCATTCCCACCAAGAAAACTCTTAAAGCCTATGATATAGCTAGACTCTTCATCAAGGAGATTTCCAACCACGTGGGCTACCAAAAGGATTGTTAGTGGGGCAGATACACCACTCCTAATTTTGGACTTGTCTTTTTCAAGCTATTGGTTCTCACTTATGAGTTTGTGCAACAGCATACAACACTTAAATTGATAGTTAAATCAAGAAATTTAATAAGACATTGAAGATATTCTTAGAGCATATTGCAACCATGAAATAAAGCAAATAATGCTTAGTACAATCAAAGCATAGTAATGAGTTTCTTCCAAGATTTCTATGGACAAAACTATCTATCCCTGTTAAAGTGATCCCACTCTAAATTTTGAAGCTCTTTTAAAAAATGTTGAAATGTATGGAAGAGCAAGATAAAGATACTTAGTAAGATCTCAGTAAGATATTAGGATAGCTCGATATAGACAAAAGGCCTATATAGATCCAAGAAGGTCAAAACAAATCTTCAATAAATGAGACATGGTTTTTTTGGGAGTCCAACCTAATAAAATTTTACTAAATCTTTGTAAATTCAAAAGTCAACACAAGATACTCTAGACCATGCTAAGTTAATAAGACTCATCTCAAAATCATAATGCATTCTAGGTAAGCCAACTCAAGTCCTCTGTTCCTAACCTAGATTATATACTAGATGGTGATAAAATTGTAATACTACCCAAGAAATCCTTGAAATGCAACCAAAGAGGGTCTTGGATATCAGAGAGAAACTCTCAAGAAGAGAATCCCCTAGGAATATCTAGTTCAATGGGAGGATTACCCCAAAAGAGATGCAACATGTTTGTTACAAAATCCACACTTCACAAAGAGCATTCCAACTTTCTCTCAATGTGAGAATTTCCTAACTTCTCTAAGGGGGAAAGAATGTATATGTACCCAATTTATTTCTCTAAATTCATTCTCAACCCATCTTAAATGTGCTAAATTGTGCTCCAAGGATGATGGCCCAAATATTTATAGCATCTAAAATTGTATTTAGCATTTTGAATTATTACTATAAGTGTGAATGTAAACTGCCATAAATAGGCCAACGTAAATGTAAATTCGACCTTAATAAAAATTAGTATAGCTTGCAATTAGAGATGGGACTCTTTCATCTCACCTGCATGAAAAATCAAGTAGCTACTTGATTGTGAAATTCTCTTCAAAAGCATCAAGACTAGGAAAGAGATTAAATATATCATATATAATCAATTTGAACTCATAGACATAATATTATTAATATATGAAGTCATATGTTCGAGCATAAGAACCTCCTCTAAGTCCCTTATGGCATATCCCATGTAGCTATACCTCAAAAGTCTATTTTGATTATTCACTTATATATTAAAAAGAGAGTAAGCAATGTGGCCATCACTTTGATTTAGTAGTATAGAAATAGGGGAGTGCATGTAAGGTGATATCTCTAGCCTCCCCCCAACCAACAATGAGGCCCGATGGTTGCAACATGTGAGAGATGAAAGATTTCAAGAAGGAGAAGGTCTTTCATATTTCTTTATCTCCTTGAATGCTACGAAAATATATGTTGCATGTGATAAGGAGAAGCAGTTGTAGTGTACAAGAGGAGGAAGTCCTTGCATGTTGCAATGCTATGTCTTAGGCCATGGGTAGAAGGGCCTATAGTGTGCACTCAATGTGTGAGGTGAGAAATTTCTTTCAAATTTCTCTCATCTCCTCACATATTGTAGCCCTCTCCTCAAACATGGACCCTTCATTGGAAAAAAGCTACGTGAATCAAGGGAATCTATGATAGGAATACTTGAGGTGAGGTTTTAGTCACAATCCTTTCAAACTTTTTTTCTTCCATATATGCCATTTTGGGAAAACCAATGAGAAAGTGACAACCTATAAAGATCCTAGAGTGTGAGTAACAAAATTTGAGATACCTACGAGACATCAAATAAATTTAAAGCTCCTTGGTATAGTTGAATGGAGAAGTTAGTGGCAAGGAATATTCACACTTCATGAGATTCAACAATTCAAGAAGAGCATAGACTTGTTTATTTCCAAGCTTAGTCTCACAAGGGTTGTTTGAAAGACACTCTAGCCATTTGTCAATTTTTTAGCAATAGCAACTTCAATGTCCTCTAAGAGGTTTTTAGGCACACATTAGTGACTTGATGGCAAATGGAATGGAGTGTGCATTGCATAATACAAGCATAGTGATTGTTAATGGGGGGAAGTTTAAAGGGTCTTACATAAGTGGAATACAATGAGTCATTAATATGGAGATGCCAAAAGTCATGACAAAGGCTATAAATTTGTAATGTACTTTTCAATGTAATCAATTGTCTCTTCTTCATGTTCATTCTTGTTCTACAATTTTAAGTGTCTCTGACATTTGTGAATGTTCTCTTTGTTGTGGGTAGTGTTTATTTTTGAAAGTACCCTAGGGTTTTTATTGTAAATGTTTCATCAAGAAGTGTCTTTCTTATAGATTAGTTTCTCAAAAAATTTCCCTTTAATGGATATGTATTCTAAAATTTGCCTTTGTTTGCAGCTTTAAAAATATTGTTTCAAAAAAGTTATTTAATCAATATAACATTTTCTCACTTTTTCATGTTCATTGTACTTTTAAAAAATGGTAGTACCAATGACATAATATAATATTCAAAACTTAGTATACATATGAAAAATTATTTTAAGCATTAGAAAAAATCATCACACTATCACCAAAAAAATTTACAATACCATGATGAAGGCTAAAACTCAGTCAAGTAAGTTAGTCTATAAAGGAAACTAGATATCTCTACAATCATCCATGATTTCAAATCAAATGCAACACAATCAAAGCATATCATTGCTCATAATTTTTTACATCAAGTATGTTTGTTCCCACATTAATATTGTGATGAGCTCCATCCCATGTGACATAGATGATATTCTAATTAATATACGTAGGAACTTTAACACCACTATACAAAAGAAACATGAGCTAGTTCAAGGTCTTCAATGACAATTTATCGTGATAATTAGACTTGATATGATCCAGTTTAAAGGAATCTCTCTCACAATCAACCCTCATTGTAACAATGACCAAATATACATGCCATAACTTTTTCATCTCTCTAAAGATTATCAAACTTAATATCACATAATTGTCAAGTAGGATGCATATTTTGACTTGGATATGTTCTATTTAACTTTAGCATGAAGTCTCCATACTCAAGTTTACATGTATCAATATCAGGAAGGGTCCCAAATTTTCCCAATAAGACATTTATCCATATTGTGCCCATTTTAAAGCATCTTTAAATATCATGTGGATAATCATTTGGACTAGATATCTTTGTAGCCTCAAACAATCTTAAATCAACAAATCTAGTAGATAGTGAAGATATAGCTTTCTGTACAAATTACTTACTAACTTTAATATAACTATCCCAAGTCACCAATTCGCTATGTTTACCCTTAGATATTAATTGATCATTATGGAATTTGTGCCCTTTTGTAGCTCCAACATTGTTGGTCAAAGAATGCACATATTCATCTTTGATTTGCTCATAGAACTAAGTGTGATAGTGTGTGCCATGACCAAATTCTCCCTAATAAGAAGCATGCCTCAAGAATATCTATAGTAACCATAAGCTTTGTTCCTATCAAAGTTATATCTACTTGCTCAACTTTAAGCTTTTTATTCAAAAGGATTAAGTAATGTAGCACATCAACTAACAAATGAAGGAAGAAGTGAATCTTAAATTAGGTAAAAAGTATATACAACTGTGCATTTTCTTTCATCCACATAGACAATAGGACTAGCACAAGTATTATGAAACTATTCACTACGTGTTTTCTAGTGTCATTTATAAGACCTTTGAGAAACTGCCTTTATTACCCCAAAGATAGGAAATGTAGACAATACATCCTTAGTTGTGCCATGCATCCCTATGTGCTATACAATGAACCCTAATTAGATGTGGCATATCTCAAGTAAATCAGTCGAGTAGACCATTTTTTTGCCCAACCATTACACTGCATCCATCAATGGAAAACTCTACAATATTTTATTTTGATAAACCAAAGCTTTATAAGATGTGTTATCCTGACTTTGATTTAAAATCTTCCAGACTTCTTGCAAAATGAACTTAAAGATCTCCAAAATCATTAAATAGAGAAGATCTCAAGTAAAATGACCCAAGGATCATAACCTAACATTCTCTTGGATTGATAGGGGCTGTAGCCATCCGTCACGGAAGTTACCATGTGAACACGAGTTATGGACCACCAATCAAAATTGATTAATCACATTTAAAACTTAGCAGCGCAAGTAAGTCACAAAATCTTAAGCTTTAAAACTTAATGCTTTATTAAGAGAATGAAAATAAGAGAAGAAGAGGACGTCATTCATTAGGCCGCCCCCCCCCCCCCCCCCCCTTTTTAATCAAAAAAATGGTGCATCACAACCCCAATTTTGGAGCTCCCAATTCCTGAAGAAAAAGCCTGGATTCTCTTTCTGTATTACAACAATTAACTCTAGCAATCTCCCCCCCTTTTCAATTCGACGAGAGACTTGGGATGAAGCAAGATCATTCAAGAGCTAGGCGGATCAGTCATGGCATCTCTGGGCAACCTCTTTGGACTTCAAAGATCAAATCGCCAGCATCGGATTGCATCTTGGAAGCTTCAGATTGCTGATTTTGCCAAGATCCCTTCCATAAAGAGCTCTTCTTCTTAGCCACAATGTAATGTCCCAATTACTTAGTTTATTTTAATAAACAATGTGCCTATACATTCGAAAGAAAATTGATTTATGTTGCACATTTGTAAAAAACTAGCTCTAATTATGAAGATAATTGTTATTATTAATGAGGTATTATATGCCAGTTCATGGAAGAAAGACTTGGAAAACCCTCCCAAGACTAGCTTATTAAAACTATGTTTGTAGTATAGAACAACAAAAAGAACTAGCCTAGTAGATAGTCACTTGGCAGTTAAGTGCACTTGGATGACGACACTGCCCAGATGGGTGACCTCTCGGGAAGATTTTTCTACAAAAGCCAGTGGGAGCTTCTCAGCACAGTCAACAACACCAACAAAGCCTTCGTATCCCATTGCCAAGTATTCCAAGGCCAAGATGCCAAGGTCTATGTCTTGGTCACCGCCTTAGTCATACACCTTGGAGTAACTCCCACTCATCGTGCTACAAACATGGAGCCCCCTCCTTGATGTCATCAATAATGTCATCAAAAATGCTAAAAGAAAGCATTCTCTCTTTATCATCAATGGTGTCATAAAAAATGCTAAAAAAGAAAGTATCCTCTCTTTATCCCCCCCTCCCTTGGTTGCTATATAAATGGGGATAGAGCATCACGAACACAATATTAGTGAGTTTGGGAATCTCCCAATTCCCATTTTTTGTAGACTAAAAAGGTGGCACCTAGATAACATGCCCATAAGTTTCTCAAAACCATATGAGTGACCTATCATTGGAAAGCCCTTGAAAAATGGAATCTATTGAGCTATAGACCACTCGATTTGGAGTTATAGTGTTCAAGTTATGACAAATACAAAGATTTGACCACGTGTCCCAAACTTATGGAAATTTCCCATATTCCTCAATATGGTGTTCACGTCTGGGACACATAAAATATTGACATAAACATACACGACACACAACGATCTGTGTAGAGGTCTCTCTACTATTGTTGACGCGATGAAGCTCTCCTGCAATCAGTTGAGCCTCACACACACACACACATCTCTCTCTCTCTCTCTCTCTCTCTCTCTCTCTCTCTCTCTCTCTCTCTCTCTCTCTCTCTCTCTCTCTCTCTCTCTCTCTCTCTCTCTCTCTCTCTCTCTCTCTCTCTCTCTCTCTCTCTCTCTCTCTCACCCCTTTGTGGAAGCACTGTCCAAACCCATCAAGCTTCTTCCATGGCTCTCAAAGAGACGTCGAGGTACTGAGCAAGATCACGCTTAGAGAACTCCCCAACATGAAGAAGTAGTCGCTACTGAAACGGAAGTGAAAGTTAACCCCGATCATGTGCTTAATGACGAACAAATAGTCATGCCTACCAAGGAATTCTAGAAATGCAACCCGAGAATATTCTAGATACAAGGAAGAAATGTCTAAGAAGTTGAATCCTAAGAGAATACCTAGTACAATGGAAGGATTGTCTTGAAGAGGATGCCACTTGGATCAATGATGTAACCCTAATGAAAAAATACCCCCATTTTCTCTAAGATGAGGACATCTCGATTTCTCTAAGGAGGAAAGAATGTAATGTCCCCATTACTTAGTTTATTTTAATAAATAATGTGCATATACATTCCAAAGAAAATTGATTTATGCTACACATTTGGAAAAACTAGCTCTAATTATGAAGATAATTGTTATTATTAATTAGGTATTATATGCTAGTTCATAGAAGAAAGACTTGGGAAACCCTCCCAAGACTAGCTTATTAAGACTATGTTTGTAGTATAGAACAACAAAAAGAACTAGCCCAGTGAATAGTCACTTTTGGCAGTTAAGTGCACTTGGGTGACGACACTGCCGAGATGGATGGCCTCCCAGGAAGATTTTTCCTACAAGCTAGTTGGCACCAACGAAGCCTTCGTGGCCCGTTGCCAAGTATGCCAAGGCCAAGATGCCAAGGTCTATGCCTTGGTCATGCGCCTTGGAGTGGTGCCTACCTGTCGTGCTACAAAAATGAAGCCCCCTCCCTAATGTCATCAAAAACGCTAAAAAAATTTGTTCTCTCTTTATCATCGATGGCATCATCAAAAATGCTAAAAAGCAAGTTTCCTCTCTTTATCCCCTCCCCCCAATTACTATATAAACGGGGTAGAGTGTCACATCTAGGACACACAAGGTACTGATATAAACAGACATGACACACATAGACACACAACGATCTGTGTACAGGTCTCTCTACTGCTATTGACGCGACAAAGCTCTGCTACAATCAGCCTCTCTCTCTCTCTCTCTCTCTCTCTCTCTCTCTCTCTCTCTCTCTCTCTCTCTCTCTCTCTCTCTCTCTCTCTCTCTCTCTCTCTCTCTCTCTCTCTCTCTCTCTCTCTCTCTCTCTCTCTCTCTCTCTCTCCACCCCTATGTGGAAGCACTCCGTGAACCCATCAAGCTTCTTCCATGGCTCCCAAAGAGACGTTGAGATGTTGAGCGAGGTCACACTTAGAGAACTCCCCAATGTGAAGAAGTAATCGCTACTGAAACGCAAGTAGAAGTTAACCCCGATCATGTGCTCAATGACAAACAAATAGTCATGTCTACCCAAGGAATTTTAGAAATGCAGCTCGAGAAGATTCTAGATACAAGGGAGAAACGTCTAAGAAATCGAATCCTAAGAGAACACCTAGTACAATGGAAGGATTATCCTGAAGAGGATGCCACTTAGGTCGATGAGGCAACCCTTATGAAAAAATACCCCCAGTTTCTCTCGAGATGAGGACATCTCGATTTCTCTAAGGAGGGAAGAATATAATGTCTCCATTACTTAGTTTATTATAATAAACAATGTGCATATACATTCCAAAGAAAATTGATTTATGTTGCACATTTGTAAAAAACTAGCTCTAATTATGATGATAATTGTTATTATTAATGAGGTATTATATGCTAGTTCATGGAAGAAAGACTTGGGAAACCCTTCCAAGACTAGTTTATTAAAACTATATTTGTAGTATAGAACAACAAAAAGAACTAGCCTAGTAAATAATCACTTGGTAGTTAAGTGCACTTGGGTGACGACACTACCGGGATGGGTAGCCTCCCAAGAAGATTTTCCTGCAAGCGAGTGGGAGCTCCTCACGCATAGCCAATGGCGCCAACGAAGTCTTTGTAGCCCGTTGCCAAGTATGCCAAGGCCAAGATGCCAAGGTTTATGCCTTGGTCACCGCCTTGGTCGTACGTCTTGGAGTGACACCTGCCCGTTGCACTACAAAAACTGAGCCCCCTCCCTAATGTCATCAATGACGTCATCAAAAATGGTAAAAAAAAAGCGTTCTCTCTTTATCATCAAAGAGTGACGCCCATCCATCGCGCTAGAAAAACGGGGCCCCCTCCCTAACATTGTCAAAAACACTAAAAGAAAGTGTTCTCTCTTTATCATTGATAACATCATCAAAACCACTAAAAAAGCAAGCGTCCTCTCTTTTACCCCCCCCCCCCCCCCCCGGGTTACTATATAAACAAGGGTAGAGCATCACGTCTGGGATACACAAAATACTGACACAAACAGAAACAACACACACAAACACACAACGATCCGTGTAGAGGTCTCTCTGCTATTGTTGATGTGACAAAGCTCTGCTGCAATCAGTCGGACTCTCTCTCTCTCTCTCTCTCTCTCTCTCTCTCTCTCTCTCTCTCTCTCTCTCTCTCTCTCTCTCTCTCTCTCTCTCTCTCTCTCTCTCTCTCTCTCTCTCTCCATATCTACACGGAATCACTACCCAAACCCATTAGGCTTCTTCCATGTCTCCCAAGAGATATCAAGATATTGAGCGAGGTCATGCTCAAAGAACTCCCCAACGTGAAGAAGTAGTCGATGTTGCTGAAACGCAAGCAAAAGTTAACCCCGAATCCATTCAACCCGAAGGATAGGTTATTCCACAACAAATCAAGGTTGTGGCCATAAATCGTAATCGCGATGGATGGTCGAATGGAGATAATTAGGTTAGTACATAAGAAAATGATCACGATTAGTTAGAACTTACTTAAACTTGTAAAAGCATATTAGTATTTTTAAATGCTTTTAAAGAAAGTAATACAAAAATTGATGAAGGGGATAGATTCTATGCATCGCATACATTGACAACTGTGTTAAAAATATTTTATGGTAATGACTACTTTTGGATTTGTGAATGATGATTTATCGCTCTTATGATTCTAGGCTTGCACAGCAGGACGAGTTGTGGATTGTGGTGGTTCGGGACATTAGGGTCCCCAATCCAATTCTCCCTAAAACTGTGGAGTGTGGAAAATCTCACCAGAGGGTGGGGATCCTACGCTCCTGAGGAACGTAGGTGTTTTTGGAAAAACTCACATGCGGGTGGGGATCCTATGCTCCTGAGGGAGATAGGTATTTTTTATTTTTGATCACTTGAGCACTTGAGAGGGCAAAGGGCCAAGTGGCAAGTGCCCCTATTATATAGGACAGCTCAGGGAAGCTTAGAGGGGCTCTGAGAGCCAGTGAATTCCCTGTTGACCGGGGATGGAGTGTGATCGCATACAACCCAATCCCAAGGGATTGGAAGGTCCTATCTAGGCTGGACGGTGTCTTTCAGTGGAAATACGGTTTTTTACCACTCTACAGAGTGATGGTGAAATAAAGTATCTGATTTTTGAATTGTTTGTTATGTGCTAAAGATTGAGTTTAACGAACCCAGTTTAATGGAGTAATAAAAGAAAGTTGATTTTATATGTCCAAACAGTGTGATCGTGACCCTCCCAATACCGGTAGGATTAGTTACCAAGTTTAACACTATTTTAGGGGGTTGGAGTTGAGATTTAACCTTCTGAGTAGGGGGATCGAGCTACACTCTCCCTCATCTCTCACTCTCTTTGAACCAAGTGCGGTGTTAACCTCACTCCTGCCTTTGATTGATTAAAAAGTGGTCTTTCTTAGGTGGGCGTTAGATTGCTGTTAGGGGTGACTTGTCCACACTTCCCCTGTGAAGTAGAACTGAGATTCCCATGTTCAACTAAGTCCAAGGTTTCCCATGGGGAGACAGGATGGTGATGTGCATGGATATGAATTTCAGTCGACTACAAAGAGGACTCCTCCGGGTCTGTTGGAGGAGGCACCTCACACACAACCCTTCTTTGCCAATTTAGCTATAAATACGAGGCATGGGGAGCCGTTGAGAGTATTCGGAGCAAGACAAGAATACAAGAAGTATACTCTACAAGCTCTCGAATTCAATTCATGCGTCCCTATGGAATCAAGACTCTTCTCGATTTCTCGAAATTCTTGGTGATCACTCCCCCCCCCATCAAAAAAAATTTCCTCAATCTAATTACCCCCAAGCTCCTTCACCAAATTCCCCTTTTTTTGTGATCTCGCTATTAAAGACCATGGGCCCGAAGAAGAAAGCTATGAAGGTCGCGGAGGCAAGAGCTATCAATAACACTGTGGACACAATTACTACAAATGGAATGGCAAGTACGGGGATTACAAATGAAGCTACAAATACCATCAACCAAGTACCCTTCATGGATCCTCATATACTATTTTCTTAAATAAAAACAACTAGCAAGCCTTCATCCCATGAACAAACAACAGAAGTTGCATGTGTGAAATAATATTTTATTTGATTCTTGCATATAATTTCTTTGGGAAATTCTTAACTGCGAATTCCAAGGGGTAACTTGGGTCTGTACAAGATGAACCTAAAGCGAGTACAAGGAAGGTACTATGTCCCTAGAATATTTAATATTTCTAATTTTCTTATTGGTCAAACGAAATCTCTGATGGGTAATCACGGACGCTAACCCTCGATATACAAGAGACCTTGAGATACAATTGCCAAATTATACTGTTTGTAATTAAACTAACCAAGATTTTCTTTTATTGCAGGGAAAGACCCACGAAACTCCAAGGGAGTTATCCTCAAGTATGAAATTCTTGCTTAAAGGAAGAAGAAGTCCAAGAAGACCATTGGAAGGTATTGCCACTTATGCTAATTTGTCTCGAAGTTATATTGCCAGTTATGTTGATTTGTCTCCAAGTTATATTGCCACTCATGTTAATTTGTCTCGAAGTTGTATTGCCACTTATGCTACTTTGTCTTGAAGTTATATTGCCACTCATGCTGATTTATCTCGAAGTTATATTGCCACTTATGTTAATTTGTCTCGAAGTTATATTGTCACTTATGATGATTTATCTCGAAGTTACATTGTCACTTATACTAACTTGTCTTGAAGTTATTTTGCCACTTATGCTAATTCGATATATTATTAAATTTTGGAAAGAAAAGATTTGTCTTGGAAACAACCTATTAAAAGTTTAAGTATAATGCATTCAAAATAAATATGTTTGTGATTTCAAGCTAGGTATTGATCTTTTCTAAAATCATCTGGCTAAAAGATGGATGATTAAGTACAGATCATCAACTGAGGTAGTATTCCGGTGAGCACAAAATGCCGACTAAGGCAGTGTTCTTAATGGTGCTAGAACTCCCAAGGCCAGTGTGAATAAAACCTACTCCTAGGGGTTTTTCTATTTTGTTTTGCATTAGTGAGAATAGACAAATCATGACATGAAAGGTCTTGTCATAGAGGGAACTCTAGTCGACAGGAGGAGGTGAGGGTACCAGGGGGCTCTAGTCATAAACTCCTTAGGCTCTTACAAACTCCCAACTACTCTTCAATTTCCAGATTGTGTCTTGGAAGTTCCAATACTAGTTGGGGAATAGAACTTGGAGAGAATAATATCTTCGAAGAATAAAATATTTATAAAATTTTATTTTTTAAAAGGAACTATTAAGAAGGAATTGCTTCACTCTGTTTTTGTGTCGTGAATTAAGGACGTGTAACAAATTTGTATCACGAGATAATTCAAAGAAGTTGTTTCTTTATATGTTGAACCTAAAGTGGTAGGTAATTAGATAACTAAAACTACTCTCTCGAGGGAAGTGGGAGGATGGACCCCCGATGGATCCAGACCTATGGCTGGGTGGTCTCATTAAGCCAAGAGCTTTCTTAAAAAGTAATAAAATCGCACTTGATGGACCATTTGAAACCAGAAATCCTAATTTGCATCACTTTAGAATCCACTAATACAAATTAGCTGCTAGTAATAGATTTGACCATGAAAACTCAGGTCGAGATCCTCGTGGGAGCGGTCAAAATTTCCACTATGGGGTAGACTCAAGCAAGCCTAGTTAGGAAACTCCGAGGGTTTTATCAAAATCCTGGATTGCACTTCCTAGGATATCTCTTGATGGTCTACTAAGAACGTACTGCCAAGAAAATCTTAGGCAGCACATTACAGCTGGTATCATAGTGCATGTTGATGTAGAATACGACGCAAGTAAATGAAACTAGTTATATTTACAGAATAAAATATATTTTCCCTTAAGTAGTGAAGTCTTCTCTTGTTGATATATGTTCTTGATTTCTGGCAAAAAGACAAACCTTGGGAACAATTCTTGATTTTTCAAGTTATGTTTATGTCAACAATGCACCAGATGATGCACATATTAGATCAGATATACAATCATTCACCCCTGTATTATGACAGGCAATGGATGTTAAGCAAAGGGTATTGTTACATTGATGCAAACCGTCTTGCTTACCTCCATAATAATTTAAAGAGATTAAGGTAGATGGAAGCCCTTACGGTTACCAATATTTACAAGATGCATTGATTCAAGCAGCTCCAATAGTTTAGGAGATTGAAGAAAGGCCAAGAAATGTAAAAAGATTTGGAATAGAAACAGTCAAAATAAGAGCAACTTCCAAGGATATGCAAAAAGAGCCTCAGGACAGTACTAACCAAACAAAGCAAAGAAGGCCAAATCAAATGTAGTGGGAAGCTTTATACCCACAAGAAGGAGCAATGAGACTCCAAGGTATTTCTATTGCAAGGAACCATGACATTTTAAGAAGCAATGCCCGAAGCTTGGCCAAGGTCAATTTTGCGGGGCAAAGCCAAGATACCAGAGGAAAGTCATTGGAATAAACCTAAAGGAGATCAGTAAAGATAAAGATCCCACGATGGAATCCGATATGGAAAGAGCTAGGTCACATGCCACTCTTAATAAGAAGGTCCAAATCACCAATTCTCAGTAATTTAAACACCAGCAAATTATCAAGGTTAACTCTTTTAAATTTTAGTCGACTGTGGAAGTATCCACTCTTTCGTATCCCCAAAATGTGCAAAAAGGCTAGGCATAAACACTATTCTCGAACCTAGAATGCTTGTGGAATTAGCAAGCGGCAAAGAAGTTCTATCAACACAACAAACTAGCAAGGTAGAATTTAGCTTGGGTGGCAATTCTTCCAAAATGAACTTCTGAATTATGAACCTCGGGGCTTATGAGTGTTTGCTAGGAATGGATTGGCTAATTCCAAATAATGCCCATATCCGTTGCGAAAAGGGCCAAATCATATTCCAAAACTCAAAGGGAGAACAAGTAACCACTCACGGAGAAGCAGGAAACCCTAAGGTTCATCAGCTAGGTAAAGTCTCCCGAATAGTAAAAGGACTAAAGAAAGGATTACCCATCTATCTAATTAAAATCAACAAGGCTGAGCAAGATAGTGAAGCCAAGGATCAACCATCTTGGCTAAAAGAATATGTGGATGTTTTTCCAGAAGAGCTGATAGAGCTCCCACCAGCAAGGGAAGTAGATCATGAAATTCAACTTATTCCAGGCGCAGTGCCCTCGTCACCAAACGGCCTTATCAAATGTCGATTCTCGAAGCCATTGAGCTAAAAGAACAACTCAAGAAGCTATTAGAGCAAGGATACATCCGGCCAAGTAATTCACTATGGGGAGCTCCGATTTTATTTCAGAAAAAGAAAGATGAAACATTCCGCCTTTGTATCGATTACTGTGGTTTAAACTAGGTGACAGTGAAAAACAAGTATCTAATTCCCAGGATAGATGAGTTATTTGACTAACTCCATGGAGCAAAGGTCTTCTCAAAGATTGATCTCAGATTAGGATATTATCATATAAAAATTAGGGAGGAAGATATCCCTAAAATTGCTTTTAACACAAGGTATGGTCATTATGAGTTTATTGTGATGTCATTTGGGTTGACTAATACTCTTCCCACCTTCAATAGATTGATGTAAGACATTTTTTGACCCTACTCGATGACTTTGTCCTCATCTTCTTTTATGATATCCTAACGTATTCCAAGAATATAGAAGACCATAAACCGCAACTATGAACAGTTCTTGAAATAGTGAGAGCCCACAAACTGTATGCTAAAAAGAAGAAATGTGCTTTCTTCAAGAAGCAGATTGAATATCTAGGGTTCATAGTATCAACAGATGGCATTTCATTGGATCTTGCCAAGGTCCAAGATGTATAAGACTCGCCACCCCCAACAACGGTCAAGGAAGTGGCTTTCTAGGGCTAACGGATTGGTTTAGAGTCTTCATTAAAGACTATGCCTCAATCATCACACATCTCACCCCTCTCACCGAGCTTCTTAAAAAGCAAGTCTTCATTACATGGATATCTGGAAAACAATCTAGCTTTGAGAAGCTTAAGTAGAGTTTGGCAACATCCCATATCTTAAGGCTACCCAACCTCAGCAAATAATTCGACGCCATAACCGATGCAAGCTCTCTTACTTTGGGTTGTGTGCTTATGCAAGAAGGACATCCAATAGCCTATGCTTCAAGAAAATTAAAGATCCACGAAAGAAACTATGCCACACATGATCTCGAATTACTTGTTGTAATTCATGCATTTAAACTATGGAGACATTTTCAGCTTGGTAATAGGTTTTCTCTAGTCACTGATCATAAGAGCCTAAAGTGGATTTTTACTCAACTAGATCTTAATATGAGACATCACTGATGGATTGACTTTGAAATCAAGTATAGACCAGGCAAGGAGAATGTGATTGCAGATGCCCTAAGCCATAAATGATTCCTTAATGCTCTAATCGTAGAAAAACCCTCTAGGGCTGGAACTCTTGCCACAATGATTTCAATGCCCAATAACCCTCTCATAGAAATGGCTAAAGAAGAGGCAGCAAAGGATCCAAGCTATCAGAGCTTGTTAAGAGAAATTTCCGTCAAGGATTCAAATCCAAAAATCAAGACTAAGTATCAAGATTTTTCCATAAACGAGGAGCTTGCCTATTACAGGACAAGACTATGTATCCTGCAAGTCAGGAACTCAAAAGGAAAATACTCTGGGAAGCTCACGATTCCCTTGATATAGTCAGAAGAAGCTTCTACTGGGAAAGACTCAAGGGTAATGTACTCAAGTATGTCACTGAATGCCTAAACTGTCAACAAATTAAGGTCGAGCATATCAAGTTGCCATGAAATCTCCATCCACTTGACATCCCTCAAATGAAATGGGAGTATATCGGTATGGACTTCATAGTCGGATTACCCCTGGTACAAGGAGGATATAACTCCATAATGGTAGTCATTGATATGCTAACAAAAGTTACACACCTTATTCCTTTAAAAACCAATTACAAGACTTCCGATTGCCAAGTTTTTCATTAAGGAAATGTTTAGGTTACATGGATTACCCCAAAGGATCATCAACGACCGCGATTCTCTCTTCACCTCAAACTTTTGGAAGAGTTTGTTCATGAAGCTCTAGGAACCTAGCTCTGCTTCAATATTGCTTACCATCCCCAAACCGATGGTCAAACAGAATGGGTCAACCAAGTTATTGAGGACATACTAAGCGCTTATTGTAATAGGAAACCCAAATGGTACATCCAATGCCTACCCTTAGTTGAATTTTCCTACAATGCATCATACCATCGAAGTATTCAAATGACTCCTTTTCAGGCATTATATGGGCAAGATTGTCTTACACCATTAAATTTTTTAGATCTTACCCTATGGGTAGAAGTATCTAGGCAAATGTTGGAAGAAATGAATTAGCAAAGTGAAAGCTATAAGGCAAGATATTCAAGCCACCAAGGATCAACAAAAGGCATATTCCAATTAACAAAGACAAGAATGCATCTTCAAAGAAGGTGACATGGTTTTCGTATGAGTTCACCTAAAGAAAAGTTCCTTATCTTTGGGGAAATTCAAGAAGCTAAGTCCCAGGTATTGTGGGTCATATAAGGTGCTAAAGTGTCTAAGACCAAATGCCTACAAGCTGCAACTCCCTAATAACTTAAAAGGGCATAATGTATTTCATGTTATTCTATTGAAAAGCATATGTGCCTAACCCAAACCATGTTCTAAACGACCAACAAATTGTAATGCCCAGTCAAGGAATCCTCAAACTTCAACTAGAAAAGATACTTGACATGCGAGAGGAGACTCTAACAAGGAAAACCCTTAGAGAATATCTTGTCAATGGAAAGACTACCCTGAAGAGGATGCCACTTGGATTGACCACCATGAGTCACTATGTAACCAATATTCCCAGTTTCATTCAAGATGAGGACATCTCGATTCCTCTAAGAAGGGGGAGAGGATGTCATATCCAGACTTTGATTTAAAATCTTCCTGACTTCTCACGAAATGGACTTGAAGAACTCTAAAATCACTAAATAGAGAATATATTGAGTAAAATGACCTGAGGATCATAACCCAATATTCTCCCGGATTGATAGGGACTGTAGCCATCCATCATGGAAGTTACTGCATGAACACGAGTTATGGACCACAAGTCAAAATTGATCAATCACATTTAAAACTTAGCAAGGAAAGTAAGTCACAAAATCTTAAGCTTTAAAACTTAATGAAGACGACGTCATTCAGGCCACCACCCCCCCCCCCTTTTTTTAATCAAAAAAATAGTGCATCACGACCCCAATTTTGGAGCTTCTAATTCCTAAAGAAAAAGTCTTGATTCTCTTTATGCATTACGACAATTAACTCCAGCAATCTCCCCCCCTTTTCAATTTGATGAGAGGCTTGGGATGAAGCAAGATCATCCAAGAGCCAGGCGAACCAGTCATGGCATCTCTTCCAGCCTCTTTGGACCTCAAAGATCAAATTGCCAACATTAGATTGCATCTTGGAAGCTTTAGATTGCTGATTTTGCCAAGATCCCTTTCATAAAAAGCTCTTCTTCTTAGCCACAACCCTTCTTCTCCAATTTAGCTATAAATACGAGGCATGGGGAGCTGTTGAGAGTAGCTGGAGCAAGAGAGGAGAGGCCCTTCTTAGGAGTATAGAGCAAGAGGGAGTGGGGCAAGAGAAGTGCGAGCACGAGAATTTCTCGTCAAGAAGACAAGGAGGATACTCCGTGAGCTCTCGAATTCAATTCCTTTGTCCCTTCTATCCTATTCCCCTATGGAATCAAGACTCTTCTCGATTTCTCAAAATTCTTGGTGATCGCTCCCCCCCCTCCCTCCCACGTCAATCAAAAATTTTGTCAATCTAATTACTCCCAAGCTCCTTTACCAAATTCCCCCTTTTTTTGCAATCTTGTGATTAAAGACCATGGCCCCGAAGAAAAAAGCTACGAAGGTCGCGGAGGCAAGAGCTTCCAATAATACTATGGACACAATTACTACAAACAGAATGACAAGTACGAGGATTACAAATGAAGTCACAAATACCATCAACCAAGCACCCTTCATGGATCCTCATGTACTATTTTTCTTAAATTAAAACAGCTAGCAAGTCTTTATCCCATGAATAGGCAACAGAAGCTGCATGCGTGAAATAAGATTTTATTTTATTTCTACAACTGCGAATTCCAAGGTGTAACTTGGGTCTATACAAGATGAACCTAAAGCAAGTACAAGGAAGGTTTCGTATCCCTAAAATATTTAATATTTCTAATTTTTGTGTTGGTCAAATGAAATCTTTGATGGGTAATGAGGGATGCTAATCCTCGATATACAAGAGACCTTGAGATGCAATTGCCAAATGATATTGTTCATAATTAAACTAACCAAGATTTTCTTTTATTGCAGAGAAAGGCCCATGAAACTCCAAGGGAGTTCAAGAGGAGAGAGGAAAGAGAAATACAAAATTTTGAGATCCCCATCCGGGCATCCATTTTACGCGTAGAAGCCGGTGATGAAGAGTGAAACCAGAAAGCCTGATTCCCATCACTTTAGAATTGGCCAATATAAATTAGTTGCTAGTGATAGATTTGACAAGAAAACTCAAGTCAATCCTAGTGGGATAGGTTGGAATTTTCAGTGCGGGGTAGACTCAAGCAAGCGTAGGTAGAAAACTTCGAGGGTTTTATCAAAATCCCGGCGGACGGCACTTCCTAGGACATCTCTTGATGGGCTACTAAGAACATACCGCCAAGAAAATCTCAGGCACCATGTTACATAAGAACTCTAAAAACCCATTATAGAGTCCTTGTGATGTTCCATTTTTATGTTTCTAATAAGGCAACAAATATATTACATACATATCCATTACCTTTATCACATAATCATGTGATACATATGATCATGCGGTGATCATTTGACACATATGTATGCTCATCTATCATTAGTGAATAAAAAGGACTTTGACTCATCTCTATCTTTACCTTGTCATACAAGTATTTGTAGCATATCTCCAAAAATCTATATTTGAAGTTGTAGAAAGGTATGGTGCATCACTTGCATGATTAGAAACATATGGTTCCCAAAACATACTAATTTCTCAATATTCTTCTAGAAGTTTGAAAGAGGCTTATCTTTGATAGCAATGGCATACATGACTTGGAGCAACATTATGATCTATGTAACCCTTTTATCCACCTCTACTTGATCCATGTTCTATAGATGTGTATCAAGAGGTCAAGTTGTATTTTGCTCTTTCTCTGCCCATAAGAACTTCTTTTTGAGACATTCTTTTGATTTTTTATATATCTCCAATGATGATGGAAAAATATACTATAAATATTAGCAAAAATATTTCTCATGTTAAAAGACATGCACATCTTACACTGGATTCTTTGTTTTCAATCTATATGTACTACATAACTCCATGGAAAGTATACTTTTCAATGTTTTTTATATATACATATATTGAACCTTTTCTTTATCGATAACAACTGATCCTTCATCATCCAAAATTACATCCATATATGTCTCATATTATTCTCTAATGTTCTATATATTTTGCATTATATTGACATTTTTTTTCATCATGTCATTGTCTCATCTTCCTCTTTTTCTAACCTCACATTTGTCACAAATTGTGTGCTGGGGGGACTTGCTTGAGCTGTTATGCCAAACACATACCATATACACAAGAGGAAACTCACTCAAGAACACAAAAAGAGAGATGGAGTCCAAAATGTTTTCTTACTAGTTTCTTCTTCTTCTTTTTCACAATACAATGTACATAAAGTATAGATAAGATACAATATTAAAAAAAGTGAGCTACTAAGTCAAACACTGCATTGCTAACTATACTAATCAACTAGTACTATAACTATGCCAGCTGTAGATAGGTGTAATAACCAAATATAATAAGTGATAAGTCACCAGTCATGTGAGGATCATAATGACAACTAATGTGCTAAGTGCATACATGTGGACCCATCTAGCCGGATGGTCCATCATCAATGACCGCACATGTTGAGCTTGCCATCTCAATACTCCCCCTCAAGCTCAAATGTATCTCTACAACTCCAAGTAAGCTTCAAAATTTTTAAAACTCTCTACACCCAATGTCTTTGTAAAAATGTCAACTATCTGATCCGATGTGCCAACATATATCACATCCTCATAAATTGACTAACAAGGACAAAGCATAACTCAAGTTTGGCCTTGTGATAGTCATGTAAATTAGACTCTCTACTATCCTCATAAACATAATAAGGTCTTCTATCGCATCCCTAACATTAGCACTGAATTTCACATTTTGCTCCAATGGCACTGAAAGAGGCTTACATGCTGTCATACCATACTTGGATAACATATCCAAGCCATATTGCCTTTGGAATAAACAACTATCTGATCATAATATAGACAACATTATGAATAGCTTCAAACCAAAAATATTTTGGCATATTCTTTTCAGCCACCATCAATGCATGTATAACTTCTACAATATGTCTATTTTTTCTTTCTATAACCCCATTTCACTATGGGGTATACTTGCAAGTAAACTGTCTCTTTATCCCATTAGACCTCAAAAAGTCACTAAACTCATTAGAGAGGTACTCTCCCCCTCCGTCTGACCTCAAGCACTTAACTTTCAAGCATGTTTCTATTTCAACAATAGCTTTGAAAGTTTTGAAATGCTCAAATACATCACTTTTTTTCTTCATCAAATATATCCACAGCTTCCTTGAACAATCATCAATAAATGTGACAAAATATTTTATGCCACCAAGAGATATATTTTGTCTAGGCCCTTGAACATTTGTGTGCACAATATTAAGTATATTTATGCTCACATATCTATCATGTGAAAAAGGTTGTCTTGCCTACTTACCAAACTAACACGCTTCACACACTTTATGAAAATCTACAACTCTAAATGCAAGTAACTATGTTATCAATCTAGTATACATAGCAACATTCATAGCAATAATTTTAGCATGTAAAGTGGACATGTGGCCAACTCTTCTTCCTTTTGCGATCAACCTGTACTTATCATTAAAATCTTCCATAAAATAGCTTTTTGCAATAAATCAAACATGTAATTCTTGTTCCATCATCTGACTAAATACTTTGTGGTAGATAGTACATGTAATACATTTGATAGATTCTTTGTCTAACCATCATGCAAGGATAATAGAACCTTTTTAATGTATGAAATTGGGTGGTATGAATCATCACCCATCTACACATAGCCTGAATTTTATAAATCTTGCATCTCTTCAAATCACTAATATGAATGGACATATGATTAAATGTATTTGAATCAATATATCATACATAATCATATGTCCCCTTTCATGAGGCAGCATTTATCATATATTGCAAATAGATGCTCATTTTTGTCTTCATTCTGTCATGAAGACGATGCATAGTTTCCTTGCTATAATTTACCATTGTGAACATCATTCTTTTTAGCATAACAATGGACTGCAGTATGACATGTTTTACCACAATGATGACAAATAATACCAAAATTTCCAAAACCTCTATTATGTCATCCACCTCTTCCTCTAGAGCTCCCCCTACCTCTAAAATTTTCATGGCCTCTTGAAACCTGTATTTCACTGAACTGATGATTTAACCTGTTTTACTAGTTATCACCAATGTGTCCTATACCACAACCTCTTGAAGAGGATTTGTCATGCCTCCTTCTTGAACTTGAGTAAAATACTTGGACCTGTTTACCACTTTTTTCAGATGATTCACCCTACATATTGATCTCTTTAGTGATCATGTGAGAGACCAACTCATCAAAAATTAGAAATGGATTTTGTACATATATAGAAGTGACAAATAATTTACAAGTCTTCTCATTATTAAGACCTCCCAAAGCAGATGAAATTAAATCATCATCATCATCAGACATTGCATCAATAGTTGCTAAGGTATCTGCAATGCTTCTCACTTTCAAAATATACTCATTTATAGACATCTTTCCTTTCTGCAAAGTATTAAACTCTTACTTAAGTTGAATCTTCCGTGCCTTCATACTTACTAAAAACATGTTCTCAAAATTTGTCCAAGCTGCATATGAAATTTTTATATTTTTTATAAGTCCCAGCATATTATTATCAATGACTGCAGATACCCAATACATCACCTTTTTGTCTTTTACATTCCATTTTTTCCACGTATTTGATTCTTCTACAATTGCATGATCACTCAGCTCTAGCTCCTTTTTTAAAAAACCTAAAACGAACTCATAAAGGTCTTTTTTAATGAGGAAGTTTGTCACACTAAACTTTCATGATGGGTAGTTGTTCTTATCCAACTTCTCAATTATGGAGTTTTTATTGTTCTCTCACATTATTACAAAATAGAAAGTAAATCTTCTGTAATCTTTCATAGCAAGTGTACAACAATATACCAAGTAATCTTTTTCACTGACTACTCAATAGTGCATATAATCTACAACTTGTTTATATATAAAACTTGTATTTTCTTTGTGGCAAATACCGTAGAACTTACAAATTCAAAATATGTAACATATGTACCAACTCCCAGTCAATACAATCAAAATTGCAATATACCTTGAAACTATTATCTGCAAAATTGGGGTCTAAAATGGAGCTCGAAACAGCATTAAACGGACAATTCCTAAAGGACTTTTTTACAATATATGCAATACTCTAGTCACACATCATATTTCATAGCAATCTGAGATTTTTGCTCAACTCTACTTCTAGTTATGCACTATCCAAGAAAAAGATAGAAGAGTTGGAGAGCTTCTTACCCATTACTTGCTTGCTCGAATCTTTGCTTCTTTTCTTTCACTTCAACCTTGAAAACTAGCCTCTTTCAATGGCACTGCTATTATACCATATCATGAATCACATGGTGGGGAGACTTGCTTGAGTTGCAATGCCAAACATACACCATATACACAAGAAGAAGCTCACTCAAGAGCACAAAAAGAGAGATGGAGACCAAAATATTTTCTTGCTAGTTTATTCTTCTTCTTTCTTACACAATACAATGTACACAAAGTATAGATAAGCTACAACATAAAGGAAAGTAGCATACTAAGTTAAACAGTACATAACTGACTATACTAATCAATTAGCACAATAGCTATGCCAATTGTAGATAGGTGTAATTATCAAATATAATAAGTGATAAATCAATGGGCATGCAAGGATCATAATGACCACCAATGTGCTAACTATAGAAGTGTCAACCCATCTAGCGAGGTCTATCATCAATGTCCGCACATGTTAAGCTTGCCATCTCAATAACATTGAAGTTCACATTCACAATTCTTGTAGTAAATATACATGTACTAGAGCTTGCATTTGAAACATCATTGTCTACAATACTACTATATATCCTTTTCTAATTTTCTCTTTCACATAAAAAACATTAAGAGGCTTAGTTATTGAGAATTCTTTTTGTGACGACCAATTCTTCTCAAAACGGCCATACTTTCAAACACAGCTAGTCACTATCACCAACAATAACATCATGAACTCAAACTAATGAGATAATCTTCAAAGATCATGTAAATTTATACATATCTTAGTATAATCAAGGTTTAAGCCCTTCTCTTCTTAGAGAAAGTGAAGAAATAAAAGTTGCTTCATTTGTTTGCCAATCTGAATCATGAATCCCATAGGAAAGACAAACAAAAGAGGCACTAGGATATCCTTGAGAATAAATATACATCAACAAAGGCTTATGACTTGCAAACCCATTATCCTATTGTTAAAGTCCCTTTTTGAAATTAAATGAAGGTCTAATGTCATGATGATGGAGTACACAATGGGTTTAGGGTTTGTACTAGCATGTAACTAGCCTAACATATTTTTCAACCTTGTGAATTAGTATACATGCAAGATAAAATGTGACATGATTCTTGTATTTACTATTGCATAACTTCCCAACTTATGCATATTCAAAATATTGCATATTGCAATAATTTTCTTGTGTTCATTACAATGTGGATGAATTAACCAAGGATACCGATCAAAGGGTTTGGAGTATCCATGTTTAGGGAATGGAGATACATATAACAAGCACTTTGGATAGGAAATATTTTAGTCCACCTAGAATAAGAACTTTATATGGGAAATATTTTAGTCCACCTAGAACAAGAACTTTATATACGAAATAATTGATTTAAACAAGCCAGAGAACTTGACACTAATGTTGGTAATTAGAATAATAAGTACTAAGGTCTCTCTAGCAACCCTAGAAAGTGATATACATCTCCTAAGTTTTAAGGACTTAGAAGTTCCACATCCATATGGACTATGTTGCACTTAAACAATCTAGTATCGATTCAAACCTAAACCTTGAAATGTGTGCCTTGTCTTTCAACCAAATTTAATCAAGGCTAACTTGAATAATTAACCTTGGATTACTTTTTTGGAGTTAGATTCTACATGACTTGGATGGTAGTTGACTTTACACCCTAAATCTACAATGGAGTAAGTCTTGACTCTCAAACGTCTTTCAAATTGACTTCAAGAGAAATATGGATGCTCCAATGGACCACTACAAATTGCAACAAGCTCATATGCCTTTTTAGATTCATCACTTTAAATATAAGAAAACATTGGTCTAAGAACATTTAAGTAGGTTCCTTTTAGGTCTAGAGATAATAGTTTATCTTAATGTTCTCCACATACCTATGTGAGAGTTCCTACAACATAATATTGGGTCCCTCCATGAATTGATATAAGTGTTACCTATTAGCTATTTAAATATAACATGTGTCTCTCACATAAACAAAGTATCTACAGAATACATATACTCCATAAATACTTTTAAAAAAGACCATTCAAAAGTTGATATTTAATGCTCTAGAGTCCAAACTATATTTACACAAACATATATAGTAAGTCTCAAAACACATCAAACAATATATCTTTTAGACTTATGAAACCTATTTCAATGTCAAAAAAAACAAGATATAAATTGAGTTCTTGCTCATTCCAAACAAGTAAAGCGATGCTACTAGCTAATCAAAGCAAGGACAACATAGTTGTCAATAACAAATGATCTCTTACTCTAAATGAGAGAGAGAGAGAGAGAGAGAGAGAGAAAGAGAGAGGTGCACACAAAAACTGGCTAATGAGCATTGAGCAACTTGGCAAGAGGCTAGTTCCCTCTTAAATAAGAGTACAAGACTGCTCCATGATCCATCTTTCAAAACCTCATCATTGGTACTAGTCTACAATAGTTTATGGGGGACTAAGAGCCTAAAAGAGACAAATTTGATTAGCATATGAGCTGCTCGCAAGGTCATGAAGTCTAGGACTGTTCGTCAGGGCTACTTGCAACCTGTAGGACTTGTAATCTTGCAACCTTGGCGATACTATTCAAGAATTGGCAAGTCTAGGCATCCCTATGCTACAACCTTGCTAGGACTATTCATGAATCGGTACTAGGTAGCCTACACTGCCACCCCATAGCCTGTAGGACATTCGTGAATCAGGACTCGAAAATTGGCTACATGTGTTGAGCCTCATGAAGGTAGGGCTATCTATCGATAACCTATAGGCTACATCGTTCGTGATTTATCACCTATCATGGCATATGCACATGCCACTAAATGTTTGGGCTCTAGAGTTCAAATACCAAATTTGTGGAATGACCATAATCCATTTAATATCCTGATTGAATATTAATGGATCGTGAACCATCGTGGAATCTGTACTAATATGGAAAACATATGATATTCTTGTTACATACCTGGCAATGGCTGTTTGTAAACCCTACCATTTAATATCCTGATTGAATATTAATGGATAGTGAACCATCATGGAATCTGTACTAATATGGAAAACATATGATATTCATGTCCCATACCTGGCAATGGATGTTTGTTAATCCTAGCTGATACCTGGCAATGGTTGTGCGCTGGCTGATTATTGCTACCAACTGGTGACTCAGGAGCTAAAGCCTGAGCTCTACCACCAATGCAACGAGTTGGAACAACTTGGAAGGCACGAGCTGAAACTCCAAAGTCCAATCCTCAAGGATCAAATCTAAGGGCCCGGGGGCTTCCAAATTCGGGCCCTCTCTTCATCCAAGTCACTGTCAACTTTCAATAGTGATGAGGAAGAGGAAGGACTTTGGAGTTTGGGCGCCCATCACCCACAATAAAAGTTTAGAAATTAGGGATCCGCTCATCTTTCAAGTCTCTACTCAACATCAAACTTTCAAGTGTCAAAACCTTAATGCTTTAAGGCCCAAGGGATAATGTTCTAGATGTTTCTTATGTATGTACATATGTATGTACTTGCATATATATATATATATATATATATATATATATATATATATATATATATATATATATATATATATATATATATATATATATATATATATATATATATATATATATAAAAGATTAGAAAAAAGGTGGTCAAATTTTTTGATTTGCCCTTCAATAACAAGGTCAATAACATATTAGACACAAAAATATTGTGATATTATATTCAAAAAAAATTAAATATAAAAATTCATGAGGGCTAAAAGACTAGTGAGAGTACATTGTCCAAGTAATCCCTACTTATGGTACAAAGCATACTTGTAGTACTAAAGAATCACCACGCCAAGCTACTAACCTTGCTCTAACTAACTAGACAAGCTAATACCAATAAACATTAGGTGATTCCTTGCCTCCAAAATCTCTTGTAGGGTTAGTATTCTAATAGCATATAGGCCCTAAGAAACTAAACCAACACACTCTAGGCCAGTAGGCCTCTTTGGCTATATAGCCCTTTAGAAAGATATGTTAGATTTTCTTATCCTCCCCACATTCTCCCTCTTCGTCTTAGCTTGTCAGTCGAAGAAGCTGGGGATTGTGTGACTATGGTTGTGTGAGCATAGAAAGATGAGAAGATTTGTGAAATGGAGATAAGAGAATAACCATGAAAGAAATAGAGAAGTTGGATGCAATGTGACTATGGCTGGGAGAAGTTGGGGGGTGCGTGGCTATGGTTGTGTGAGCATAAAAAGATGAGAAGATTTGTGAAATGGAGGTAGAAGAATGAACATGGAAGAAAAAAGAAAAGTTCGATGCTTTGTGGCTGTGGCTAGAAGAAATTGGGGGATGTGTTGCTATGGTTGTGCAAGCATAGAAAGATTAGAAGATTTGTGGAATGGAGGTAAAAAAATGACCAAACTAGAATTTCTTGCATATGACACTAAAAAATACTTTTTTTAACTATACATGACATAAGAAGAGGTTTTAGGGGGGGGAAATCCTTTTTAGAGGAGGAAAGGGAGATTTTCAAATTTTGACCATCTTTTTGTGTAATATCTCACCTCAGTATACATTGACAATGAGTTTTATCTCGCACGCATATAAACCAAACTAAGTTCTCATGTATAGGGACAAAGGTCATGAACCTTAGTATCTTGAAAACTAAATCATTATTTCCTACTTTGAATAATTGTAGTTCTTCATTAGCCTTGGGCACTTCATCAATAGTGATCACTCTCAACTCCTCGCCATTGTCATATATCAATCCATTAAGCTCGTCACTGCTAATTACACTCATCAACATAGGACTACATCACAAACTCGTCATTGTGTTATCCTCTCCAAGCACACAATAGTTCTGATCATCAACTCGAACTCTATTGCGATATTGGTTTTATCCACCCCCATACACTTTTTGTTGTCTACATAATTGGATAGAAGAAGTAAGGGGGAGAGAGTCAAAGTGACAAAATTGATGAGAGATATCTCAGATGATCATCCAATCTCCATCAGAGTCTTCAATGCCAATTAGGCCACTATCAAAAGCTCTTGATCTCACTACAATTGTTCATTTCAAGGAGAATGAGAGAGAGTTGCAAAGCTTAGGGTTCTAAGAAGGATATAGTAGGTGTTTTAGAGGGCTATAAAAGAGCCTTAATCAAGGCAAGGTGGCTACTCTTTCTTCCTTCTTGGAAGACTCTTATTAAGCATATATAAAGAAGGATGGAGGGGGCATATAGAGAGATGGATAGATGGAGAGATAAAGGGAAAGAGAGAGAGCTAAGGAGAAGGAAAGATATCTATAGAGGGTGGGTACAATAGAGAAGTAAAGAGATAGAGATATAGAGAGTGGGTGAGAAAGAGAGAGAGAGAGAGAGAGAGAGAGAGAGAGAGAGAGAGAGAGAGAGAGAGAGAGAGAGAGAGAGAGAGAGAGAGAGAGAGAGGAGAGAGAGAAGGGGGTAAGAGGGGAGAGAAGCAAAGGGTTAGATGAGTTCATGAAGAAGAGCCCATGAAAACAACGATCCTAAATAGCACCAAAGAAAAGCAATGCTTAAGCAGGACAAGGATCACTAGAGCCAAGAAGACTCCTTCATCATCAACCAATGCCCAAAGGATTAGGGGAGCTATTCAAGCCTATTAAAGGCCTAGTATAAGGAGTACTTGAGGAGTGGAGGGTGCATGACTATGAGCTCAATATGGCACCTAGGAGAAGTACGTTGGAAGTAGGCCACAAAGTTACATGAGCAAAGGGAACACGTCCACCCCCAACCAATATCTAGGTGTCTTCATATTAAGTAAAAGGAAATAGTATAAGAGTAAATGGTTTTTGTATCATGGTTAGATTAACTTGCTCAAAGTATGGGTGTAGATTTTTAGAATCACTACTTGTAAGTATGCTCTCAAGGGTAAATTCTTAAGGTTCTAAGGATTAGGTCTCATAGAAAATGTTGCACTCTTGGAAATAAAATTATGATGCATGATACCTCTTATAAAAGGATGGTTGAATTTCTTGAGAAAAGGGTTATGAAATTTTTGTTAAAAATCCATGCAAGGGACTAGAGATAAAAACTTGCACTCTAGAGCCATTAAAAGTATGTCCTAAAGCATAAGATGAGTATAGGAGGAACCTAATGGTTCCTAGGTTAAATTAAATGTAAACTTAAATACCTTGTGATGTCATAAGAAGTGAATGTGCATGGTTAAGAGTTTCACACTTCTAAGGGGAAATATTTATGTGATATGAAGAGGCTTAAAATGCACTATGTAGCAATCTAAGTATAATTGAAATGGTTATATGGATATTATTTCTCAAGTCATAGCATTGTTTGGAGAATCATATTAGCAAATTTATTGGCCCATGTGGGATACCCAAGGGTGTTGTTTGAATTCTATTTTGTCTTGAAAAGATGTCATAATTGTCATGAGAAAGGATTTATTTTCTTACTTTAAGGAAGCAGTTTACCTTGTTTTTGTTTGGAACTTGAGAATCCCCCTGTAAGGGGGAAAGTTGTACTCATTCTTAGGGTTTGTTGGATGAGGGCTTGATACATGGGTGGATCATCTCCATGATCTCACTACAAAAAAAGATATCATAAAGGCAAGAAACCAAAATGGACACTAGTTGATACACTAGTTGAAGGTCGACAAGTGGTGTGAAGGCCACTATAGAACATTGGTTTGTTCCTATGACAACATGCTAAACAGGGAGAGTCTAGACGCCCCACATTGGGCCTAGGATGGAGATGGAAAAACCTCAATGGCCTAACATCTATGGATGTTCAGAGACTCTATTCTAGATAAACATTAGATTATATACTACATCCATAGGATTTGGACACAAGTATCGAGGTGTTTGGATATAGGTCTCAATGTAAGGGATGAAACACTAGATTAGCATTGTACCTTGGAGAAGGTGTGGTAAATACATTATTGTTACTATCTTCTAAAGACTATTTGATCTTATCTTTGTGTTTGTGTATAAATTATATGAAGGAACCTTACGCTAATGAGATTAATTGAAGAAGATGTATTAGTGTGCTAGGTGAATTAATAATTTAAAAAATTCATCTTAAAAGGGAAGTGGGAAGGGAATCTTTGATGGATCCATCCTATGGTTAGGTGGTCTTGGTAAACCGAGAGTTTTGCTTAAAAAGCAATAGACTTAGGATGTTTTAAGAAGAAGCTAGATGAGCCCAACCTCGTGTCATTTTAGGGGATTGAGATGAGACTTTGCCTTATGGGAAAAGGGGTCAACTTCTCACCCTCCTTGAACCAAGTGCAACATGGGTCTGTTTTAGTTGGAGCTAATTTGAACAAGCAATTCCTCAATGACCGATGGCTAAATAAACTATTAGGTAACCATAGTCCTGTTTAGGATCCCTAAATTCAGGTTGACCCTTGTGGATATGGAGCAAAGCTTCCCTTGCAAGGTAGACTCAACCAAGCCCAAGTAACAATGTTCATGATATTCCAAGGGAGTTCCAAATGACCGCCTAAGGATTGGACTACCCAAATTGTGTCATCAAGGGTTCATTCGACATGTACGTTACACGTGGTATAAAAGTGAAATGTTATGAGTGGATGAGTAAATAACTTTACATGTGTTTGCCTAATGATTTATTTTACGAATTTGAGAAAAAAAGGAGGTAAAGACACCTTAAAGAGATGTTCTAAATACTATGATCTTGGTTACCAATAGGTACCTTTTGTAACCATGAATGCTGATCTCCAAGAAAAAAAATCATCTTGAAGCAAATCAAGCCACCTGGATCCATGGGAAAAGGATCTAATGTTGAGGCTAATATTGAAGTCTAGATTGAGACCCTTGAAGTCTATTTTGATGTAGCTAGAACAAGTGCAACTAACAAGGCCATGATTACAAAGCTACAACTAGTAAGCGAGGCATGCTTGTGGTGGAGCAATGGTACTAGGATAGCGCTACCATCAAAGCCCTTTGTGAGCTAGGAATATATCAAGAGGGCAATAGGATAGAGATACTTGCCACCTTCTTATCGTTCTATCAAAATGAACGAGTTATTTTCATTGCACCCAACTAGGATTAAGGAGGCCTATTATTCTCAGTTTGTGATGCTTCAAAAATATGCACCGCCTATGGATACTACCCAAAAATGGCAAAACTCTACCATGGACTGAATCTACTATTGGATGCTTTTATCTAGAGTCCCTAAGGCCGAATGACTTGCAAGATGCTCTCATATGAGCCAAAGCCTTGATCAATCCAAATGGATACCAACTTCTTGAAGATAGCTATTTCTCAATCAGAGAGCACTAGTGAAGACCACAACAACTCAAAAGACCAAGGAAATAGGTACCACAAGTGCAATGAGATAGGGCACATCTGAAAGAGATGCCCCAATCATCAATGCTTCTATTGCAATGAGCTAGGACATATCCAAGAAATTGGATCAAGAAGATGAGGAACCAATAGCAAAATGAAGCCATGCAAGTTCAACACATTAGAGGAGATTTGGACTCACATTTGGGGCTTTTAGTTCTAGATAGAGAAAGTCTCTCAACCAATATGGACAGAGCTACTATTATGGTTAAAATAGAAATTTTATCTTTTAAATGACTTATCTCATTCTTTTTAGGTATTTTTGGGGACAATGTTAAGGCACAAAAATAAAGAGACTCCTAAACAATTTAAGAGGCTAGGATAGCGACATTCTTCCTCTCATTTTCTTGAAATTCTCAGATATTGCATCAAAATACTATCCCTCCATTGTAGTTCCCTATCTTTTTCTTGAAACTCTTGAGTATTAAATGAAGTGTCTCTTATCCCAAAATTTTGCATGTGATTCACTCCTACTTTTTGTTTCATGTTTGCAATTGCTTTGTTTTCTATTTCAATGGAAAGTATATGTTTTAGATATAGATGAACAAAGGTGGATTACATGAGGGGGGGTTAATAATAAAGATACATAATACAATCAAACACAACTTTTATGAGGGCCTTCACATTATATATTAGGCATAAACCAGTGTATTTAGTCAAGATATTTACGCTTGATTTTGTCATTCTAAATCACATCAATGTTTGATTGTGTCATTTACTTTTTCTATTATGATAGTATTTGTTTTCATGTGTTTCACAAAAAATTTCACAAATCTTGGAGAAGATAGTTTGGAACTATGTAAAATTAAATATGGATCAAGACACATTGCAATGAACTATACTGTATTGTAATATCTTCACATGAACTATTTAGAACAACATATTTACGAATTTGGGAATTTTCATAAAGTTTGGGAATTCCTAATGTGATTAATATTTGGACACATGGTCAAATCTTATCCCCTTACTTGAAGGTGAATTTTTCCTCAATAATGTATAAGTAATCCCCCCAAGTCCCACTTTCAAATATGAGGTTAAGATTTAGCCACTTGGTCAAATATTTACTCTTTATTTGAAAATGAAACATGGGAGATTCCCAAATTCTCTAATATGGTATTTTAGGGAGGTTTTAAATATACTCTTTTTTATCAAATGAACAATCTACAAAGTAGATCTAAACCGGAGGTAGATGCCTCATAAAAAAGGAAATTGCAGCCACTAGTTCTTGCATTACCTCATTCATCTCCCTCTCATTTTACCAACATGCATGTCCAGTGATTGAGCCTTCCCTTTAGTTTGTGAGTGTAGCACCAAGGGACTCTTTTGGTTGCTTAGTGTCACCTCCAAAGCCTCCCACTACCAACAGTTCATATCTCATTCATCTCAAGGAATAGATACATCATTTGCTCCATTTTCTCCTCCAAGTTTCTACCCACAGTTGTGCAAGGATCATTGTGAGGCTTATAGACACCGGTTCAAGAATTATCTGTTGCTTCTTATTCCTAAGCACTAGTATCTACTTCCTTTTCTATTACAAAATAACCATTTTCTAAGTTGTTGGGCATCTATTTCTATGTCAAAGGTGCTAAAATGAGAAGTGAAAATTAGAATGATGTCATTAAAATCAATATTACCTATAGTATCCAATTATGTATCAATAACATTATCACTAGGATCCACTATATACTAAGCTTCGGAATGACTCTCAATTGCACCATACACAACCATGTCAAAAGATACAAGCAACTTTCTTGAGTTTTTTTCTCTCTTTATCATGTACTACTATAAGGGATGACCAAAGGGATTTTAATGCTTATTATCATATATAGTTTTTCCCTCTTGATTCGCTCTACTCAATCGAGTTTTGCATTGCTTCCTAGTTCTATGCACATTGGATATACACACTACCCAATCATTAACTCCCATCTCCGATCACTTGTTGTAATATGAGGGTATAATGTTTCACTTTGTATCATGCCTTGCAAGTCAAGCTTCATTAGAGTAAGGATCATGGTTCCACAAGCATCCAATGGGTCTATCTTTGTAGCCTAGGAGTCCTCTATCAAAGGGAAGCTTTTGTAGTGTCTTGTTGCTTACAATCAAAATTGATGAGCATAATGGTGGGATTTCTTTTTATTTCAAGAGTTTCAATCTACCTTAGCACCACTACCTCTCACATAACTACCTACATATTCTCTCACATCAACCATACACCCTCCTTCCATACCCTGAAAGAAAGAATGCAAGATTGATGATGAGTTGAAGCAAGCTCACCTTCTTACCTTACATGTTGTAGCCAAGAGTTGAAAGGTTCAATGATAGCTCCATGATTTGAATGGTGCCTCTTTGAGCTATGACACTACTCCATAGCCTCCAAGCTTCTCCACAAAATCTCCATGGCAAGAAGAATGGCAAGAGGAAGAAGAAGAAGAAGGTGGAGATGGAGTAGAGCTTCTCCCATTGGTCCATTACTCTCCCACAAGTGCACGCACATGCTCTCTCTCTCTCTCTCTCTCTCTCTCTCTCTCTCTCTCTCTCTCTCTCTCTCTCTCTCTCTCTCTCTCTCTCTCTCTCTCTCTCTCTCTCTCTCTCTCTCTCTCTCTCTCTCTCTCTCTCTCTCTCTCTCTCTCTCTCTCTCTCTCTCTCTCTCTCTCTCTCTCTCTCTCTCTCTCTCTCTCTCTCTCTCTCTCTCTCTCTCTCTCTCTCTCTCTCTCTCTCTCTCAACAATTGAAAAGGAGGATAAGCTAGAAGCAAGAGTAAGGTCTCTCTCATTGAGCACACAAGAATGAGCTTTTTCATTCACTTTTTGATTTTTATACATAGGGCTAGTTTGGACACCCTAGCCTTCTTTTTGACCCATTACTAATCCTCTCTTGATTTATGCAAGTATCTTGGCTAAATGGATCTCCTTCAACCCAAGTGAATAGAAGCTCCAAGCCCGCAACTGCATGTCCATCATGGATCACTTATCATATTCATAAATACATTACAATATACACAGGAGTGAGCCCAAACACTATGATCTACCAAAGATTCTTTCTTCAAAGAAATATAGTTACAATATATTATTTTACAAAAAATCACAAGTGCCCAAGGGTAATCTTGACAATGCTAAAAAACTTAATACATCCTTGGAGCAACTTCTAGCACTTATACTTTTGTCTCCATTTTTTGTGAATTTCCATAGATGCTTTATACTAAGGGTAGCTATGGAGTAGTAGTCTTGCTGGAGGGGTTGGAACTATCTACATTGATCTAGTAGGTGATGATTTGGAGAAGAGTTTGATATCTTTGAATACATGTGGGTGTCACAAAAGAAGAAGGGGATGGAAGGGACAAAGGATGAATGGCAAGGATGTCCAAGGTTGCACGATGGTACATCCTTAGAATGGCATAACAGCATTAGGAGTTGGCAGCATAGGTACATTTTGTGTAATGACCCCTCATGCATTAGGGTTTGTTATAGGTGGACTTATCACACCTTGACATCCACTAATTGTAGGTAATGCCAATTTATTGTTAGGACCTAGACTTGAATAGAGATTTTCCCTAGACACGTAGGCCACTTGTAATCACGACTCTATCTCCTCCCCTCATGTAATGGCAATATATATATTAGTGAGAGGAACACTACTCAACTGCACTTGGATGTTGAAATCCAATCCATATAGGATATACTATAGTTGGGCAACATGTGGAATGGGAATAGAGGCTTGCATCCTAAATTCGGCAATTAAACATTAAATTTTGGAAGTCACTAATATGGAGTTTTGCATCCTCCTCTACTAACCCATTAAAAATGGGTAGGGGAAAACCAAGTGCTAGCAAATATGTTGTTCCTACGGGTATCACAATTGGTTGTGCCATCATGATGGTCCAGTTTGCTGTAGGGGTTTGTACCAGAGGGATTACACTCCCACTCGAAGTAGACTGACTTTTCGAGGAAAGGAGAACTCTAGAGCTTCCTATTTCCCTTGACTAACTAACAGGGATATTAATTGGGTCAATAAGACCTCTCACTCTTAGTGATACCAGACTGTTGTGCTTAGGAGAAGACCTCCTAATGATGTCTGCTCTCCGTCTAGCCCTTTCAACTCTTTCTTGTCGTTGAATCTCGGTTTGATGGTTTCTATCAGGATATATTGGATCTATTTTCACACTTTTTGGCATACACTAACTAACTAGGTCCCTATTAGCCAAGGTTCGAAAAACACCACTTATTAGCAACTCCCGGCATGCATCACTTGTCAGGACCTAAAATGGACCCAACACTAGCTCTAAGGCTCTAGCCAGTGGGCTCATATACTCTCCAAACAACCCCCACAACCTCACAGCTAGGAGCACCTCGATAAAGTGAAATGATCTATCTAACTAACATATTTCTATGCATGAGCTTCAAGTTGTAGTCCAACATACTGCCCATCCTGACTTCAAGCAAAGAGAGTATCACATACACATAGGTGACGAATATCTTGTTATGCACACAAATACAGCACCCCCAGTTGATTGTGTTGTGGCTCATATGGCTCTTCTCCTACACCCTAGGGATTGGCCCCAGGATGCACCATCGTAAGCATAAAGAACAAACGTGACAAAATCCTCTCATGATATATATAACAATCTAGGAATATTTCAATCTCACTTAATATCACCCCAAAAATCAACGTACTATCCTACAAGAAAGGAAACCTTGCACACTCAATGTTGGTCACAACTAGGCATACAAGTGTTATGCATCTAGGAGTTTCCCTGGTAGATACAAGCAAATCCTCATGCCCAACCCTCATTATACATCCACACACTCTCTATTAATTTTTGATACTTTTTTACGCATTAAAACTAATATTCCCCAAAATTTTTCTTCAAAAAAACTATTTTTCATGACTTTTCATTTATTTAAACATAAATTATTGACTTTTCTTTATTTTTTGATTTATGTAACTAGTATGGATTGTGATTCATCAGCATATACATTATTATTCCACGTGAACAACATTGAAACCTCAAATTTTTTATTTTAAAAACCCATTTTCACATTAAATCACACATCTCGGGTTTTGCGATTCTAATCTTTTTTATATAAATGACTGAAAGTGATTGTACTTTTTATGATTTTAGACATCATCAAACATAACTCAAACATTTCCAACCGTGTTCCACAATAGACACGCAAGGAGATACAACATAATATGCAATAAATCGACACTTATGCTAAATCCCACACACGTGACTCGTCGTAATTTGAAAAACGGAGCTGTGACACTCACCTTTGTGCTTCCTTGTTCCATTCCTCGCATCTCGTCACAAATCAACACCCATTCCCCCTCATCCTCCTAGCCCATACAAACAACAATTATGGTGAGAGAGAAAGACTGGAATTTGAACTTTTCATTGAGTGCATAACAAATCTTGTTGTTTCTTGTGATATGGAGCAAATAATTCAAGGATCTCAACCCCAAGAGGAGGAGACGTGATTTGAATAGCCACAAAATGCTATTTTTTAATTAAAAAATGGGACGCCAAAAAAATGCCCCCATTGAGTTTCATGCCTTTTAGCATCTTTTAAGCTTGATTAACATATAACCTGCAAAAAAACTAGTTCGACCCTATCATGTTCACACTGTTCAAAAGTGGTTTTGGTCCAAACAGAGGAGCAAACGACCTTGGATTTGTGATCTGATTGGACGAGTGGCTTTCTGGCATCGAAAACTATTACTTGGCCTCTGTCAATTGCTTTTTGGCTTCCGAATCAGGTAGTCGCTTTATAACGCCAAACCTTGTGGCCATTAAGTAGGGGGTCAAACAGACTCCGATCGAAAAATGGACACTTGCGTTGGATTCCCAATGTCAAAATGCACGTAGGAAAGCTCTAGCTCCTTGATCCATGATTGATATATTTTTCACCAAAAATGTCACTTTTACAATTTTGAAGCCATCACTTTAAATTTCGCCTTAAAATCAGTTCTCATCATAGCTCCTTTATTCATTGAAGATTCTTGGATTTTTCACTAATTTATATTTTGTAATGTCTAAAAAGAGTATTGCTATGTTTTATTCATATCCCATACATTGTAGTAAGTCCTAACCTTGTTTTTAAAAAAATTTAAAAATTTGGGTAGGGATAGAATACAAGAGAGCTGATAAAGGTATATAAAAGGTGTAAAGGGCATACATACAACTATTATTTTTTGGCAATAATACAACTCTGTCTTTTCAACTTTTAAGTTGCTCTCCTATCCTTTCATGGCTACTAGCCCTCTCTCTCCTTCTTTCCCATCTTTCTCTCTCCACTTCTAGTCTTTCTCTCTCCTTTGCACTCTTTTTCTCTCTTCTGTTATCTTCTCTCTCCTCTTAGGTCCCTTAATGGCAATTGGCTACAAATACCTCTTCATACCACCTCACTCTTGCACATACTCCTCTTTAGCTTTCCTATTGCTAGTACACTATTAGAAGGTGCTTATGGTGTTGACTTGTCAACCTCAATCTCTTACATCTCCTCCTCAATCACAACACCTCTCTATGGGTTATAAATCTGGTGTTATTGAATTACATGCCACCACCACTTTGCATTTGACTATATTGGTGGGTGGGTGAACAATTATCTCTCAAAATCATGCATCCTAGTACCTTATTTCAAAAACAAAAATGTGCAAGCCAAATCCAATCAAAGCTTTGCTTGTACATTTTCACATTAGTGAGGGGATATCAAATTGTATCATTAGTCTATCTAGAAGCATGTTGAATCAATTGTATAAAATCATATTTGTTATTTCTAATATTACTATTTAACCCATGATATCCACTTTGAACTACTTGTTATCTTGCAACAACATGTACCCAATCTTGTATATATCATGAAGTTGCTTACAGTAGCTAACCATCTCTATAGAGACTCGGTATCATGACTAATTATCTTGCTCTCCTATTTATATGATCGTATAGTGTGTACTCAATGAAGATAGTATCCAATGCATCAGTGCTTTGCAATTTGCAAAGTGCTCGAAAATATGACTCTTTGTGAGCGGATCTATAGGCTTTCTTAGGGGAGTAGGGCATGTGCTAAGGCTAATGTTTATCTATAGCACCTTATCTTAATAGCTTCAATTATCAATATGACTGTTTTTGGATTTTCTCCTTGAGAGCTTCACTAGATGTAGCATGGGGATTATCTTTAAGCTTACATGGGAATTGTTGTGCATTCCTTGTACATTGGGTTAAATGCCTCTCTTAGCTAGACTCAATTTAGTTAAAGGTTAAATCATTTTAATTAGTATCAAAGATTTTTGAATCTTGGTATTTTTGAGTACTAGGTCCGTTTTAAGTTTAGTGCATTTTTCAAGTATTAGGTATGTAGGGAGCCTAATGTTCAAAAACCTCTACTCAACCATTTTAGTCTTTTTTAGTGGGGATAATGGCTAATTTCAAATTTTTAAAGGAGCCTTGTCTCTTTTGGGGATTTTCATGGAGAGAGTTCCACCATTTTGAGGGATTGCATGGCTATTCTTGTTCTCTTGTTCTCATTCTTCTCTTTTCTCTTTTTCTCATCCTCTTTTTGAGATCTTGTATAGTGCCATCATGCTATTTAACTACCATGTTTTCCACACCACAGGCTTTAATTTGAACCTTCTTTTGCTAGGGTTAAGGCAAGAGTTACATTTTCTCATTCCTTCATTCTTAACTTGAACTAATTCCGAAATAGGGAAATGACAACCATAAGCTCAATTTTGCTTTATCTTGTTCATTTTCTTGCCCAAGCTTTGTCCCCCAACAATTTTCTTAGCATCAAAAAATTGTTTGCAAACCCCAAATCAATCACATGATAGTTTTGAAGTGCTTATGACTTCAACCAACAATAAAAAATCTTGATGCATTTTAGATAACAAGTTTGTAAACCTACATTTCAACTCCGTGATCCAACTCCATCGCTCCCTATTGTTCAAGCAATGTTCAAGTAAGGCTCCATTAATGGTAAAGGTGTGGCTTTACATTAAATAAGTAGTTGATAAGTAGAAAAATTCATTCATATGAAAGTATGACTTTATATAAAAGAATCATTTCATATGAAAGAAATATTCTTTGATACAAAAGGATATTCTCTTATAAATTTTGGAAATGCACAATGGCTTCCTATGTTTGATCTGTCTCATAGTTGAGAGACTACAAAGACATTTGTTAAATTTGAAGAAATACTTAGTAAAATTTATTTATTTATGCAAATGATTAGATTCATTAATAATTTGTGATCTAGGCTATTTGGATTAGAGATTTAGCAAATTATTTTTAATTGGGTATAATTTTTGGAAATGCACAGTGGCTTCCTTGTTTGATCAGTCTCTTAGGTTGAGAGACTACAAAGACATTTGTTAAATTTGAAGAAATACTTATTAAATTTTATTTATTTTTGAAAATGATTAAACTCATTAACAATTTGTGGTCTAGGCTATTTAGATTAGCGATTTAGCTAATTATTTTTAATTGCATGGAAGTTAATAAGTTTAGATTTATTATAGCTTTAGCTAAGTTGTGTTTAGTTCATTAAAATATGAATTAAAGATTTAGATAAGTTAGATTTTATTAATTAAAACTCTAGTAACTTAGAATAAATTAAGTTGAAATATCATTTTTTTTCAAATTACCTAAGATATTTCAAATCTTTTCACCCACCTTGACCCTTTAGTTTACATGATTGAGATGAAAATTACATGATTCCACAATTAACTTGTATTCATAAGGATATATCAAATTTGCAAAGTACACAATTGAGCAATTTTCTTGTACATGATTGTGCAATTAACTTATATACAATCAAAACACAAAGTATATGATAGAGTTGAGATACAGAATACACAAATTTGCAATTATTATACATGATTAAGATGCAAAGTACATCTTGTACACAATTTGGATGCAAAATAAATAATTTCTTATTAAATATGTATAAGATTGAGGCATGAATTACGTGATGGATTAATTGACTTGTATATTGTTGAGATGGCAAGCTTAACACGTGTGGACATTGATGATGGACCGCTGGGCTAGATGGGTCTGCATGTCTACACTTATTATGTTGGTGGTCATTATAATCTTCACATGGCATTGACTTATCACTTATTATATTTAGTTTGTTGGAGCTACCTACAACTGGCATAGCTATAGCACCAATCAATTAGTACAATCAATTATGCATTGTTTGACTTGGTAGGCCACTTTACTTTATGTTGTATCTTATCTATACTTTGTGTACATTGTATTGTCTGAGAAAGAAGAAGAAGAAACTAGCAAGAAAATGTTTTGGACTCCATTTCTCTTCTTGTGTTCTTGAGTGAGCTTCCTCTTGTGTATATGGTGTGTGTTTGACGCAACAGCTCAAGCAAGTCCTTCCACCATGTGATTCATATACAACTAAGATCCAAAGTGTACAATGGATCAATTAACTTGTATATGGTTGAGGTGTAAAGTGCATAATTTAGGACTTAACAAGTATTGCATGACTAGACACAAAGATTTAGTTAACATGTACTTTACAACATATTTAGGAAAATATTTTTTGATGCATAAATATGAAGTAATTATATTATCTTGTGATGATAAGACTTTAAAGTAAAGAATTTATATGAAATTTTAACAACACAACTAGGTTGAAGGTTACAAAAATGTTTTGTTAGAAAAAATGTCTCATACCAAAAGTGCTCATTGGTATGATAGTCCAACCTAATTAGGGTTTGAAGGGCCAACCTCATTGTGAATAGAATCTTGAGGGAAGTCTTGGATGAGCTCAACAAAGAAACTCTTTGATGGACTCCCACTCTTCATTTCTTTGTTTCTTCCTCAATTCCTCTTGAGTGGCCTTGGGCTCTTCTAGAAATTTTTGACAACATTTTGCCATCTTTCATCTCTTTCTTTATGAAGCTCACTAACTTTCTCTCTGAGGTCTTTTGCAATCTCTTATAATAAATTCATTTTAGTTTGGAAGGCCTTGTGTTGCTCCTCCATCATTGTGATTGGCATAGTACATAAGGATGTTTAATTTTCTCTTTATGTAATAGCCCTCACAATCACTCTTCTCGAGCTAGTGCTTGTGTTGAAGGGCTTATTTTTCAATTCGTTATTTTTGTTAATTTATCCTATATGTACACTAATTGAACTGCATACGAACAATTGCTTGTTATTTGATAGTACTTTCTCAAAACATTTGAGAAGAACTCGAGCCAAGACATTGTGTTGACAACCTAAAAAATTTAGTGGTGCTTTTCTAAAATAGTTGCTCTCTGACAAACCACTTTCTAAACACCTCTCCAGCTTGCTTCAGAGAGCACATCAGTAGATCCTTGCATGTGTTGTCATCAGGGGGATGATAGATTGGACATGCTAGCTTGTCCCATTGCCATGAAAATATCTTCCATGATTCTTTGTTGATTTTTAGGTCTTAAATCAATACTATTACATAACTTAACTTTAAATCAAAGTCATGATTAAAATAACTAATATAAGTCGATCTTAATAGAAATCCTCTCTAATTGCTCAACTCCTTTCTAATTACTCTAGAAAAATTTTCTCCTTGAGATTTACATATAACTTGCCTACTTACAAAAACCTTTGCACAATCTAGTCAATTGAGTAATCTTCTTATTTTACATAAAATTGAAGGGGAAAAGGGGATTTTCTTGTAAAGCATTTAGAGGTCACACATGCTTGTGAAGATTGTGCAAGTGCATTGTTTCACCCAATTGTTGGCTCCTTGGTTGAGGGGGATATATATGTTATGTGTCAAACTCCATTGCTATACCCCAAACAATGATCCCAACAAACAACCTCCTTGTTGTTTTGCCAAAGTGACACATGATGCTCTTGGTAGGTAAATTGTTTGAAGAATTTTTTTCTTGCATGAGATATTCATTATGTTCACATAGCTACACACCAAGGATGGGTATTCACTTGGACTCATTCAAAGCAATCATAAACTTGGGACAATTTACCAATGTTTTTGGGAGGTATGACAATTAGATTTATCTTTAAATTGGATACATCTATCCAATCTTGGATATTAGAGCCATTTTGTTGATGAAACACAAATATAGTTTATCCTTTGCAACCATACATGTGGCAAATCTTAAAACATGTACTCAATGATCAATATATGTTGGTGTCATTTCATTGACGATATGATGATGGGCATTGAATTTATTCCTAATCTTGAGATATTTCTAACTAAGAATATTGGTGCATGATGCTACATACTACACCATGGTGCTACTATTTCCTTACATCTATTATTTTCTAATCCTAGAGATATGGGTGTAGGATGCAAGCATGTTGCACCATATTAAACATATTGGTGCATTGATGCTGCACCAAGGTTTTACTATTTTCTAACATGTATTTTTTCCTCATCCTAGTCATGTTGGTGTAGGATGCCAATATGTTGCACTACGGTGTTAATAACTCCTCATCCTAGTCACATTGGTGCAGGACTAGCTCCTTACATATGTTTTCTCCTAATCATAAACCCCTTAGTGTAGGATGTCGTCATGCTAAACCAAGATGCTAGTATTTCTTGGTGTGCAACATTTCCAAATCCTAAACATATGTTGGTGTAGAATGCAAGCATACTACATCAATGTGTTACTAATACTTAATATTATATTTAACTTTTAAATTTTTCAAATAAATATACATATTTTTTTACCAATTGGTGTATGTTGCAAGTACGCTACAGCAAGGTGAATAAAATGGTTCTCAATCACATAGTTTTGCAAGATTGGGGTAGTCCTATTGAATTGCTAATTTCAATGTAACATTGTCCAACTGCAATCAGGATTGTCAGTGTCTAGTCCTTGGTGAACCTCATTGTGATGAAGGGAGTGGATTAAGATATATTGCTATGAAGAGCCTACAATGCTCAAATGAGATCGACATAGCAAACCCAATTACAGACCTCTAACTAAGTATATTCCTTGCCTAGGGGATGAGCATGACTAGGCGCGCATTCTTGCAACCATGGACTTGTCCTTCTTGAACAATGAGGATGATTACACAATAAGTATAAGGAGGAAAAGAAGATGCCAAGGATTCATTGAGAGACAAAAGAAACCTCGGGATCTTCGAAAGTACTTTACGAAGTTCAAGAAAGGAGATCAGTTCGTGGTGTTGCTAGGTGACAAGGATAGGCTAGTGAATCGATTGAAGGAGTTATCAAGGTTAAGGAAGTCAATTTGGCCAGAGAAGGGGAGAAGCCTCAACTCATGTTCATGACTTACCAAGGACAAGAAGACTGATCTTATGAATCTCCTAAAAGAGTTCTTGAACATGTTTGCTTGGTTGATAGAAGAACTCAAAGGAATAAACTCTACGATCATCACACATAATGTCCCAATGGTCCCGGATGCCACACCAGAAAAGTAGAGAACATATATGAATTATCCTAAGCATGTTCACACTATCAAGGAAGAGATCGATAAACTCTTGAATGACGGATTCATCCACAAAGTTTACCTAAGGTGTGTGCCAACTATAAAAAAGTTAATTCCATGACTACAAATGATAATTATCCATTGCCATACACTAAGCACATGCTCAATAGAGTAGCAAGGAAGGAGGCTTATAGCTTCATAGACTTTCAGGTTACAATCGGGTGCAAGTTTATTTGAACAATAAACACGAGACACCATTTATATTGTGCAAGTGACTTGAAGTGTCGATTGATGACCTTTGCATTCATATCATTTGGGTAGAACACTTAGAGAAACTTTGGATAGTCTTTGAGAGATATATACAATATGGTCTCTCCTTGAACCCCTTAAAGTGCCCAGTTTTAGGTGAATTATGGTTGCATCCTAGGGCACATTGTGTCAAAAAATAGTATCACCATTGAGTTCTCAAAAGTCAATTTGATTTATTAAGCTCTTGTCCCTGACCAACTACAAGGGTGTTCAGTGCTTTCTTAGCCACATATATTGTTGGCAATTTGTATTGAGCTATGCCTTGGATGCTCGATCCTTATACAAGTTGTTGGATGTCTTCGGGTGATGTCTTCGGGTGGATCAACATCAACATACACACGAAGCTTAAAAGAAGGATCTTATAATATCCCCTATCTTATGAGCCCTAGACTAGTCAATTACCTTTCACATACACATTTATGCATTAAAGTTTGTTGTGGGAGCAATGCCATGCTAGTTTGGAGAACATAATATGGATTTTCTATTTCACTTTATAAGTAGATAACTCACTAATGCTAAAATGAGCTTTTCTGCCATTGTAAAGGAAGGCATCGAAATGGTGTTTGTGACTAAGAAGTTTCACAATTATCTTTTGGAAATACCATTAACCTTATTTGTAGTCCATTAGACATTACTTTAGTTCGTTTTAATAAGCCATGCATGATCAGACACATTACCTAATAATGGTTATTACTTATTGTTGCAATTTGACTTCTATGTCATTGTAAGGGAAAGCAACATTATATGGAAGACTACATGTCATGAGTGATAAATGGAAAACCCATGAGAAAAAGTAGACCTCACTCTATATTGGACCAATGATATATACTTGAGAAAGAAATTCTGGATTGCTCACTCAAGAAGGCTTGGTTCAAGTGTCATATGATTAACTCACCCTTACCAACTGTCCGTAGGTCAACTATATCGGTTAGGCTAGGATGGTCTATTGAGAATATACATCTGCAAATATCAGATACATGGTGTGTTTATCAAAGCATATAGGGGATTATAGGAGGACAATTCAATGGAGACACCATTGCAAGGAAGATTCTTTAGTCTCAATTGTGGTGGCCTACTATTTTCCCTAACACTAGCAAGATTTATAAAGCATAATGACAAGTGTTACTACATGAAAATGCCAATTCTAAAGGATAAAATGAAATTGACACCTATAATGTCAATCCTTTGAGAAGTGGGATATTGATTTTTTTGGATCCATTAGTCTTGCAACCTAGTACTTATAAGCAAAGTATATCATCACAACAACCAACTGTCTAATGAAATGTGCTGAGGTGGGGGCCCTTGAAAGAATTACGCTAGGATAATGACTAAGTTCGTATAGAAGTAGGTGATGTTAGGTTTGATGTCCCATCGAGATTGTGAGTGAGTAAACACACATTTCATCGATGAAATATTGCTCATTTGTTGTCTATTTTTATGGTCATCCATAGAAAATCATCACTCTTCTATCCTCGGGCTAATGGCCAACATGAAGCCATAAACAAAATATTGATTAATATGCTAACAAAGACAATCTCAATCTCCTAGAGTGACTAGAACAATAAGGTAATGGTAGCCTTGTGGGCATATTGAATTGCCTACAAAATGGGAACGGGACAAACTCCCTTCAGGATGGCTTATAGGACATACACAATCTTATTGGTTGAGTTCGAAGTTATGTTTGAAAATTATTGTATAAGAGTATTGGGAGGGTAAGGAAGCTTTGACTAAGCATCTTGTTGAGCTAGTATACCTATCAACGATTTGATGCCTAGTGATACACGCACTGATTTGTGAGAAGGTATGAAGGAAGGCCTACTTTGACTAGCATGTCAAACAAAGAGACTTCGAGAAGGGCAATCTAGTGTTGCTCTAGTCCATCAAGGGTTATAAATGGAAGATAAAACTCAAAGGTCTCGGCCCTTTTTGGGTGTGCCAGATTAGTGGAACAAGCCATGTGGAGCTAGAAACTTGAGAGGGTTGGCTCTTTCAATGAAAACCATATGAAGAAATACTACCCACCTGCATATCCACTACATAAAGTATGAATTTTATTGCCACCTATTGTTCTACACACTATGAACATTAGTTGACCCTAGAGATGAAGAAACAATACTGCCATCTCATCTTAGGATCAAGGTTGTTGCAATGAGCAAGTAAACAATCAATGCTCTAGTTGATGAGGGGGTCAATAACAATGTCACGAATCACATAGATTGGCAACCTCAACTCATCTTGACTACTACCAACATCAAACCATATGAGGGCACACCTTATACCCCACTAGGAAAGTATACCAATCGTCGAGAGAATGCCTCACTTGGTTGATCATTTCACAATGCATGTCCAATCTCAAATGGGGGTAAGGTGATGTTAACTACTAAGATTGAAAGCCTCCACCCAATTTTCTATGTATTGCCAAATGTAGAGGGAATTGGAAAAGAGACTCCATTGGGTTGAACATTCAAATAATAAGCCAAGTGCAGCATAGACTATGGCACACAAAAATATACCTAGCCATGCCCAACATGAAAATTATCATAACTTTTAGCAAGGGCATGCTTGCTTCCTCAAAGTAAGAAAAGCCATCGATGACTTCAACTACACCTCATAGTATCTCTAGTGATGGAAGTAAAATCTTGCTCAAAAGAATTACTCAAAGCACAAAAATACTGCCAATAAACCTTAAAAACATCACATCGACCTAGAGCCTGATGCTAAGCCTGTGAGGCAAAGACAGAGGCGCATGAATCCAAATTACTCCACCCTCATGAAAGCTAAACTACTGAAGCTCCTTGAAGCTGAGTTTATCTATCCACTGGCCAATAGTGAATGGGTTTCACCCATCTTGGTAGTGCCCAAGAAGAATGGAAATTTGCAAATGTATGTGGACTTCTGAAAGCTGAATTCCAAGACCAAGAAGTATCATTTTCCTATTCCTTTCAAAGACCAACTATTGAACATAATGGTAGGCCATGAACTCTATTCCCTCTTGGATGGATTTAGTGGATACAATCAAGTCCAAATCGCAGAAGAGGATCAATCCAAAATAATCTTCACAATAGAACGGGGAATCTATGCTTATAGAGTGATGTCGTTTGGGCTCTGTAACGCTCCTGCTACCTTCCAATGAGTGATGATGGTTGCATTCTAGAAACATCGGCATGACTTTACTGAGGTGTACCTAGATGACTTCTGTTCTATAGCCTAATGCATGAGCATTGGGGACACCTTGAATAGTGCTTTGAGAGTATGGTATCTCTCTCAACCCTGACAAATGTCTTCGGAGTCTCATCAAGAGTTCTTATGGGCCACGTTGTCTCTACACAAGGGATAGAAACAGACCCTGCAAAGATCAAGAAGATAGCGACTTTAACAATGCCAAGTAACCTCAAATAGTTGAGGGGATTTCTTGGCCATGTGGGTTACTATAGAAGATTCATTGCATACTTTGCAACAAAGGCAGCCCCCTTGCATAGGCTCCTTAGAAAAGATGCATGAGTTTACATGGACCACTGATTGTGATGAGGTGTTCAACACCCTGAAACAGTATCTGATTGAAGCACCCATCTTGTAACCTCCGAATTGGACAAGGGAATTCCATGTGCACATTGATGTATCTATTGAAGGCCTAGGTGTAGTCTTATGCCAAAAGGACTCCTCGAAGTCGACCTATCTATTATGCCACATGGAAAGTAACCGACAAAGAAACGAACTACACCGTGATAGAGCTCGAGTATTTGGCAATGATGTTCACCTTGGAGAAGTTTCAACACTACTTACTATCAAAGCACTTCAAATTCTATGTGGACCATGAATCCCTCTCCTTCCTGATGAACAAAGAAAATGTGAAGGGATAAATGATGAGATGGCTCCTTCTGTTCCAGGAGTTCGACTTTGAGGTAGTCACCAAACCTAGTCGTTCCCATGTTCTGGCTAATCGTTTGTCATAAATTCCTGACAGTGATGAAGAAGAGCAGGATAACCCAGACCTTCTTGATGCTTCCCTCTTTATAGTCAAAACTATTACCCTATGGTACGCAGACATAGCCAACCTCTTAGTAATAGTATCCCCCTGGTATCTCCAGCCGTGACAAGAAGAAGCTTCTATTGGAATCAAACCCCTACACCTTGTTAGATGGGGCACTAAACAAGAAAGGCAAGGATGAAGTATTACACAGATGTGTTGTAGGAGATGAGGTGGGGATCACTCTAAGAGCATGCCATGGTGAGCCCTATGGAGGACCCTTTACAAGAGAAGCGACAGCCAAAAAGGCCTTGCTTGCAAGATATTGGTGGGGCTGACTCTCCGCAAGGATGCTTATGACTATTGCAAACATTGTGATGCCTGTCAATGAATGGGAAAGCCTACCAAATCTAGTGCCATGCCACTATAGCCCATCCTTCCCCTAAAGCCATTGGAGAAATGAGAAATTGACTTTGTGGGCCCCATTGATCTACCAACTAGAAGGAAGCAAAATAGATACATCTTGGTCTGTACGGACTATGTGACAAAGTGGTGTGAATCCAAAGCTCTAAAGTGGGATGATGGAAATAGTGTGGCTATGCTCCTATATGGAAATATTAGCACCTATTTTGACAGTCTCCTAGAACTCGTCAATGACAGAGATATGCACTTCCTTAACAAGATTATGGAAAATTTGATAGAGTTGTACAAGATCCACCATCACAAGTCCACACCTAGAGCCAACAACCAAGTCGAAGTTACCAATCGCATCCTTTGCTTAATCCTAACATGAACAATCGCTGCAGATTGCTGTGATTGGGACGATCAACTTATAAAGACCCTCTATGCATATAGAACCTCCCATAAGGCTACTACAAGATAGACCCTTTTCAGCTAGTGTAGTCGTCTTCTCTGAACTGGAGTCTAGATGAGACTTGTAGGATGGCCCTACAGTGCATGGAAACCATGCAAGCTCGAAGACTCGTGATTTGGAAAGTTTCCTGGAAAGCTTCAACAACAATGGATGGGCCCCTATAAGGTACTTTTCGTCAACCCTAATGGCTCTGTCGTCCAAGTATAGACAGTCATGCTTCTAATGATCCCTTCCTAATTAATGGCTATCGCCTCAAGAAGTATTACCCTCCCTAGGGACCCTAACAATCACCGCCAATAGTCCCTTCATTCTTTGCGAGTTGATCAGTGAGGCTTTGCTTAATACTCTCTATAGTCCTTCTACTTATCTTGATGAGGTGGCCTTGTTCTGTTAGGGCCCTTAACAAAATCACCATAAAAAACAAATACCCCATGCCCCTAGTGGAAGACCTCATAGATAGACTGCACGGGGCCAAGTACTTTAGCCGTATTGATCTTAGATCAGGATACCACCAAATCCGCATAGCCGAAGAAGATATCCTAAAAACAGCCTTCCGCACCCGATATGGTAGTTTTGAGTGGTTGGTATTAGGATTCGGCCTAAGCAATGGGCCAGGCACATTTTGTGGCCTCATGGATGGAGTCTTTAGACCAGAGATAGATATCTTTGTCATTATCTACATAGATGACCTCCTAGTCTACATGAAGACCTTAGAAGAGCACAAGCAGCACTTACGCCGAGTTTTTGAGAAATTGCGACAGCATCAATTATATGCCAAGCCGGAAAAATGTGAGTTTGCAGTGAAAGAGTTGGAGTTCTTAGGCTTTATTGTAGGAGCAGATGGAATCAAAGTGGACCCTAAGAAAGTGGAAGCCGTCCAAAGATGGCCTGTACTGAAAACTGTAAGAGAAGTGCGGGAGTTCCTCAGCTTCATAGTATTTTGTCGGAGATTCATCAAAGATTATAGCCTCATCACTGCCCCCCTCTCCCACCTCACCAAAGAAGATCACCCTTTTACATGGGGGAACGTGCAACAGGAAGCCTTTGAGCAGATGAAGAAGTGCATGAGCCAAACTCCTGTCCTAAGGGTGCCAAATTTCACCAAACCCTTTGAAATCTCTGCAGATGCATCCGACTACGGCATAGGAGGTGTACTGGTACAGGAAGGTCACCCCATTGCTTATGAGTCAAAGAAATTTACCGATGCTGAAACAAGGTGGAGCACACATGAGAAGGAAATGTTGGCAGTCATCCACTACCTTCGAAATTGGAAGCATTATGTTCAAGACAAACATGCAATAGTCTTCACCGACAATATCTCCCTCAAATACTTCCAATCTCAACCCAAGTTATCGGCAAAGCAAGCCTGCTGGCTAGACTTCCTAGCCGAATTCAACCTGGAGATTAAGCACAAGCCCGGCTCCACTAACAAGATAGCAGATGCCTTGAGCCGGAAAGCTGACCTGAAAGCTGTCAGTGTGGTCAGCAGCAACTTCATAGAACTAGTCAAAGAGGCCCTAGAGCAAGACCAAGAAATGCACAAGATAATCAGAGATGTGGAAGCAAAGAAGACCCCACATGGAATGTACACCTTAGAGGAGGATATCCTATTTTTAGGCAAGAGGTTGTATATCCCCAACAACTTGGAGTTGAAGAAACTCATCCTGCATGAGATACATGATGGCAAAATTGGAGGCCACAAAGGGCAAAGCAAAACCTTGGAGGCCCTTAGGAAGCAATTCTTTTGGCCGAATATGAAGGAAGAAGTAATAGACTACATCAAAACTTGCCCCACTTGCCAACTAGTCAAAGCACCACGATCAAGACCAACAGGACTACTACAACCATTAACGGTACCCAATCGCCCATGGGACGTCCTCAGCATGGACTTCATTGTGGAACTACTTGAGTCCCATGAGTACACAATCATCTTTGTAGTGGTGGACTATTTTTCCAAACAGGCTCACTTCATCCCGGCCAAACCACCATTGAATGCCAAGGAGGTAGCACACCTCTTCTTCACACATGTATTCAAACTTCATGGCTTATCACTGGCCATTGTATCAGATAGAGATGGAAGATTCATGAGCGACATGTGGAGGGAACTTTTCAAGACCCTGGAAACACAATTGAGATTCTCATCATCCTTCCACCTGGAGATAGATGGACGACAGAATGAGTCAACCAAGGCATCGAAGATTATCTTCGGAGCTATGCCCGAGTGGACCAGAAAGATTGGGCCTTGTATCTTGATGTCTTGGAATTCCACAATAATAGCTCCATCCACTCGGCAACGGGGTACACCCCCTTCGAGTTAGTCACAAGAAAAGAAGTCATTATCCCACTGGCCTTAGTATCCAGAGCAGCCAAAGCGGAAGATCAAGATGCAAAAGAATTCTTGAAGAAATGGAGAGACCGAAATGCAGCAGCTAAGCAAAACCTCGAGCAGAGCAAGATCACCATGACAGAGCAAGAAAACAAGAAGAGAAAGGCTGTACTATTCGCCAAAGGAGACATGGTCCTAGTTAGCTCTAAGAATATGTCACTCCCCAAAAACATGACCCCCAAGTTCAATCACCGCTTCTATGGACCCTACCGAATCACTCAAGTGCTGAACGAAGTCACCTACAAACTGGACCTGCCAGACAGTGTTTGTGTTCATAATGCATTTCATGCTCGTCTTCTGCGCAGGTTCTATCCCGACAACTAATGGGGACGGGGCGTACCAATGATCCATTCCAACGGTCCCTTCGAAGTAGAAGCATTCCTCCGACGCCGAGAACAAAAAGGCTTCCCTGAATACCTCACCAAATGGCGCGGGCGTCCACTCAAGGAGGCCACTTGGATCTCAGAAGCGGAGGCCGAAGTTGGTAGATAGAGTGTTCTTTACAACATACACTGTTGAAACCATCAGAAGTTGGCATTACTATGATGATGGAACCACCACAATGCTTAGACGTATGCATTTTGACACCTTCAGAACCGAATACCTTCCTCTGTGCAGTGGCATGAAAGCAGAATTCAGAGACGTTGAAAAGGAAGAAGTAGAAGAAATGTTGGCAAGAGAGTCCTCCAGAGACTGAAGCCTTATGTTATCCCTCTGTGGAGCACTAACAACATAGTGGAGCTAACCCCCTGATGAATGACGCAATAAAGAGGCAAGCGTTAGAACGAGTCCAGAGGTACGTGAGAAGAGAGAAGGCAAGAATCAAAGCCGAGAACGAGCTCGCATGAGAAGCCGTCTTTGACGCCCTTGCGGAACTCTTCACAGAAGTCCCAATGGCACATCAAGCCCTTCCTCCTCCTGCTGGAGGTCCACTTCCAAGCCAGATCCGTCCTGGAAATATTGATGACAGGCCAACGAATGTAGTCCCGTTGCCAGTTTTTAAGGGAGAGTACAATGAAGACCCCGATCTTCATGCAGCAGAGTTTATGGTAGCATGTGTGGCTAACAATGCCAGAACCCCTGAGCATTGGTTAGCAATATTCCCCGCCACTTTCAAGGGTGCGGCATTTCAGTGGTATGAGAGACAAGCAGGAGGAACTTTTGGCACATGGGATGACCTGAAGTTGGTCTTCCTCAGTAAATTCAGGCGTGAAGGTTTTGAAGAGCGGATGCGATAGGAATTTATGAATTTAAGTCAGTCCTCTGGAGAAAGAGTAGAAGCTTATGTCTCACGAATGGAATCCATCCTGAAGAGATGGACTAACCATAATCTAGATGATGGCATTCAGAAGGGGGTGTTTCTCAGAGGATTACAACCAGAAGTCCGTAAGTTTGTGGAGCTGCAAAGGCCAGCCACACTGCAAGCTGCAACAGAAGGTGCAAGATTGTACGATGAAGTGGAAGCTAGATTGGCGATGAATCCACGAAGAGGAGTCCTACCTCCTCTGATGCCAGGAATGATGTACCCACCAAATGCAGTCCCAGGGACAGTCCCCTACCCCTACCAACAAATGCCCCCAGTATCACAGTACAATGCACCAAATCCACAGTGGCCACAATCAATGCCTCAAATGATGGTTCGACCACAACAACAATGGTCCCAACCAATTTCCCCAATGCCAAATCAGCAGCAACAGTGAAACCCTACCAACTGGAGCCAATAGCCAACAGTTCAAATAGGAGCTTTTAATCAGAATCAAAACAGAGACCCCTCTGCACCAGCCGAACCTGTTTATGCAGTGATTACAGAGACTCCTCAAAACCCTACTACCAGTACCTCAGGAGGAGAAAGCTTGAAGGATTATTTATCCAACTCAGTTGCAAATATCAAAAAGGAGTTGATGGATGTAATTACAAAGCAGCTACAGACACTGAAAGTGAATACCGCTAGCATATCCAACGTTGCAGGAGCAGGAAGAGATGTGATGTGGTCAAATACTTGGTGTGGTAAGTGTCATCAAGCAGGCCATTTAGCCACTGAATGTACACGAAAGCCAACAGTCCCTGGAGCTTTCTGTTCTACTGTTTGCGGAAAAACCATACAAAGGATATTTGCTCTCTGAAGGAGATGCATGATAGGAGAAGAAAGGAAGAAGACGCAAGATTCAACTTGTTGAAATCCAAAATGACAACACAGGATATTGGACCCAATCCTAGAGAATTTGGTCCTAATTTCGGATCCAGAAGGTTTCCCTCTCAAAGTTATAGAGGAGGACAGTCTGGCGGTGGTCAGAGATCAGAAGTGGAGTGTTACAGATGCGGAGAGAAGGGACACGTTTTACCAAATTGTCCAAATCCCAAAAGGTCAGTGGATTACAAGCCCTTATGCAGTCGATGCAAAGGAGAAGGCCACACTGCAAAAGACTGTCCAAGCCCAGCCCCAGTGAAATACAGTGCTACTGATAATCCGGCCAAGGCCCAAGAGCCTACCTCCAATTTAGTGGAATTGGAAGTTGCTACTATCACGTGTGCAAAGAAGAAGGAACCACCTATCCAGAAAGAAAATAATCCTCCTGCCAGAACAGTAAAGTTCAATCTTCTACCAGAAGAACAGAATAGAATAGAGCCTGACAGTGCTGTATAGAGCACTACAGTGCCACAGAGAGTCACAGAGACAATTCCAGAGACAGGACCAGAGGTCTAGGAGATAGAAGAGGAGGAGGTGCCACAAGTGGCAGAAGAAGTCCCCATGATGCCCCTGTTGGAAGAAAAAAGGAAAATGAAAATGGGTGTTGCCCCATTCCCTAACCGGTTAGAGAAGCCAGTGGATCCTATTAAGGAATACGATTTGGTCAGAGATCTAGATACCTTTAAACCAAACCTCACATTCCGACAATTATTGATGTTATCTCCCAGTTTCCGAAAAAGGTTCAAAAGTATACTAACAAGAAGACATGGCTTAAGGATTGCTCCCTCAACAGCAACAAAGTCCAACAAAGCTCCAGAGCTTGTAAAAGAAGTGGACGTGGCTAACGCCTTCCTAGATCCGAGTACCCCAGAGACTGGCGTGTGGATAGAAGGCTACTTTATTGCAAATGCAATGATTGATGGTGGTTCGTCAGTGAACATTATGACTGATGTGACAATGAAGGATCTCGGCCTACAAGGTGTGCAACCAACCCAATGGCTCATCAGACTGGCGAATCAGAGCAGAATCAAGCCTTTGGGCATTCTCCCATATGTGAAGACTACAGTGGCTAGAAAAGATTATTGGCTAACCTATCTGGTAGTGAAGCCAAACTCTTATGGTACATCCTACCTCCTATTACTGGGCAGACCATGGCTTTTTGAAGCCAGAGCAAGGACGGATTGGTTCAAAGGAACCTTGACCTTGGGTAGAGGACCTAATAAAGTGGTGCTGAAGCTATATGGTGCTCAAAAAGGACATGGATCCACCTCCTTGGAATTATCTTCTGACTCCCCCAATGAGGCTACAGATGGAACATCAGCAGAAGAAGATGCTGTCAAACAGATCCTTCCCAAGAAAACAGTGGCACGTTCCTTAACAGTGGATACTTTAAGCCAACTCCCAAAAGATGCAAAGTCCCTGTCAATGGGTGAATACTTCCTGCCTGAACCGGGAATGATTTCCGAAATTACTTCTGACAGTGAGATAGAAGCATGGATGTACTGCTCTCCCTGTTACATGGCCACAGTAGAGCCAGAGACAGAGGCAGAAGATGAAACAGAGAACCTGTTCTTCTCTTACAGAGCTCCTACAGAGACAGAGACAGAGCCAGAGACAGAGACAGAGACAAATACAGAGACAGAGTCCAAAGAGGACGGAGATGATACGGAAGAAGAAGGTTATGAAAGCGAGATGGAAGAATCTATCCCACCCGAAGAGGATACATATGAAGAAGAAGTTCCACAAGCATTGGAAACAGACGAGCTCATGCTGTGGGACAGAATGGTGATGGTACCATTTGGTCTGGTAAATGGATTTTCTAATATGCAAAATCTTTATAAGAAATGGATAAAGAAGACCAAGCCATCTTTCAGCAGTGGCTCATGCCGCCCTCACCCACCTTTGCCAAGAAAAGATGATGATGATGCACCGTGTCAACAAGCACCAGTCTCACGATTCCAACAGGCATCAGAGGGTCCCTATTATGTGATGTTCCTGGACTCGTCATCATAAGATGAGTCTTCAAGCCAAGAGGTAACTAATCTTGAAACCAAACCCGAAACGGCTCTAATCCCATTTCAACATCTCAAGGGGCAACCTAAGTCTCCAACAAAAGAAGAAGTTGGGTCTAGTGGGACATTAGAAGAGGACACCACCCCCTTGAAGGAGTCGGATCTGTACCCAGAAGCAGTCCATGGGACCTTCATCCGTGAAGTAGAAGGAGAAAGGCAGTTAACCTTTGTGGATGTAGATGGATCTGAACGCCACCTGAAGGTGGGTAGCAGCCTGCCAGAAGATGAACTGTCAATCTTGTACAACTTGTTGAAAGAGAATTTGGACGTGTTTGCGTGGTCCTACAAAGACCTAAAGGGGATTGATCCCACAACATGTCAGCATCATATTGACTTGGAGCCTGATGCCAAGCCAGTACGGCAATGACAGAGGCGAATGAATCCAAATTATTCGACCTTGGTGAAAGCAGAGCTGCTGAAGCTTCTGGAAGCTGAGTTCATCTATCCAGTGGCAAATAGTGAATGGGTCTCACCCATCGTAGTTGTACCCAAGAAGAATGGCAAGCTTCATATATGTGTGGATTTCCGCAAGTTGAATTCCAAGACCAAGAAGGATCACTTTTCTATCCCTTTCACAGACCAACTGTTGGACACAGTGGCACAACATGAGCTTTATTCCCTTCTGGATGGATTCAGCGGATATAACCAAGTGCAGATAGCAGAAGAAGACCAATCCAAATCAACCTTCACCACAGAATGAGGGACCTATGCTTACCGAGTGATGCCGTTTGGGCTCTGCAATGCCCTTGCTACCTTCCAGTGAGTCATGATGGCCGCATTCCAAAATCATCTGCACGACTTCATTGAGGTATATTTGGATGACTTTTGTGTCTATCTTTTGATCTATGAACACTGGGGACATTTGGAACAATGCTTTGACCGATGCTGGGAGTATGGGATCTCCTTCAACCCCGACAAATGCATCTTTGGGGTCTCTTCTGGAGTTCTATAGGGCCACATTGTCTCTGCACAAGGGATATCAATAGACCCTGCAAAGATCGAAAAGATTGCAGCTCTGATAGCACCCACCAACCTCAAACAGTTGAGGGGATTCCTAGGCCACGTGGGTTACTATAGAAGGTTCATAGCCCATTTTGTAACAAAGGTAACCTCCTTGCACAAGCTTCTAAGGAAAGAGGCAGAGTTTATTTGGACGGAAGAATGTGACAAAGCCTTCAACACTCTGAAGCAGTGTCTGATTGAGGCACCCATTCTATAGCCTCCTGATTGGACGAAGGAGTTCCATGTGCACACAGATGCATCAGTTGAAGGGCTAGGTGATGTCCTATGTCAAAAGGGACCCTTAAAATTAGATCAGCCCATCTATTATGTACTCCGAAAAGTCACTGATAGGGAGCGGTACTACACAGTGACAGAGCTGGAGTGCTTGGCAATGGTGTTTGCCCTAGAGAAGTTTCGCCACTACCTACTGTCTACCCACTTTAAATTTTATGTGGATCATGAGGCCCTGTCCTTCCTGATGAACAAAGTAGACATGAAAGGACGAATGATGAGATGGCTCCTATTATTCCAGGAGTTTGACTTTGAGGTAATTACCAAACCTGGTCATTCCCATGTTCTGGCTAATCATCTGTGGCGTATCCCACAGACTGCAGACGAGGAGCAGGATGATCCAGACCTCCTTGATGCTTCCCTATTCCTGGTAGAAATTATAACCCCCTGGTATGCAGACATTGCCAATCTGCTGGCAGCCCAACAGTACCCTCCTGGCATCTCTAGTCGGGAAAGGAAGAAGCTTATGTTAGAATCAGCCCCTTACACCCTGTTAGGTGGAGCACTGTACAAGAAAGGCAAAGATGAAGTGCTCAGAAGATGTGTTGCAGGAGATGAGATTGGGATTGTTCTGAAGGCTTTCCATGACGAGCCGTGTGGAGGCCACTTTGCAGGAGAAGCTACAGCCAGGAAAGCTCTGTTAGCAGGTTACTAGTGCGACGGATTTGCCGGCTCTAGGTTACCCGCTACCCATTTTTAATGGGCTAGTTGAGGAAGATGTGGAACTCCACATCAGTGGGATGAATCTTGATCATATCTTCCTTCCTTGGCTTCTACCATCAGAGAGGCTTACCTAGCACAATTTTGGACTTCTCTTCAAGCTGATCAAGGACCATATTGTTGACGATTAATGCCATGTGTGTAGGATACCATTCAACACAATTTGTAGCACAAGATTTTTAGCTCCTTTGGTGCCATGACTGTTTCTTATTATCTTGCCCAGGGTAATGCTCTCCATAACCTCCTCTTCATGAAGCTTTGTGACTTTTGTGTGAGCAAGGAGTACAAACTATGAATGAAGCTTGATCCTTAGAATTCAAGTTGAATATTCAAGCTGAATATGGTGGAATAGCAAGCCATTTATCCATAAAATCTTGCATCAAGCTTGAACAAGCCTCTATTCCAGCTCTTTACTCTCTTTCTTGAAGCATTAGTCATTATTTCACTCTTATTGAAGCTTCTTGAAGCTTCCAAAACCCTGGCAATGGAAGATCTTGGAGAACATATAAAACTTGGAAACTTCTTGAATAGTTGAGTGGATTTTGGTACTCTTTGGCTTTAGGAAGGAGAAACAAGCACCTACATTCATCATTGATCCAACATTGGAGCTTCTTGGCATGATTTGAAGTAATTTATTCATTCCAATTTGGGAGAAAATAGGATATCCATAAATTTCCTCAAATTTTTTCTTGAATGAGGCTAAAAAACCATAGAGCTTATAATATTTACAACTCAACGAAGGCGGGAGTAAAGCCACATCACCAAGATTTGGCCAACATTGAGGTATACCATCAAGATTGGTGGCATTTTCACTCTCTTGGAAGAAGCACAAAAAAACATGAAAATTTTAATAAAATAAAATCGGTGGACTAAAATAGGATGGGAAAAAAGGAAAATTATGCAAGGAAACAAGACAAACAAGGTTCTCTAATCAAAATTAAATTTCGAGGTGACTAGGGCAGGATCTCATGAAAAAAGAGTCCAAATCTACACACGAGAATACGTGAAAAGAAAAAAAATTAGTAATGGAAAAACTATATATTGAAATATCAAAGGAAAGGTGTAGGTTAGGGCTGTCACATTAGATCATTGTTCAGAAGCAAAAAAGGTGCATTCACATAGAAACACATAAAATGGGCCAAAAGTTTCTAGTCAATGGCTAGCCAATTTACTCCATTAAATAGTGAAAGCCAAATGACAATTCCTGATGTAATGCCAACTAATTATCCACCACTAATACCTAACCAAGTTGTTAGGCCACCAGAATGCCAAGCGGATGATTACAGTTATGAGTGCAATGTAAAATGTTCTTGGGGAAGTCAAAACAGAATAGATACATCTTGGTATGTACGGATTATGTCACAAAGTGGTGTGAAGCTAAAGCCCTAAAGTGGGACGATGGTAACAGCATGGCCCTGTTCATGTACGAGAATATCATCACCCGTTTTGGCAGTCCCCTAGAGCTGGTAAGTGATAGAGGCACTCATTTCATTAATAAAGTCATGGAAGAGTTGACAGAACTGTATAAGATCCGCCATCGCAAGTCCACTCCTTATTACCCCAGAGCCAATGGCCAAGTTGAAGTCACCAATCGCATCCTCTGCTCGATTCTGACAAGAACAATTGTCGCACATCGTCGTGATTGGGATGATCGACTTACAGAGGCCCTCTGGGCGTACAGAACCTTCCGTAAAGCAGCAATAGGACAAACACCCTTCTAGCTGGTGTATGGTACAGAAGCTATTTTCCCTGTTGAACTGGAATTGCCCTCTTTGCGAGTGGCTATTAAAGAGCGTTTGGGGGATGATGATTCACCGCAACGCCGTCTCTTGCACTTGGAATGTTTGGACGAAACTCGCAGGATGGCTCTACAGTGCATGAAAGTCACGCAAGCTCGACGTAAGGCTTACCATGACAACTTCATCAAGCACAAGGAGTTCAAAGAAGGTGATATGGTCCTAGCCTATGATTCACGATTTGGCAAGTTTCCTGGCAAGCTCCAATAGCGGTGGATGGGCCTATATAAGGTACTTACTGTCAACCCTAATGGCTCTATCCAAGTGCAGACCATTGATGCCTCTGATTATCCCTTCCTGATCAATGGATATCGCCTAAAGAAGTACTTCCAGATCTTGACAATCATGGTCACCTGATCCTTTTCCCTGTTGGCGTGGCACTGTAACTCTTATTGATGCTACTTCTGATAGCCGTTCTTTAGTCACTCCTGATGAGGTGGATACAACCCTCTGTCCCCTCAGCCCCACCTTCCAGCCCTGATCTCTTATCCTCTATTTTCCACCAGTGACGGTGGCGAGGTTGGTTCTGACATATGGTCTTTCTACCATTCCTTTCCTAATGAAAAAAGAAAAGAGAAAAAAAAAAGAGAAAAAAATATCGGTCTGGAACTTAGGTCCCTGTCATGCCGACCTATTGTTCGAGAAAAGGTGGAGACACCCTCGGGAATAGGAGAAAAAAAAACAAGAACAAAGAAAAACAATAAGAAAAAAAACAAAAAAAGAAAAAAAACTATTATGGGAGAAAAGGAAGAAATTCCCTGTCATAGCAGGCCTCGTTCCAAGAAAAGGTGGCACACACCCTTGGGCGAGAAGCTGGCTGTGGACAAGGTCGCAATACCCAACAGTCCAGAAAGTGGATTCATCAATTGACATCCCCAGGATCCAGTTCCAAAGCTGCCTCCCTTGGTACGTTGTGTCCTGTGCCTTTCTGCAGAGCGTTTGACAGTCCTCTAGCAGACGCCATGTTCCTATCTAACCCCACATTCGATCTGATGGCTACCTCCCTAGGTATGCCTCTTCAACAACTGACGACGTGATCTTCATCGACAAACAATCAAGTGACGCGAGCTTTCATCCTAACAGGATGGGGTTGTGAGTATGGTTGCCCTCTGTAACTATCAACAGAGTGTGAGATAGAGGGTGGGGCCAGCAGCCAGTCTTTTCCCTTCAAATCAAATGAGAGGTAAGAAGTGTGAATGAAGTACGCACGGGATGGGCCTCTCAATGCACAAAACACGATCTGTTTTTGTGCACTGCACCATAAGGCTCCCTGGCCTTCCTTCTCGCACCGTACGCCGGCACAGGGCGGGATACACAGTTGCACCATCAAATGCGCACAAGGCATACAACCTCTGCACAAGTGACCATGAGGATTACATCAATGGTTTCAGGACATGGTTGCCCTCCTGTATCTATCAACAGAGCGTGAGACAGAGAGTGGGCTGAGTGTGACTGGTGTTTCCTCAATCACTTATTGAGAGGCGAGATTTGAGGGACGTTATGACACTTGGAGTCAGGTATGTTCCCATTTCTCTATGCACCCACGGGGTGGGTCTCTACCGTCATCACAGGACACATCACACTGTTCTGTACACTGCACTGCAAGGCTCCCTGGCCTTCCTGCTTGCACCTATGCCAGACGGGTTGGACGCACTAATGCACCATCAACTGTGCACCTTGGCATACTCCCTCTGTACCAGTCCCTTGTTGATTCCTAAATCGGGTGTGCGCTATGGGTTTCATCATGAGTGATGTCAGTCATGGGGTGAGTGACAGTTCTTTCATTCCATATGAGTGATTGTGCGTTGAGTGCAACATTCCTCATCATCGACGAATTTTCTGCAATTCCTTCAACCAGCTACCTCCCTGGGTGCTGCCGCGTGGTCCCTGCTACGAAGGACGTGTGCTGTGAAGATGCCTTGGCACTTCCTGCAGCCGACAACGACAGTGGACGTGCCATCGACAGTCAACCTTGATTCTCAACAACATGGGCCAAGTTTGTGAACGTGCTTTGCTTATTTCGGAACCGTGATTTGACGTCATAGCCCTACCAATCACTTTTCCCCTGACATTTTTCCTTTTTACTCTATGTCATTTTGATGCACGGTTTGTCCAATATTAATTTTTGCGGTTTCTCGAGACTTTTTCGTGCGTCTTTTGAAATTTCTCCATGTGAACCTGCCTTATTTGCATCGGAATTCAAGTTTGACTTGACAGTCGTGTGCACGGCGCCTTCCCCCACCTTTTTCCTTTTTCCTTCACCCTTTTGCAATTTTTGAATTTTTAATTATTAATTTTTAAATGTGTTTTCGGGTGTATTTTTGGTGTTTTTTGCATGTGAACTTCTCCTACTTCCGTCGGAATTGCGTTCTAACATGACAACCCTGTGCCACCTTTTCCTGCGGACATTTTTCCTTTTTACTGCATGTCATTCCGGCAAGCGGTTCGTCCAATATTAATTTTTTATTCCATTTTCGGGTCTGTTTTTTTGGGTTTTTCCCATGTGAACGCATCTTATCTCAGTCGGAACCATGTTTTGGCATGATAGGATTGTCGGGCACGTGCTTCTATGCATTTTTCCTTTTTCCTGCACCTCATTCCAATGAACAGATCTTTCAATATTAATTTTCGTTTGCGTTTTTAGACCCATTTTTTGCGTTTTTTGCATGTGAACGCCCTTTACCCCCCAGAACCCCCGTTGCATTTTTTCCCTGTCTTCCTCCTACCGTCCTGCCCAATTTTTGTTTTTACGCTATTTCGTTTCGATGCCCGGATTGGGAGATATTAATTTTCCTTGTTTTAACGTGTCTCGCGCGACTCGTCTCGCGCGTGAACGCGCCCGTTTTCGATTTCCCGCGTCTCCACACGGCCCGGTCACGTCTGCGTGCCCTGTACCGACATTCCGGCGCCAGTCTGATTCCGTCACAGTAAATTTTTTTACCTCGCCTAGCGCACGCGTCCGGGACGGGGGCCCTCCTTTCATTTCATTTCTTTTTCTTTTTCTTAAAATTAATTTATTAATTAATACTTTTATTTCCCCCTCCTCCCACGTCCCTTCCCAACCACCCCCTCTCTCTCTCCTTCTTTCTTCTCCTTCTTTCTTTTCTCTCTCCTCCCCCTCTCTCTCTCCCCGTACCCTCTATTCTCCTTCCTCCTCCTCTTCTCCATCTTCTTCCTCCTCCTCTTCTCCTCCCTCCCTCCTCTCCCCCGCCTGGGCCCCCTCCACCTGCAGCACCTCCGGCCGCCCTAGCGCCCGGGAGAAGCCGTCGCAGCAGATGACGGCCGCCGATGCCTCCTCGTTGACGCCCGCCGCCACTAGCGTCGCCTCGCCTGGCCGCCTGCTGTCGCTGACGGCCGCCGCCTTCACGCACGCCTGCGCCTTGGCCTCCTGCCGCTCCCGCTGGTACGGCCACCTGGCAACCCTCCCTGGGCCCGCTTTCTGCCGACCCCCACTAGTCCCACCCACACACACTCCCACCCCCCTCCAAGCCCCCATTTCCCCCCACAAATCCCAACCCCCCCCCAGTCACACACCTCCCTCCCACAAGCCCCCATTCCCCCCCACCCATCCAATCCACCCCACAACCCCCCACAGGCCCCCATTCCCCCCCAGGCACACCAACACACATTACCCCACTCAAACCCCCCCGTCACCCCCTCTTAAGCCCCCCTTCTCACCCTCTTTCCCCTACCCCCCGCAGACGACCTCCCAACCGAAAAAAGACGAAACCCACAGAAACCCTTCTCAGCCCCCTGTCACACACAGGGTGTGTGCGCGCGCGGAGTCGTATGTGCGGTTTCGTGCGTGCCTAGCGGCCGTTCACGCGCAAGGATGCGGGTTAGCTTGTCTGTGCGGTGATGTGCACCAGCCAGCTGTTCACACGCAGCTGACACGCAATCCATTCCCGGGTATATATTCTCGAATTTTAATTTCCAAACCCAAAAAAAAACCTAAAAATACATTTAAAAATTCAAAACTTCATTAAAAATCAATTAAAATTCAAAAAAATTATAGAAAATTATTTAAAAAATTCCAATATTTTTCCAGTCAATTGAAATATTTTTCCAAACTGAAAATCTCAGAAAAAAGTTTCACAAAATTTTAAAAGTAAAAATTCTTTCAAAAATACATACAAAATGAGCAAAAATTCATTAAAATTTGTAAAGATACCAATTTAATTGCAAAAAAAATCCTAAAAATTTCATCAACTTCTTTGCTTATTTTTGGAATATTTCCTAAGTTGAAAATGCTATGCCAATTTATTCCATTATTATTTTATGGCAAAAATGCTTCATTAAATGCCTAAATTCATGAAAAATCCTCTTTAATTCCAAACACAAGCTGAAAAATCTGGAAAAATCCAGATACCTTGGTCACACATGGGGGATTGATGCTGAAAATCTTCAACATTTTTATATGTGTTTCATTGTCAAAATTTTGCCACAAAGATCAACAAACACACGAAAAAAAACATTACAACAAACAAAAACACATAAAAACCAAAATACATAATCACCAATACACAACATTTTTTTTTAAAAAAAACAACAACATATAAGCCCTCAGTCATCCAAACAAATTCATCTACACTAATCTTGCTATGTCGTGTGTCCAATTATTTTCAATTCATGGTTTTTCTTTTTGGATTGCTGACCTACATTTTGGGGATTGAGACGTGCGCATTCATTGCATACATATAGACCCACTTTCAGGTATTTTTCCTTTTATATTTTTTTATTTTTTCCGCTACCCCAAAATTCACGCTTAATTTTTAACATGAATCCTAAACACCACCATGGCACGTGGGCTCGCGCCAAACACACCTTTTTCTAATTAAAATCAACCCGCCGTTCACTTAGCACGCGCTACGTGCGCTTCAGAGACACCTTAATATTTTTAATAAAAATAAACCAGCCGTCACAAAAGCACGCGCTGGTAAAAAAGTGCTCCACATCACCTTAATTTTTAATAACTGAATTTGCATTTAGAGACCTCAGTCTGGTATCGAAGTCCGGGATTCGAATTAAAGCACCGCTCCAACCTAATAATTTGTAATTAAAATTTTAAGAAGGAACCGCCGTTTTCTTATTAAGGTTTATTACTTAATAAAATATCACCCATTGTTAATAATTTATTAAAATGAATTGTTAATTAAACTATTCCCCCTCACTGCACTTATTTTCCCTTTTTAATGAACTCGCTTCGTGGGATGGGCGCGTACAACTCTATTAGTTGCCACTGGTCAAGTTATGGTCCAGTCTTGATGTCCATTTTTTTTTTGTAGTCTGATTTGTCCATGTGTTACGATTACGGGTACGGTGTGTAGTTTTTTTTTCTTTATTGCCTGATATGGGGATTTGGGTGTTTGCATGTTGCATCGCATGAAGCTTTCGGTTGTATATATGTAGAGGTCATGTCTAATTTTTTCTAGGTTGTGGTTTGCTTGGGGATAGTTGGTCGAGTCACGTTTTACCACCTTGGTTGATATCTTATCCTTGGTTTTCGTTTGTCGCTTTGCAGGCATTCTCTTTGTTTGTCTGTGTTTGTGGTGTGTGTGTGTAACGATCTGAATGGCGCCCTCTCGTACTCCTCCCCCGATCCAGATGTTCCTTTGGCTTTACATGATTATTCTTTGTTACTGGATTCAGACGTTGTCGCTAAAGCGGGCTTGTCCAAGTTCGTGAGCCTTTCTTCTTCTGACACCGAAGAGTCTAGGCAAGGCTCTTGGTCTGCCGTATCGTGGGGAGTCTGTCCCTGCTGCCAGACAATTGTTCGCCAATGATGATATTTTGAAGCTGTTGTAGAAGCAGACTCAAGATGTTGCAAAGGAAGTTCCTTTACCTCCAATTGATCCTCCAGAAGTTCCTCCTCCACCTCATAATGAAGATGATGATGTGATAATTGAGGATGATGATTCTCCTCCTCCCCTTGTCATTCAGAGAAAATGCCTTAAGAGGGTGGCTGAGTCAGTGCCTATTCCTCCTCCTCCAGTTCCAGTGACAGTTCCTGCCCAGTCTTGCAGCACCTTGCCTACATTCCTTCAGATGCCAAATCTTTTCAAAGCCCATCGAGACGGGATGCTAGAACTTACTATTCCTTCTGTTCACCGCCTAGTAACAGGAGATGCTATTCCGTTCCTGTGCAAGGATATCCAGAGTTCTATTGAACTTTCGATGGACTGCCTGTATCCAGCAATTATATTCTTCATTTTATGATGAAGTTCAGTAGTCTAAGGAGCAACTGAATAAGACCAATACTAAGTTAGCCTCTGCACAGGAGAAATTCTCTGACCTTTGTACGCAAATGGAGCAGCAGAGTAAGCTCATGGATACTCAAAAAGCTGAAATCTCTAAGTTGAAAGCTGAGTTGGCAGAAGCTAGGTCTCAAGTGGTTGCTGTAACAGAGGAGAGGGATAAGTTATAGAAGGAGAGTCAAGAGATGAAGGAGGTGATAGTTGCCCAAGCAGAGAAGTTTAAATCCACCACGGCTATCTTAGACCAGAGCAATGCTCAAATCCAGCAACTCAAATATCAGTTGGCTCAGTCTCGGTCTAATACACAGAGTCCTGTGCAACCAGTTTCTCTTTTATCCCCTGCAGACTTGGCAGCTCTTCAGAGATAGGCTACATTATGTCCATTATTCAAGCCAAGGTGGAAAGATTACAATCTCGCATGGATTTATTATGGTCTTCTTTTGAGCAGTATCAAGAATATGTTCCACCAGATCATTCCTTTTTTGTCCATTATCAACAACAGAAGTTGGCCTTCTATATAAAACTTTCCACGATGGATTTATCTATTCCAGAGGATGGATGGAGTGGGGCCTGGTCATCTGATTTGCTGATAGAAGTAGTGAGAATGGTTTTTGAAGACTCTGTCACTCCAGATACGATGCTTCTGTCCTATATGTATTTGAGGGGTGATTTACTGATTCCAGATGATGAAGATCTGGCTTGGTATGTCGGAGATGTGGTATTGCAAGCTTCTTTGTATGTCCGACATTTGGAGTTGAGGATTGATGCGATGTTCCACGGATGTTCTTCAAAGGTGGCTGAGTGTCCTGAGTTTTCATGGCACACTATGGTTGATGTTGTCATTTTGAATCACCGTCAGGTCAAAGCTTCAGCTCATGCCCAGAACGTTAACCAACTGAGGGTGGATCTTTTAGCCTATCTCTCCAACCAACCCCCATTTGATACTTCTTTCTTTGAAGCCTATCATCGTAGATCAGCTTTAGGTCCGTCCTTACCATGCCTAACTCATTATCAACAAATGGCTCATAGGTATGATGCTTATATTTTCCTTTTTCAATCTAACCCAAAGGTCATTTTACCCCTTATTTTCCAACCTCAAGGATCTCCTAAAATTCCTATATTTACCCATTGTTCTTTTATTGAAGATCGAGTTTTTCTACCTCCTGATCCTTGTCCTTCCCCATCCCCTGACATTCTATCAACTTTTCCTGCTTATCTTTTAACGCCTTTCTTAACCGAATCTCCTCAATTTTCAGCAAATCCATCTTTAATCCATTCTTCATTTTATGATTTTGCCTATCCATCGCTTCATCCTCTTTCATTAGTCCCTCTTCTGTCTCCTAACACTTTTATTCCTAATCCTCCTCAGTTGGTTAGTGGGTATCAAGGTTTTGATTCGAAGATTCTTCGAAGAAGAGGCTGGAGTTCAAATGATTCCCTTACGGGACCTCAAATCAATTGGCCATTGATCCCAGGAGAATGGATAAGTGCTAGTCAGGCTTATCAGAATTATCTGCATTTTGCTCAGCAATATTCTCAGTCTGCAGATCCTTCAGTGCTCTTAACTGCTCATTTTACTTGGTACATGGCGTATATGCATAGGCATTCCCATAATGATTCAAAACCTATTCCAAAGTTGTGCATGAATGTCAATGTGAGCATTGATTCCCAGCAACTGGATGTCTTGTACTTTCATGCCCTCTGTTTGCCTAGCAGATACCTTGTCTTGTTGGAAAGGATGTGCTGCCTTCAATTTTTTCAGAATCCTCCCAAGACATTTGTAGATGAATCCTTGTCCATGGATCGTTTTCGAAATCACCAAGCCTTCAAAAGGGATCATCTCCATTGATACCTTTGCAATGTATCGTGGATGATTTTTAATGATAAATCTCTCTTTTTGGAGGAGTCATCCAGATGGTTGTGTTGTGTGTAGTGTTTGTGTTGTGGGTTAATTTATGTGATAAGATTGTGGTGGTTGCCTATTCGATTTGCTTTCGTGAGAGCTACATTTTTGGAGAATTGCGGTGATGGTGTTGCTGGTTGGATAGTTGAAGATGCTGATGCACAAGAAGAAACCTCTTATATCCTTTATAAGTTTGTTGTGATTTCCAGTTTAATAAGAAGTGTTAATGTATAAAGGGTTTTCCTTTCGTTGTATTCTTTATATCACATGCAGGTTATAAGTTGGGGTCGTGGTTGGATGGACTGTTTTTGAAGATTTATTGAAGATTAAAGTTGAGCTCTTGAATGAACTTGTATTCCCTTTTTCCTGGGTCGCGAGGACGCTTCCTTATTAAGTGTGGGGATATGTTGAGTGTTGAAATGACCTATTTTTTGGCTGATTTTTGTTGTTTTTGAGAGCTGAATGGTTAATTTTATGAGATGATTGATTGGTTTGGAAGTGGTTTGAGAGTGTTTTGGATAGGTTGGAATGGTTTTATTAAGCTCATGATGTTTATTAGTAGAGATGTGAAGTTCTGTTGATGTTCTGATATGTTCTGTTTGGTCCTAATAGCTTCTGTTGAGCTTCTGTTTTGTTCTGTTTTCTCTCTGTATGGAAGGATGGAGTATTGACTGATAGGGTTTGAGATTGTTCGAAAGCTTATTGAGTGATTTTTGATGGTTTGGAATGGTTTTGGTATGAGTTATGTGGTTCTGATGCTTTCTGTTGACCTTCTGTAACTCTCTGTTGAGCTTCTGTGAGCCTCTGTAGACCTTCTGTATGCCTCTGTATGTGTTCTGTTGGATGAGAGTGTAGTTTGGGAAAGTTTTCTAGCCTTGGAAAGAGGTGAATACAAGTGCAAAAGAGCTAAAAGAAGTCAAAGAAGTAGCTGCTAAAGACTCAAGTAAAGACTGGAGTGAAGTGACAGTGGTGAGCTATGAAGAGACACTGTAGTGGCTCTGGTGCCTCTTCATATCAGACACACCTCTTGGGAGGTGTATCCACGACCTAAGAAGGATTATTGAGGGTTATTATTGAGTAATTGTAGTGAGGATACGATGTACTATTGATGGAGAGAGAGAGAGAGTCAGAGATAGTCAAATCTATGAAAACAGTGTGACTGTATGTGAGAGATTGAGAGAGAGAACTATGAAGATATTGAAGATGAATACTATGTGATGTATTTCCATTCAAAGATGGTGTATTCCTTTGTGTTCTTTGTTCTATTGATGGATTTTGTGAAGATGTTGGAGAATATGGTTGATTCTATCAAATCTGTGGGAGAAATCTACTATGATGCTGCGTTAAGAATTGCTGTTTTCTTTATTTTGATGATCAAAAGAATGAAATAAAAGCTTGTTGATGTTACAAGATAGATTTTCTTGCAAGAGAATTCCTTTTTCCTTGGTGCTCCTCTTGGGGCTCCATGTCTCGGGATAATTAAAGGTGTTCACATGGAAAAAAGGTGAAAATCGGGCTTGAAAACACACACAAAAATTAATATAGGCAAATTCGTCAGCCAAAACGAAGGGCACTCAAAAGGAAAAATATCCAAGAGGATGTGATGGACTGGCCTGTCACAACAAAACCCAGTTTGGAAAGGAATAAGACCCATTCACATGGGAAATATGGTAAAAAGACACAAAAAAAGGAGAATAAAAATTAATACGAAAAAATTCGATAGTCGAAACAAGGAAGAATGAAAACACAAAATGTCCATAGGAAAGTGATAGATAGGATGGTAAGGTAGAACGCGGTTCTGTGGGCGATAGGGTGCATTTGCATGGAAAAAATGGCAACACAAATAAAAACAGAGTCAAAAATTAATACGAGAAAATCCGTGCACCAAAACAAAGTGGAACAAAAAGGAAAAATATAAGGGGAAGCTTATGGGATAGGGTTGTTAGGTCAAAACACATTTTTGGTGGTGTTAAAGGATGTTCACATGGAAAAAATAGGTAAAAGGGACATGAAAACTCACAGAAAAATTAATATTAGAAAATTGGTGGGTCAGAACAGGATGGGGGAAAAATGAAAATTGTGCAAGGGAGCAAGTTGGACAAAGCTACTTAATCAGAATTGAATTTTGTGGTGTTTAGAGTAGGTCCACATGGAAAAAGTACTAAAAACATATGCAAGAATACAAAAAAATATAGAAAATTTAATAACGAAAAAATAATGCATTGGAATGATGGGTAGTAGAAAGGAAAAGTATCAAGGGGAAGATATAGGTTGGGGCTGTCACATTAGCTCATTGCTTTGAAGCAAAAAATACACATTCATGTGGAAACACATTAAATTGACAGAAAATTCTTCAAAAATTAATAACTCATGAACCGTGGCTCAAAATTGATGGTAGTAAAAAGGAAAAGCAAATAATTTGAAGGGAAAAACAAGGCTATGAGGTCAAATTTTATTTTGGAGAACATAGGATGCGTTCTCATGGAAACACGCCAAAATAAAGGATAAAGACAAACGGTCAAGCAATGATGCTAAGACGGGGTGAAAAGAGGATGGGTGGGTGGAAAAGGGACCCCATTAGGGAAAAATTAGGATATGATATGCATGAAATGGCCAATAAGGATGTTTCCATGAGGGTAGGCAAAGCGGACGCATCCCCACAATTAAAACCTTAATAGATCTGATTGACTAAATAATAGGGACCTAACACTTGATCACCACTCATACCTGTTAATCCCCACACTTAAAACCTGACTGGCTCCTATAGTCAAAAGGGGTAGGATTAGAAAAACTTGGCCTGATTTGTTGATGGTTGTAGTGAACTGTCATTGTCATGTAAAGGATCGTAGTTGTTGGCATGAGGTACCACGACTCACCATGCCACAATTGTCCAGCATGGCAGTAGCACCCAGGGAGGTAGCTTTATTGATGAAGCATTGGTTAGGTTGTCGAGGGCAAATTATACAACACCTAATCTTGACAATCACTCATGTTGGGATGTTAGATCAAGTGCTTATCCCATGACTCGCGTTACTTGATGGGAAGGATTGAAACCCCTATATCTCACACCCGGTTTAGAAATAGACAAAAGGAATGGTTCAGAGGGAATATATCAATGTGCACAATTGATGGTGCATCAGTGCACCCTAACTCATTTGGCATAGGTGCAAGGAGGAAGGCCATGGAGCCCTAGCGTGCAGTGCACCAAACAAAATGAGGTGTATAGTGATGGTGGAGTAGGCCTATCTCATATGTGCATAGGGAAACAAGAACATACTTGTCTCCAATGGTTCGGAATGTCCCTGTCTCCAATGGTCGGAATGTCCCTCAATCCTTAACTCTTAGTTGATGAAGGGGAAATCAGTCACACTCAGCCCTCCCCTCTGTCTCTCACACTCTATTGATGATTATAGGAGGGAAACTGAGTTCCTCACACCCATTGATTAAATCCTTACTACCACTTGTGCGAAGGTTGTATGCCTTGTGGGTAATTGATATGGTGCAATAGTGCATCCCGTCCCTGTGTTGGCATACAATGTGAGAAGAAAGGCCAGGGAGCCTTATAGTGCCATGCACAGAAATAATTTGTGCTTTGTGCATTGAGAGGCCCATTCCGTGCATGCAAACCTCCATTCACACATCTCACCTCTTAGTTAAATACAAAGGGCAAGGACTAGTCACTCGCCCCACACTCTGTTGTTAATTACAGAGAGTAGCCCATACTCACACCCCCATTCGGTTAGGATGAAAGCTCACATTGTTCAAGGGTTGCTTCGTCAGGTGGATGATGCCCACTTAGATTGGTTGATGAAGAGGCGTACCCAGGGAGATAGCCAACAAGTTCAGTACTTAGATTGCACATTGGAAATATCATTTGTTGTAGGAATCAGAAGCACTGATGGAGTTGTAGGATATATAGCACCAAGAAAGGCAGCTTAGAATTGCTTATGGAAGAGTTCAACTAGTAATTCAACTATCCTAGACTACAGGGTGTTGCCATCTTTTCCACAATCACCTTCTTGTCCAAGGGTGTGTGTCACCTTTTCTTGGAACAAGCCTTGTTATGACAGGGAATTCCTTCATTTTCTCCCATAATAGTTTTGATGATTTTTTTCTGTTTTCTTTTGTCTTTTTTTTTTCTTTTGCCCTACTCCCCAAGGTGTTTACACATTTTCTTGAAGAATAGGTTGGCATGACAGGGGCCAAAGTCCTTTTCTCCATTGATCGATATATATTTATTCTTTCTCTTTTTTTTTTCTTCTTTTGAAAGAGGAGAATGGTAGGAACACCTTGTCAGCATCCAAGAGAAGAGAATAATCATGGACCGGTAATGGTACATGCTAGATCACAAGTGGGGGAGTGGAAGAAGATGCCATTTAGACCACACTAGAGTATCCACACACACAAAACCAAGAAATGGATAAAGGATTCCCACAAAACCCACACATAACACCATTGATATAGATAATAGGAGAAATAAAAATAGCAACGACAACACATTGACTGGACTAAACAAAACCTCCACAAGCATTTCACATCCTATGAAAAATTTAACATGACCTACACACATATGCGACCGAAAGCTTTATACGATACATACATACAGGCACCCCACAAACCCCGTAATCAAATACTCAAAAGAAAATAAAAGTCCACGCATACTGTATCCTAGACACAATACCAAAATCAAGACTAAACCACCATAGACTCTGACCATCACAATAAATATAGACAGATAAAACCTTTGTTTTCGACCAATAAAAATTCCAATCCCTATAAACGTAAGGCATATACCTATGATGCGGTGAAGTGGGTGAGTGAAAACTACACGACTCATTTTTATTAGATAAGCAATTAATCACAGTTCATTATTAAATTAATTTGTTAATGCAACTGAGTGTTTTGCATAGCCCAACCCCAACTTACGCTGACTTGATTGGACTGGGTGTCTCTATAAATGCAATTCATTTTAAAAAAGTTATATGATTTGTGACGCAAAGTGCATGCATGCGTGACTTTGGGAGGTTCATTATTAATTGTAAATTAATTGTGTGTATAGCGTGTGTGCGCGTGCACTTATGAATGGATTTTAAGTTACCAAATTAAGTGGGTTATTGTGCTATGTGCTCGTGCAATGGTGGGGTTCCTTTTATAAATTAACATCCGATTCTTTTTAAATAAAAATTTAGGATGTGCATTCTGTTTATTTTATGGGTGCAACGATCGATTGATTTTTAATTACAAGTACATGTGTGTTACGGTGTATGTAAAGGAGGAAAAGAGAAAAACTCGATGGCATATGGACGCTTGCAAGGTCTAACATGTAAAATCCCACTTTAAAACAATCCAAAAAATAAGGAAATTGGTGACTAAGTGGCAGTCGGCCTCCTGGCAGTTATTATGAAAAACTAAATACTAATATAAAAAGAATGGGGACAAAAAAGAGTTTGACACTTGGGTAATTATGTGTTGGGCTCTTTGGCTTTGTTTTGTTTTTTTCTTATATTTTTTTTTTTAAATGGATTTTCCTAAATGTTTCATTTTCTGTGGTACGTTGGGTTTGATTTTATTTGTTTTCTTCTTTTTTTTTGGGGGGATGTTCGTATTTGCTTTTTTCTTTTATGAAAAAATAAATAAGTAAATAAATAGATATGAGTACCCAAATGGTAACACAAATAGTAGAAATATGAAAAAAAAATTGTGGGAATTTTTAAAGGGATTTTAAACAACCATTTTTGAAAATTTTTGCACGGTCTCATTGTTAAAGTTGTTTTTCTTGATCAAATAAATCATTTTTCAATATGTTTGCTAATTTTTATATATTTTTAACAAGTCATAATCATAATAAAAATTTAATTGAAATTTTCTCTTTTTATTTTTGATTTTTCTCAAAATCTAATGAAATTTGTATGACATATTGAAATTTTGTGAATTTTTTAAAAAATTGTAATGTTTTTCTATTTTTTATTGGTATTTTGTAGTAAGATAAAATACTCTACTTAAAAAATCATAGATTTTTGAATATTTTTATTGGGGTAATTTGCTTCATTTTATTTGACTTTTTATTGATTTTAGATAATTTTAAATGTTTTTATCATTTTTTTGAAAATTAAAAAAGGAGGGAAATATGGTACCCGATGTCACGGACAGTGTGGATTGTGTGTGAATAGTTGCAAGTGCTCTTCCACATAGACAAAACCGCACGCACATCCTCGCGCATGAAGGACTTGAGCACGAACACATTCAACGAGGTCTAAAACCTTGCATGCAAACAAGGCCTTAGAAGGGAACACACGAAAAACACGGTGGAATAATGGGTGGTTATGCACAAAAAGAGGAAAAGAAAAAATGGGGGAAGGGGGAAATTGGTGGTGATGGGGTGATACTAATGTTGATTGTGTTTGGTGGGGTTATTTAGAAAAAAAGGGGTTGGGGGGCCTTAGGTGTGATGTGTGTTTGTGTGTTTTGTAAAAAAAAAAAATGTGTGTTTTGTTTTTTGTTGTTTAAATGTTGGGTAGGGTGAATAAATAAAAATTATGATTTTCTTGTTTTTTTAAAAATTTTTATTTGTGTTTAAATTTTTTTGAAGCGTGAAGGTTGGGTCAATGGGCAAGGGAAAATGTAATGCTTAACTAGGCGCTCTGTGCCGGGGCGGGCGCGATTTTTGCGAGGGTGTCAGGTGTTGGACGCGTGGCACCCGCCCCCGCGTTCTCTTTCTTTTTTGTGGGGGAGGTGGGGGGCTGCCATGTGGCACCCGCCCCCCACCTCTCCTTAACTAATAGTATATATTTTTGTTGATAGTAGTGTGTGTGTGTGTGTGTTTTTTTTCTTTTTAAAGGTTATGTTATTATGCTTTTCATTTGTTTAAAAAAAAGGAGGGAGGCGGGGGGGGGGGGGAGCGGGGGGCCGGTGTAAGGGCTTTGTAGCTATACCATGCCGTTGCTACCGAATGCACCTATATAGGGAGTAGTAGTGACTCAAAACCCTGCCTTGTTTCCACTCTACGTGTGATTCCCTATACCCAGTGGTGAACCCTCTTATGCGCGTCGTCACGAGGGTATAGTCCTGGGATGTGTCTATGTTGTCTCGCTTTTTGGATTGAATAATACAAGAGTATACCTTGAGCTCATATATCGTGTTACCTTTCTGTGCCGTGTTGAGTGCGTAACGAGTGTAGGTTTATCACACTTGGTATCAGAGTGACTCTTGCTCGGAGTGAAGGAGTGCTCACGGAAGCAGGAGGAAAGATCCAGTGCCCCAAAGAGATCGAAGTCGTAACGACCCACAGCGCGTCGCCCCGCGTCGCGTCGACCCCCGTCGCATCGCCCCACGTCGTGACGCCCCCCGATGCGTTGGCCCCGGCGTGACGCCCCAACCTTGACACCCCACCATCTGAAGATGTGACGCGGCTTCCCCGCGGCAAGACCCACACCACCACAGGCGAAACGCGGCTTCCCCGCATCGACACCACCACCAACCACATGGAGGACAAAAGGGAGAATGTCACCCTCCCAACAATGGAGGAGAGGAAGAAGAGTAGAGGGCAAGAATGGAGAGTGGCCCAAGAGGAGAGGTGGCTGGACTAGAAAGACAATTAGATGGTATGTCAGGCATGCTGGAGTCAATATGGAGGAACATGCAAATGAAGGAAGAGGAGGAAGAAAGGAAGAAAAAACTAGAAGTGGAGTAGGGCTATAGAGAATGAGTGATACAACAACAAGAAGAGGAGAAAAGACACAGAATGCAAGAGGAGATGGATAGAATGGGTAGAGAGGAGACATCTAGGAGGGCGCAAGATACAAGGAAAGAGAAGGAGAAAGTAGTAGAATTAGGAAGTAAAAAGAAAGACAAGAAGAAGGAGAAGAAGTACCACCGTAAAGAGGAGAAAGATAGTGATAGTTCAGAAGATGATTATGGAAAATTCAAGATGCCCCAACCAGCCAAGTACAAGGGAGAGAGAGATGGGTTGTCTCTGAAGAAATGGATCGCAGAGGTGGACATGTACTTGAAGTATTCACGAATAACCGAAGACAGGAAAGCGGAGGTGGTAGCCATTTACTTGGAGGATATGGCCATCAATTTTGTTGATCCCCTGTTATTGTCAATGGGGCCTTGTTCCTACCTTTTGCACCTTTTCCTATGCCTAGTGGTAATCATTTTTTATCCACTACATAGATCCTTGCCTTGTTGCACAGGGAAACCTCTACTCATTTGGTAGCACATAAAGTTATCACTAATTCAAGGGTATCAGTGGCACATATTTCCTCTCCCTTATGGAAGCAATTATGCCAATTGCTTTAGGACTGCTTTATGTCAAGCAAGCCTGCTTCCAAGTGTTTGTCCTGAGAACTCTTCACGGCCTCTATCAAGATCCTAGAAGGGGTTAATATTAATTGGACAACCTTTTTGTTGGCTAAGATGGATCAACATTTTCAGCGAGTCACGAATGGCCAACTTAATAATGTGTCCTATGGAGTTTTTCTATAGAAAAGCATCCACTTAGCACCTCCCCTAAGTAGCATTCATGTGCCTGATCATGTTCCCCTTCCACTGCAGTCTCCTCCACATGTTCCTTCTCCTCCTATGGAAGTCAATTCAAATCTAGCGGATGTACCCCCTACCAAAATCATTTGAAAGAAGCACCACACACATGGTCCTTCTAATCCTCTACATGTTCCAACCCCTATGATACAAATTTCGATCCATGAGGTGTCTGGTAGCTCCCTTCCCTCATTCTTATCTTGTGCCAATCTTTTTGCAACACAACGGGAAGGATAACTAGATCCATAGATTCTTCCTTCCTTGCAAATAGTACTGTCTAGATCTATGTTATCACAGCTAGTTTCTGGTGTTCAAGATGCTTTGGAGACTTTCATGACTTCATATCATCATACAATTTATACATGAGTGCATACTTCATTGCAAGACAAGGTGGATTCGACTAGTCAACTAAGCAAAGCTCTTGTAGATTTAGCTTTTGAAAATACTGCTTTGAGTGATATCTATAGACAAATGACTATAGCTATGGCTTTGATGGATTCATAGCATGCCATGATTAAAGAGTTAAAAGCTAATGTTGCCACTTTAGAGGAAGCCAATGTGTCCTTGACCAAAGAGAAGCCAACTGCAGCATTCTCAAGAGACTATAGAGTCACAAAAGAAGTTTATTGATGAACTTAATCAGATAGTTGCTACTCTTTCTGTTTCTCCTTTAGCCCCCATGATGTCTTCTTTGTTGTCTAAGGAAGAACTAAATCATTTGCAACAAAAGGCTAAATTGTGTGATGGCTTTTCTACCAAGGTAGAATGCCTTCAATAGCGTATGAATTGTGTCCATGACAATTTTGTCCATTATGCTGAATTGGTGTCACCTCCATCATTCTTTTGGATTTAGTATCAGCAATAACACTTTGCGTTGTGCATCTCCTTAAGTAATGTGGACTTAGAACCTCCAAGGATGGGTGGTAGAATATGTGGTCAGCAGATTTACTCAAAGCAGTATTTGACAAATTTGTTGATGAGTTGATCTCTCATGAAGCTCAACTATTATCTTTTATGTATCTCCGAGGAGATTTGCACATCCTTGATGAGGAGGATATGAATCTTTATGTAGGATATGAATCTTTATCCTTGCAAGCAGTCATATATGTCCATTCAGTTGAAATGACTTTGGTTGATGGCCTAAAGAATTGGTGTAAAGGCTATGCTTGGCATCCTCCTTTGGAGGATGATGTTCTGAAACCTCACCATTGTCGATGGTATTTCACAAGTCAAATATTCAGCCATTGAGATCCCAACTATTAAACCATATTACTAACAATCATTTATTCATTTGAGAATTTCTTTTCAACTTTTGATTTTCAATGTTCCATCTATCCTTATGATCCTCGTGATATCCTATCATATTCCTTAATCTCCTATCAATTACCATTGTATATAGCCATCCTCCAATCTAGTTCAGATAGTATCCCTCTTTTATCTTTTACACCTGCAGTTTCTCCTCACATTCCAATTTTTACTACATACCCCTTTATGTTGATCCTATATCCTCGCCTAATCCTGTTGTTCAACCTATTCCTTCTGTTTTCCCATCAGAATTCCTTCAGAAATTTCTACTTTCTTTTCCACCCTCATTATCCCTTCAGATATCTTCATTCTATGATTTATCTTACCCCCCTCTTCATTGTTCTCCTATTATTCATCTATCATCTCCATCTAATTATATTAATCTTCCTCCCCAATCAGTTATGGATAATCCTAGGTATAACAGTGATATCCTCCGTTGACGGTAGTGGACATTGAATGATTCTTTGACAAGACCAATGGCCTATCATTCCTGGTTCCTGGGACACTTTGGCACAATGTTCCACTTATTAGCTTCAATTTGCTAGAGCACATGCTTGTTCTGAGGATACTTCGGTATGCTTGGCATCTCATTTTTGCTGGTATCTTGCTTTTATGTATTAGAAATCTCACTTGAATACTAGGAAGAGTATTCCGAACTTGATGATTAATCCAAATGAGGATGTGATTGTTGCTCAAATGGATATTCTATATTATTTTGCGCAAGCTTTTCCTACTAGGTTTATTAATCTGTTGGAAAGGATGTGTTGCTTACAATTTCTTTAGAATGTGCCTCTACATTTTGTGGATGAGAACAAGAATCTGAAATGTCTCAAGCTAAGTATGAAGTTCAAGAAAAAATATATTCATCTTACATAGCCTGTGGACACTCTCTTGGATGTATTGATCCTTTTTAATGACAATCTTTCTCCTTGCTCTTCAGTTTTTGGGAGCCTATGCCATTTAGACTACATTGTCTTATGTCACTGTGTGAGTTGTGTATATGTTTTATGGTGTATACGTGGTGTTTTATATCCCTTGCATGGAGTTGAAGAGATGAAGATCAAGCTAATTGAGAAGATGGTTAATGGTGGTTCGTGATTCTCTCTACAGGAGGGATGCTTATGGCGGACGAAAACCAACCTCTTAAATCCTTTAAAAGTTTGTCATCATTTTCTCTTTCAAAGTTATGATAATGAATACACATGTTTTTCTTTCGTTGCAATTACTTATTAGATACAAGTTATAAGTTGGGGCAGTGTTTGGATAGTGTTTCTTGAAGGTGATGACGAAGATCGAGATTACTTATATTTTGAACTTATATTCTCTTTTTCCTAGGTCGCAAGGACGCTCCCTAATTAAGTGTGGAGATATGTTGAGGGTTGAAATGACGATTTTTTGGCTGATTTTTGTTGTCTTTGTGGATTGAATGGTTGATTTTTGATGGATTTTGAATGATATTTAGTTTTTTGGAAGTGTTTGGGAGTGCTTTGGATGAGGTTGATTATGTTTTGGAAGCTCATAATGGTTTATAGTAGAGATATGATATTCTGACATGTTCTATTGATGTCCTAACAATTTAGTGTTTGTTTTAGTCTATTGAGCTTCTGTTTTGCTCTATTTTCCTTTCGTATGAGAGGTTAGAATGATGATGATTGATGAATTTTGAGAGTGTTTTTAAGCTTATTGATTGATTCTTGATGGTTTTGAATGATTTAAGTTGAGCTAAAGGCTTTCTGATGCCTTTTGTTAACCCTCTGTTGACTGTCTATCGAGGCTCTGCCTCTGTTATGTTCTATTCTGTATACCTCTGTAAGTGTAATGATGGATGAATGTGTAGCTTGAGGAAGTTCTCCAATATTGGGAAGAGATAAATATAAGTTCAAATTAGCTCAACGAAGTGGAAGAAGCAACTGCTAAAAACTTGAAGTAAAGACTAAAGTGACAGTGACAGTAGTGAGCTCTCAAGAGACACTGTAGTGGTCCTAATGACCTTTCATACTAGACATACCTCTTGGGAGGGGTATCCACGACCAAAGAGGGGTTATAGAGGATTATTCTTGATTATCTCATTGTATTATTGAGAGAAAGCATGTATGAGAGAGTGTATGAGTGAGAGATAGCCAAATTTATGCAAAACAATGTATCTATGAGTGAGAGATTGTGAGAGAAAGCTATGGAACCTTTGAAAAAAAATACTATGTGATGATTTACATTCAAAGTGGTGTATTCTCTTGTATCTTTGTGATATCTTGATGAATTCTATGAAGAATATGAAGAGCATAATCAATTTTGGTTCAAGTTAAAACCGCGAGAGAATTGTTTCTATGAAGTTGCATGAAGATTTCTTGTTCCTGGTGTTCTTTTCCTTGTTGTGGATACATAAAATATGAAAAACATGTTTTTTGATGATACAAGATAGATCTTCTTGTAGTATATTCCCCGTTTCCTTGGTGTTCCTTTTGGGGCTCCATCCAAATAGACAATAGTCACAAAAGCTCAAAGTAAAAAAATTGAGACAAGGATGATAGTCTAAACAACAGAAAGCTTTCATTCCAATGACTAACATATGGCCCAAACAGCTCCTTATGTGGAGTAACATGAAATGATGCCCCAAAATCCATAAGGCAATTTTGAGAAATGCCATTATCCATGGCAGCCAAGAATGCATTACCAAAAGAGGATACAAATAAGATATCACCATCACCACTACCATGTCATGCATTAATACCCTCAATCTTTACCTTGCTTTTCTCTTTTCCATCGTCTTTATTTTTCTCTTACATTTTGCTTGTTCTTCCACTTGTAGCAATCATTTTTTATGTCCCCTTCTTGTTATAGAAGTAGCATTCTATATCGTTGTTGCTATGTGACTTGCTTCTTGATTTACCTCTCCCATGAGAGTTTCCCCCTTGCATTTGGCCTTATACTAGAGCTCTTTGACCTTGCATTATTCTTTCCATTCACCTTCTCAGTGAGCAAATTGCTCTCCACATCAACACTCGTAAGACCACTTGTGGATGCAAAGCTATTAATGGTAGTCCTGAAAGTATCCCAACTTTTAGGCAAGGTAACTAACAAGAACATGGCCTTCACTGAATCATAAAAGATAATCTTATGAGATGTTAATTGGCTGAAAATGTTATTGAACTAAGCCTAACCATGCCTTGATTTAACTTTTTATGTTAGCACCTAAAGGATCCTATCATCCAGAAAATCAGCAAGCACTACAAAGGTTATGCCTATGACATTTAGACTTGAATGAAAAGGTCTTATCCTTGTTTCTAAGCCGAATGTAGGGCATAATTACCTTGCCATGCTTATGAAGAGTGAGACATATAGGTGGATTTTGAGATTGCAAATGTGCATGTGACTTAGAACCAAAAGGAGCCATCATAGGTGCATTTAGCATGTGTGCAAACTTATCCTTGCAACACACATATGTATGGAAGGAATTATGGGAGTCTATCAATTGACCAACTGATTGCTTAGCATTGATGTTCTTGCCTTTTGTATTTTGCCATCACATCTCATCAAGAACTGAAGATAGCACAGGCTACTTGCTCTTGGCCAAAACTGTCTGTATAAGGCATTCAACAATGAACGATGTATCAACCATCATGCCAATGTCCATATTATGATCAACACTGTCTGTATAAGGCATTCAACAATGAACGACGTATCAACCATCATGCCAATGTCCATATTATGATCAACACTGTCTGTATAAGGCATTCAACAATGAATGATGTATCAACCATCATGCCAATGTCCATATTATGATCAACACTTGCATCTTTCTTTTTTGGGCACTCAGCCATGAAGTGGCCAAGCTTGCCATAAGAGAAGCAGTGACCAACAAAGGCATCCCATTTATTCCTGAACAATAATAGATGCATACCATTGTAAGTAAATCTCAACCAATGAGACCTCTTCCATGTAGTATCCCACAACATGCCCAAGCAATTTCTCTTGGCTACTCTCATACTTGGAGGAACCAAAATAGTACCAATGGGTGCCACTGCATTATTTAATAGAGACCAACATGAAGTTTTCAACCTCAATCCATATTGGGCAAACCTCTTTAAGTAAACACTAAAAATAATCCATGTGTCTTCATGGCAACACATGCACCAACTGTCTATCAAAGAAAATAGGTAACATTATCAAAAGACAATCCAAATTATTCAAGGATCTCAACATGAACCCCACACAAACCTTGAGGATCCACAAATCTCTTTCTACACAATCCCCATGTAGGATGGATGTCATCCATTGGCAAATCCAATAAAGCACCAAAATTCAACCAATAAACTCCATGCTCAAAAAACTAGAGGGGGAAGCACCTTCCCTGTGTCCACGTAAGTATCCAAACATCATTTGCATTACATTGCAGGAGATGACAATGAGTATGCTTTAATGTATTCACCTAATAAAGTGTTGGTAAAGTCCCGTAATAGTCCCAATATAATCCTGGGAATCATCAGATTGAGTGGTAACTTGTGCATAGGAGCATAGGGAGCTCACAAAGGGTAGGCCATTCAAAAGTCACCAAGGTCATATGTACCATGTTTGATGTGTCTAATAGCTCATTGCCCATTAGAACACTATACCATTTCCTCTTTCCCCATCAAAATCAAGTCCCAAGGCCTCCACTTCAATCCCCAACCATAGCATAGGCTGATCACATAAGATCGGTTTATAGAATTCATGATAAAATGTGACTTGCTCTATCTCACTTTCTCTCTCCTAATCTGCCATTGTAGATGATTCTCTTGAACTATTGTAATCGATCTCTATTTGTTACAATCAATTCCTACTCTGTGTGTGTGTGTGTGTGTGTGTGTGTGTTATACCTTTCAAGAGTCTAAAAGTTTGTTAATACAACTCTCTCTCTCTCTCTCTCTCTCTCTCTCTCTCTCTCTCTCTCTCTCTCTCTCTCAACTTCAAATTGTTGCCAGCGATGATCTAGATTGAGTTTTCTATGTAAATTTGACATCTAATTTCTTATTGTTGATACCACTAGAAAGAAATAATAAGTTGACTCTAGTGTATTCTAAGTAAGCATAATCTCTCAAAACATGCATCTACCATCAAAGAAATTCTTTCATAGCTAGATTTGTCACCATGTCCGCCTCTTAGGATTTGGACGTTGAGAAGTACCTTCATTTGTGAGACTAACTGTATTTGAGAATAAATGAGTGGGGTTTGGTCATGATATCCTCATGCAAGATGAAGGCACTTCTTAAGGAGGAAGCATGCCAATTAATTATCATATAGAAGGATGAATGTGTCTATAAATGATGGCCGTGTTTGTATGGTTGCTAAAAAGGCTTGTAAAAGCGTGTATGAACACCGACACCACCACCATGGGCTGGCTCTAGGGAGTAACATTTGAATAGAATGGGGTCCAAGGGTAGTAGTATCTAAATACTAGAGGGTTTATGGAGTGCAAATGGAAATGATTGGAGTTCCTGCTAATCTGATGAGTTAGTGCTTTGTATAGATTGTAGTCCTAGAGATCAGGTCGCATGAAAGCGATATGCTAGCGGATCACAGCTCCACCTGGGACAATTTTAAGAGAGTGCCCAAGGATGAGTACCTCATGGAAGATGTGGAACGGATGACAAAAATAACCTCTTAGATCGGATTGCTAAGCCTAACAAGGGGTTATCAGTGGATGACGCGATTGCTATCATGGGAATTTGAGTGTAGATACGTGCAGTTGAATAGAACATGATAGATGACTCTTGAGATGTAGAAAATTAAATCATTTCTTCAAGCAACAGATTCTTCACTACAATCAAGCCGTGAGAAGATTTTGGAAGATGATCTTTTTGCACTTCATCTGCATGGACTGTGAGGCATCGCATCAGATTCTTTTTGCACTTCATTGCAACAACAGTGTTCTTTCTCCTCCTCAATGCTATTTCTGCCAAAAGCTTTGGAAAAGGAAATGATCTCCTTCATGCAATGTTCCCAGTTCTCCTCAGGATCTGTGTCCATGCTTTCAAATCCGCCTTATTGCTTTTTACCCGGAACAAAAGACATTAAGCTTGAAATGAAGGGGCAATCCCTTCCCTTATTCATTTTGATTATGGAATATACTACCTGCAAGGTAGTGTGATCCAAGCCTAAGACATTAAACAGAGCTTGGACTTACCCGCCACCCAGAGTCATCAGGGTGGCACCTATTGAGTCTGGCAGGCCTCCAAGTGGAACCTTGATGCATGTTATGCCACGTAAAGTTCCTGGTCTGATTTTGCAAAGATCCATCACCTCTCTTAACCCGTGCTCTAAGACTAACTCTACTCCATTCCTGTCTTTCCTCTTCACAATCATGCGGATGGAGGCATGTGGCCTGTCCTTAGGGAAGTCCATCAGTCTCCAATAAGGATGGTGTGGCTTAGGTCTAGGTTCATGCCCATCCATCTCCAAAGCTCAGATCTCTCCCTTGCTACATTAGGGACATAGGTGGACACCACTAAAAATTTGTCTTTCTCCACCCATCCCTAGATAGCACTACTGGATCCGTTGCCATGACCACATTTTGGTTGCTTTGAATTCCTTCTTAGCATAGAGAAGCATTCCTCCTCTTCCACGCTCCCTTGCTTCTACAAAGAGATCATAGCCACTCATCTCCACGGCGCTAGAGTGGCCACCATCAACAACTTTGATTTCCTGAGAGCCAAGAAGTCAAGCTTCTGCTTACAAACAAGAGTTTTGCATGTATATATCGGCGCTTCGCTAACTATAGAGACCGTGAACATCCATGAAATTATTTTGAGCTTCCTGGTTGCTCTATTCACCGTAGTACATATCTAGATTGATTTCTTCTAGGCTCGCATGTACATTGCGATCAACAAGGGGGTGCGTGGCAGCATCTTGAGGGACTAGCGGCCCTCTCCCTTCTTTGACCGATGCTTGTAGTTGTTTGTGAGACCATTCTCCTCCTGTTTACGCGTGGTATTCTCGGGTATAGACCTTCCTTCGTTTTTAAGGGGGAGCTTCGACAAACCTCGGTTAGCTATTTATCCTGGGATGACTCGACTTTAAATTTGTCCTTCTTCTTCTCATTCTCTACCACCTCTACCACCTCGCTTGCTTGCTTCATTAAGAACTTGTGGGATCTCCTTTCTCCTATCCTAGAGGATGCATGCCCTTTCTCCTTCCTGAAATATACAAGACTTTTCTAAGGGCCTCTTCCCATTCTGCAACCTCGAAATCTAACCAATCAGGAAGATCCAGGAAATAAACCCAAACAAGGCACTCATGAAGTAGCATTTCATTAGAAGAAGAATCAAACGACCAAGGCACGACATGGACCGGATTGCTTGCAAACCCAATAGGTGCTACCTAAGACAAACTCTTGCTCGCCATTAGATCCCAATAGAGCAAAGCAAAAACCCTTGCCCAGAAACCTATATTGGACCCAAGAAGCATGAGGATGGTATGTGCTTGCAAACCATCTAGAACGTTCATCCTCACCAGAAACTCTTCATTGCACAAGCTTAGACTTGAGCTTGGGGAGCGAGAAGGAAGTAGCAACATGAAATACTTTCTTCCCTTTGGCAATGCCACTATTGCACCGGTCATTGTAGGCTTTGATACTTCTATGGAGCCCCTTTCTCAACTGGCTCCATGTCAATCTGTTCATGACGCATGATTGTGATATACTTGATCTCCATGCCATCATTCCTCGATGGCTTGTTGATGACAGTATCGTTGCCTCCGCCATTGTTGGTCAAGGGCACTTTTGAGTTCTTTTGCAACTCTCTTCCCAACTTGCATGCAGCTCAGAATGGTAGGTTCCATGTGGCGCCCGAGTACATGGCTACTTAATGTGTTGGCTTAATGCACAATTAGTTTACCGACATCTCCACTGCAATTCAAACCCTCTTCATTGCCCTCTTTTTTCCTTTTTTAATAATGCAAAAATCTATTGATGGAAATATATATATCAACCAGAATGGTGACATTTCTTAGTCTAAAACTAGTGCTTCTTTAAGGCCTTAGTCACTGCCTTAAAAATAGTGTTTTTTCCCATTCCCCTTACAAGGAATCAAAATCTCCTCTTAAGAGGTATCCACACTAACAATATTGAACCTAGAGGACCTACCAAATACCACTGCATTATTATACCTCCATAAACATCTTATCACAACAACTTGATCAACGTTACATATCTTGAGGGATCCTTCATTGAGCTTGAAGTATGTTCCAAACAAAACACCTTTGGTATTGAATCTTACATGGAAGCCAATAGCTTCAATCCACGCACCAATCTTTCTCCAAATAGGCTTGACTTCTCTACATTCCCAAACTATGTGTGCTGCCATCTCTTCTTCCCTTTAATAAACGGGACGGAGTGGGAAAATTTTAGCACTCTTGTGCAGTCTCACTGTCAGGTAGAGAATTTGTTTATAAGCACCTTCCACAAGATTTGGATGAGTCTACTTGAAGGAGTGGCCTTCCAAACAACTTTCAATCTCTTCTTCCAAGTCCTCATCCTACTCCTTGGGAACTTAGACTTCTAGTACTCTATAGTTCTCATCATAAGGACCCTTCCTTGTGAAAGTTTGAAGTCCCTACATTTCCTACAATCTGCAAGTACCTTACCTGTCTCGGTTTGGACATATCAAAGTAGGGAAACACCTTGAGAGGATGTAGGAAGTAGGCCAATTATGCTTCTTCTTCTTCTAGAAGATTAGATTGAGTCACTCTTTTTCTTCAGGTCCCAAGTGCTTCTACTTTGCAATTCCATCCACACTCAGGGGCTCCAAATGGCCTTCATGCCCATCTTCGTATGCCCTTACAATGAAAAATTTTGGAGGAAGCCATCTTCAAAGGCTTGTTTACATAGCCAAATTGATTGAATCAAGGAGGCATCACAACTTCCACCATTAGTGGGAGGGGTCCACACTATTTCACCAATCTTGCTCTTCCATACTTGAACCAAAATTTTAATGACCTCTGACTCCTTTATGGTGATCTTAATATTCTGCCATAGGTCTTCCCATTTTAAACTACTCTAGAAACCTTCTTGAATGGGGCTGGAGGTAATCATGTGCCTAGCTACCTATTCATATGGCTGCCAATCGACTAATGAGCCTCATGATCAACCTATCTACCCTATCTTTGAGGGGCTCAACTCCTAGGCCTCCTTCCATCTTGTCAACTGTGAACACATCCCATGAAATAGCATGCCAAGCCTTGGAATCTCCTCTAGCCCAAAGAAAATTCTTGAAGACCTTTTTGAGCTCATTCCATGATGATTTGCTAAAGGGCATACTAGCTACAAAAATGACAGCAACCATCAACATAGGGTTTAAGATGGACAATCCTCCCCCCAAAGTGACAACATGAACACTCCACTTCTGCAAGTTTGAAATTATTTTAATCCTTGGCCATTCAAAGCACCAAGCATTGGTGACCCCTAGGCCTAAGAAGCAGCCAATATACCTAAAGATCTCCCCTTTTTTAATTACCTTCATACCAAAGTGGGAGAGCCACTCGAGGGTGTCCTCCTTGAGGCCCAAGTATAGCACCTTAGTTTTGGACTTGCTAATTGTCAACCCAAACAAGTCCGAGAAGTCCTAAAAGGCCTTGAAGAGAATGTTTAGTTGAATTTGTTGGGTTGGGATGATATTGAAGTTGTCATCCATGAAGATTTGACCAACCAATTACTTACCATCAAGCATCCTCAAATTGTGCAAGGTCCCCCTCTAGATTCTCCAGTCCAATCACATTGCCCTCTTTTTCATTTTGTAGGATTGGTATCGTCTCTTGTTCTCTTGTGCATATTTACCTCTCAATATCTTGGAATGACTTGTTCACATTATATTAGTGAAAATTTTAATATGTAGCTCTTTATCACTTGTTAATGTTATCAATACACATGATAGTGAATTCTATTTTTCTGAGATAAGAACCACATACTTGAATTCCCACAAAGAGTGTGCCTCCCATGAGTTATAAGCTTAATTGTATATGGTCAACAAGATAAATGACATTGAAAATTGAGATCTCATGTAAACAATATGTAAACTTGAGAGAGATTGTTGACATTGTTGATTGGGGTTGAGCCAAGTCCAAAAAAGCCTCTCTTGCTAAATATGATTGTAACACTACATGCAACACACAAGAGCACACCATCCACATTATAATGACAATAGAAATATCAACCTTGGGTGTAATCTAGACAAGGGCTAGATTAAACTTGAGTTTTATTTACACCACATGTATCAACATACATTCTTGCATGCCAAAGATAATTGTGATGCAAAGTGTGGTGCTTGAGGAAATGAGACATGTGGTGCTTTGCTCAAGTGCTATGCTTCATTTATTTTACTATTCCTTATATGTGCCACTTCAAGAGCTATTACACATACTTATGGATTGTTGTCCATACCCTTTTCATTTCTTGGTATTCTTTGCTCTTATAAAAAACATTTGTGCTAAGATCTCCCCATAGGATCTAGTTTATATATATAAGTATTGCTCCATAAGAGTGCCATGACACAAGAGATGCTACACCAATCAAACCTTCTAGAGGGAAGTGAGGTGCACTAAGCAACCTAATGTGTTGTGCCAAGAAAATGTTTCAATGCATGTGTAGTAAAGTTTGCATGGAGGTAAAGATAGTGATAATAAGTATTTCAAGTTTACTCTCCTCCTTTTGAAAGCATATGTTATACTAGGTCTTCTTAGAATGTAATATTTGCAATTTGCGAGTTGCAAAATTTCCTAGTGTAGGGCCTTTGTAAGATATGTGATGTAGCTTCAAGCCTAGGCTTGCTATAGTTTCCTAAAAGTTCCTTATTACTTGGAACACATTTTTGATGGAGGTGAGCCATCTCTCTCACTTTCTTTTGCTTGGAAACAAGAGTGTTCATAGAGGTAGATTCTTCTTTCCCCATCTTTGTTTTCATAAAGTTGGGCTCTCTCTCTCTCTCTCTCTCTCTCTCTCTCTCTCTCTCTCTCTCTCTCTCTCTCTCTCTCTCTCTCTCTCTCTCTCTCTCTCTCTCTCTCTCTCTCTCTCTCTCTCTCTCTCTCTCTCTCTCTCTCTCTCTCTCTCTCTCTCTCTCTCTCTCTCTCTCCACATTTATTTTTTGAAAGTGAATGTGTTCATACTTACATTTCTCATGTTAGCACAATATTTGTACCTTTCCTTTATGCACACCTAAATAATGAGTCAAAATGTTAAATTTTAGAGATTTATGCACTTGAGGTTCTTTTCACCTCTTAGTGAGGAGATATATCCAACTCTCTCTTACTTTAGCCAAAAAAGACATTCATATTCCTCATGTCAACGTAATAGATCCATGAAGCATGGAGTATAAAGTGTACATTTGACATATTGGAAGTTCATAGAGAGAGGTCTATAATTTTCAAGTAGGTAGCACTTTGATTGACAAGTGTAAAAATATCTTAATCCTTAGATTATGTCAAAAAAATAGAGTAGTTTATGTTTAAAATTTTAACTTATGCTCACATGCATCACGACATGTTTTTGAAAATTTATTAGATCTATTCTTTGTTGACATCGCCCCTTAGGGCATATACTATTAGAATGGTGCGGTGGCAAGGTGGTGCATGCCCCCCAAAAAATTGCCCACACTTTACTTGAGTTAAGTAACCCACTTTTCAAATTTTTAATTTAGAACTCTTAATTAAATTTAATTTCCCTCATTTTTTCTTTCCATCTATCTTGAGAGAGTTATTATTTTAATTCAATGAATTCACGCTCACCAAATCGAATTCTAGTTCTCTCGAAAGGAGACATTCAGTACTTGTTGGAGAACAACATGGATCAAAGGAAAGAACTAGAAGCATGTTGTGCATGCAAGTTATGTTGTTCTTTAGTTATTTCAATGTGTTTATTCTTCTTTATGGCATAGGTTTCTCTACGATCTTTTCTATTATATTGCACATGCAAGCATTGTTAAGGGATGAGGTTAAAAGAATTGTCATCACTTTGTGCATTCTTGATTCTATGTTCATCTCAAGGAAGCATGTTAATTAATGGGTTGTGCTGATGCAAGGTGATCTACCATTGATGACCGAAGGAGGAGGAGGAGGAGGAGTGGACACCTTCTTGCTCTGTGAGAGAGCATATGCCATACCTTATCTTGAGTTTCACGTTTCCACCCTTGCATGATATTCTCAAGTTTTGTATTGCAAGTGTCTCTAAGCCACTTGCCATGGCTAAAGGCAAGGGCAAACAACCTCATAGGCTGAACAAGGCAACACCCCGGCCCCCAACCCCAGCTCTTAAACAATGCCACATGCTCCTATAGATGCAAACACTATTAGATATGCTCAATGCCCCACCCTCATAAGGTGCGACCAATGATCCATGGTGCTCAAAGTTGTAAGGCCCCCATTATGAGGAGAAGCCAAATGTGAGCCCAGATATTGGTTGAGTCCTGACTTGCATAAGAGATGAGGTCTATGTGATCAGGAGGCAAAAAGGTGACCATCGTGGGTCTAATCTTTGGGTTGGATTGAGTAGTTAAGTTGGTAGCAACTCGAGGCACATTGCATCGAGTTGCACGGTAAGGGAGTTAGAAGGGGCTGCTATTTCCTTTTGTTGGGGGGTTTCACGGGGGCCTAGTGGCCCCCTTGGTGGGGGTCCGGGGGCAGTGCCCCCGGCCCGACGGTAAAGGGAATATTCCATGGTTGACTAGTGGAGGTTCATATGGTAGGTCGGTCACGCCAACCTAACCGCCTTCACAGACTATAAAAGCTAAACCCCTTCACAACCATCGATCATCTATCTTTCACCCAATCAAAGTTGTTCCAGCTAGCCTTAAGCTCTTCACCTATTTTCTGTCTAGATCGCCATCTAAGCTTCACAGTGGAAGTGCACGGGTGGATAGAGCCATCTCTGTATCAATTGTTTGGAGCTAAAGAAATTTTTTGATTCTCCTCTTATCTATTGTGTACTCTCTATCTCTATCTCTTTCTCAGCTTCAGTTCGCTACACCGTGTAATTTTTACATGGTATCAGAGCCTAGGGGGCTCTAGGGATTGAAGAGTGCGCAAGAGACAAAGGCTTCAATAGCAAAGAGGAACAATGTCGTCTTCCAAAAGTGGTTCTGGCGCATCAAGAAGCGGTGCAGGTGGTGGTGCTACTGTACCAACTATTCAAACACTGAGGATTCATCCACCAACCTTCAACGAAGGCAAGTTAGATGGTACAAACTATACCTCATGGAAGTTCAAAATTACAACTATCCTTGATTCTTATGAGCTTTTGGAGGCTCTGCTGGGGACTGATGTAGAACCACAGCCTACCCCTGACCCATCAAATCCTAGTGTGATGATTCCTCCAAATTCAGATCTTCTACGAGCTTGGAAACGAAGAAATGCAGATGCATTGTGTGCCTTAGTTACAAGCTGTTCTGACTTTGATTCAGCATACAACCAAAGAATTAGAGGCTTGGAATGTACTGAGGAGTCAGCATGAAACGCGAAACCAAACAATAATTCAAAACTTGGAGAATCAACTGGCAGCGGTGAAGTTTGCTAAAGGAGAGACAACTAAAGCATTCATCACTTGGATTAAGAATCTGTGTGACCAGATGGCCGGTGCTAGGATACAAAAGACTAGTGAGGAGCTAGCTCGGAGGTGTCTTTGGATTTGTCCACAAAAGTTTGATGGACTAGTAACTGCCCTTAATACTCAGGTGAGACCTCAAGCTTTGAGTTTTGAGTTTGAAATGACACACTTGGGCTTGCTGCACTATTCTTTGGGAATTGAAGTCTGGCAAGAGCCATGAAAGATCTTCATCTCTTAGAAGAAGTATGCATGGGAGATCTTGAAGGCATTTGGCATGACCGAGTGCAAGGAGATAGCTACACCTATGGAGGTGAATGCAAAGTTATCCATTGAGGATGCATCAGCACTGGCATACATTGGAAGGTACAAGAGGATGTTCGGCAGTCTGATCTACTTGTGTAATACCAAACCAGATATCAGTTTTGTTGTTGGTGTTTTGAGCAGGTTCTCAAACAAACCTCATGAGAGTCATTGGAAGGCTGGGATGCGGGTTCTCAGATACTTGAAGGAAACTCTTGACTATGGTATCACATACAATTCTGAAACTTCTCTTGTGTGGAATTGTGACTCGAATTGGGTAGGAGATAGTAATTCCAGGAAGTCAGTTTCTGGTTATTGTTTCTCTTTGGGTTCAGTAATTTTCTCTTGGATTAGTAAGAAGCAGCCAACAATGGCATTGTCTTCTACCGAAGCAGAGTATAAGGCATCTTGTTTTGCCGCATGTGAAGCAGTATGGTTGAGAAGGATCCTATGGCATATGGGAGTGTAGGATGAAGAACCAATTGTGCTAAGATGTGACAATCAGAGTTGCATCGCCATTGCCAAAAATCCAGTGTTTCATGTGCACACCAAACACATAGAGATCTAGTATCACTATGTGCATGATTTGATGGAGAATGGGATAGTGGAACCGGTCTACTGTCCAATAGAGGAGAATGGAGTGGATATCTTCACCAAGGCACTTACGAAGGATCTGCTTCAAGTTCATCTTCAGAGACTCGGCATTGGACCGAGGAGATAGTTCACCTATGGGTGGACATTGAGGGGGGGTGTTAGATATGCTCAATGCCCCACCCTCATAAGGTGCGACCAATGATCCATGGTGCTCAATGTTATAAGGCCCCCATTATGAGGAGAAGCCAAATGTGAGCCCGGATATTGGTTGAGTCCTAACTTGTACATCAGATGAGGTCAATGTGATCGGATGGAAAAAAGGTGATCATTGTGGGTCTAATCTTTGGGTTGGACTGAGTAGTTAAGCTGGTAGCAACTCGAGGCACATTGCATCGAGTTGCGGGGTAAGGGAGTTAAAAGGGGCCCCTATTTTGGGGTTCGGGGGCTGTGGAAGCGGCCCCTAGCTGGGTTTTCCCAGGGGGGCCAACGGCCCCCCTGGCGGGGGTCCGAGGCCAGCGCCCCCAGCCTGACCGTAAGGGGAATATTCCCTGGAATATTCCATGGCTGACTAGTGGAGGCTCATATGGTAGGTCGGTCACACCGACCTAACCCCCTTCACGGACTATAAAAGCTAAACCCCTTCATAGCCATCGATAATCTATCTTTCACCCAGTCAGAGTTGTTCCAACTAGCCTTAAGCTCTTCACCTATCTTCTGTCTAGATCGCCATCTAAGCTTCACAATGGAAGCGCACGGGTGGACAGAGCCATCTCTGTATCAATTGTTTGGAGCTAAAGAAATTTTCTAATTCTTCTCTTATCTGTTGTGTACTCTCTATCTCTATCTCTTTCTCAGATTCTGTTTGCTGCACTGTGTAATTTTTACAGACACAAATGCGCCCATCACACCAGATGATCCCTCCAATAGATGAATTTTCCTCATTGGATTGCCATTTCAAGGTGGATGATTACAGTTCATTGACTTTCATTCACAACAATTGTTCTGATCAAAGGTTGCAAGGTATGTGTCTTGTTAATGTCCATAGAAGCTTCCCACATTGTTTTCTTTTGCCAATGTGGTTTCTCCTTATGGAGATACATGATCCAACATGTAAAAGAGATAAAACTATATTCTTGACTTAGACTCACTCATCCTTGATTGAAACTATATTCTTGACTTAGACTCGCTCATCCTTGATTGAAACTACATTCTTGACTTAGACTCACTCATCCTTGATCAAAACCAAGAAATTATTTTCCTTTGAAAGCAATTTATGCACTATGAGTTCCACACATAACTCTATGAGTGCTTGATATGTCCTAACATTCTTGAGACGTTTGTCAAATTTGATCCGAGCTTTCATGCATTGATTATTTGTTACAAGATCATTGGTTACATTAGTTTTGTAATCATATAATTCTTTTGTTACTTCCAATGACACTTTGTTACGACTCCTTGGTCCGTGTTTCAAGACGGGTCGGATGGAAAGCCCAGAGCGCCAGCGTCCCGAGCGTGCAGGTGCAGAGCCCGCCACGAGTGGCGCACGCTTCGTTCCTCGGCCGACGCGACGGCATCAGCGAGCCATCTAAAGCTCGCTCTTGTCCCGCCACACCGGCCCATGCTGACCAGCGCCCCGCGTCGAGCGGCGGACCAGTTCGCACCGTTCCGCATCCGACCGGGGCGCACCCGCGGCCTCCATTCGCTTCCCTCCCAGCAATTTCAAGCACTTTTTAACTCTCTTTTCAAAGTCCTTTTCATCTTTCCCTCGCGGTACTTGTTCGCTATCGGTCTCTTGCCCATATTTAGCCTTGGATGGAATTTGCCACCCACTTAGGGCTGCATTCCCAAACAGCCCGACTCGTCGACGGCGCCTCGTGGAGCGACAGGGTCCGAGCTCGACGGGGTTCTCACCCTCTCTGACGCCCCTTTCCAGGGGGACTTGGGCTCGGTCCGCCGAAAATCATTGGTTGCATCAGTTTTGTAATCATATAATTATTTTGGCATTCCCATGTTGAATTTACTTTTGCATTATTAATGCACATAGTCCAATTGCAAGCTAAGAAGTTTATCAAGAATTCTAAGCTCTACATGAAAAATACAAATACACATCCTCTTGTAATGCAAGTGGCAAGATTGGGTCACAAGTTGGACCTTCTTGCTACGGTTTTCTCTCACTATATGTTGATTCCTCTACTTGATCCACTCTTTATTCTATCCATTGTGGACCCTTGACTTGATTCCTTACATCAAACAAGTATATGGAAATCATAACCCTTACATAATCCAAGCATGGATGTGTAATTGTTGGACCTTCCAAATCCTATACATAGATTAAGAGTCCTAGAGTCAACATTCAAGAGCCATACTACTTGAAATGATAAAAAGACATGTATTAGACAAGGGATCATGTAGAATTAGTGTTATGGATGTCTATGTGTAAAGCAAATCCATTCAAGCATTCTAGACTACATTGAACCTATAAATCATATTGCATTTGATCATCATTTATAAATAGCCAATGTATTTATATTGATGCATATTGTGGTACTTAGTGCATAAGTACAACATTTACACTCCATGTTTTGCTGATTTAAGAGCTTCGTGTATTTTAGATTCATATCACATCTATGCACCATTGTCATTTGTACTTTTGTAACATCTATCCAAACGTTGTCATACCCATTATATTGGGATGACTTGTGATGGCATAGATCCTTTGATATGGATGTGCTAGCCTAAAACCTTTGTAATAGATACTTTTTGATATTGCCTCTTGCTTCTAACTGCATAAGGTCATGAAGGATTATTGATCAATTTTAAAACTTTTAAAAAATAGTCCAATAATAATATTGTCTATGCATGTATGCTTTTACTTGAAGCATTATGACACGAGTTGATACATAATTTGGTTGTACTAAAAGTTTCAAACGTCCCTTCAATACATTTTTACATAAAGTGCTTGGATCCTTGTTAAGATATGAGAATAACTTTGCTACTATGTTGGATCATTATTCTCTTATGATTGATACTATGTTGAGCCTTAAACCATGTTTGATTGTTTGTTAAGCATCCTCTTCATAATGTTAACTTTTCAAAGTTCTAATTCGCCTTTGAAAATCTACATATAGAATAAATCTTTGCAAATGCTCCTTATGCAATCTAGTTTCCACTCTCTATGGTTGCCTACCTTTTTAGATTACTATTTATATTTCCTATACATCTCATTAGACATGCTAACTTGTATATTTTAAGCATATTGTCAAAGTATGCTAGTTTTGAAAAACTATATGCTTCATTTGTCAACTACTTCAATGCTCAAAGTATTCATAAGGCATTTTGCACATTCACATTGAAAATTCTATTCTTTTGGCTTGATGTGGTGAAGGTATGTGTTTTTATCATAAGAGTAGATCTCAAACTGTTTATTGGATTTGTTTAACTTATGGTAGGTTGTTTGCTATCATTGCTGAGCTAAGGGTTTGTGCAAAGTGATTTGTCCAAAGAGTTGAGACTTATCGAGAATGAAGAATATGGACTATTCTCATAGTTACAACTTATTATACAAACCATTGCCCTAGTATGATGCGTTGTTTTTATTTTGATTTTCTTTTAAAAGGGTTTTTCAATTTTGTCAAGTGCTTGGAATTGGGAAATTTTCCCATCCAAACATGTGAAGGATGCAAACTATTGGTTGTATGAGAGGATGTTAGTGATCCTTTAGCTCATACTTGTTTTATTTATAAATTCCTCTAACCATTATATCAAGATAGCAAGGCTATATATCATGTTTTAAGCCCCAATGATTTATTAAAAATATGTTGCAATCTAGTATGACTATCTTTTTCTCCTTTCTTGATGGTTTGTCATCAAGAAATGTATTCTTATCATTTACTATTGTAATTTTAAATCTTAAAAAGGAGGATCTCTTTATGGTTCAATAAAAAATATTTTCAAAACTTGGAGGAACTTTGTGTACACATCTTGATCTATGGGTATGCCCATTGCCTATTCGTTTTTTTCTTTAAAGAAACCGGCAAGCATCACCTTTATGTTGAAATTTTGAAGGGAATGTTTGAAAGCTCAGAGTGTCACATTAAATAGCTCCAAAGCATAATAATGTGGAATGTTATCAGAGCCTATGCAAATTGATATGATGCAATTCAAGCCATTAACAAATCAAGAAAAAAAAGGTGGCACATTAATGGATTATGCATCTATTACGGCCAATCGAGACACATAGCTAAATATTATTGTAACAAAGGAAGGATGAGAATTCATGGCACCACTACTCCATCACTATTGGGAAACATCAACGTCCAGCCTCAATAGAGACCATGTGGCTGGACAAAGCTTCAAGAAACCTAAAAAGAAGGTCTCATTCTATTTGTAGTAGATCCAACATTTAGCTTTATGTTACCAATAAAGATTCACCTAGAGGGAAGACAAATAGATGGACAAGCTTTGTTAGACTCAACATGCTTCATGGATGAGAAATTTCCTAAGCAACATCGTATGTAGCTTTTAAGGAAAGAAAAGTCGCTATGTGCAGAAGTAATTGATGGTCAACCTCTTGCTTATAGGTATGAGACTCAACCATAAAAGTTACCCTAAGGAGTCTTGTATCAAATATAGTCTTCAACATCATCCATTGCCCAAATAGTCTCATTATTATTGGGCTACCCTAGCTAGAATTATATAACCCCCACATCGATTGGAGGTCTAGAAAGGTTGAACTAAGGCCAATGCAAAATAATAAAAGGAAGAATTATTGACCAATATGCATTGGGGCAAAGGTGTTCATGCATCAAGCAAAGAAGAACCCATCCTTTTTTATTTATGCAATTCCAATGGAGAAACCAAAGGATGAAAGTCTGATACACTCCCAGCTCAATATACAGAGTTCAAGGACGTGCTTGAAAAGAAGAATGTGGATATGCTAATGGAACATCGACCTTTTGATTATGCAATAGATTTACAAGAAGGAGCTCAATCTCCTTTTGACCCTATTTATAAGGTATCCCAAGATGAATTAGCAAAGCTCAAGAAATGTATTAATGAGAATCTTGCCAAGGGTTCATGTGTCATTCAAAATTTGCAATGAGTGCTCCAATTCTCTTCATCAAGGAAAAAGATGGATCCCTCCGTGTGTGTGGGGATTATAGAGGACCCAATAAGATTACTATCAAGAATTACTACCCTCTCTTCCCTTGATTCCAAAACTTCTTGAACAACTTAGGAAAAGCCAAAGTCTTCACCAAGATAGATCTTTGTGGTGCTTAAATCTTTTTTAGGATAAAAAAAGGTGATGAATGGAAGATGGCTTTTTGCACAAGGTATGGGCATTTTGAATATGTTGTCATGACATTTGGCCTCACGAATGCTCCAAAGGTTTTCCAACATATGATGAATGATATCTTTCGAGAATACTTGGATGCCTTTATTGTGATCTATTTGGATGATATTATGATCTTTTCCAAGAACTAAGAGTGGAATGAGCATAATGTCAAAATAGTCTTAAATAAATTGTGAGTAGTAGGCTTGTATGCAAAGTTGAAAATGTGTTTTTTCCATCAAACTGAAGTTGAGTTTTTGGGGTGTGTCATTTCTGAGAAGGGAATTTCTATGGACCCTAGGAAGGTACAAACTATTCTAGAACGGGAGACTCCTTCATTTATGTGAGATGTTCAATGCTTTTTGGGATCTATAAATTTTTTGTCACATATTTGTTAAGGATTACTTTGATATTATTGCCCCTCAAACCAACCTAACTAGAAAGGACAAGTTTGTATGGGATCAAAAAGCTAAACAAGCTTTTCAAATATTAAACCAAGCCTTCACCTCAACACCCATTCTCATTCATGCAGATCCATTGAAGCCCTTTATCATGGAGATAGATGCCTTAGATTTTGCATTTGGAGGTGTTCTATCCCAGATCGAGGATGACAATCAAGTTCATTGAGTAACTTTCCACTTGAGAAAATTCTTTATTGTAGAAATCAACTATGAAATTCATGGTAAATAACTTCTAGCTATTGTGGACTCCTTGGAGACCTAGCAACACCTACTTAAAGGTGCCCCTCATAAGCTCACTATGTATATAGATCACAAGAATCTGTAATATTTTATGACTTCTCATGTCTTGGATCATTGCCAAGCAAGATGGAGTGGTTTCATGTCCGAATTTGACTTCATCACATTACCTATAGGACTACAAGGAAAGCCATATGCTTTATCCCAAAGATCCTACCCAGCACCAAAAGAAGGCGATGAAGATTGCGACCAATAGGATTCATTGGTAATCTTGAAACTTGAGCAACTAAAGCTAAGGGCAGTTATCAGTAAAGCCCCAGAAGACTTTGGATACTTATCAAAGGTCAAGAAATAAATTACAAAATACTCATTTGCCAAGGACATGAGAAGGCAATTACATCAAGGCCAAGAACAAACTCAAAGCAATTTTCAAGTCATTGATGGGATGCTCTATTATAAAGGACTCCTCTACATTCCTCCTATTTCTTTGCAAGTGGATATACTCAAGAAGAGACATGATATCCCCTCAACAAGGCATTTTGGGGTCAACAAGACAATAGAGTTGGTTTCAAGTGATTTTTTGGTGGCCGCAAATGTGGAAATAGTCAAGGACTTTGTGCATTGACATTGTCTGTGATCATGGCCCCCACTTTATATCTAGGTTTTGGAGAAGCATCTTTAAACTTCTAGGAGTACAAGTGAATCTTTCTTTAGCCATGTCTTGGAGCAATGCCTTAGATGCATAACCAACTATCATCAAGACAATTGGGTGGATCTATTACCCCTTGTTTTTGCATACAATAAGTCCTCCCATGCCTCCACTCAATTCACACCATTCTTTGCTAATTATGGTCAACACCCAAGGATAGACAATCATGTAAAATCATAAGAGGAGAATCTAGCTGCTACGGACTTAGCTCAACACCTCTTTGATATTCATAAATAGTTGCAAGCACAGAGCAAACAAGCTCAAGAGAAATGTAGATAAGCTTCGCATGCAACATCCATCATACAAAAATGGAGATCAAGTTTGGCTTCTTTGACGTGATCTACATTCTTCTAGCCCCTCCTAGAAACTGGATTATCAATGACTTGATTCTTGGCCAACTAAATCTAGTCACATATAGTCTCTAGCTTCCCGAGTCCATGAAAATCCATCTTGTATTCCATGTTTCAGTCTTGGAGCCATGTCATACAACCAATATCCTTGGAAGAATACCAAAGCCATCACCTCAAATCATAATTGAAGATCGCCAAGAATATGAAGTAGACAAAATCCTAGATTCAAGAATTTCAAGAGGTAGATTACAATATCTTGTCGATTGGAATGGCTATGATGCAAGTGAGCAAACATGGGAACCAACTTTACATCTCCAAAGAGCCCCTATTATTGCCAAGGCCTAATCAACAACACACCATTGCCCCTCATGGAACTTGATGCTAGAAGAGGGGGTAATGTAATAGATACTCAAGCAAGGATAGCCTAGGATCCATATGCAATTTCCATGAAGTTTCTAGAAGATTCTAGAACATATCTACATCATAGCTTATGCCATTGCTAATGTTAGTGTGCCATGTGTTAATATGCATGTCATGTCATGTGGCATCCTCTTGTAAAACAACATGTGTCTCCCTTAACCTCCCTACACTATAGTATAAATAGGGGTCATGGGCTACGAGCCTTAGTCTTGCCAACACCAGTTGTGAGGCTCCTATGAGGTAAATCCTCTTCCAATTCTTGTCTTGTCCTAGTCTTGTCTTATATTGAGTCTTATCTTGTAATCAAGCCATGCTCTTGTGAGTATTCTCTTGTAATTGAGTTATTCCTTTCTCTTAGAATCAAGCTATCCCACAACCAAGTTCAAGTTCAAATTCTCTTTCAAGTTCTTCTCTTGAAAGTTGTGAGACCAATCTCCTCACTCTCAAAGAGCACTTGTCGTGTGCTAATAACACGCACACACACACACACACTCTCTCTCTCTCTCTCTCTCTCTCTCTCTCTCTCTCTCTCTCTCTCTCTCTCTCTCTCTCTCTCTCTCTCTCTCTCTCTCTCTCTCTCTCTCTCTCTCTCTCTCTCTCTCTCTCTCTCTCTCTCTCTCTCTCTCTCTCTCTCTCTCTCTCTCTCTCTCTCTCCCATATTTGTTTATTTTAGCGTAGTATTCTAATTCGAAAAATTCAAATTCATTATGAATATTGGCTTACTTCTATCAAGCTTTATATCCTAATTCTCTATCACTCACTTGTGCTTTGGATTTCAATCATATGTATAAAGTATCCAAGACAACATCTATAAAACCTTTAGGGCTATTAAAACTAAATGCATCACTTGTATCTTGAATGAAATAGATGATGATGATTTCAAGTCCTTATTATTCTTAAAGATAATATTGTATGGATGGTAGCAATTGTTGAATATTCTTTAATTGTAAAAAGTTATGTCCTTTGAGCAAAAAGATAATAGTTTTCATTTTGAACTACATGCAATCTCTTGATCAAAATGTATTTTGCCTTCTAAATACAAATTTCCTTTTTTATATTACAAGGAATTAGCAAAAAATAAAAAATAAATACATATAGGCAATGCTCTTACAAAGAGATAGCGCACCCTTGTTCAACTCTTGCTTTAGGCAAGCCTTGTGATAAAAGGTGAGTTGTTAACTAAGTTAGGCCTTGTGATAACATAACCTTGTTCTTGGAGCAATGGTTGTACATTTTATAATTGATGTGCGACATTATGCTTCAATTAAAAAAAAAAGTAGCAACATAGTGTTGCACATACGTGAAGCGTGCAAGGAATGCTAGTTGTGTTGTATTTGAACACAAATGAAAGTTATAAGTCCTTACTAGTGCCAAAAATGTATGGCTCTTTTAGGAGCCATAAACTTATTGGCCCCTTTACCCTAAACTATGTTTAAAATTTTAGGGCAAGTGTGGAAGGTGAAGCCAAAAAAAAGGTGTCAAAATGAAATGGTTCCAATGCATATATATAAGTGCACATACATACATACATACATGTACAATGTCCTCTTATGCATGATTTAGTTAACATTCTCTATGAGACTTTGAATATTACATAACAATTAAATTTCAAGTACTAAAATCCTTGGTAATAAAGTTGCATAAATTGAAATTTTCTTCTAAAAGTGTCAATTCTTGATGTACATTAACATAATCAAAGTAAACCATTTGACACATTCACAAGTATCTAAATCGTCATAGATTTCGAAGCAGCATTGTGAAGGAAGTGAAGTTGCATGGTAACTTCGCTTCTCTCTCTTCTTCCTTACATACTATATTTCACTTTTCTCATTATCTCCCCTCATTTCTTCTCCCGCGCATTGTATTTCTGGAGCCCCAAGAGGAACACCAAAGAAAAGGGAATTCTCTTGCAAGAAAATCTATCTTGTAACATCAACAAGCTTGTTTATTATGTTTCATATGATCACAATGAAGAAAAGAACACCAGGCACAACAAATCTTCATGCAGCATCATGTAGATCTCCCACGATTTTTAATAGAATCAACCATATTCTTCAATATCTTCACAAAATCCATCAAGAGAACAAAGAAAGCAAAGGAATACACCATCTTTGAATGGAAATACATCACATAGTATTCATCTTCAATATCTTCATAGTCTTCTCTCTCAATCTCTCATATACAATCACTCTGGTTGAGTAGAATTGGCTATCTCTGACTCTCTCTCTCTCTCTCCATCAATAATACATCATATCCTCACTACAATCTCTCAAAATCACTCTCAATAATCCCTCTTAGGTCGTGGATACCCCTCCCAAGAGGTATGTCTGATATGAAGAGTCACCAGAGCCACTACAGTGTCTTTTCATAGCTCACTACTGTCACTTCACTCTAGTCTTCACTTGAGTCTTTAGCAGCTACTTCTTCCACTTCCTTCAGCTCTTTTGCACTTGTATTCACCTCTTTCCAAGGCTAAAAAACTTTCCCAAGCTACACTCTCATCCATCAGAACACATACAGAAGCATACAGAACAGTCTACAGAACAGTACCAGAACAGCTACAGTACAAAACAGAACAGAGACAGAAGCTCTACAGAAGACCTACAGAAGGTCATCAAAACCACATAACTCATTCTCAAATCATTCCAAACTCTCACAAACCATTCAATAAACTTTCACAAGATCTCAATCTTCATCAATCAATACTCCATCCCTCCTTACAGAAGATAATCAGAACAAAACAGACCAAAACAGAGCAAAACAGAACAAAACAGAAGGTATACAGAACCTATCAGAACATCACAGAACCACCAACAAACATCATGAACTTCCAAAACACCATCATTATCATCTAAAACACTCTCAAACCACTTCCATATCAATCAATCATCTCATAAAATCAACCATTCAGCTCTCAAAAACAACAAAAATCAGCCAAAAAACAAGTCATTTCAACACTCAACATATCCCCACACTTAATAAGGAAGCGTCCTCGCGACCCAGGAAAAAGGAAATATAAGTTCAGGGAAAAGCTCAACTTTAATCTTCAATATCTTCTCAAAAAGAATCCATCCACCACGACCCCAACTTATAACATGTTTCTAATATAAAAATACAAAGAAAGGAAAACCCTTTATTCATTAACACCTCTTATCAAACTAAAAATCACAACAAATTTGTAAAGGATATAAAAGTTTTCTTCTTCTTCATCTGCATCTGCGTCAACTCTCCATCCACGAACCCAACACCATAATTCTCCAAAACGTAGCTCGTACACGAAATCCAATAGGAAACCACCACGTTCGTTTGACATAAATGAACTCACCACACAAACACTAATACACAACACAACCATCTGAATGACTCCTTCAAAAAGAGAGTTTTTCATTAGAAAGCTTCCACCATACATTGGAAAGGTATCAATGAAGATGATCCCTCTTAAAAGATTGATGTTGTTGGAAACGATCCATAGATAAGGATTCATCTACAAAGTTTTTGGGAGGATTTTGAAAAAATTGGAGACAGCACATCCTTTCCAACAGGACCAAGTATCTGCTAGGCAAACAGAGGGCATGAAAATACAATATGTCCAGTTGCTGGGAATCAATGCTTACATTGACATTCATGCACAACTTTGGAATAGGCTTGGAATCATTATGAGAGTGCCTATGCATATACGCCAGGTACAAAGCAAAGTGAGCAGTTAATCTCACTGAGGGATCGGCAGACTGTGAATACTGCTGGGCAAAATGAACATAGTTCTGATAAGCTTGACTGGAAGCTGTCCATTCTCCTGGAATTACTGGCCAATTGATCTGCGGTCCTGTAAGGCAATCATCCGAACTCCATCCCCTTCTTCGGAAAATCTGATTATCAAACCCGTCACAGTCACTAACCAACTGAGGTGGTTGAGATATGGAAGTGTTAGGAGAGGGTAATGGAATAAGGGAAAGTGGATGAAGGGAGGGATAGGAAAAATCATAAAAAGAAGAAAAAGTTAAAGAACGAGTGGCAGAAATTTGTAAGGAATCACTAAGGAAGGGTGTTAACTGATAAATAGGAAATGTAGAGGGTACATTAATGGATGGTGAAGAACAGGGCGGAGAAGGGGAAAATACCCTATCCTCAATAAAGGAACAATAAGTAAAAATGGGAATTTGAGGGAAAGATGAAAGTTGGAAAAGAAGGGGTAAAATAATGGTGGAATTAGATTGACAAAGGGAAAGATATATAGCATAGCGGTGAGCCATTTGTTGGTAATAGAGGAGGGTAGGAACAGAAGGTCCTAAGAGAGATCTTCTATGATAGGCATCAAAGAAGGGAGCATCAAATGGATTATGTTTGGAAAGATAGGTTAAGAGATCCATCCTCAGTTGATTAGTACTCTGGGCAAAGGTAGGAGCTGTGTTTTGTCTTTGATTGAGGACCACCGAATCAATCATGGGATGCCACGAATTATCATGACAATCAGCCATTTTGGAGGAATAACTTTGAAACATGTCAGCTATGCGCAACTCCAAATGATTGACATACAAAACATCCTGTAAGACCACATCCCCCACATACCATGCCATATCCACCTCATCTGGAATTAACAAGTCTCCTCGTAGATACATGTATGACATCAACATGGTATCTGGCGTGACAGAATCTTCAAAGACCATCCTGACTACCTCTGTCATCCTCTGGAAAAGGTAAATCCATCGTGGAAAGCTTCATGTAGAAAACCAACTTCTGTCAGTGGTAGTGGACAAAGAAAGAATGGTCTAGTAGAACATATTCCTGAAACTGCTCAAAGGTAGACCATAACAAGTCCATTCTGGACTGCAATCTTTCCACTTTATCTTGGAATAAAGGGCACAAAGTAGCCTGTCTTTGAAGAGCAGCCAAGTCCTGCTGTGAAAGAGAAGGAATCAATGGAACATTAGGGCTTGGAGGAACAGAGCGGGACTTTGCAAGTTGATCTTGCAATTGCTTGATTTGGGAGGCTTGGTTGGCCACTGTGTCATTAGCAGTCTGTAAAGCTGAAAGTTTTTCATCTAAGATAGCTTGGAATTCCTGCGCTTCTCTGGACATCCTCTCCTTCTCTGCTGAAAGGCTAGTAACCTGTGATTGAGCCTTGAGTAACTGGGTCTTCAAAGAAGAAATCTCATCACTTTGGGTGGCAACCAGTTGGGTTTGCTGTTCCATTTGCTTAAACAAATCTGCTAGGGTATCCTTAGCAGAAGCTAACTCAGATGTTGCCTTATGCAACTGGTCCTTAGACTGCATGAGCTCCTCATAAAAAGACGCATACAGCTGTTGAACACAGGCTGTCACAGACAACTCAATGGAGCTTTGAATATCTTTACAGAGGAAAGGAATTGCATCTCCTGAAACGAGACTGTGCATTGAGGGAACTGATATGTCCAATGATCCTTCTTGATGTGCTCTGAACAGGTTAGTACAAGTGAGATACCCAGGAAGTTCATTGCCAGAGGTAGCAGGGATAGGTACTGAAGGAAGTACGGAAGGAGCTTTATCCGCTACCCTCTTCAAGCGTTTGCGCTGTATGACCAGGGGAGGCGGAGAATCATCATCCTCTATGTCAATGGGTTCTGACTCATCTGAAGGTGGAGGAGGAGGTACTGGATCTGGTGGAGGAGGTGGAGGCATAGTCTTCTGTAAACCTGAATAGGTCAAGAAGGCAGACAAATATCATCCATATGTGACATTGGTAACATTACCCTTGGTGACTTTAACGAAATGCTGATCCATTTTAGTGAGGAGGTAAGTGCTCCAATCAATAGCAACTCCTTTCAACACCATCCTGGAAGCTGTAAAAAGCTCTTTGGACAAATACTGGGATGGCGTTTTGGCAGGCATAAACCTGTCCTAGAGAAACTGACAGATCGTCTTCCATACGAGATCAGTGATCATAGAAAAAGAAACTCCTGAAGAGTTGATCACCTTCTTAACATCGAGCATTTCCCTTGTCTGCTTTTGCAACAGCTTTAGAATCTCTTCATTAGAGAAAAGCTGACGAGTGGTTACAAAGGGTTCACCTTTGAAGGGTAGAGACAGAGCCTTCCCTAAGCCTCGAGGTGTCAAAGTCGTAGAAATTCCTTGGACTAGTCCTGTCTTCTTGCTGTAAGAGGCCAGGAACTCATCCCATAACGACGGATCCTCTGGAAGCAGGGGAAAAGGAGCAGCCACAAAAGCAGCAAGGCCCGCCTTCGTAAGAGGCTCAAAAGTAAGTAGGGAAGAGTAATCCCTACTAACTAATGGAACGTACTGGATAGGGGGAGGAGCATGAGAAGGCGCCATTCAGATGGTTACACACACACCACAAACACAGACAATCAAGGAGAATGCCTGCAAAGCAACAGACAAAATCCAAGGATAAGAGAATAACCAATAAAACGTGACACAACCAACTAACCCCAAGCAATCCACATCCTAGAAAAAATTCGACATGACCTTGAGACAAATGCGACCGAAAGCTTCATGCGATGCATCAGACAAATACCCAGAACCCCGTATCAGGCAATAAAAGAAAAAACTGCATACCGTACCCGTAACCGTAACAAAGACAGTAAACCAAAACAATACCACATCCGACACATATCAATACTACATCGGTGATAAACCAAGACTGGACCAGGAAAATAACTCTAATGACTGCGCATACCCATCCCACGAAACGGTTCATTAAAAAGGAGAATTAAGTGCAGTGAGGGGGAAATAATTTAATGAAGGGTTTATTTTAATAAATTATTAAGAAATGGGTGAATTTTTATTAGGTGATAAACCTTAACAAGAAAACGGCGGTTCCTTATTATAAATTTAATTACCAATTATTAGGTGAAAACGGTGCTTTTATTCGAATCCCTACTTCGATACCCGACTGGATCTCTAAATGCAAGTTCATTGATTACAAATTAAGGTGATGTGGAGCGCTTTTTTGCCAACGCGTGCTCTTGTGACGGTTGGTTCATTTTAAATAAAAAATAAAGTGCCTCTTTAGCGCACGTAGCGCGTGCTAAGTGAACGGCGGGTTTATTTTAATTAAAAAGAATGTGTGTGTTGAGCGCGAATGTGCGTGGAAACTGTGGGTGAATAAAGAGTTCATTTTAACAATTAATGGGTGATTAAGGGGGAAATGAAAATAAATAAAACACATAAAATAAATACCTGGAAGGGGTGTGTATGTAATGCAGAAATGCGCACGGAATAGTCTCCCAAAAGAAGTGAATCCAGTAAAGGAAAAGTAAAGACCACTGACGAAACAACAAAAACAACACCTTAGCGGATGTGTGGATTTGGTTTGTGTTGGCTTTTTATTTTTATTTTTTTACTTTTTTTATTTTTTATTTTTTATTTTAGGTGTTGAGTTGTGATTATTTATGGTTGAATAAATGGAAAATGAGCAAGGGAAGTGAGGGGAATTGTGTAGAATTTTTTAGAATTTTTTACTATTTTTAAATGAATTTTCTACATTTATTGGCAATTTGGGGGTAAAATTAAGAAATGTGTAATTTTCAGAAATTGTAGGGTGGGTAATTTCTAGCGGACAAACTCCCAAAAATTGGCAAAAAGGAAAGGGAATTTTTAGAAATTTTTTTAAATTTTTTTAATGGAAAAATTAATGTAAAAATTAATTAAATCATATAAATCATGTTAATCGGATAAGTCAATTAGCAGTAAGTCAGTTAAGTCTGGTTAGTCTGGGTAAGTCATGTTAGTCACAGGAAGTCAAGTCAAGTTAGGTTAGTCAGGTTGGATAAGTCATATAAGTCCAGTTAGTAGAAACTAACCTAAAGGGGGTTAGGTAACCTAAGGTGGGTTAGGGTTAGTGGGATCCTAGTGAGGGTTAGGGTTAGTGACAACTAACTATGGTTAGTTAGTTAGTTGTTAATTGGAGTTAAGTTAGAGGTTAACTAATGTTAAGTTAATTGTTAACCTAACCTAGGTTAGTTTTAACTTAACTTAGGTTAGTGAGTAACTAAGCTTAGGTTAGTGTGAACTACACCAAGGTTAGTAACTAACCTGGGTGTAGGGGAGGTGGAGGTAGGTGGTGGAGTAGGAGGAGGTGCAGGAGGAGTGGGCGTGGAGGGCGGCGGCACGGCCGGGGAGCGGCGGCACGGCCGGCGGGAGAGAGGCAGGAGGGCGGCATCGGTGGCGATCCGGGCGAATGCGGCGAGCGGCAGCAGCCGATGAAGGCGAGGAGGCACAGGGCGGATTGGCTGGCGGTAGCTCTGGACGGCGGCGATGGCAGGCCCAGGCAACATCAGCGGCAGGCATGAAGCAGCGTCGACAGCTGGGCGGTGGCGGGCGACTTCTTCTGACGGCGGCAGCAGCGAGGGCGTCACAGGCGACGGTGAGGGAGGGCAGTAGACGGCAGGAGACGGGGGAGGGAGGGAGGAGGAGGAGGAGGATAGAAGAGATAAGAAGGAGGAAGCAGGGAGGAAGAAGGGGAGGGAGGAGGGAGGAAGAAGGGGAGGGAGGAGGAAATGCAGGAGGAGCAGGGGAGAGGAAATGGAGCGGAGGAGGAGGGGAGGGGGGTACGCAGAGGGAAGGGAGATGGGGAGGGAGGTGGTTGGGGGTCGGGTGGTTGGGGGGAAGGGATGGGCAGGGCCAAGGGGAATAGGCGGGGTGGGCAGGGTCAAAGGGTAGGGGGTGGACATGGTCAAGGGGTTGGGGTGGGCAGGGCCAAAGGGAATAGGGGGGTGGGCAGGGTCAAAGGGGCACGTATCCCCGTCCCGCACACGTGCGCGGGGCGGGGTAAAAAAATTTACCGTGACGGGATTGAAATGGCGCTGGGATGACGGTACGGGTCATGCGGACACGACCGGGGCGCGTGGAGACTCGTAAAATCGAAAAAAGGCGCGTTCACGCGCAAAACGGGCGCGCGAATACACGTAAAAATAAAGAAAAATTAATAACTCTCAATCCGGACGTCAAAACGAAATAGCATAAAAACAAAAAGTGGGCAGGACGACAGGGGAAAAACAAGAAAAATATATGACGGAGGGTTCGGGAGGGGGAAAGGGCGGTCACGTGCAAAAAACACAAAAAAATGAACCAACAAACACAATTAAAAATTAATATCGAAAAATTCGTGCATCGGAATGAGGTGCAGAAAAAAGGAAAACTGTGCAGAAAGATATGCTCAACAATCCTATCACATCAAAATATAATTCCGACGGAGATAAGACGCATTCACATGGAAAAAACCCAAAAAAAACCCGAAAATGGGATCGGAAATTAATATCGGACGAACCGTGCATTGGAATGACACGCAGTAAGAAGGAAAAATGTCTGCAAGAAGGGGGGACACAAGGTTATCATGTTAAACTGCAGTTTCGGTGGAAGTAGGAAGGGTTCACATGTGAAAAACACCAAAAATACTCCCGAAAACACATTTAAAAATTAATAATAATAAATCCAGAAGTCGAAAGAGGGTGGAGGAAAAAGGAAAAAGGTGGGGAAAGAAACAGGGGACATAGTTGTCAAATCAAATTGGAATTCCGATGCAAATAGGGCAGGTTCACATGGAAAAATGTCAAAAATACGCACGAAAAGGTGTAAAAAACCGAAAAATTAATATTGGACAAACCGTGCATCAGAATGACACGGAGTAAAAAGGAAAAATGTCAGGGGACAAGTGGTTGGTAGGGCTATGATGGCATATCACGTTTCCGAAGCAAAAAAAGCGCGTTCTCATGGAAAACCGACTAATTTGTGCAAAATACTTCAAAAATTAATAACTCAAAAACCATGCACCGGAACAGGGGTAGGTAAAAAGGAATAATGGGCCGTGCAAAGGAAGGAACAGGGTTATAAGGTTGGATTTGGACTTCGGTGAACGTAGGGTGCATTCACATGGCAGGACCACCAAATTAAGGAATAAAGGAAAACTGGAAGGGAACAGCCCCAAAGGTGGGTGGAACATGATCGGATAGGTGGGAAGGGACCCCATGAGGGTAAAAGCAAGTCATGGCATACATGTATGATCAGGGTAAGGCATATGCAAAGGGGTAGGCAATGTAGACGCGCAGGGACGCGTCCCCACACTTAAGACCTTAACGGATAGGGTTAACCGGGCAACAGGGACCTAGGACCATGCCACAGACCATCCACTAATGTCCCCACACTTAAAACATGACTGTCACGAAGAAACCAAAGTGTAGGGTTAGAAAAACTTGGCCCGTTTCGTCAAGAATCAAGGTTGAGTGTCGATGGCACGTCCAGTGTGGTTGTCGGCTTCTGGAGGAACCAAGGCATCTTTACAGCGCACGTCCTTCATGGCAGGGACCATGCAGCAATACCCAGGGAGGTAGCTGGTTGAAGGAATCACAGGAAATGCGTCGATGATGAGGGATATTGCACTCAACTCACAGTCACTCAAATGAAATGAAAGAACAGTCACTCGCCCCATGACTAATATCACTCGAGGAATAATGATGGAAACCCATATCTCATACCCGGTTGAGGAATCAACAAGGGGAAATGGTGCAGAAAGAGTATGCCAGGGTGCACAATTGATGGTGCAGTAGTGCGTCCAACCCGTCTGGCATAGGTGCAAGGAGGAAGGCAAGGGAGCCTTATGGTACAGTGTACAGAACAGGGTGATGTGTCTTGTGATGACAGCAAAGACCCATCCCGTGGGTGCATAGGGAAACAAGAACATACCTGACTCCAAGTGTCGTAACGTCCCTCAATCTCACCTCTCGGTAATTGATTGAAGAAACTCTAGTCACACTCATCCCACCCTCTGTCTCACTTTCTGTTGATAGATACAGGAGGGCAGCCTTTTCCTAAAACCCATTGATGTAATCCTCACAGTCACTTGTGCAAAGGTTGTATGCCTTGTGCGCATTTGATGGTGCAACTGTGAATCCCGCCCTGTGCCGGCATACAGTGCAAAAAGGAAGGCCAGGGAGCCTTATGGTGTAGTGCACAGAAACAAATTGTGCTTTGTGCATTGAGAGGCCCATCCCGTGCATGCAACACTTCATTCACACTACTCTCCTCTCATTTGATTTGAAGGGAAAAGACTGGTCTCTCGCCCCACCCTCTGTCTCACTCTCTGTTGATAGATACAGAGGGCAACCATACTTACTTCCCCATCCGATTAGGATGAAAGCTCACATCACTCAAGGGGTTGTCGATGAAGATCGCGTCATCAGTTGTTGAAGAGGCTTACCCAGGGAGGTAGCCATCAAATCGAATGTTGTATTGGACAGGAACATGTCGTCTGCTAGAGGACAGGTAGTCACTTTGCAAAGAGACCCAGGACACAGCGTACCAAGGGAGGCAGCTTCGAAATTGGATCCTGGGAATATCAATTAATGAATCCCTTTCTGGACTGCTGGGTGGTGCCACCTTTTCCACAGCCAGCTTCCCGCCCAAGGGTGTTTACCACCTTTGCTTGAAACGAGGCCTGCTATGACAGGGAATTGCTTCCTATTCTCTCATAACAGATTTGTTTTTTCTTCTTTTTCTTTTTCTTTTTCTTGTTTTCCCCTATTCCCGAGGGTGTTTCCACCTTTTCCCGAAGAATAGGTCGGCATGACAGGGACCTAAGTCCTTTTCTCCCATGACCGATATGTTTTGTTTTTTTCTTCTTCTTCTTTTTTGTCAAATTGAGCAAGGGAATGGTAGAAAGACCATGTGTCAAGACCAACCTCGCCATTGTCGCTGATGGAAAATAGAGGATAAGAGATCAAGGCTAGAAGGGGGGTGTGAGGGGATAGAGGGTTGCGTCCACTTCACCAGGAGTGATTGAAGAACGACTATCAAAAGTAGCATCATAAGAAGTACAGTGCCGTGCCAACGAGGGAAAGGATCAACTGACCGTAATTGTCAAGATCCCCAAGGAGGGAAGTACTTCTTCAGGCGATATCCATTTATCAGAAAGGGATCATCAGAGGCATCAACGGTCTGCACTTGGACAGAACCATTAGGGTTGACGGCAAGTACCTTATAGGGGCCCATCCACCGCTGTTGGAGCTTGCCAGGAAACTTGCCAAAGCGTGAATCATAGGCTAGGACCAAATCACCTTCTTTGAACTCCTTGTGCTTGATGAAGCTGTCATGGTAAGCCTTACGTCGAGCTTGCGTGGCTTCCATGCACTGTAGAGCCATCCTACGAATTTCGTCCAAACATTCCAGGTACAGGAGACGGCATTGCAGTGAATCATCATCCCCCAAACGCTCTTTGATAGCCACTCTCAAAGAGGGTAGTTCCAGTTCAACAGGAAAAACAGCTTCTGTACCATACACCAGCTGGAAGGGTGTCTGTCCTGTTGCTGCTTTATGGGAGGTTCTATATACCGAGAGGGCCTTTGTAAGTCGATCATCCTAATCACGACGATGTGCGGCAATTGTTCTTGTCAGAATCGAGTAGAGGATGCGATTGGTGACTTCGACTTGGCCGTTGGCTCTGGGGTAATAGGGAGTGGACTTGCAATGGCGGATCTTATACAAGTCTGTCAACTCTTCCATGACTTTGTTGAGAAAATGCGTGCCTCTATCACTTACTAGCTCTAAGTGACTGCCAAAACGGGTGATGATATTCTCATACATGAACAGGGCCACGTTGTTACCATCGTCCCGCTTTAAGGCTTTAGCTTCACACCACTTTGTGACATAATCCGTACATACAAGGATGTATCGGTTCTGTTTCCTTCTGGTAGGAGGATCGATCGGACCTACGAAGTCGATGCCCCACTTCTCAAACGGCTTCAACAGAAGGATAGGTTGCAGTGGCATGGCACTTGTCTTCGTGGGTTTCCCCATTCTTTGACAAGCATCACATCTTTTACAGTAATCATAGGCATCCTTGTGAATGGTAGGCCACCAATAACCTGCTAGCAGAGCCTTCCTGGCTGTAGCTTCTCCTGCAAAGTGACCTCCGCATGGCTCGTCATGGCAAGCCTTCAGAACAATCCCAATCTCTTCTCCTGCAACACATCTTCTGAGCACTTCATCTTTGCCTTTCTTGTACAGTGCACCGCCTAGCAAGGTGTAGGGGGCTGATTCTAGCATAAGCTTCTTTCTTTCCCGACTAGAGATACCAGGAGGGTACTATTGGGTTTCCAGCAGATTGGCAATCTCTACATACCAAGGAGTTACAGTTTCTACCAAGAATAGGGAAGCATCAGGGAGGTCTGGATCATCTTGCTCCTCGTCTGCAGTTTGTGGGATACGCGACAGATGATCAGCCAAAACATGGGAACGACCAGGCTTAGTAATCACCTCAAAGTCGAACTCCTGAAATAGAAGGAGCCATCTCATCATTCGTCCTTTCACATCTGCTTTGTTCATCAAGAAGGACAGTGCCTCATGATCCACATAAAATTTAAAGTGGGTAGATAGGAGGTAGTGGCGAAACTTCTCTAGGGCAAACACCATTGCCAAGCACTCCAACTCTGTCACTGTATAGTTATGTTCCCTAACTATCAGTGACTTTTCGGCTTGCGTAATAGATCGGTTGATCCAACTTTGAGGAGCCCTTTTGGCAGAGGACAGCACCTAAGCCTTCAATTGATGTATCAGTGTGTACATGGAACTCTTTCGTCCAATCAGGAGGTTGCAGAATGGGTGCCTCAATCAGACACTGCTTCAGAGTGTGGAAGGCTTTGTCACATTCTTCTGTCCAAGTAAACTCTGCATCTTTCCTCAGGAGCTTGTGCAAGGAGGTTGCCTTTGTCGCAAAATGGGCTATAAACCTTCTGTAGTAACCCACATGGCCTAGGAATCCCCTCAACTGTTTGAGGTTGGTGGGTGCTTGCAAAGCTGCAATCTTTTCGATCTTTGCAGGGTCTGTTGATATCCCTTGTGCAGAGACAATGTGGCCCAACAGGACTCCAGAAGAAACCCCAAAGATGCATTTGTCGGGGTTGAGGGAAATCCCATACGCCCGGCATCGGTCAAAGCATTGTTCCAGGTGTTCCCAGTGTTCACGGGTCAAACTATAGACACAGAAGTCATCCAAATATACTTCAATAAAGTCGTGCAGATGATTTTGAAATGCGGCCATCATGACTCGTTGGAAAGTAACAGGGGCATTGCAGAGCCCAAATGGCATTACTCGGTAAGCGTAGGTCCCCCATTCTGTGGTGAAGGTTGTTTTGGATTGGTCTTCTTCCGCGATTTGGACTTGGTTGTATCCGCTGAATCCATCCAAAAGGGAATAAAGCTCATGTCCTGCCACTGTGTCCAACAGTTGGTCTGTGAAAGGGATAGGAAAGTGATCCTTCTTTGTCTTGGAATTAAGCTTTCGAAAATCTACACATATTCGCAATTTGCCATTCTTCTTGGGTACAACCACGATGGGTGAAACCCATTCACTATTTGCCACTAGATAGATGAACTCGGCTTCTAGAAGCTTCAGCAGCTCCGCTTTCACCAATGTGGAATAATTCGGGTTCATTCACCTCTGTCGTTGCCGTACTGGCTTGGCATCAGGCTCCAAGTCAATATGATGTTGACATATTGTGGGATCAATCCCCTTTAGGTCTTTGTAGGACCATGCAAACACGTCCAAATTTTCTTTCAACAAGTTGCACAAGGTTGACAACTCCTCTTCTGGGAGGCTGCTACCCACCTTCAAGTGGCGTTCAGTGCCTTCTGCATCCACAAAGGTTAACTGCCTTTCACCTTCTACTTCACGGATGAAGGTCCCACGGACTGCTTCTGGATACAGATCCGACTCCTTCAAGGGAGTGGTATCCTCTTCGGATGTCCCACTAGAACCAACTTCTTCTTTTGGTGGAGACCTAGGTTGCTCTTTAAGACGTTGGAATGGGATTAGAGCTATTTCGGGTTTGGTTTCAAAACTAATTACCTCTTGGCTTGAAGACTCCTCTTCTGAAGATGGCACATCCAAGAACGTCACATAACAGGGACCCTCTGATGCCTGTTGGGTTAGTTGGATTGGTGCTTGTTGGCACGGTGCATCATCATCATCTTTCTTTGGCAAGGATGGGTTAGGACGGCATGAGTCATTGCTAAAAGACAGCTTGTTCTGCTTAATCCATTTCTTATAAAGGTTTTGCATATAAGAAGATCCATTTACTAGACCAAATGGTACCATCACCATTCTGTCCCATAGCATGAGCTCGTCTACTTCTGATGCCTCTGAAACTTCTTCGTCAAATGTATCCTCTTCAGGTGGGATAGATTCTTCCATTTCACTTTCATAATCTTCTTCGTCCATATCATATCCATCCTCTTCCGTCTCTATCTCTGCTTCTGCTTCTGTCGCTGCATCTGTCTCTGTCTCTGCTTCTGTCTCTGTCTCTGCTTCTGCTTCTGTCTCTGTTTCTGCTTCTGTTTTTGTCTCTGTTTCTGTAGGAGCTCTGTAACAGAAGAACAGATTCTATGTTTCCTCTCCTGCCTCTGTCTCTGGCTCTGCTATGGCCATGTAACAGGGAGAGCAGTACATCCATGCTTCTATCTCACTATCAGAAGTGATTTCAGAAGTCATTCCTGGTTCAGGCAGGAAGTATTCACCCATTGATAATGGCTTTGCATCTTTTGGAAGTCGGCTTACAGTATCCACTGTTAAGGAATGTGCCACTGTTTTCTTGGGAAGGATCTGTTTGATAGCATCTTCGTCTGCTGATGTTCCATCTGTAGCCTCATTAGGGGAGTCAGAAGATAATTCCAAGGAGGTGGATCCATGTCCTTTTTGAGAACCATACAGTTTCAGCACCACTTTGTTGGGTCCTCTACCCAAGGTCAAAGTTCCTTTGAACCAATCCGTCCTTGCTCTGGGCTTCAAAAAGCCATGGTCTGCCCAGTAACAGAGGGTAGGATGTACCATAAGAGTTTGGCTTCACCACCAGATAGGTTAGCCAATAATCTTTTCCAGCCACTGTAGTCTTCACATATGGGAGAATTCCCAAAGGCTTGATTCTACTCTGATCCGCCAGTTTGATGAGCCATTGGGTGGATTGCACACCTTGTAAGACTAGATCCTTCATTGTAACATCCATCATAATGTTCACTGATGAACCACCATCAATCAGTGCATTTGAAATAAAGCAGCCTTCTATCCACACGCCAGCCTCTGGAGTACCCGGATCTAGGAAAGCATTAGCTACGTCCACTTCTTTTACAGGATCTGGAGCCTGGTTGGACTTTGTTGCTATTGAGGGAGCAATCCTTAAACCACGTCTTCTTGTCAGTATACTTTTGAACCTTTTCCGGCAACTGGGAGACAACATCAATAATTGTCGGAATGTGAGGTTTGGTTTAAAGGTATCTAGATCTCTGACCAGATCGTATTCCTTAATAGGATCCACTGGCTTCTCTAACCGGTTAGGGAATGGGGCAACACCCATTTTCATTTTCCCTCTTTCTTCCAACAGAGGAATTACAGGAACTTCTTCTGCTACTTGCGGCACTTCCTCCTCTTCTGTCTCCTAGACCTCTGGTCTTGTCTCTGCAACTGTCTCTGTAACTCTCTATGGCACTGTAGTGCTCTGTACGGCATTGTTAGGCTCTGTTCTGTTATGTTCTTCTAGTGGAAGATTGAACTTCACTGTTCTGGCAGGAGGGTTATTTTCTTTCTGGACAGGTGGTTCCTTTTGCTTTGCACGTGTGATGGCAGCAACTTCCAATTCCACTAAATTGGAGGTAGGCTCTTGGGCCTTGGCCGGACTATCAGTAGCACTGCTTTTCACTGGGACTGGGCTTGGACAGTCCTTTGCAGTGTGGCCTTCTCCTTTGCATCGACTGCATAAGGGCTTGTAATCCACTGACCTTCGAGGATTTGGACAATTTGGTGAGATATGTCCCTTTTCTCCGCATCTGTAACACTCCACTTCTGATCTCTGACCACCGCCAGACTGTCTTCCTCTGTAACTTTGGGAAGGAAATCTTCTGGGTTCGAAATTAGGACCAAACTCTCTAGGCTTGGTTCCAATATCTTGTGTTGTCATTTTGGATTCCAGCAAGTTAAATCTTGCGTCTTCTTCCTTTCTTCTCCTATCATGCACCTCCTTCAGAGAGCAAATGTCCTCTGTATGGTTCTTTCGCAAACAGTAGGAACAGAAGGCCCCAGGAATAGTTGGTTTTCATGTACATTCAGTGGCTAAATGGCCTGCTTGATGACACTTACCACACCAAGTATTTGACCGCATCACATCTCTTCCTGCTCCTGCAACGTTGGATATGCTCGCGGTATTCACTTTCAACGTCTGTAGCTGCTTTGTAATCACATCCATCAACTCCTTTTTTATGTTTGCAACTGAGTTGGATAAGTAATCCTTCAAGCTTTCTCCTCCTGACGTACTGGCAGGAGGGTTTTGAGGAGTTTCTGTAATTACTGCATAAACGAGTTGGGCTGGTACAGAGGGATCTCTGTTCTGGTTCTGATTCAGAGCTCCTGTTTGAACTGTTGGCTGTTGGCTCCAGTTGGTAGGATTCCACTGTTACTGCTGATTTGACATTGAGGAAATTGGTTGGGACCATTGTTGTTGTGGGTGAACCACCATTTGAGGCATGGATTGTGGCCACTGTGGATTTGGTGCACTGTACTGTGATACCGAGGGCATCTGTTGGTAGGGATAGGGAACAGTCCCTGGAACTACATTGGGTGGATACATCATTCCTGGCATCAGAGGAGGTAGGACCCCTCTTCCTGTATTCATCGCTAATCGAGCTTCCACTTCATTGTACAGTCATGCACCCTCTGTTGCAGCTTGCAGTGTAGCTGGTCTTTGCAGCTCCACAAACTTACGGACTTCTGGTTGTAATCCTCTGAGAAACACCCCCTTTTGAATGCCATCATCTAGATTATGATTAGTCCATCTCTTCAGGATGGATTCCATTCGTGAGACATAAGCTTCTACTCTTTCTCCAGAGGATTGACTTAGGTTCATAAATTCCTCTCTCATCCGCTCTTCAAAACCTTCACGCCTGAATTTAGTGAGGAATGCCAACTTCAGGTCATCCCATGTGCCAAAAGTTCCTGCTGCTTGTCTCTCATACCACTGAAACGCAACGCCCTTGAAAGTGGCGGGGAATATTGCTAACCAATGCTCAGGGGTTCTGGCATTGTTAGCCACACATGCTACCATAAACTCTGCTACATGAAGATCGGGGTCTTCATTGTACTCTCCCTTAAAAACTGGCAATGGGACTACATTCGCTGGCCTGTCACATCAATATTCCCAGGACGGATCTGGCTTGGAAGTGGACCTCCAGCAGGAGGAGGAAGGGCTTGATGTGCCATTGGGACTTCTTGAAAGAGTTCCGCAAGGGCGTCAAAGGTGGCTTCTGCTGCTAGCTCGTTCTCAGCCTTGATTTTTGCTTTCTCTCTTCTCACGTACCTCTGGACTCGTTCTAACGCTTGCCTTTTTATTGCGTCATTCATCAGGGGTGTGGCTCCACTAGGTTATTAGTGCTCCACAGAGGGTTAACAAAAGACTTCAGTCTCTGGAGGACTCTCTTGCCAACATTTCTTCTACTTCTTTCTTTTCAATGTCCCTGAATTCTGCTTTCATGCCACTGCACAGGGGAAGGTATTCGGTTCTGAAGGTGTCAAAATGCATACATCTAAGCATTGTGGTAGTGCCATCATCATAGTAATGCCAGCTTCTGATGGTTTCAACAGTATATGTTGTGAAAAACACTCTGTCTACCAACTTCCAGTGGGTTGCTAATTGAACAAACAGAAGATTATCAGTACTCCAAGCATCCCATGTATCTTGCTGTTGAGCATCCACGAACAAATTCCAACTCTTTTCCTTCTTGTCTCTGTGAACCTCTACAGACCAAGACTCCTGAAGCTTCTTCACAATCTCCCACTTGATGTTGTCTAGAAACTTTTCAATGAATGTCAAATCTTCCATGGACGATCATTCTCTCTATTTCTGCTCTTCAATTTGTTCCCAAACAGTTTGCTACCAAGATGCAAGTTTCTGCTGCTTCAATAGGAAGAGGAAACTGTCCACCACATAGAGCATGCATCATAATGGTGATGTGTTTCCGCCATTGTGGGATGAACTTCTTGTGGAAAGTGGCTTTGATTATGAGGAATTCCAACTCTTCAGTGGAAGAAGGAACTTTACAAACATCCATTGAATTCTTCTCTTCTTGGCAATGCCATTTCCTTTATTTTCAGCCTCTTCTGGTGCTTGTTGATGGCAAGTTTCCCCGGCTGCGCACCAAAAACATGGAGCCCCAAGAGGAACACCAAAGAAAAGGGAATTCTCTTGCAAGAAAATCTATCTTGTAACATCAACAAGCTTGTTTATTATGTTTCATATGATCACAATGAAGAAAAGAACACCATGCACAACAAATCTTCATGCAGCATCATGTAGATCTCCCACGGTTTTTAATAGAATCAACCATATTCTTCAATATCTTCACAAAATCCATCAAGAGAACAAAGAAAGAAAAGGAATACACCATCTTTGAATGGAAATACATCACATAGTATTCATCTTCAATATCTTCATAGTCTTCTCTCTCAATCTCTCATATACAATCACTCTGGTTGAGTAGAATTGGCTATCTCTGACTCTCTCTCTCTCTCTCTCCATCAATAATACATCATATCCTCACTAAAATCTCTCAAAATCGCTCTCAATAATCCCTCTTAGGTCGTGGATACCCCTCCCAAGAGGTATGTCTGATATGAAGAGTCACCAGAGCCACTACAGTGTCTTTTCATAGCTCACTACTGTCACTTCACTCTAGTCTTCACTTGAGTCTTTAGCAGCTACTTCTTCCACTTCCTTCAGCTCTTTTGCACTTGTATTCACCTCTTTCCAAGGCTAGAAAACTTTCCCAAGCTACACTCTCATCCATCAGAACACATACAGAAGCATACAGAACAGTCTACAGAACAGTACCAGAACAGCTACAGTACAGAACAGAACAGAACAGAACAGAGACAGAAGCTCTACAGAAGACCTACAGAAGGTCATCAAAACCACATAACTCATTCTCAAATCCTTCCAAACTCTCACAAACCATTCAATAAACTTTCACAAGATCTCAATCTTCATCAATCAATACTCCATCCCTCCTTACAGAAGATAATCAGAACAAAACAGACCAAAACAGAGCAAAACAGAACAAAACAGAAGGTATACAGAACCTATCAGAACATCACAGAACCACCAACAAACATCATGAACTTCCAAAACACCATCATTATCATCTAAAACACTCTCAAACCACTTCCATATCAATCAATCATCTCATAAAATCAACCATTCAGCTCTCAAAAACAACAAAAATCAGCCAAAAAACAAGTCATTTCAACACTCAACAATTTCACTTTCTTCACATTTGCATGACAACTTCACTTCCTCATTTCTCGGTCTTTCTCATACTAGTAGTACTGCCACTGCCACCTACTTCATGCAAGGAATACTAGGCCACTTTGCGGCTTCCTAAGGAAAGCGAAGTTGCCTTTGAAAGGTGAGAAGGATCAAAGCTTGCTTGGAAGTGAGCTATGGCAGAGAGCAAGAGCAAGAAGAGAGAGAGACACAAATGGGAACTCCTCCAATCGCAATGTGTGACTGGGCCTTCCTTTATTCAAACTATCACTAAAAGAATAAAGAATAAAGTGACGATGAAAGGCGCCCGCCACCTGCAGTGTGTAGTGGCAGGTACTGTCAATGTAGTAATACATGGGCGGCTAGGCGAAAGCAACTTTACCCCCAACAACCTCCCACTTAAAGGCGAATCAGCCCTAGTGAGAAGTGAAAAGAAAAAGAAAAGACAGTACAATGTACACATGTACAACAGGATGAGGAAAAAATGTCATCTCATCCAATGCCCATCAATCTCCTGAGGAAGGCAAAGCGCTTAGTAGTGAGGCTTTTCATGAGTAGATATGCAGGATTTTTGTCAGTGGAGATGTTGACAAGGTCAACAGACTTGTCCTCCACGACCCCACGTATGAAGTGATACCTCACCTCAATGTGTTTCGTCTTTGCATGGAAGACTAGATTCTTGGTTAGCTGAATAGCACTCATAGAATCTGAATGTAGCATAGGGATAGTATCAATCCCAAGGTCATGAACCAAACAATCCAACCATATGGCCTCCTTGCAAGCCTCAGTGATTGCAACATACTCGGCCTCAATGGTAGAGAGAGCAACCATATATTTCTAAACCCTGGACATCCAAGAAACATCACCTCCAGCATAGGTAAAGACATAGCCAGAAGTGGATTTCCTAGTATCTGCATGTCCTGCATAATCGGAGTCTGTGTAGCCTACAACTCTTGTATCCTGGCTGCCATAGCAAATACATATATCTGTTGTGCCCTTCAAGTATCTCATGATACCCTTTATGGCATCCCAATGCTTTTTGCCAGGTGTAGCCATATAGCGTGCCACAACACCAACTGCAAAGGTAATATTTGGACGAGTGGCTATCATGGCATACATCAAACTGTCCACGACTGATGCATAAGGGATCTTGGCCATCTTGGCCATCTGCTCATCTGTCTATGGACAATCGGCCTATGAAACCTTCACATAAGAAGGTAATGGACAGCCAATAGGCTTTACGTCCTGCATGCCAAAACGCTCAATGACTTTATGAACATACTCACTCTGTGAGAGGTAGAGTAGCCCCTGATGCCTGTCGCGCTTAATGCACATACCAATAATGTGAGAGGCATGTCCCAAATCCTTCATCTCAAAGCTCTTCTTCAACTGAGATTTAAGAGTATCCAACTCATCATGAGCTTTCCCTGCTATCAGCATATCATCCACATAAAGGACCAAAATAAGCAATGAGCCATCATGGGCTTTCTTCATGTAAAGACACGGATCCATAGTACTCCTGCTGTAGCCCGATGACTACATAAAGGCATCAAAATTATGATACCACTCCCTAGGTGCCTGCTTCAAGCCATAAAGACTTTTCTTCAATTTACACACTAGGATCTCCTTGCCAGGTTGTTCTGCAAAGCCCTTAGGGTGCTCCATGTATATCTCATCATGCAAATCCTCATGCAAGAATGCAGTATTGACATCCAATTGATACATATCCAAGTCAAGCTATGCGGCGACTAAGGCCAAAACCAAGTGTAAGGTGGTCATCTTGACCATAGAAGAAAAGACTTCATCAAAGTCAATGGCATGCTCATGTTTAAAACCCTTAGCTACAAGTCTTGCCTTATAAGCTAACCTGGGATGTCCAGGAGTACTTTTCAGCTTGTACACCCATTTGCATGGTAAAGTCTTCTTTCCATGAGGCAATGCAACCAAATCCCAAGTCATATTATTGTGCAAGGAGTCTATCTCAGACTGCATAGCCCTCTCCCAGGAGTGACTGTCACCCCTGCGCATAGCCTCATCATAGGTGAGAGGCTCTCCTGCATCTGTAACCAAGGCATAATGCATCGAGGGCTCAAATCTATCACGGGGACGTCTATCTCTAGTAGACCATCTCACGACAGGCTCTGCGGTCGGTCCAACACCCTAGCCATGTGTACCAACTGTTGTTGCAAGTTGTCCAACTGGCTATGCAGGAGCACGGGGCTCCTCCTAGAATATAACCCTACGCATCTCTACCACCCTCTCAAACTGCCTATGCATCTTGTCTTCATGGAGAAGACTACACCATGGCTGCGGATGACTTTTTGCACTTGCGGATCCTAGAGTTGGTAACCCATCTCGCATGCATCCCCATAGCCAAGGAAAATACATTTGACACTCTTAGGATCCAACTTAGTACACTTGTATTTGGGCACATGGCAGAATGCCTCACATCCAAAGACACGTAGATGTGCATAAGACAAAGGTTTCCTAGTCCATACCTCCTTTGCAACCTAAAAATCCAAACCACTAGAAGGTGATCTATTTATGACATGCATAGCTATGCTGACTCCTTTTGCCCAAAAGCTCTGTGGTTAGCCTGCATGGCTAAGCATACTGCGTACATGCTCTTGGATGGTTCTATTCATCTGCTCAACCAAACTATTATCGGGTGGGGTATAGGGGGTGGTCAACTGATGCTTAATAGCCCTCTCATCACATAGTTGCTCAAAAGTATGCGACACATATTCTCCCCCATTGTCAATCCTAAGGCATTTTAGCCTATGTTCAGTCTTGTTCTCAACCAATGTACACCATCTCTGAAATACAGCCAAGACTTCGAACTTAATCTTAATGGGGTAAGCCCAGACTTTATGTGAAAAATCATCAATGAACGTCACAAAATACTTTGCACCACCCATAGCCTAACAAGGCATGAGTCCACAGACATCCAAATGTACCAATGCCAGGGGCTCACTCATGTGTGTCCTACCAGACTTCTTGTGCGTATTCCTAGTCTATTTGCCATAAAGACAATGCTCACATAAATCAAAACATGCGTAGTCAAGGGGCGGTAAATACTGCAAACTAGAAAGCATTTTCATTTCCTTCAAGGACATATGGCCCAAATGGGCATGCCAAAGAGATACATGTGGGATGGAACCCACTAACAAAACATGGTCAACAGAGGACCCATCAACTACAAGAGGATAGAGGCTGCTAGCTTTGGCACCTCTAGCAAGCACAAGTCTACCACGGGTGATCTTCCACGCAGAATCCCCAAATGAAACATGAAACCCAGTATCATCAAGCTACCCTACAGACATAAAACTGTGTGTAAGCGCAGGTACATGACGTACATCTTATAACAGAAAAGTACTGCCAGTACAGAACTGCAACCATACATCCCCAATGCCAACAATAGCAAGTGACATGTCATCACCCAAGCGAACTGAACCAGAGATAGTGTGGTAGGAGTGGAACCACTCACGGCATGGTGTAACATGAAAATGAAGCACCAGAATCCAAAAGCCAACACTGCACATACATAGAGTGAACATCGGTCAATGATGTAGCGTCACAAGAACTAGCTGCAAGTATGTACTCCCCATTGGAGTCATCAATCTACATGACATTTATCTCCTTGATTTTCACACTAGATTTCACAGGCATAATGCTGCGATTAGAGGACTTTTCCTGTACTTTGTCTTTCCCCTTCTCTTTGCACTTCTCATTATGCAACTCATGACACTGTGGGCATGTATGACCCTTCTTGCCACAATGATGACATGTCACATTAGCATTTCTCACATGAGACTTGCTGCGCGACTTACCACGCGACTTAGACCTAGACGATATCCAAGTGAAGAAGATCCCAGTCTAAGAAGACTTAAAGCTCAATAGCATAAACCACCTGCTCCATGTCTATCAAACATCCAAAGATGCTCCCACTAGCACAAAAGCTGTATGGATCAAGCCAAGAAGCTCAAGAAAGGCATATGAGAGCACCATTGATGAAAGATCCAAGACCAGACATCAATAAGACATCATGAGCATATAGGTTCTGTAGCCTCCAAGTATAGCATCCATAGACATCAACTTCATCCCAAATACAACTCTGGCAAGCTAAGAAATATCCCAAGTAAGTTCCGGGAAGTCAGATGCAAGCCAAGACAAGGCTAGTAACAATCGGCTCCAAATAATGTAACGAGCATGTAGTAGTGGCATAGGCCAAGCATGTCAAGACCGGTCAGACATAGGTAGCATACATGCCATATGTACATCCAAGATGGAGCATCAAATGCATTCCAAAACCAAGCTCAAGCTCAAATAAAGATCCGAAACCAAAGACAAGCTCAATGTCGTACCCCAAAGGTCAATACTTCATTGCATATCCCAAAGACATAGCCCGAAGCCAATAGGCATAACCAAACATGAGGTAATAGGCTTTAGCCCACTATGGTACAATAGTGATTTACTGTTCAAAACTGAGTATTTCAGCAAGAAAATCAGACCAAAATAATGGCATAACATGTGCCTTGCATCCCCCAAACAATCGGGCATCAATAGATACCAAACCGGTTAAGTAGAAGTGCCCAAACAAGCATAGCATTAGATGCCAATGTTACTTCTGCATAACATGACTGTGAGACTGCTGTAAATAGTCTTGGGAATGTATAGATCAGACCCAAATTGGATGCCAATGCTCAAGGAGGTTTCAATACATGTTAGAGATCATTGCCAAGTGCGATGCCAAGCCCGAAGAAGCACGACATAGCCATCAATGAGGAGTAGGTGAGCTGATGTAGTGTGTTGTCCAGATCAGCCAAAAAAATGGCGCAAATTTTTTGATCTCTTCTTTTGTTCCTATGCATCCATGCGGCCTCAATGGTAGTGGTTAGAGGCTCCAGGGGGTGCCCAGGGAGGCTCACAACAAGCCTCAAGTGCCCAAATTCAAGAGGGAGAAAGATCCAAGCTCCAAGTGTTTGAGCTATGGCTACCCTGATTGACTGCAACCTAAGAACTAAATCAAAGCACTAAAAGAATACTTCAATACCTCTATAGCAATGCCCTGAGGGTACCTCAATAGGCCGAGAAGGTGCTCGAGAAGCCGGGGAGTGACGGGAGCTCGGGAAGGCCGGCTATGGCTACTGAGAAGGAGACCCAATGCTGTAGGTATTTTAATGGAAGCTAAGAATTCCACGAACCAAGCTCAGAAAGTCGGGAAGCCTTGCTCTGATACCAGTTGAAAGGTGAGAAGGATCAAACTTGCTTGGAAGTGAGCTATGGCAGAGAGCAAGAGCAAGAAGAGAGAGAGACACAAATGGGAACTCCAACAGTCACAATGTGTGACCGGGCCTTCCTTTATTCAAACTGTCACTAAAATAATAAAGAATAAAGTGATGGTGACGGTTGCCTACCACCTGCAATGTGCAGTGGCGAGTACTGTCAGTGTAGCAATACACAAGCAGCTAGGCGAAGGCGCCTTTACCCCCAACAACCTTCTTTCCCACACATCGTCTTTCATTTTCCTAATCTTTCTCTTAACTTGATTCTTTCTCACCCTCTCCCTTTTCAAAAATAATTCTCTCTATTTTTTTCCTCTCTCAAATTTTGATATTTCTCTCTCTCTCTCCAAATTTTTTCTCTTTTCTCTCTTCTCGTAATCTCTCTTCTCTTCTCTCCCCCCTTTCTCTCTTTCCCTTAAAAAAAATTTCTTTCTTTTCTCTCTCTTCTTACCTCTCAACTCTCTTTCTCTCTCCTCTCTCTCCCTGTTCAATTTTTATCTCTTTCTCTTTCAGTTTTTTCTCTCCCTCCCCCTCTCTCTCTTTCCCTTCAAATTTTTTTCTTTCTTTTCTCTCTCTTCTTACCTCTCAACTCTCTTTCTCTCCTCTCTCTTCTCTCTCTCCCTATTCAAATTTTATCTCTTTCTCTTTCAGTTTTTTCTCTCCCTCCTCCCCTCTCCCTTCAATTTATTTTCTTCTCTCTATTCTCACCTCTTAATTCTCTCTCTAATTTTTTTCTTCTCTCTCTCTCTCTCTCTCTCTCTCTCTCTCTCTCTCTCTCTCTCAAGTATTAAAAAAGACATTCTCTAGCTCTCTAATTTTTATATGTCCCCCTCTCTCTAAATTTATCTTTCTTCTTCTTCTTCTTCTTCTTCTCTCTCTCTCTCTCTCTCTCTAAATGTTTCACTTCCTCCCCCCTCTCTCTAAATTTCTCTCATTTTTTTTTTCTCTCTCTCTCTCTCATTTTCCTCTCTCCTCCCCAAAAACCTCTCTCTCATTTGTTTTGAACTCATCTCCTTATTTCATTCAAATTTAATGATAACCTAAACGAAGATCTATTTTGGTAAAGACCTTTGCATCTTTAAGTTCACCCAAAAGATCACCAATTTGGGGAATAGGATACCTATTCTTGACCATTGACTTGTTCAAATCCCTATAATCAATGCACATGGGAAATGATCCATCATTCTTCTTAACTAAGAGCACGAGAGAGGCAAGCAGTGATTGACTTGGCTAAATTAAACCCATTTGTAGCAATTCTTTGACTTATTGCTCCACCTCTTCCCCCTCAAACTTGGATAAGCGATAGGGAGGTTTGTTGATGTTGGGCAACAAGTCGATAGAATGGCCAACCTCTCGCTTTGGAGAGGCAAAGATGATAGTGGCTGAAACAAATCCTTGTATTCCTCCAATAGCTCTTTCAATCTTGGATCCCTTTTCCTTGGAGAAGAATATGGCTGATTTGGTGGCTGCTCTTCATCTACTTTCATAGGCAAAAGAGTGAAGATGCATGACTGGGCATTGATTTTCTTTCACAATTGCTTCATAGAGATGAGTTTTATATGTTTGTGGTCTATGCCTTTCAATTCAATGCGCTACCCTTGAAAATTAAATTCCATTTGCATTTGTTCTAAATCTAAAGAAAATTTGCCAAGGTTTTTTGGCCAATTACAACCGATAACAACGTCAATAGGCCCCATATCCAAAGTGATCAAATCCACTTGGATTGTGCAAGAGGGTGATAGTTCAATTGGATTATTCTTTACTAGACTCATATACACCATGGTGTTGACGAAGCTATGAGTGGTAGCTGTATCTACTAGAATATGTGCAACCTTACCATTAATAATACCTTTGAGTCTAAGTGTACTTTTCCCTTTGCATCCCGTCCATGCATCATGTGAAATAGCACACAAGGAAGAATAAGAGTCACTAGTGCCTTTTGGATCAAACGGAAACCTGTCCATGGGATCATAGAATCGTTCATTAGTGGCATCCTCTTCTTCATGAATTTCTTCGATAAATGGATATCAATGTGTAGTAAATTTTCCTCTTGTTCCTCTTCTTCTTCAACTTCCACATCTTGAGTGATTACCATATTGATTTTAGAATTCTTGGCTTTGCACTTTAGCTTATGGTCTTAGGACCACTTCTCCCCACATTAGAAACATAATCCTTTGACATGCAAATATTTCCCTAAGCTTTTCATGAGGAAGGAAGTTGTTGTTAGAACTGTTTTGGGATAGTTTAGAAGCACTTTCAGTCCTTGAAAATTTGCCTCTTATCTCAGCTATATTTCTAAAATTTTACCCTTCCTTTTGTGCATAATTTCCACCCTGTTTTGAGGCATTAAAAATAGGAAAAGTTGATGCTTTGTTGTTATAACTATTATGATTGTTATAACCCCTGTTTTCTTGCTTAAAAGTGTCTCATAATTGACTAAAAACTTGCCATATTTTTTTGTAGACTAATTGAAAAAGTAATTACACAAACTCCTTTGTTTGAAATTTCCCACATCTCTGTTGTACTTCAAAGAATATCTTTCAACTAATTGTATGGCCTCATGGAAGGTATTTGGTTGTTGAGCTCCCACCTCTAATGATAGGCAGGGTCAAGACCAAAAATATATTATTCAGCTTAGCAAAATCTGAAATGCCTTCAACGTACGTAGAGAGATTCAAGTGTTTGAGTAGTCTCTAATGGACATCCCTATATTTGAGCACATGCATACCATCTTCTTTGAAGCCTTTCTTTTTCCAAAGGAAAAACAAAAACATCAATCATTGCTTGCTTGAACTCCTTCCAAGTGAGAAAGTCTTACCCAATCTTACGCATGTATCGTTACCAAGTATGGGCATAACCTTTAAGATGAAGAGTCGCAAAATAAATATTGGCTTCTTCACTTCAAGGATAAAGGGTGAAGTACAATTCAAGCCTGTTAATCCATTCCTCCCATTCCAAAGGTGAAGCGTTATCCCCTTTGAAATTAGTGATGTTGATATTTTCCTTATACTCATTTTCATTGTAAGATGGTTGTCCATAAGAATGTTGCTTCCATGAATCTTTTTTCTAAGAGTGTTGCCTAAAAGTAGGTTACCCAAAACCATGAGATGAGAGCTGACCATTTGAAACATGCTCTTTATTCGAGAGATCATGAACTAATCTTCTCCAATCATTCCTTCCACCTTCATGAACTTGATTATCAAGTGCATTTCCTTTTTCCACATTAGAGGGCTGATGGTAAAGACTTGTAGAAGGAATCACATCCATAATAATCATCATTCCATTGATTGTTATCTTGTTCCCCTTTATGTCTAAGACCATCTTTTGGGCTACTGAACTAAGGCCTTGTGGTATGATTGCCATGAATTTGTGAAGAGTGATGGTTATCCCTCACCCTTGGTGGTTCACCTCTTTCAAAAGTATACATAATTGGCTGAGAATTTTCTTTGTTTGGATTGGATAAATTGTCAACAAAAGGGATTGCATGCGGATCTTCAATAGGTTAAGGTTATCTTTGTGGCTTGCTACTAATCTCTTTTATGGCTGAAATGAGTTCTTGAAATAAAGATTTGTTGCTTTGTTGTTGTAGATCAATGTTATCCTTATTTACTTGTGCCATGCCTTGTAACAAACCTCGATTCATATGTGTCAAGTCTTCATTCAATGTATATCAAATCCTTGGAAATACCATCATTCATATATCCCAGCTCTTTAGACAGTAACAAGTAATCATTCACTAAATGTACTTCATGTGTATCCTCCATTTCTTGGTGTGTGTTGTAAGCAACTCCAATACTTAAGTCTTCATCTATTTGCTCAATAAAGAAAAATTTGATGCAAATTGATGGCTACCCTATTTTGCCCCAATTTGAAATGGAGAAAATACTTCCAATATTGCTTTAAAGCCTCAATGTATCCCCAATGTTGATTGTAAATGCTTGCATTTCACTTCTTGAAGATAAAATGCACCAAGATTGACTCAAATATTCAAGAAATCTATGAAATTCTCATGCTGTCCAAGTTCGGCCATAGCTAGGGTTATGATGAGAGCTCAAAGGTTCAAGAAGAGTGAAAGATCAAGTAAGAGATGGTTAATACTCCATGGCATTTGATCAAGTACTTGAGGGCATAGCCTGAGGATGAAGTTGTGGATTGACTCAAATGGATAGGAGCATGTTGAAAACTGGCACAAATTGTCCCGGAACCTTCTCCTGCATCATGTGTTGAAATTGGGCTAGATATCAGTGAAAGGGAAGTGGAACCCATGAGGAAGAAGCTTGGTGGTGAGAGTTATGGCGGATGGAGAGCAAGAGCAAGAGAGAGAGTGAAACTCAAAGTGGAAACTCCAACAACCACAATGTGTGGCTAGGCCTTCCTTTATTCAAACTATCCCTAAAAGAATAAAGAATAAGTGACTGTGATGGGTGCTCGCCACCTGCAGTGTGCAGTGGCAGGTACTATTAGTGTAGTAATACACGGGCGGCTAGGCAGAGGCACCTTTATCCCCAACAACCTCCCACTTAAAGGCGAATCTACCCCAGTGAGAGGGAAAAAAGAAAAGACAGTACAACATGTACACATGTACAACAGGATGAGGAAAAAGATGTCATCTCATCCAATGCCCATCAATCTCCTTAGGAAGGCAAAGCGCTCTGTAGTGAGGCTCTTCGTGAGCAAGTCTGCAGGATTTTGCTCTGTCAAAATCTTGACAAGGTCAACAGACCTGTCCTCAACGACCTCGCGAATGAAGTGATACCTCGCCTCAATATGTTTTGTCTTCACATGGAAGACTGAATTCTTGGCAAACTGAATGGCACTCATAGAATCTGAATGCAGTGTAGGCATAGTATTTGTCATACCAAGGTCTGTAATCAAATGGCCTAACCAGATAGCCTCCTTGCAAGCCTCTGTGGCTACAATATACTCGGCCTCTGTAGTAGAAAGAGCCATACATTTCTACGCCCTAGAGATCCAAGAGATAGCCCCTCTAGCATAAGTGAACACATAGCTAGAAGTGGACTTCCTACTATCTGCATGTCCTATAATCAGAGTTAGTGTACCCCATGACTCCTGTATCCTGGTTGCCATAGCAAATACACATATCTGTTGTGCCCTTCAGGTACCTCATGATACCCTTCACGGCATCCCAATGTTTCTTGCCAGGTGTAGCCATATAACATGCCACAACCCCAACTGCAAAAGCAATATCTGGACGGGTGGCTATCATGGTATACATAAGACTGCTCACAGCTGATGCATAGGGAATTTCGGCCATCTCGACCCTCTGCTCATCTGTCTGTGGACAATCAACCTGTGAAACCTTCACATGAGAAGGTAATGGACAGCCAATAGGCTTAACATCCTGCATATAGAAGCACTCAAGGACTTTATGAATGTACTCCCTCTGTGACGGATAGAGTAGTCCCTGAGATCTATCACACATAATACACATACCAAGTATATGAGAGGCCTGTCCCAGATCTTTCATCTCAAAGCTCTTCTTGAGATGAGCCTTAAGAGCATCTAGCTCCTCATGAGCTGTCGCTGCTAAAAGTATGTCATCCACATAGAGTACCAAAATCAGTAAAGAACCGTCACAAGCTTTCTTCGTGCACAAGCACGAATCCATAACATTGCGGTTGTAGCCCTGTGACTGCATGAATGCATCAAACTTATGGTACGATTCCCTAGGTGCCTGCTTCAAGCCATATAGACTCTTCTTTAGCTTGCACACTAGGTGTTCCCCGCCAGAGTCTACAAAGCCCTTAGGCTGCTCCATGTAAATCTCATCATGCAAGTCCCCATGTAAAAAAACCATCTTGACATCCATCTAGTACAAGTCTAGGTCAAGTTGTGCAACCAAGGCCAAGACTAAGCGTAGGGTGGTCATCTTGACCACAGGAGAAAAGACTTCATCAAAGTCAACACCATGCTCTTGCTTAAAACCCTTAGCAACCAATCGAGCCTTGTATGCCAGTTTGGGGTGTCCAGGGGTACTTTTCAGCTTGTACACCCACTTACATGGCAAAGCTTTATTACCCTGAGGCAAGAAAACCAAATCCCAAGTCTGATTCTTATGCAATGAGTCAAGCTCAGACTGCATAGCCCTCTCCCAAGAGTGGCAATCACCCCTATGCATAGCCTCATCATAAGTGAGAGGCTCTCCTGCATCTGTAACCACTACATAATCCATAGAGGGCACAAAATGGTCAGGAGGTCGTCTATCTCTAGTAGAACGCCTCAACCCAGGCTCTACTACCTAACTGACATCATGTCTAACATCGGCATGTCTAACATCTGGGCCATGAGCATTAAGAGATGATACATGCGGTCTAGATGTCGGGCTGAACGGAAGCAGGTAGCTCCTCCTGAAAGAGAACTCTACATACCTCAACCACTTTCTGAGGTTGCATATGCATTTTTTCCTCATGAAAGATGACATCATGGCTACGGATCACTTTTCGCGCCTACGGATCCCATAGACGATAACCCATCTCTCCTGCATCTCCATAGCCAATGAAAATGCATTTGATGCTCTTAGGATCCAGCTTATTGCATTTGTCCTTGGGAACATGGAAGAATGCCTCACATCCAAAGACACACAAATGATCATAAGAGGGAGGCTTGTCTGCCCATACCTCCTCTACAACCTGAAAGTCAATGCCACTGCTAGGTGACCTATTAATGAGATGCACTGCAGTAGTTATTGCCTAAGCCCAAAAGTGTTGTAGTAAGCTTGCTTGGTTAAGCATGAATGGTCCTATTAATGTGCTCAGCCATACCATTTTGGGGAGCGGTGTCAGGGGCGGTCAACTGATGCTTAATACTCCGCTCATCACAAAACTGCTCAAAAGCATGTGATACATACTCACCCCCATTATCTAACCTCAGGCATTTTAGCCTTTTCCCAGACTAAATCTCTACCAATGCAAGCCAACAAAGTACTTTGCCTCGCCGAGTGACTGACAGGGCATGGGTCCACATACATCTGAGTGCACAAGGGCTAAGGGCTCACCCATGCGTTTCTTACCAGACTTTTTATGCGTATTTCTAGTCTGACTGCCATACAAACAATCATCACAAGAATCAAAATGTGAAGAGTCAAAAGGCGGAAGATATTGTAAAGCACGGAGCATTTTCATTCCTTTAAGGGACATATGCCCCAAACGAGCATGCCAAAGGGATACATGGGGGATAGCCACAAACAAAACATGATCCAATGTAGCTCCAGATACAAGTAAGGGATAGAGGCTGCCAGATTCCATGCAGAGTCTCCAAAAGACACAAAATACCCTGCATCATCAAGCTGTCCAGTTGACATAAGGCTGTGAGTCAACGTAGGTACATGGCATACATCATGCAAAACAAAAGAACTACCAAAAGGAAACTGTAGCCTAACATCTCTAATACCACAATGTTAAGAGACTTGTCATCACCAAGACGCACAGAACTAGAGATGGTACGATAGGTATGAAACCAATCTCTACAGGGTGTCACATGAAATGATGAACCCAAATCCAAGAGCTAGCACTATGTATACATAGAATGTATCTCAGAAGCTTGTAAGGCATCACATGAAGAAGTTGCAAGTATGTAATCGTCATCTGAATTAGTGGTCTGCATGACATTAACCTCTTCTATCTTCACACTGGACTTTGCAGGTACAATACTGTGCTCAGAAGACTTTTCCTGTACTTTTTCTTTTCCCTTTTCCTTGTACTTATCATCGCGCATCTTATGGCACTGCGACCTAATATGTCCTGCTTTCCCACAGTAATGACAAGTAAGATCAGACTTTTGTCCACGGGACTTACTACAACCACGTGACTTGGACTTGGACTTCTGAAAGTCCCTGCCCTTATGATCATTATCATACATGCTATGTCTGCCACCTCTAACGATCAATGCATGTGAAGAGTGGGAAGCATCATTGTTTCTCCTATTGATTTCATCAGTCAACAAAGCACTCTCAACATCTTTGATTTTCAGCCCATCAAGCTTGTTTGTGCATATAGTAGTACGGAAGACATCCCATGATTCAGGCAGGGTGCCAAGCAAAAACAACAGGTGCAAGTTGTCTTTGAACTCAATACCCTGTGATAACAAATTCTTCATGATAGCATGAAACTGACTGAAATGAGATGATAGGGATGTCCCCTCCATGCGAAGGTCCATTAACTGCTTCAATCAATACATCTATAATGCGGGACTCTGCTGCGCATAAAGCTCCTGAATCTTCTCCCATAAATCCCATGCACTCTGATTTTCATCTTCAACAACATTATGATGGACCTCTTCTGAGAGTGACAAGATAATGGTAGACTTGCATAGCTCATCAACTTTCATCCAAACATCATCATCCATATCCTCAGGTTTAACACCCATGAAATGCAAGGGTTTAATTTGCAATTTCTGCACCAAAACCTGTCATATCTGGGACTTCCAATACCCATAGTTGGTACCATCCAACTTGGCATTGTTAAAGAGAGCTATGTCTTTCAGATGACCAACCATACTGTCCAAAATCAAAGCAAAAAGGCAAAATTGCAGGTTGCTGTAATTAGCAGAAAATGCACTAAAACCACTGGTAAAACTGGCTGAAAGAGTGGATATCACCAAGAGAAGCACCTCTCCACCAATTATGACCAAGATAACATCAAATAGTAATCATTACCCTCATAGAAGTGCTCGAAATCTGCAGATTTCAACTTGTTGTAATAAATGACAGCAGTATGTAAAACCGTCCAAAGTGAAGCAATCACTGATACATATGTCACTACAACTGCTAGGTAGCAAGATACATCCAACAGTGAGTGTCAAGGGGCAAGAAAGTACCAAGAATTGTCAAACCAATAACCTGTCAGGCAAGAGACATCTCATAGGCCTAGAAGTCATGCATGTAACGGGTCTCGGGGTAAGAGAAGAGACCAGGCACAAGCACAATTGATGGAGCAAGAAGCTCAATGCATAACCATCCAAGATGCATACAAAACTGACAAACCTGGGATAGAGATAGGTGCCTGCCCCAATAGGTGTATCAAATCAACCCACTATAGACTAATTGTAGACATAAAGCTCTCAAGAGAGCGAATGCATGTAACTGTCCCATAAGCTCAAGCTCAAGTGTAAGTAAAACTCTGTGTACATTTGAATATACCAAGAGGCTCCCACTGGATGTAAAGTCAAATGCAAATAGAGCAAGCAATGCTCAAATACATCGAGTACATAGCATCAGACATGCCAAACCCTAGTAGGGTACATTCGGAGCATAAATCCCAAGCTATCTCAGACTCGTAAAGCATAAGCCTGAAAGCATTCAAATAGCATGTAGTTAACAACCAAATGTAATGCCAAGTAGGTCCATAACCTGTCAGGCAAGAGACATCTCATAGGCCTAGAAGTCATGCATGTAACGGATCTCGGGGTAAGAGAAGAGACCAGGCACAAGCACAATTGATGGAGCAAGAAGCTCAATGCATAACCATCCAAGATGCATACAAAACTGACAAACTTGGGACAGAGATAGGTGCCTGCCCCAATAGGTGTATCAAATCAACCCACTATAGACTAATTGTAGACATAAAGCTCTCAAGAGAGCGAATGCATGTAGCTGTCCCACAAGCTCAAGCTCAAGTGTAAGTAAAACTCTGTGTACATTCGAATATACCAAGAGGCTCCCACTGGATGTAAAGTCAAATGCAAATAGAGCAAGCAATGCTCAAATACATCGAGTACATAGCATCAGACATGCCAAATCCTAGTAGGGTACATTCGGAGCATAAATCCCAAGCTATCTCAGACTCGTAAAGCATAAGCTTGAAAGCATTCAAATAGCATGTAATTGACAACCAAATGTAATGCCAAGTAGGTCCAAAATGCTCAAATACATTTGAAGACAAAGCTCTAAGTGCTGTCAAGTATGGGCAAACCAAGTGGCATCCATATCTAACCAAAGCATAAATGCAAGAAGCGTAAATGTCAAGCAGTGACAATAGGCATAAACCGGTCCAAAGCATGCCAACTATAGCCAAATGCCAGCGAATGGTGACTAAGGCGGAGCCTAATACAAGCTCAAAAGAATTCCGAAACCAAAAAGAAGCATTTGACAATCTCCAAATACATCGGTATGATCATTCAAATCTCTGGTAAGCACCCCGGATCCAAGAACCAATGCATACACCAAGTAAATGAGCTTCAGTCCACTATATTACAACAGCATATTTACTATTAAATGAAGCTTAATTGGTGCCCAAATCTACTCCAAATCAGTCCCAAAGCATAGACATAGCATCCCATAACATCTGGGCATCATTGGGTATCAATAGGCATCAAAAGGGCAGTGCCAAGAAGCATCAAACAGTAAATGTCAAGTGCTACCTTGTTTTGATAGTCCTGGGACTGTGTATAGAGCAATGGTTGAAGAGGGAAGCACTCGAATCGATCATTGGAGCCAAGAACTAATGTCGGGGAGTCCAACAATGATTGGGAAGGTTGCTAAGAGTGCCGGGAAGCTGGGGAAGAAGCGAGAAGTGCCAGGAGCAGATTAGCCCAGCCCCCTAAAAATGTACCACATTTTGCGTTGGTTGTTCCTAGGGGCTGGGGGGGTCTTCAATAATGCTTGGGAGCACTTGGCAATGTTGAAGGGGGCTCCGATGCAGTCCTGGAAGGTGCCAATGGCTGCCTTTGAAGCTCGGGTTGAAGCTCTTCAAATCCGGGCTGAAGAGAATGCTGGGCAAGCTTCAATGCCTTTGCTCTGATACCAGTTGAAAGGGAAGTGGAACCTAGGAGGAAGAAGCTTGGCAGTGAGAGCTATGGTGGATGGAGAGCAAGAGCAAGAGAGAGAGTGAAACTCAAAGTGGGAACTCTAACAACCACAAGGAGTGGCTAGGCCTTCCTTTATTCAAGCTGTCACTAAAAGAATAAAGAATAAGTGACTGTGATGGGCGCCCGCCACTTGCAGTGTGTAGTGGCGGATACTGTCAGTATAGTAATACACGAGCGGCTAGACGGAGGTGCCTTTACCCCCAACAATGAGGCATATAGGTATTTTGTAGGTTGCTCAAGATCTCAGCAATCATCCTCTATAGGTTACATGTAGAGTAATGGCCATGGAAAATAGGTAAGAGAAGAGATCTCCATGAAAGCTCTCACAAGAAAGCTTGGAAAGAGGAAAGAGAAGCCTGCTTCAAAAAGTAACCACAGTTTAACTCTTTTAAACCTGTTTAGACTCAAGTTAAGTCCAAGAACCTTCAAAATGGCCCCAAATTGACTAGGAGCCACTAAAAATGACATTGGACCCACCACTATTTCTTTAGACCTTCTTCAAGATCCTCAAATTTAGTCCCGACTTGTTGCACGGAACCTTAACTAGTCATGATTTTAACTGTCAAATCCTGTGATTAATTTTTGTCCTCTAGTTACCCTATGCCTAGTTTAGTAACTAGATCCACCATGAAAATGACATTCCCATTATATCAAAGATTTGCTCTGAGACCAATGTAAAGAAGCTAATTTCCACATCAAACTATAAAACTGGAAATACAAAAAATTAGACTAAATTGCCAAGAAACCATAGCCAAGGTGGCTAGGCTGAAATCATGTTACCATTAATGGTTGAGAATCGGTTGATGAGAGGTTGTAGCATGGTATGTACCCCAATGCTATGGTGGCCAAGAGTATGCATCCTCTTAGATGGTGGGAGGTTGAGACCTCAAACATGAAATGTTAGAAATGGCCAAAAAGATCCTTGGCAAGTAACAACTTAGCCTTTTATACTTAACCCTAGTAGGCTAAATATTGGCTAAGGTATTAAGGCATTTTTACTCTATTATAGGGTTCCTCACTGAACATGTAACAACATGAGTAGAGAGGATGTGTTTAGCTTATTGTCAAGGATGGATTTCACACCCATGTGAGCAGGACTTCACCTAGTTCATGAAGCCTTCTCAAAATTTAGGGTATTATATCAACTTCCCTCGATCCCATGAAAGCCAGATTTTGTATGCTCAACACCCATCTAGTGTGTAGCTAACTTCATTGTAAGGACTCACACATGCTAACTTGACTTGCATGTGTCATGGCTCAGGCAAGAAGGTAGAAATCTTGAGAAAAGGGGTGTAAGTTGACATGGCAACATATCATTGGATTCCATGTTTGAAGGTGGATGAAAGTTTCCCCCTCCCCTTGAGGTAAGCTTGAACAGTTTATTTGTCTCTAATAAAAAAAGGTAGTCATTATCATTTGTTTTGACTCATCTACTACCGCCTTTGTGAACAAGACAGGTGATGAAAGATAGACGGCTCATTTTTTTGTCACCATTTGTGAATTTGCCCTAAAGTCATGGGCGGCACTCACATACCTCAAGTGAGCTAGAAAGCTTGAAAAGTTTCTTTGCCTTAGTAAAAGAAAGGTAGTTATAATTGTCTCTGTTGACTCATCTACCGTCGCCCTTTGTGAATGAGACGACCTCAGACGAGTGATGGATGTCATTGGACAGTGCCCACATATCTCGAATGAGCTGGAAATACATTTATGATTTTGGTCCAGGGCGGGTAATTGGGGAAGATTTTGTTGACCTGGGTGATTGAAATTTTCAAAAGGGTTGACGCCCTCTTGTCTTCTTTCACTCCTGCGCAGAACACTCGAGACTCTCTCTCTCTCTCTCTCTCTCTCTCTTTGTTGCATCAGACAGACTACCACAGGCAGAGATACACCATAGCTTTTCCTTGGCTCGGCTAATCTGGCAGATTTTGTTCTGGACTCGGTTAATTGAGAATTTCAAAGGGGTTTTTGCTAGTTCACTCATCAGACGACCAGAGTCACAGTCAGAGAGATGCCATAGCTTTTCCTTGGCTTGGCTAATCTGGCAGATATTGTTATTGACTCGGTTAATTGAGAATTTCAAAGGGGTCGGAGCCATCATGTCCTGGTTCTGGCGCATGTAACAGAGATTCACACATGATTATTGTTAGTTTTCACTTATCATCAGCAGAGGACCCCTCATCAGACAGAGTTACAGGCAGAGACAGGGGATACCATGCCAGCAGGCTATCCTCCCCCTCCCCCTCCGTCAGAGCTCCAATTGACATCCCCCCTGGACTATGTTACAGTGACAGTCATCGGAATAGGTGGCCTCATCATGATTGCAGGCAACCTAGTCATGCTGCGCCACCGAGGATACAGGCCCATCAAAAGCAAGGATGTAACCCTTACAGTGTTGAGCTCTGTGGGGGGTCTCATCTGCATCCTTGCCGCATTGGTTGCCAACAATCACTTTGCCAGGCGCCAGGGTTCTATCTTTGCGGTTTGCTCCTTGTGGACCTTCTGGCTGTTGTTCTGCTTCGGATTCGCCCTGTGGCTGAACTGCCTTATCATGCGCCTCGTTGTCCTGCATCGCATCTTTGTACTCCGACGGGACCGGCTAAAATATCCCTACTTCATTGTTTTCCTTCCACTCATGCTTCCGGCCATCATTTTCTGCATTGCAGAAACAGTCAAGGGTGGAATTAAGTAAGATGACCCCACATATTTAATTGACTTGAGAATAACTGCCCCATATCACAGAAGCGTTTGACAATTAGACTTAATAGGAGTGTGGATTGGATCTGAAAAGTTGTGAACCAAAAGTATACTTAGTCTGATGGTGATAGTGTGCAACTGTTCATTTTTGAAGCATTAGCATTCATTGAGCTGATTGCTTATCTTGCCTGTGTTGTTAGTTACACTGACCCTGACGATCTGCCAACTATCCATCCTGGCTGCTTCTGCCCCAATGGGAACATTTCTAGACACAAGTGAGACATGGCGTGAGTTGGACTGCCATATGGAAGAGAGACTACACAATAATGTCTAGATTGAGTGCCACTTGGATGCTCATGGCAAAAATAACAGGTATGCTCTGATACCATGTCAAAATAAGCGACAGTGCAGAGAGATAGTAGGGTTTGCGGGGAGTAACAAAAAGTGTGTATGGAAAACAGTGAGAGAGAAGAGAAACTTAGAACACAAGAAGAACACGACGATGATGCATTGAATCATGCTATGAGAAGAAAAGCTAATATAGCGGAGCCAAAGCTCAAAAGATAATTGCACTATCTTGTCTGAATCAAGCGGCAATACTTGTGGGAATTTGCCCAGTGAAGGGAGCGAAACGCAATTCTCCAGGCAGTGGGCTATTGAAGTAATCACTCGAAGGTGAAGGACATCTGTTGAGGGAGCGAAAACTGTAGTCCTCTAATGCCGTTGGAGATATGGGAGAGATGATCACTAGTCGAGGGAGCCAATTGCAGTCCTTGATGCCGGAGAGTGACTTGGGCAGCAAAACGCAAATCCCAAAGTGTCGGAGCTGTCAAACACAGGAAAAGCAGCCCAGACATTGACGGTAGGTAGATAATGATGATGCCAAATGATGGAAGATGAGTTGGGGTTGTAAAAACACAGGTCCTAGTAGCCTGTGTGACAAATGAGTGAGGCCAGGTGATAGACGAGAAGCCAGGCTACAAAAACACAGGTCCTAGCAGCCCTTGTGATAAACGAGTGATGCCAGGTGATGGAGGAGGAGCCAGGCTGCAAAAACGCAGGTCCGAATAGTCCTTGTGATAAACAAGTGATGAAATCATTAATGCTCGATGGTGGGCACTGTTACTAGAGGCTAGGATGCTAATGCTAACCTAGAGATGATGATGTGAGGTAAGGAGGACTCCAACTTGAAAAATGCAAGTGAAGGTGGAGCCTGATGGAGAAGGGTGTTGACCCCAAGCAGATGATGGTGACATTGGGTGGAAGATGATTCAAACACAATGTCTAATGTTGGAACAAGGTGCTTGAAGTAGAGGAGAAAGGATAAAGGCAGCCATGAGCCACGAACCGCAATGTCATTTTGAAGGGGTGTGAGGATAGTGGAAGGGGTTGGTGAGAGAAGGGAGGTGGTGGTGGTGACTGAAGAAGGTGGTGAAGAATGATTGAAGAGAGAGTTTAGTGAAGAATGAATGAAGTGATTGCCTATTTATAGCATAAGTTGTCTAGGGTGGCACACCACTGTGTAGGCACCTACTGAAAAAGTGGCCAAAATGTGGACATCAACCTTTTTTAGGGGTGTTAGTGCAAAACCCTAAATGAAGTGTGTGAATTGAAGAAGTGGTTTCTCAACATTCTCTCTCAGGCCCAAAAAGAGATGATGAAAGAGGAGCAAAGAGAGATACAATGAAGAAGAAGAGGATCCCGAAGATCCAAGATTTCCATCTGAAAGGTAACCTGTAGTAAGGAACAATGGATGGGATGAACTGTAGAACCCGACTCTACCTCAGAAGAAGCTACTAGCTCCATAGTCCCATGCTGGAAGGAATTCGAAGGTCTCGTCACTAAGTTGCAATTGAATCTCCAAGGCCGCAATCTAGGTGGTATCTAAAGATCTTGGGTATCAATAGGAGAAATGATTGTCCGAAGACAAGCATCCCAAAAGAGTAAATGGTGGGTGATGAGCTTCATGATGAGTAGGTGTCCCCCTTGAGAGTGGAGATGCAAGGGTTCCCTTTGAAGCCCCCTCTGAGAGCAAAGAGACTATAGTTCCTTTTGAATCCCCCTTTACAAGAGATAGGGAATCTAAAAACTCATGGATCATGGACTCCGAATCATCTGATGATGAAGGAATGCCGCCAGTCGGTGTGGAAGAATGTATTTGGGGTATTAAAGATATTGAAGAACTCCCAGAGGTGGCCTCTCGAACTTAAGTAGTCAAGGGTGGGAAAAGGTGAGGCTCATGCGGAGCCAAGGTTGCGCAACAATCATTGTATCGTAGTGAAGCGAACTGTGGAACCGAAGCAATAGAAGGTGTCGAATAATCACTGTCTCTTGAAGAAGCAGATTGCCGAGGGGATGATATCCAACAATCATTCTCTCTCGAGAAAGCGGACTGTAGAATTGCGGGTTGTCAAGGTGGCATTCGTGAAACCCTAGAAGAAGTAGAAGCAACCTTTGTAGTGCATTGTGGTGGTTGTAAGAAGGCCATTGTACTAGTTGATCCTCATGTGGCTCGAAATGGCTTAGTATGCATCAAATGCGTCTTATTGCCTTGATCATAAAAATCTCAAAGCTGATGTAGAATAAACTCTATGGCCCAGAAGGGAGAGGTGGCACATCGAGTGCTTGGGGGTAGACGCATATACTCTAGTAGGGTAGGGAGTAAAGGTCCATGGTGGCAAGCATCGGTGGGGGTGCTATTGATGTCAGAAGAGGAGCACCCAATGGTCTGTCCATGTGCTTGTGGATAAGTCATAGCACCAGAGTGTCAACCTGTAAAGGGAGGGTGGATGGGAGAGGAAGAGAAGGGTGTCAACTTGCTTTGTGGTACCATGTTAAAAATAACATGTATGCTTTGATATCATGTCAAAATAAGCAACAGTGCAAAGAGACAATAGGATTTGCGGGGAGTAACACAGAGTCTGTACGGCAAACACTGAGAGGAGGGAGAAGAAACTCAGAAACACAAGAACACGTTGATGATGCACTGAATCATTCTATGATAAGAAAAACTGATACAGTGGAGCCGAAGCTCGAAAGATAACTGCACTGCCTTGTCTGAATCAGGTGGCAGTACCTATGGGAATTTGCACAATGAAGGGAGTGAAACGCAGTCCTCTAGGCAGTGGGCTATTGAAGTAAGCACTGAAAGATGAAGGATAACTTCAAGGGAGCTAATCGCAGTCCTTTAATACCGGGGAGTGACCTGGGTAGCAAAATGCAAATCCGAGAGTATGGGAGTTGTTGAACGTAGGGAGAGCAGCCCAAATGCTGACGCCAGGTGGATAATGATGATACCAGATGATGGAAGATGAGCCGGGCTGTAAAAACACAGGTCCTAGCAGCCTCTATGACAAACGAGTGAGGCTAGGTGATAGACGAGAAGCTAGGTTGCAAAAACGTAGGTCCCAACAGCCCTTGTGATAAACGAGTGACGCCAAGTGATGGAGGAAGAGCTAGGTTGTAATAATGCAGGTTCGGACAGTCCCTGTGATAAATGAGTGATGAAATCGGTGACACTCGATGATGGAGACTGTCACTAGAGGCTAGGATACTGACGTTAACTTGGAGATAGGATACTGCGAAGCAAGGAGGACTCCAACCTGAAAAACGCAGGTAAATGTGGGGCTTGATGGAGAAGAGTGCTGACACCAAGCAGATGATGGTGATGCCGGGTGGAAGATGCTCCAAACGCAAGGCTTGATGTTGGAACAGGGCGCTTGAAGTAGAAAAGGAAGGGTGAAGGTAGTCACGAGCCACGAATTGCAATGTCGTCTTGAAGGGTTGTGAGGGCAGTGGAAGGGAATGGTGAGAGGAGGGAGGTGGTGGTGGTGACTGAAGGTTTTGAAGAATGACTGAAGAGAGAGTTTAGTGAAGAATGAATGAAGTGATTGCTTATTTATAGGCATAAGTTGTCTAGGGTGGCACACCACTGTGTGGGCACCCACTAAAAAAGTGGCCAAAATGTGGGCACCAGCCCTTTTTGGGGTTGTCAGTGCAAAATTCTAAATGAAGTGTGTGAATTGAAGAAGTGGTTTCTCAATAACCCCTCTTAGGCCCAAAAAGGGACGAAGAAAGAGAAGCGAAGAGAGATACGATGAAGAAGAAGAGGATCCCGAAGATCCAAGATCTCCACGTGAAAGGTAACCTGTAGTAAGGAAAAATAGATGGGAAGAACTGTAGAACTTGACTCCACCTTGGGAGAGAAGCTACTAGCTACATAACTCCTTGTTGGAAGGAATTTGAAGGTCTTGTCATAAAGTCATGACGGTTGAATCTCCAAGGCCTCAAGCTGGGCAGTACGTAAAGATCCTGGGTATGAATAGGAGAAATGATTGTCCGAAGACAGCCATCCCAAAAGAGTAAATGGTGGGTGACAAACTTCATGATGAGTAGGTGCCCCCGTTGAGGGTGGAGATGCAAGGGTCCCCTTTGAAGCTGAACAAGTAGAAGCCCTCTTTGAGGCCACAGAGAGTATAGCCCCCTTTGAATCCCCCTCTACGAGAGAGAGAATCTAAAAACTCATGGATCATGGACTCCGAATCATCTGATGACGAAGGAAGTGCCGTCGGTTGGTGCCAAGGAAGGTATTTGGGGTATTGAAGATATCGAAAAACTCTTAAAGGTGGCCTCTCAAACCTGAGTAGTTGAGGATGGGGAAAGGTGAAGCTCATGTGTTGCCAAGGTTGCGCAACAATCATCATCTCTCAATGGAGTGGACTATAGAGCAGACGAAATAGAAGGTGTCGAACAATCACTCTCTTGAAGGAGTAGACTAAGGGGACAATATCCAACAATTACTACCTCTTGAGGGAGTGGACTGTAGAACCGTGGGTTGTTGAGGTGGCATTCTTGAAATCCTAGAAGCAGTAGAAGCAATCTTCGTAGCCCATTGTGGCGGTCATGAGGAGGTGGTGGTATTAGTCGATCCTGCTGTGGCTCGAAAGGGTATAGGGTGCATCAGGTGTGTCTTATTGACTTGAGCATAAAAATTTGAAAGCTGATGCAGAATAAACTCTATGGCCCAGAAGGGAGAGGTGGCACATTGATTGACACATACTCCGGCGGGGTAGGGAGCAAAGGTCCATGGTGGCAAGCATCAGTGGGGGTGCCGTTGATGCTAGAAGAGGAGCACCCAGTAGTCTGTCCATGTGCTTGTGGATAAGTCATAGCACCGAAGTATCAACCTGTAAAAGGGAGGGTGGATGGGAGAGGAAGAGAAGGGTGTCAATGTGTGCTTGGATACCATGTCAAAAATGCCAGGTATGTTCCGATACCATGTCAAAATAAGCGACAATGTAGCCTAGATATTGATGCTAGGTGGATAATGATGATGCCAAATGATGGAAGATGAGTGAGGTTGCAAAAACGCAGCTCCTAGTAGCCTCTATGATAGACGAGTGACGCCAGGTGACGGATGAGAAGCTAGGCTGCAAAAACGTAGGTTCCAACAGCCCTTGTGATAAACGAGTGACGCCAGGTGATGAAGGAGGAGCTAGGTTGCAAAAACGCAGGTCCCAACAGCCCTAGTAATAAATAAGTGATGAAATCAGTGACCCTTGATGATGGAGACTGTCGCTAGAGGCTAGGATGCTCATGCCAACCTAGAGATGATGACACTAGACAAGGAGAAGGCCAGGTGAAGCCTAATGGAGAAGGGTGTGTGCTGACACCAAGCAGATGATGGTGATGCCGGGTGGAAGATGCTTCAAACGCAAGGCTTGATGCTGGAATAGGGCTCCTGAAGTAGAAGAGGAAGGATGCAGGCAGCCACGAGCTAGGAATCACAATGTCCTCCTAAAGGGGTGTGAGGGCAATGGAAGGGGCTGGTGAGAGAAGGGAGGTGGTGGTATGACCGAAGGTGGTGAAGAATGTTTGAAGAGAGAGTTTAGTGAAGAATTAATGGAGTGATTGCCTATTTATAGGCATAAGTTATCTAGGGTGGCGTACCATTGTGTGGGCACCCACTAAAAAAGTGGCCAAAATGTGGACACTAGCCCTTTTTGGGGCTATCAGTGCAAAACTCTAAATGAAGTGTGTGAATTGAAGTGGTTTCTCAACATCCCCTCTTAGGCCCAAAAAGGGATGAAGAAAGAGGAGTGAAGAGAGATACGATGAAGAAGAAGAGGATCTCGAAGATCCAAGATTTCCACTTGAAAGGTAACCTATAGTAAGGAACAATAGATTGGATGAACTGTAGAACTTGACTTCACCTTAGGAGAGGAGCTACAAGCTTTGTAACTCCATGCTGGAAGGAATTTGAAGGTCTCGTTACCAAGTCATGGCAGAACCTCCAAGGCCCCAATCTAGGCAGTATCTGAAGATCTTGAAATCAATAGGAGAAATGATGCACAGAAAGCTTTCTAAACCTAAACTAATGGGCCTCTGACTCCCTCGCTTCCTACCTAAAGCAGCCAAGCATCGTTTTAGAGACGAACTCCTACTTTGTCACTCGATTTGGAGTGTGCAAGCACTCAAGATTAAATTCGTTGGTCCTAGCAATGAAACCAAAATGTCATCGCTCTCGTAAGTACACCGCCAAGACCTATGGATTGCTTATTGTTTCAAGTGTTTCAAGTTGAGAGCTATGGTTACCTCTTACATACTTTGAATTTCCCCTCTATGAGAGTACAAGAGAGAGGGAATCTAAAAACTCATGGATCACGGACTCCAAATCATCTGATGACGAAGGAAATGCCGCCGGTTGGTGCCAAGGAAGGTATCTGGGGTATTGAAGATATCGAAGAATTGCCAGAAGTGGCCTCTCGAAATTGAGTAGTCGAGGGTGGGGAAAGGTGTGGCTCATGCGGAGCCAAGGCTGCGCAACAGTCATTCTCTCTCATTGGAGCAGTCTGCAGAGGCGAAGTAATAGGTGTCGAACAATCATTGCCTCTCGAAGGAGCGGACTGTTGAGGGGACGATTCCAACAATCACTGTCTCTCGAGGAAGTGAACTGCAGAATCGCGGGTTGTTGAGGTGGCATTTTTGAAACCCTAGAAGAAGTAGAAGCAACCTTCGTCTATTCCATTTCTATCCAGCTCAACCTGAGCTCATGACTTCATAATCAACTCCATTTTCACCTCCAACTTCACTCGAGCCTCTTGTTTGCCATAGCTAGACTGCACCTACCCACCTTGGAGCTTGTGGATCTCTTCAACTAGGCCATCTCAATTGAAGCTTTCTTTTGGGCATATCTTCCTGACCTCAAGGCGCTCCCTCTTGATACCTCAATCATAGACATTAATGATCTCTGACTCTAGCATTCTGGAAATTTGCGTTCGTTGTCATGATCACGTTGCCGCGTGGTCGTACAATTCAGGGCAAAGGTCCATGGCAGCAAGCATCGGTTGGGGTGCCTTCAATGGTATGTCCATCTACCAATGGAGAAGTCATAGCACCGGAGTGTCAACCTGTAAAAGGGAGGGTGGATGGGAGAGGAAGAGAAGGGTGTCAACCTGCACTTTGATACCATGTCAAAATAAGCAACAGTGCAAAGGGATAGTAGGGTTTGCGGAGTAACACAGAGTGTGTATGGCAAACATTGAGAGAGAAGAGAAACTTAGAAACACAAGAACACGGTGATAATGCATTGAATCATGCTATGAGAAGAAAAGTTGATACTGCAGAGTTGAAGCTCAAAAGATAACTGCATTGTCCTATTTGAATCAGGTGGCAGCACTTGTGAGAATTTGCATAGTGAAGGGAGCGAATTGCAGTTCTCTGGGCAGTGGGCTATCGAAGTAATCACTCGAAGGTGAAGGACAGCTGTGGAGGGAGCGAACTAATGCCGTCAGAAATGTGGAAGATGATCACCAGTTGTTGAGGGAGTGTACCATAGTCCTCTGATGCTGGGGAGTGACCTGGGCAACAAAACACAAATCCCAGAGTGTCGGAACTGTCAAACATAGGGAGAGCAGCCCAGATATTGATGCCAAGTGGATAATCATGATGCCCAATGATGGAAGATGAGCCGGGCTTAAAAAATGCAGATCCCAACAACCTTTGTGACAGACGAGTGATGACAAGTGATGGACGAGAAGCGGGGCTGCAGAAAAAACGTAGGTCCCAACAATCCTTGTGATAAACAAGTGACACTAGGTGATGGAGGAGGAGCGAGGCTGCAAACATGCAGGCCCCAACAGCCCGTGTAATAAATGAGTGATGAAATCATTGACGCCTTGATGATGGAGATTGTCGGTAGAGATTAGGATGCTGATGCCAACTTGGAGATGATGATGCGAGGCAAGGAGAAGGCCTCCAATCTGAAAAACGCAAGTGAAGGTGGAGCTTGATGGAGGAGGGTGTTGACGCCAAGTAGATGATGGTGATGCCGGGTGGAAGATGCTCCAAACGCAAGGCCTAATGCTGGAATAGGGCGCCTGAAGCAGAAGAGGTAGGGTGAAGGCAGCCACAAGCCACGAACCGCAATGTCCTCCTGAAGGGGTGCTAGGGTAGTGGAAGGGCCTGGTGAGAGAAGGGAGGTGGTGGTGGTGACCGAAGAAGGCGGTGAAGAATAAGTGAAAAAGTGGCCAAAATGTGGACACCAGCCCTTTTTGGGGCTGTCAATGTGAAACCCTAAATGAAGTGTGTGAACTGAAGAAGTGCTTTCTCAACAGCTCATGTATCATCATTGGCTAGGTGTAATGACGTTGCAATATGTGCATCATTGCATTATTCCTCTAGATGAGCTTGCTATATAATCCTTCAATTGAATGATGATGCATAACCTTCTTTTGGGGGATTGTTTATTAAAGAAGAGTGGCTAATTTTATTACACAGGAAAATAAGAGAATGTAAGTGATCAACCACATGCATGTGGAGCTAGATCATATCAAATACTAGGCCTAGGCCAATGGGGGGATGGGGTTAAAGAATGCAAGGCACACCTACTATCCGCCACCTGGTAGTTGATGAGATGGCTCCAACTACTTGCTGCAAGAAATCTAAGTTGATCTCGTGGTGGCTAATTCTCTTTGCAGCTCTTCCAGCTGAGGGGTGTTAGGTCTTCCTTGCTCTCCTTGATTAGTAGATCTTTAGGCTCCTTCAGTCAGGCCCATAGGCTACATGTCTTTACGCTATAATAGGTTAAGCTAGGCCAAGCCTTTCTTTAGCCCTTTTGTCTTTCTTTTGCTTTATACTCTTCTTACCACTAAGTTCTTCCTTTTCTTAGATATATTTAACTTTAGCTAAGTATCAAAAGCATCTCAATATGAAAAAGCAATGGACTAAGTTCTTCCTTTTCTTAGATATATTTAACTTTAGCTAAGTATCAAAAGCATCTCAATATGAAAAAGCAATGTGCAACTTTTAGTTTCTCCTCTTGTACTTACATATTGGGTTTTGTATTTCAGTTAAGGACTAACATTGCACGATTATACTAGTCTTGATTGGACTGAAGGCATGGACTTTTGACCTTGCCTTGATGAGCGTACTATTACATCCTTGATCAGCATGGTGATGAGGGATTGTGTTTTCTCTCCTGAGTCTGAGTTTCGGCCATCATTTCATTTACTACAGTAGCTGTCTTTCTTCATTGCTCTTCCAGTTGATGTGGTTTCTTCTTCTACTATGGTTACCTCTCCATTAGGTTCTTCTTATTGTCATGGTGGACTGCTAACTTGGTGGTTGTACCTCTGCACTCTTGATTGGCATTGGAGCACTCTCCCAAGGTTGAGTTTGGGGCACATGTATGACATCTGGTTAGAACAGGAGCCCTCTCCCAAGGCTGAGTACAAGCGTGTCCCAACTACCTTGGCGATTGATTCTCCTTCTTAGCTCTTCCAGCTAAGGGGTGTTAGGTCTTCCTTGTTCTTCTTCATCAGGTCACTCTAGGACCCTCTTCATCTGGTTCTTGGCACCATGAACTGACATCAACTCCTTTGCCTTTAGCATTGACAACCATGGTTGAGAGGGTGTTACTGTCCACATGTTAACATTCAAGTTTCGGTACTGTCTTCTTTGTGCTGGACATTGCATCCCTTCCTTGTTGTATCTACCCTTTAGCATTGACAACCATGGTTGAGAGGGTGTTACTGTCCACATGTTAACATTCAAGTTTCGGTACAGTCCTCTTCGTGCTGGACATTGCATCTCTTCCTTGTTGTATCTACCCTTGCATTTAATCATTTTTATTCTCGTACAAGGGTGTTTGGGCGAGTTAACAATGTACCTATGAGAGGATTTTCCTATGGCACTTTACTACATGATCATAGCCCTTTATGCATTACACCTTTGCATTTTCATAGTGCATATATGTTGGGTGCTTGGAACAGATAGAAACCTACAATTATAGGCATCCCTCCAAATGAAGATCCATACACTATGTAGCATGATTCCCGTTTACTTCTTTGAGTGGAGCATCTTGAGTATCCATCGCTCACCTAGGATCCAAGGCAGCTACCACAATCCATGTTGGGGCCGAAGCCCCAATAGAGAAAGTTGTACTGAGGACTCTCAAAATAGCATAGAAGAGGAACGAGAGGAGAAGAACACGAAAACAAGAAGAGAAATTGTTGTATTGTCCTTTATTCATCGATTCAAAATATATACTACAATGTGACTCCTTGCATTCACTCATGTGACACTTTGCATCACCACTACATTTTGATTCATTAGGCTATGAGTACATGTGTAAAGATTTTACTACATTCATTTTTGGCATAGCTGAGATAAAGGACCTCAATTGCATAGAGTGCAATTTCGGCATTTAATAACTATCTTCTGATTTTCTCATGGCCTTCTATCACCATGATTTGGACGTGTAATGCAAGTACTCAACTCCATCACCTTGTGGCGGTGTCCCCATGTTAAGCTGAAAAAGAAGCATTTCACATTAAACCTTATTTAGTTCAAGTGATGGTCACTTTTGGACTTGAGCATTGTGGGAATGGTAGCTTCTTTCCGTCCGGTGTCCCATTCCATGTGACTATATAGTCACAAGTGATGGCAATTCCTCCCTGTTCCCCATCCCCCGGCCGTCCCTGTCTCGTTTTGCATCACTTGTGACTATGAGATTCTAAATAGCCCCAAAACTCAAACTTTAATGTTATAAAGAGTTTCTGTGTCCCATAAGCAAACTCCTATACTTTAGTTGGATCCTTATTTGTAAATAGATGGTGTGCTTAGTCACTTAGCATCTTGGTCATTCAGTTCTAGCACCCTCCACTCAGTCTTCATGTTCCACTGGCTGCTTGCTGTTCTCTGATTGGTGCCATCTGCCATTTACATCCAGGTGCCCAGTTTCTAGCCTGCCCAGCCTTCTAAAGGTGCCCATCTGCTGTGTTTTGCTGCTGCCAGCTGAGCTCAGCATCCAGCCCATTTGTACGAACGGTTCTGCTTGTGTTTTTTGGCTGTTTGAGCCAGGTGACAGCTTGCTGATCGCTTGCTGCATGTTGGACAGCTTCCTTGACTGCTGCAGCACCTTCCTGGCTGTTCCTAGGTGCTGTGCTGCCCATTCAGTCTTGGTAGGCAGCTGTGTTTCCAGCCTGATCAGCTGCCTGGTTGCTATACTGCTCCTGGAGGCCGTCTTTTGCTCCAACACCTTAGACCAAAATGTGGGTCCTTCTAGGATTCTTGATGTTGATGATCGGCAAGAAGATCGGCAAGAAGATGAAGAATATGATGACCAGTTCAAACCTTTTTAAGTAGATCGAAAAGTATTGTTGTTGGCTGCTCAAAGAGATTTAGGATTTTTGCATTAAAACCAATGTGACCAGCATGTCACAACTCATCGAGATAGCATGTATTGTTGATGCTTTGCTGTGTGGGAAGTCTTTAGCTGTCAAGAGTGATGAGAATAAGATACCAAAGCATACTTCCAAGGTTGATAAAAAGGGCAGATTTGTAAATAGGCCTGAAAAGAGGCTAAAACAATAGTGAAGGACATAGAAAAGTGTTGCCTAGTGTAAAGAATTGATGTCTGCAAATAAATGCTTCATTTTTGGACAGGAGGGCATATGGCAAGGAGTTGTCTTGATAGATAGCAAGTTGAAAAGGTTGAAAGCAAAGAGGATGCAAAGGGTAAAAGGTCCAAAACATCAGTTGGTTTAGTCCTTGATTTACTTAGTGATCAGCTCAATACGAATGCTATTGAGCTTTGCAGAGCATGGGGAAAAGTCAGAGATCGATGTGCTTTGGTATTCTTTGATCTTAGTGCATGAGTAAATTTTATCTCTACAGACTTGGCTGCCTATCTATGTACCATAGGCATACAAAATGATGAGATGGGGCCTATGGGAGAGATTGGCATGGCATGTAGAGCCCGTCACACCCATCATCATTGGGAAGCTTTACTTGCATATACAAAGTTACGTGGACATTGAAGATTTCTTCATTACCCCACTTTAGGGCTGTGATATTTATTGGGGATGCCATGGTGTCATCATGTGCATGCAATCATTGATATCCATAGCAAAGTTGTGAATTTGCAACATAAGGGAAAGCACATGTATTGGGTGTAGAATTAAAAAGGGAATCCCAATTGCATGTGCTTTAGCCGTTTCTAAAGTAATGAAAAATCATATTTCAACATAGTTGGTTTTTGTCAAGGATAAAGTTGATAGTGAGACTGTTAAGAATATGTCTAATTTGGATAAAGATTGCCTGTCATTTCTGAATATGTATGCTGATTGTCTCTCACAGTCACTTCCAGGACAACTACTATTAGAATGGCAAGAGGATCATGCTATAGAGTCGATTCCTAGAAGTATCCTTTTCTAATAAACCATCACATAAGGTGAGTGCAGCCCAACAGGAAGAGATTATGAGTAAGGTGAATGAGTTGTTAGAAAAAGGGCTGATTCAGTCCAGCTCATCTCTCTTTTTCTCACATGTGCTTTTGATGTAGAAAAAAGGATGGTTATGGCGTATGTGCATTGACTATCATGCTTTGAATAAGATTACGATCAAGAATCGATTCTCGATTCTATGGATTGATGATATCATGGGGTAGGTTGTAGGGATCATCCATATTCAGTTGCATTGATTTGAAAAGTGGATACCATCAGATACGCATTAGACTAGAGGATGCACCAAAGACAACCTAAAACCATCACATAGGGTGAGTGCAGCCCAACAGGAAGAGATTATGAGTTAGGTGAATGAGTTGTTAGAAAAAGGGCTGATTTAGTTCAGCTCATCTCCCTTTTGCTCACATGTGCTTTTGATGTAGAAAAATGATGGTTTATGGCGTATGTGCATTGACTATCATGCTTTGAATAAGATTACGATCAAGAATCGATTCCTGATTCTATGGATTGATGATATCATGGGTAGGTTGTAGGGATTATCCATATTCAGTTGCATTGATTTGAAAAGTGGATACCATCAGATATGCATTAGACTAGAGGATGCACTAAAGATAGCCTTTAGGGCATCTTTTGGTCTTTATGAGTTTCTTATCATGCGATTTGGGCTCACAAATGGTGAGTCTATGCTTAGTCTTATAATGGAGAGGATCTTTAGACCACATAGAATATTTATGGAAATACTCTTTGATGACATGATTGTGCACTCAAAGAATGAAAAGGAGCATAGAAGATACTTGGACATTGTGTTCAATGAGCTCCATAAGCATTGTTTGGTGATCAATGACAAGAAAATTTAGTTTTTCTTGCATGAAATTTTATTTTTTGGGCCATATAGTGTTGGTTGATGGGGTACAAATGGATCTTGCAAAGGTTGAGGCAATATGTTTATGGCCACATTTGAGGAATATACAAGAGATTCATAGCTCTATGGGCTTGTGTTCTTATTACAGGAAATATGTTTGTGATTTTGTTGGAATAGCATCTTTTAGCTCATCCCATTCTTGTTGCACATCAGCTTCAAGGGATGAAGGCAAAAACTTCTAGTTGAACATCTCCTTAAATTCCTTCCAAGACTTGGGGTTTCTTTCTCTCTTAAAGAACTTTGAGCCACCACTTTAAAGTGGCATTCTCAAATGCATTTTAAGCATTCTAATCATTGATTTTTTTGTATAATTTTCACTACCAAAAGGAACATAAAATTATCTAGTATAATCCTCACCATCAAATTGATTTTTTATATAATGTTTGCTATCAAAAGTAGTATCAAGTCATCTAGTAAAAGACACAAACTTTTGAGAATCTCTCTTACCATAGAAAACATCAAACTTGATGCTCTTTTCTCCAGGCTTAAAATCTTTTAGTGTCGTCTTCCTTTGTTAAAAGCATCTTTGGAGATTCAACAACCATATCAATAATCACTTCTTTGAATTTCTCCTTGCCCCTCTCCATGGAGGGATCTTTGGGAGAAGAAGATAGCCTATGTATGATGAGACTTCTGATTGCCCAACTAAACTTTTAATTTCTCTTGGGCATCTAGTGGACAATGACCCAATTATTAATATAGGGCATTCTAACCATTGGCCACCCTTGAATAAAAAGATGAACATTTTACTATAGCTTGAAATACTCAAATAGTATACAAATCACCTTTCAAGGTCTATGCGCATCAAATTAATTTGAATCATTGAGCTAATATATCTTGATAATAGTTGATAAACAAGGTACAAAAGGTTGGCTACATTTTGCTTTTGTGTTCTTGTTTGAGTTCAAAGTGTGTTAGTTGTGTTTGTACATTCTCAGTGTTTTTTCTGCAAATCCTAGTGTCCTTCACAGAGGTGTGGCACAAGCTCTTTCACATGGTACAATCCCCCTCTCCATGCTTGTAAGTTGTTCCATCATATCCAACTAGAGGTGGATGCTTGGTATAAGGTCTTTCACATGGCATGAACCTCCTTTCCAAGCCATGACACCTCAAGCTAATACTTGTCTTGGAAGCTTGTGAAGCTTCCTAGTTTAATGTCAAATTGGATCTTTGAGTTCCAAATTGAAGTTCCAAGCCATGACACCTCAAGCTAATACTAGTCTTGGAAGCTTGTGAAACTTCCTAGTCTAATGTCAAATTGGATCTTTGAGTTCCAAATTGAAGTGTAACTGTTTGCTCCATGCAAGCTATTAAAGCTGGCTGGTCATGTCATCAGCAGGCCTGAGGGAATGCCCTTTATAAATGGGTGAATTACTGGCCTTTCATTTTTCTCTTCAAGTTCTGGTCCCTGGAGTGGTCTGTTGAGCATGGTATCTGTAATATTTTTACTTGAGATAGTTTTGATTAGCCATTATTTCTCTTACAGAAATGGCAAAAGCACTTTAGCCAAACAGTTGCTCACACCTTGTGAAAAATAGTAAGAGTTTTTGGTAAGAGCACGCACTTACCATAATGCAGAATGACAATCTAGCAAGTTCACATCATGTCTACATTTCAGGTTCCAACTGTTTGATGAAGGCAACAGAAAAGGTGATTGCAAGTTCAAAGGAGAAGGTTTTGGCTGGGCATATGGTTTCATATGTCTGTTAGTAATTTATTTCCTCATCTTCATCGGACTATCTTTCAAACTTCGGAATGTTATTGCACAATACAATGAGTTCAGGTTAGTTATTTCAATACAATCCAATACAAAGTGGCTTGTTCTCGTTGACTTGATTGACTTGATTTCTGCGGCTTCTTAACAGGTTAATTAGAAGAGGGGGAATCATCTCACTGTTTCTGGTTCTTCTTTCTCTGGTTACTTTTGAGACTCAGAATTATGATAAAGCAGTTGGACGATGTTTCTTGTCCGCTGCTATAGCCAGTACAATTTTCTATTACTTCTGGGCCAGAAATGCTGAAGTAATTTATAACTCCTTGTTTCACCGAGATAAATATGAAAAAAAATTTGTGGAAGACCTTAAGCGGACACTTAGTGAGCATGAAAGGTATTCTCATTACTAAACTTTTCATTTTGATTGTTGGTTCACACTGGTATTTATTTTCTCTGCAATTTACAAGTACAAATAAGCTGCACAAAACTTCAATGATCACAATCTCAACAATTTTATGCACATTTGTAAAAGAAGCTTATTTAGATATTGGAATTTCATGTTCAGCAATCAATGGTTGGTCTGTTATATCATGCACCCAAGATAAACCATAAAGAAAAGCGCTCTCCCCATACTGGTTTCATATGTAAATTTATTCTCTCTCCCTTTTGGCAAACAAGGGGGAACCCACTTTGTGCATTTTTCTGCTAATACCTAGTTCTGACTCAGACGCAGTAGGTTACCAAAAAACAAGCTCTCACCTTCACATTAGAGCATGGGAAAGGCTATATTGTGTCTGTCTGCAGCTGTAGAATTGTTTAGAATGAGCTGAGAGAGTTTACAACCTGGGACGAGTTGATTTTATTTGTGGATCAAAGTTTAGACTTGTGTTTGATTAAAAATTTGGAACCAAAGCATAAGAATAGTGCAGTAGGATTTCTTTTGACTATGTAGAAATATTGTGCATGTGTCTAGTTGACCTTAAGACTGTTGAAAATGTGATCTGCATTTCTGCCATAGCATATCTCTAGATTATCTTCTCTAAAGCGGTTAATGAGCTATGTTAAACTGAATCTCTATTTTCCTCAACTGTTAGAGAACCATCTCCTGATGTTAGATGGGGTTTGAATCCTAGCCCCATAAGGATGTTTCCAATCAAAATGGGCCCGCTGGAGGTCCCCCATCACCTTGCATGGAAACACCCCTCCATCATGAAATAGGGTCCCCGCCTTGCTTTTTTCCCAAGTGCAAAGGATTAGTCCCCACAAAATTTTTGGCCCTCATCCTTCAAGCTTATGGGACTAAAAATAGTCCCTTCCATAAATGAAATTTAAGGTGATTTTCGGCAAAGGATTAGTCCCCACAAAATTTTTGGCCCTCATCCTTCAAGCTTATGGGACTAAAAATAGTCCCTTCCATAAATGAAATTTAAGGGGATCCCCGAAAATCATCTCCACACCCTTGGAAGTTGTATCTTTGGGTCCTAAACCCACCCCCCAACAAGCCCACCTGCACTAGGCCTTGTAAGCTTGAAAAGTGTGGTTTATTGTTCACACATTTCAAGCTCTATTATAGTCTGCCCCAGCTTATGGTGATAATTATTTGATTCTTATACGCCAAAATGAATATGCTAGGACATGATTTTAGGGTTGGGGGGGGGGGGTGATAAATGCATATTTAGGCAAGCAAATAAAATGTTTTGATATATACACATGCGTGTGCATGCGCGTGTGTATATGTCTATGTATATATATAGGTGTGTATATATGTACACACACACACACACACACACACACACACACACACACACACAAAAGTAAAGAACTTGAGGTTACTAGTGTCCCAAAACTTCTTAAAAATTTGAGTCTATGTATAAAATACTAAGGAGTGCAAAATTTGGTGATTTTGACCCCAAAATCAAATTTTAACTAGTCATGGGATAGTATCAAAGCCAAGTTATTTCTTCCATCATTAACATTTGATGTTTTACAAAAGCAATCAATGAAAATCGATCTTGCAAGATCCAAGAGTCCTTATATGCATAAGTAGATAATAAATACAACAGTTGTGCGACTAAAGCAGTGATAATCTCAAAACCATGAAGCTTGATTGCAAATGTTACAAATTATTGATGTTTGCTACGTGGGATTATGAGTTCGAAGGCTATGTGAACGAGAGAGAGAGAGAGAGAGAGAGAGAGAGAGAGAGAGAGAGATGGTGACAAATCAAGGTGTGAGGGATCTGTAGTCTAAATGTGGTCCAAAAGATAGGCGTAAGCGGCCCAAGAAGAAGGCTGATGCAAATATGAAAAGGACACCCCAAGAGAGAAAAAGAGGGGTGTCCAATATAAAGAGACATTCTATGAAAGACATAAGGGAGAGACCAAAATATAGGTAGTTATACAATGCTAGGGAAGGATAGCCCAAAAGAACAGGGCAAGCATTGGGAGGACTATGAGAGGAAATGAGAAAATGCCACATGGGTGTCCAATATAAAGAGACATTCTATGAAAGACATAAGGGAGAGACCAAAATATAGGTAGTTATACAATGCTAGGGAAGGATAGCCCAAAAGAAAGAGGGCAAGCATCGGGAGGACTATGAGAGGAAATGAGAAAATGCCACATTGGATTTGACCTTGAGAGAGGTCGAGCAAAATGGAAGGTTAGCATGGGAAAGGTAATGGGGATTTTCCATAAGGAAAAAAAAGAGTGAGGGGGCCCAAATAGAAGGTTGTCTGAAAAGCAAGGAGGACCCATGAGAGGAGAATCCACTCTTGAGAAAAGGAAGGTGCATATGTTATGCTAAAGTGGAGGTCAAAGAAGATATCTCAATCATAAGTTGACAATACCACCTCCAATCAAGCCATATTTTATTCTTAATCGATTAAGTGCTTGAATTTTTTAGCTCTCATATGGCCCCAAAAGAATTACCAATCTAAAACTAAATTAATTTACAAAAGGATTAATTTTTGGAAGGACAATCGGCTCAAAAAGTTCTATAAAAGGGGATTGGGGGACAGGCCACTTTCTCCTTTCACTTTTCCACCCTTTTCTTGCTAGAGCCATTGCTAGCATTACTTCTATGTGTTATCAGCTGTTGTCATTCATAGCTAGTCCCTACTGTGAGAGTGCGCAATGAAAGAAGGAACACAAACACAGAAACAAAGGAATAGAGGAAGACTGCAGAAAAGAAGAAAGAAATCTGCATTGAACAAGGAAAGAATGCTGAATACAGGAGGGGGTCAATGAGGGCACCGGATTAGGCTGATGATAACGGCAGCACCGGAGATGGAGGAAGATGACGGAGTTGGAGCATGCATTTGCCAAGGAAGGAGGAAGATGAATGAATGATCTGCCGATTGAGTGGGGAAGACTATAAATAGCCAAATACCCCCAAATCTAGCCAACTTGAAACTTGGGGCCAAAATATGGCCAACCAGTGTTTCGACCAGCATTTAATGCTCTGGTAAAATGCCAGAAAATCTTTGAAAAAAAATCCTGGAAAAGGTGGACAATGTCCGGTAGGTGAGGCAGACTGCTGTATGCAGAACCCAGGAAATGCACACAAAATCCCGACTGAAGGAGAAAAGGCCATAAACTGAGTGCTCTAGAATGAGCTACCTCCTCCGTCAAAACAAGTGATAGACAAGTCAGAGCTCCTAAGGTCCTCATCTGACTCAGACTGAGGCTCACAGGCAAGAGATGACAAGGTCTCTTCAAAATCTCCCACTATGCCTAGTTCTGTAAGGCTTGTGCACCTCCCAAATGTGCATCACATGACAGGTGGTTGATCTCTGCACCAAGTGTCATGAAAGCATTGGGTGACTGAAACATAAGCCTGGACATCTGAACTTGATGCCTTTAAATGAGAAGTCACAACTCTGAAGGAGCTCATTTATGACAAGATGATTGTCTCTCTTCAAAATCTCCCACTGTGCCTAGAGGTCCAGAGAGCTAGTCACATTGAAGCAGTGTATCTGCAATTTGGTGGAGGACATTTTACACAACATTATCGTTAGTTTGGGTCACATACAAAGTAACTTAAGAGCTGTTTAAAACAAATGGCACTTTTAAGGACGAAATAGGGCCATCAAGAAGTCTTCCTTTATGTTGACTTAACATGGGATGAATGCTTAATGCTGGCTGCGAGTGTTTAGCAGAATGATTCATTGTTTGCAAGAAAAGTGATAAGGGTGGATGCTAGCCTGTCTGCAGTAGATGATCAGAGAATGTTAGAGCATCTTGTTTATAAAGTCTGTAAAGGTTTTGATGTTCCTGTCTTTCATTTTATCACAGGGAGAAAATTCCAGACACCTTCCGCAGTATGGGAGCACGGTTGCAGACTGTCAGGGATGAAATAGAGCAACATTATGATACAATTAGGCAGCTGGAGAATGAGGTCAATGTACTGGAGATCGAATGTGAAGCATTGCAGCAAAAAACTTCTTTACTTGTAAATGCTTTCTGTCTCCTTGTTTATTCGATGTTTCCATGATATCTGATCTTAATGTTGAAAGAAGCGAATCTGTTTTCTGTTAAATCATGTACTAAATTCAAAAGCAATGCTTACATCTTGTTTGATTTTTCTCCAGCAGTCTTCTCCCGTCAGAGCTTCTTCTTCCATGAGGGGTTCTTCTCCAGAAATCAGGCCTTGGTGATAAGTGAGACTAGGAGACTGATTCTTTAAGGCTCTTTTCATCATTATTGACATGGCTTAACATGCTGATTTACCAGCCTGCAGTCTCCTCAAGTATCTGAGGACATGGATCCCCCCTTAAGTTTGCCAACTCCGATTTGCCCCTGCTAAATTGCAATGAGGAGTTTCAAAGCCCGTCACTGGAGCTTTCACTGTTGCAATTATCGTTATATAGAACAAAAGCTTGCCCCCCATGGTAACAGGAGCTTGCACATTGCTATGCCAAAGCATCTGACAGAAGGTCAGATGCACGCATGTTTCAAAATGATCTTTGTTGCTACTTGCAAAAGGCGCACAAAACCTGTCCAGATTTGTACCCCACCATGGCAATTGTCACACAACAGGAATCTCAGCTCAAAACTTGGACTGTTTCTGCAAATGCCACAATTCATTATTCTGTTTCCAAGAACTCTTCTAAAGCTGGTTTGCCTTTCTCTCGCCGGACAATTGTTGTACCAGGGTTAAGCGAGCCAGTAAAAAGACATTCAACTTTTGAATGGATTTTTGCTGCGGAGACCTACGAAGCGGTTGCATTTTGCCTGAGCTTTATGCAAAAATTACACACATGTATGCTGCAGAGACCAGCAGTTGCATTTTACCTGTGCTTGACGAAAGATCTGTTCTCCCTCTGCTCGTGCGATCTGTTCAAACTAATCGGCCATTGAAATGATCACGATGGGATTCGGAACCATTGTCCGAGCAACAAAGCCCTATTGTAGTTAGCGCATTTTATCTATCTAGCTTTGTCCAACACCTATTGTGATCTCGGACGTACTGGGAACCCAAAACCCACGGGGATCCCGAATAATCCATGTATCTTACCTTCTTGAATAAGTTGACAGCAGCCATGGTCTAATAACCACTAGGGAGGGTCTTTTATAAGGGTCTTAATGCCAGTTTTGTTGTGGTTGATTCAGGATCCTTTACAAGGTATAAAACTTATACGCATTCCCAAAAATTGGTTAGTGATTTGTTAGTTGATTGCTTTAAGTAGTGTTAGTATTGTCTATAAACAAGTCAAGTAGTATTGTTATCGTTTGCAACTAGGTTAAGTACCACATCCTTGTTGGAGTGAGGAAGCTGATCCCCTTTGTGTTTTCTTTGTGAAATTCTTCATTGATTAGCCACCCAAATGCATCTGCATCTATGGTAACAGTAGTGGGGGCAATGGACATCCATGTCTTGTCAATTGAAGGGGCATTGATTACCTCTTCATTGATTAATGACAATAAAGCCTTGAAAGATAAAGCCTCCTTTCCAATAACTAAAAGGGGGGATGAGAAACTTCTTAAAGTTTTGGAAGAATTTATTTGGGAGCTCATCTAATCCATGATTCGTCCATTTAGCTAACGAATCTATAGTATCTTCAAGCTTTATCTCACATATGTCCATGTTTAGAATCCCAAATAGTTTGGATGGTTCTACTTTCTTTCTATCATGGGATGCTCGGGCTTTAATTGGTATTTGGCCCTTGTTGATCATATGGGAGTATTGACAATGTCAAACTACTCATCGGTAGTAGGTTATATGTGACAGTAGACTAATGAGTCATCTTTTCTTTTTTGTATGGGAATAATTTTCTTCCACCTTAAAAGCTTAAAAAATTCTTTTGAAGGTTGATTGACTACCATTCTCCAAAATATTTTTGTAGGCTCTCAATCTCAATCCATTCCTCTTGGTGGAGTATTAATTTAACTTTAATTAGTTCTTATTGAAGGTACATTTCCCCTTTGTCAATGTTTGTTTCCAATCATGAAATCGCTTAGCAAGCAAGGTGTTCTCTCTCTTGACTTGTGATATCATGCATTTATCTCTCTCAAAAAAGTGAGATTTTGAGTCATAGCTACCCAAGCCCTAGTCATACTATTGGGGGCTTTGGAAATGTTTCTCCCATATTGCCTTAAGTTCCTTCTTCAACATACTTAAAGTGGAATAGGGATGGATAAGTATGAAATCACCTAGTATAAGAGTTTAGTCATTTTGTGATAGTGTGAACATAATGGACTTATGGTCAAACAAAGAGATGGTCTTGAAAATTTTAATTTTGTAGTCTACATAGAATGATAAAAGACTAGTTGAGATGTAATATCTACCCCTTGACCTAGCTTTATTAAGTTTAAGGGCCTTAGACTAAGTGAATCATAAGCGAACCTTTTTACGTTCATCCAATTAACCCTCTCTCTTCTTATTGAAATTGTATCTTTACCTTTGAAACAATCTTCCTTTGCTTTGACCATATTGAAATTCCTTATGAGGATTACATGACAATGAAGGCTTTTCAAGGAGTTTCATAAGCTTGCTCTATTTTTTAAAAAGTTAGCAAATTATGTAAGGATAAAGACACATCACACAATAGTGCCCAATCTTCCCATGAAGAAAGCCATGGTTTGTCATTCTCCATTATGGAATATTGAGTTACATAGCAAATTATATAAGAATTAAGACACGTCACACGATAGGGCCCAACCTTTCCATGGGGAAAGCCATGGTTTGTCATCCTTCATTATAAAACATTGAGTTACATAGCTAATTACATCTATATTTCATATCTACACAAAAAAAGTACAAACATCAATCAAAATATAAACTCGTGTATTAATAAGTTTCTTGAAACTCGTTATAGTTGCAAAGATCTATATGTGCCAAATCATGATGTTTTAACATCACCATCATATACAAAATGAGCCAAAACTTCCCAAAATGACTTCAAAAAGCTTAAAATTTTGATCTCAAAAAAGGAATAAACAATGAAACAATCTTTTTACCCTATTCTATAGTGTTGTTTGTGATCATGTTGTTTTGATAAAGAAAGCTAGTAAAGCTTTCATAAAGAAATTATATAAATAGTAAGGCATTTCACAAAGAGAGCTTATTTTTATTTAAAATAAAATCTTATTTTAAATTTAATAATCTACTATTATTCATATTAAAGAGGTCTAACCAAATAAATAGTATTGAAGATCGATAATCTTATGGAAATCAACACTAAAGAAGATTAAACTTATAGTTCATAAATAAGGTAATGCTTTTAATAACACAAAATATAAGTTTTATATATTATAATGTTATGGATATGCACACTATTGTAACATTACACTTACTTTACAATCACTTGGAGATTATTCATACTTTAATATTCTTCAATTTGAAAATCCAAAAATAAATACTCTACTAGATTTGCATTGTTAACTCTATAATATATGATTAAATATTATACTAAAATATTAATGATATAATTTGCTAACTCATCTTCATAATGAAATTTCTCTATTGAGACTACCTAAATAATTGTGATCTCACATCATACCTTACGGGTATAAAAGCAAATGACCATATTTGCTTTGCATTTCTCGACTAACATTCAAAAGGGTTACCTTAATCTACATGTAAAAATAAAAATTTATCCCTATTTATAGAAAAAAAATAGATGAAAAATAAAGGGAAAAAATCAAGTCAATAATCAAATAAAATTTTTAGCTTTAAAAGAGAGCTCTATGAAATGCACATAGATGTTTGTAGAATCTAAGAACTATAATTTCTTTGTCTCCATAATATACTCAATATGTCTTGCCCTTATGCCTATATACAAATAATGGATTGTTGACAAAGCTCTATATAAAAAATCCACATATACATATGTTGCACATCATCCAAAAGATCCATCTGTGGAGTATATAAAAAATAGGCTAAGGATATTCCACAAGTATCCTAGCTGAAGTGGTATGCAAAAAACTTTTATATGTAGATGCAACAATTAGTTAGCATTTATATAATAGAGTCACATAAAAGTGGAAGTTATTGAGGTACATGATAATAAATATAATCGCTTGAAAAGGATAAGCATCCCCATCATATTTGCACTTAAGGGAGAACCATTTAAGGTCATCATCCCCTTAAGAATGTGTCCTCACATCAAGGGAGAACCATCAAAGGCCATTATCCCCTTCATGATGATGCATGCAAGGAAGAAGCATTCAAAGTCATCCCCTTGTGTAGGTCTTAGTTATGTACCCTCAGGATGGGATAATGATTATTTATGATTACTATGCTAGATGTGTAGACAACAATGTAGAATAAGAGTTACGAGCATGAGTTGACAAATTCGAAGTTTAGACATTGGTATGAAAAATAAAAGAAAAAAATATTTAAAGGAAACTTATAAAGAGTAAGAGACTTAAATTTTTAAACAAGGAAATAAGCACGTAGAACTAGCAAGAAAGGAATAAACACAATCAGATTATGAATGCATGGAAGGTGAAAAGTCTTTGATAATATAGAACAACTCAAAAACTAGTATTGGTTAATGAAATACAAAGACTATCCAAATTGAGGTAGATAAATCACGCTTAGTGGGTTGAAAGACGAACATTTGTACAAGGTTGATGAGAAAGTGGGAATATGTAAGGGTAGGTTACATCAATGTAGAGTTTCATAGTAGTTGATTCATTGTGCAAAGGAACTCTATAACATAAGCTTCTAATTAGACAATTTTGGGCACAATTGAACTTTCATATTTTGAAGAATACTCTCAAGGGGATTGTCCAATCCTCCATGGGATACTCGAGCCATTTAGTGACCCACTTCCCTACAATTTTATAAGCCATCCTCTCCAAGTTTAGAATACCTAGCTCTTCTTGGATTGGATTTAATGTGAAGAATTTCCACAAGACCTTGGGCATCTTAACTTTATTTGAATCCCCTCCCAATACAAATGTTTTCATAAAGACCATAATTGTTTTAGGAAAAATTGAGAACTTCAAGAAGATAAAAAATAAATGCATGTAGAAATCAGGATGTGATTTAGAACGACTTTTTGAGCAACAAAGCCCTATTGTAGATCATTTCACCTATCTAGCTTTCTCCAACACCTATCTAGATCTCTAATGTAATGTGAATCCAAAGACCATGGGGATCTCGAGTAATGTATGTATCTTACCTTCTTGAATAAGTTGATAGCCATGGTCTAATAATCGCTAGGGAGGATCTTTTATAACGGTCTTAATGCCAACTTTGTTGTGGTTGATTTAGGATCCTCTATTGAGTGAAAAACTTATTAGCATTTCCCAAAATTGGTTAGTGATTTGTTAGTTGATTTCTTAAAGTAGTGTTAGTATTGTCAACAAACAAGTATAGTAGTTGTAATTGTTTGCAAATAGTTTAAGTATCACATCCTTATAGAAGTGAGGAAGCTTATCCCCTTGGTGTTTCCTTTGTGAAATTCTTCCTTAATTAGCCACCCCAATGCATCTACATCTATAGTAAGAATAGTGGGGACAATGGACATCCATGTCTCATCGATCTATTTAAGGAGAAAATGATTGAGACATCACAACTAGTGGCAATCCTAGGTGAGGTGTTTCCAAATAATACACATATTAACTTAATGAATCTCCTACCTAGTCCCATGTCTAGTAACACTTTTTGAATCAATTTTCCATTCAAGGCAATCATACACTTTATCAAATTCTACTTTGAGGGAAAAATAGTCCTAATTGGAATTTTGGGCAAAAACTAGCCCCTTCCATAGTCCTCTAGTGGCATTTAGGATATACAGGCCTTTGATAGAGCCATTTTGATCATTCCTAACTCAAAATTCAAGATGGGTGGAAAGCCTGCTAGCAAGTGTTTTGGAAAAAACTTAATAAGAAGAGGTGTGATGGGTCTCCAGTTAGATATGTTTTCCTTTATTGCCATTTTTAAAAATTAGTTTGACTACCTCTTCATTCATTAATGTTGATAAAGCCTTGAAAGATAATGCCTCCTTTCAAATAACTAAAAGGAGGGATGAGAAACTTCTTAAAAATTTGGAAGAATTAGTTTGCGAGCTCATCTAATCCACAATTCTTCCAATTAGTTAATGAATCTATATTATCTCGAGCTCTATCTCACATATGTTTGAGATAATTCCTCCTTTAAAATAACTAAAAGGGGGATTAAGAACTTTGTAAAAATTTGGAAGGATTTGTTTGGGAGCTCATTTGATCCACAATTCTTCCAATTAACTAACGAATCTATAGTATCTTCAAGCTCTATCTCACATATGTCTCACTTTGGATAGTTCTACTTTCTTTATATCAGGGGATACTCAAGCTTTGGTTGGTATTGGCCCTCATTGATTGTAGGGGAGTATTAAAGATCTCAAAGTAGTCCTCAGTAATTGTGAGGTTATCATTGTGAAAGTAGGTTAACGAGTCAGCTTTTTTTGAGTAGGGGAATAACCTTCTTAGTTTTCTTCTACCTTAAAAGCTAAAATTTTTCTCTTGAAGGTTGATTGATTTCCCTTGCCCACCATTCCCTAAAATAGATTTGTAGGGTTCTCAATCTCAATCCATTCCTCTTAAGGGAGTGTTTGTCAGAGAGAGAACCAGGGAGAGAGAAAGAGGAGAGAGAAGACTACAGAGGAGAGAGAAAGACTGCAGGAAGAGAGAGAATAAGAGTGACGAGGAGAGAGAAAGACTAGATTTAGAGAGAGAAAGACAAGAAAGAAGGGGAAGCCATAGAAGCTGTGAGCAAGAAGGGAGAGAAAGTTTGTAATTGTATTAATGTGTCAAAAAGATGTGAAAAATTACATCTTCTCTCCTTTTATACCGATGTCAGTGTGACATGGCATAATATCAAGATTATTAACACTTATTTGCTATTCCTAGCTTCTTACAATCCATCCCTTCCCAAAAGTTTTTGTCCTAAAAAACAAACCTAGAAACAACTAGAGAGGAGATGGATAGAACACAGTACTACTCTGTTTTACAGCTTTACAAATGGAAAATGAATGAAGAATGACCATTACAAGAGCTGAATTTGAAGAATGGAAGTAAGGCCCAACTATATACATGATTTGAAGTACTTCAGAAGCAAATGGAGCCATAAAGTCTTCAACAAATAGTCCCAGAACAAAGTAGACAGCTTGCTGAATAAACAGTCCCTGCTGGACCAAATCTACCATAACTTTTGATAGAAGTGTCCAAATGAGATGTACCATATATCAAAACGAAGCTCTTGAAGAGTACTTTAAGCCCATGTAGATAGCTTAATTTTGAAAATTAGGTACGATAAAAATTGTTCTAAAACAGCGTGTTGTCTTGAACCAGTCTGCATCAATACTAGCTCCATAAGCAATAGGCTTTAGCCACCAATGTCTCCCTCAAGTATGGATACTCATCCAATATAGAATCAGGTCTCCAAGAAGCCTCTTCAGATGGTAAACCTCTCCATTTGATCAAATATTCCACAATAGAACGTGATCGAAGCTTCTTTTCGCACTGACCTATAACAGTCTCTGGGATGTATTGAACAAGACCATCTTCATCAATAGGTGGCAGCTCATCAACTATATCCACTAGATCACCATAATAGGGCTTGAGCTGACTAACATGGAAGACGTTATGAATCTTTGTAGAAGAGGGAAGCTCTAGTTTGTATGCCAAATCTCCAATCTGCTTCAGGATCCTGTAAGGGCCATAAAACCTGTGGGCAAGCTTATTACTGGATCCATCTTTCAACGTAGAGTACTTGGATTTGGGCACTTTCAACAAAACCAACTCTCCTTCTTGGAACTCTAAAGGCCTCCTCTTCTCATCAGCATACATCTTCATTTGATCTTGAGCCTTCCTTAGATTCACCTTGCATTGCTGAAGAAGGGTCTGCATTCTTTCCAACTCTTCCTTCCCATGAGGATTGATCTTTTCATTAAAGATGACTGTGGATAAGGGCACCTTGTAACCATACAAAGCCTCAAAGGGTGAAACTCCTATGCTCGCATGAGTGGAATTGTTGTAAGAAAACTCAGCCAGGTGTAACCAAGAATCCCATGAGGTTTGGACATCATAGCAAAAATGGCGAAGATAAGTCTCCAACCATTTATTAACTCTCTCTGTCTGTCCATCAGTTTGGGGATGATAAGCCGTAGATGGAGCCAACTTAGTGCCCATAGATGTAAATACCGCTTGCCAAAAGTTACTCATAAACTTTGAGTCCCTATCATGGACAATCATCTGCGGTAATCCATGTAGTCTAAAAATATGCTCCATAAACTGGTCGGCCACTTGAGAAGCAATAAACTAAATTTTTGTTGGAATAAAATGAGCTGCTTTGGTGAGTCTGTCAACCACCACATAAATACTATTCCACCCCTTCTTAGTAGTAGGTAAGCCAGTGATAAAGTCCATGGTAATATGAGTCCATTTGCCTGTAGGAATAGGCAATGGCTGTAACAAGCCTCCTGGGCTATGGGTGCTATCCTTATTTTGCTTACAAGGCATACACTTCATAACGAAGTCTTGACATCTTTCCACAGTCCTTTCCAATAAAAGCTATTGCTGATCCTATCATAAGTCTTGAAAACTCCCAAGTGTCCAGCTAAAGGCGAAGAATGTAACTCCTCCATAATTTTCCGCTTGAAAGAAGAAGTAGAGGGAATAACAATCTTGCCCTTCCACCAAATAAGACCATTTTTAAGCTGGTAATGCGAGTTTTCTTCCATAAGACCTTGCTGTAATTTCTGAAAGATTTGGCTGAATTCCTAATCTAAAAGATAGACCTCCTGTAGTTCTTTAATCCAATCATTATGTAGTTCTGTCATGGCTGACACTTTGCAGGCCCACATACGAGAAAGAGAATCAGCCACTATGTTATCTTTGCCCCTTGTATGAGTGATGTCAAAGTCATAATTCTGTAATGTAGCTACCCATCGTCGTTGCTTTGAAGTGAGATTTGACTGAGTAAGGAAATACTTGAGTACCCGATGATCACTATGTACTTTGAATTGGCTGCCATATAAGTAATGGTGCCATTTCTTGATTGCATGTAGGATAGCCAACATTTCCTGGTCATAAACATTCATGGCTATCTCCTTATCTGTAAGCTTAAGCTCTCAAATGCAATTACTCCATGCTCCTGAAGCAAAATAGGCCCAATGCCACGGCCACTAGCATCACACTGTATAGTAAACTCTCTGGAGAAATCCGGGCATACTAGGATAGGAGCAGAAGTAAGTAGTTCCTTTAACTGTTTGAAGCTGCTATCTGCAAGAGCATCCCAAAAGAAAGCCTCTTTTTTCAACCTGTCAGTCAAAGGAGCTGCAATTGCCGCATAATGCTTTATAAATCGGCGATAGAATGAAGATAGACCAAGAAATCCTCTAAGAGAGGTAGTACTAGTAGGTGTTGGCCAATCTCTTATGCATTGCACCTTCTTGGGATTAGCCTGTATTCCTTTTTCATTGACTATATGCCCCAAGTATTCCACTTCAGTCTGCATGAAAGAGCACTTCTTCTCCTTAGCAAAAAGCCTATGATGTCTCAACACATCAAAAACCTTCCTCATATGTGACAAATGATCCTGTAAAGTCTTGCTATAGATCAAGATGTCGTCAAAGAACACCAAAACAAACTGAAAGAGGAAAGGTTGCAAGATCTTATTCATCAGGCTTTGAAAGGTAGCTGGAGCGTTTGTAAGCCTGAATGGCATCACTAAGAAATGATATAGCCCAGGATCAATCCTAAAAGCAGTCTTGACTTCATCACCCTCTTGCATACGAATCTGATGATACCCTGATCTCAAATCAATCTTCGTGAAGAATCGAGCCCCCTTAAGTTCATCAAGCAAATCATCAATCTTGGGTATAGGACATCTATTCTTCACTGTTATCTTATTGAGATCCCTGTAGTCAATGCACATTTTGAAAGATCCATCTTTCTTTTTGACTAATAGGACTGGAGATGCATAAGGTGAAGAACTTGGTTCAATGAATCCCATTTCAAGAAGCTCTTTGATTTGCTTGGCTACTTCCTCTCGTTCACATTTTGATAGTCTATAAGGTGGCTTATTGATTGTCTTTGAGTTGGGCTCCAAATCAATGGGGTGATCCACCGCTCTCTTAGGAGGCAATAAAGTAGATACTTCAAACAAATCTCTATACTCCTCAAGAAGAGCTATCAAGGCTGGATGGTTTGCTGAATTATTGGGTTGATCCTGTGTTTCTTTGTTCAAATGCAAAACAAATATCTGTGAGCGCTTCTTGTACTCTCTCTTGAGTTGTTGAATGGTGATAAGCTGAAAATCAGATCTACTAGGAATTCCTTGTAAATGGATGAGCTGTCCATTGGAGGAAAACTCCATATATAACTGTGAGAAATCCATAGTGATCCTGCCTAATGTCATCAACCAATCACAACCGAGTACAATATCTATGGGCCCCATTTCCAAAGTGATCAGGTTTACTTTGACTTCAAAATTTTCAGCCAACTGCAAAGAAACCTGTGGGCAAATTTGTGTGTTGATTTCTTCTTCACCATTAGCCACTTGTACTCTAATGGGCTGCTGTAAGTCTGTGGGAACACAATTTAACTTGTCCATGATGGACTTATTGACAAAACTGTGAGTACTACCACTATCTATCAGGATGAACACTGGCTTTCCACATATACTTCCCTTCATACGAAGTGTATTAGGGCTCTTAGATCCCGTCCAAGCATCCATAGATATAGAACAATTAGTGGCAGCAAGCGACTCATCACAAGATCCAGCAGGATCAAACGGAACATCTCCACCTGGATCAAAAGGAAAAGAGTCGGCTGGATCATAAAAGTACTCCTGTCCATCGTCATCCTCAAAATCTTCATTTTCAGCATTGATTGCCACTGCATTAGCTTCATCTATGTCATCTTCAAAGTCCTCAAAAACTAGCATACTCTAAAGCTTTGGCTTGACATTTTTGTATACACACTTTGAAGCATGATCAGGAGTATACTTTTCTCCACACTTGAAGCATAAACCCTTGTCCTTCCTTGTAAAGATCCATGGGAATAGATTTGGGATTTGTATTAGCTGAAGTGAACTTAGGCTTGTTGTCATCCTGCTTAAATTCAACCTTTGGACTTTTTGCTGTCCTGAAATTACTTTGAAACCTAGAAGCATTGAATGGAGGATAAGTTGGTACCCGTAAGCTCCCACTAGGCATATGATTGCTGCCATAAATGTTACCAACTTGTCCTTGCTTTAAAACAGTCCTTGGCTGTCCATAACTTGGCTAAAATGAAGACTCTTTCCTACACTTTCTTCCATAGCGCTCCGCAAGCTCAATAGCCTTGAAAAGTGAAGTAGGATTTTGCACCATAACATCAACTGACAAAGATAGCTCTAAACCATACATAAACTTGTGAAGCTTGGCCTCATCACTGATGCTTTCCACATACATAGTCAAGTTGAGGAATTGGTTTGTATACTCTCTTACACTTAGGCCCCTTTGTTCCAAACCATACCATCTTTGTGCTAGCTTCTCTTTTTCAAGAGGCGAAACAAAGACTTCAGCCATAAGTGCCTTGAAAGCTTCCCAATTCTCAATAAGTACATTCTCTTTCTTGATATACCTCCACCAAGTACGGGCAAATCCTTCTAGATGCAAGGAAGCAAAGTGAATCTTCATTTCATCAATTTTAGGGTATATATCAAAGTAGGACTCCATCTTAGAGGTCCATTCCTCTAATTCTGATGGTGAAGATGACTGGCCATTAAATTTGGCTAAAACAATTTTGTCCTTGAATTCTCTTTCATGAAAGGGTTGCTGTCCGAAAATTGGCTGATCAGGATTTCCAAGTACAGAACCTCCAAATTGAGACTGAAATCTTCCAAGGTGGCTGAGAATTACCATGTAATCTTCCTGTTGGCAAAGTACCCCTGGAATTTTGAGTATGCAGTCCAAAAGCTTGAGTATTGGCCCCATTCAAACTGCCCAAATAGTCATCATGCCTTTGTGAAGCTTCTCCTACTTCATACTGACTATTTGGAATGCCGCTTCTTCCAATGATCCCATTTCCATGACCATTTTGGTTGGATGGCTGAAGTGGGACTGAAAGGCCACTGTTTGAACAAGCCCTCTCATTGGCTTATCTTGATCCCATTTGCAACTGCATTAATTGAGAAAATTGTGCCATAAGTTGAGCATTAGATTCTACTAACTTATCAATGGAAGCCTTGGTTTGAGTAGTTGAATCCACTAACTTATCAATGGAAGACTTCGTTTGATCAATAGATAAAACCATCTGCTCCATTCTTGACAAAATGGCCTCATGTCATTCCCTATGTCTTTGTTCATGGGCACACAAAGTATCATTGAGTAAACTGACTTCTCCTTGTTGTTGAAGCTCTTCAGGGTTCTCTTGAAGTGTGCTATCCATCATGGAATCCCTCATTTGCTGAGCATAATCCTCCTGGACCTTATTTTTGCCTTTATGTCTTGCCATACTAGTGCAGTCCTGCAGTACCCCCTGTCAGTAAAACGGCTATAACTTTGGCTAGGAAACTCCGATTTCAAAACTTTTTTGTGTGAATCGAAGCTAACAATGCCATCTTCGAGATGAGCTATAGCAAGCTATAACAGGTTTAGGACAAAAAATTCTATAGCTGGATTTCAGAGTCTGAACTGTCCAGTCCTGCACCCTGTCTAGACGTGTAAGTGCCCTGTTTTGACCCTGTAATGCAAGATAGTAACCCCAAATGGCTACAAACCCTGCAAAAGGGTATATAGGACCTGTGGGTACCCTATAGTACCTGCATCTGTGCTTCAGCAATGAATGGTGTACCTGTAACCACCTGTAAATACCCTGTAAGTGACCTGAAATTCCCTGTTTTACCCTGTTTTGGTCCTGTAGGTACTTGAGTCCTTGGAAAGTCTTCAACCTTCAATCCTCCACTCGTTGTACCTTTGTGAGAGATAAAAGGGCATGATAGGATCCCTACACGGGCTCCGAATCACCGGGAGGTGGGCAAAGTCCCCCCCGGGTCGGTTGGTTGCACCTCTTCGGGATCTTCGATAGTGAGGGAGGGTCACCTCTCTTTTGTCCCACTATCTCCCCCGGCATCCATCTTTTTCATCGGTGGGAATATCAACATGGCAGAGGCTAGTGTGCTAAGCAATCAGCATGATATGCAATTCAGAAATATTCATTCAGCCTTTCATGAGATGCAATTGATTAAGATAAGAAAATTTGGGATAGGAGAAGGGTCTTATCGTTGCAATTCAGTGACTCACTGATTGCTAGTACTTACCCTTTTACAATATTTCAATTTGGGCAAAAGAAATTCAGCCAATCAATTGGATTAGAGTAAACAAAGGCATCAATCAATGTATTCAGTCAATAGGATTCAAGTGTTATGCTGAAATTTCAGATTGAAGCCTCTAATTCACTGATTGGAACTAATATGCATTAAGCAAACATTGCATTCATGAATAGATGGATTCAAGCAAAGGTTAGCTGAGAATTTGATTAATAATGTTCAATTCTTTAATCTCTTAATCAAATGGATTAAGCTCAGCAATTGGATTAATGAGAGAGATTAAGAATTGAAGAGAAGTACCTTGACATGGCTGAAGATGACTTGATCAATTGTCAAATGCTTGATAGAGCCCCCGGTTGTCCAATGTTGGTAAAATAATCCATAAGGCTTGCTTATCCAGTGCTTGAGACCAATCTTGAAGCTTCAAATGCTTGAAATTGAAGCATTAAACTCGTTTCCCCCAAAATTTTGCTCGATAGAAGCTCTTGATCTTCAATATTTAACCATTCCGTGTGCTTAATCCTTGCAATTTGTTGAAGAATCCTTGCTGAGATGATTCCACGGGCCAAAAGGATGAAGAATCTTCAAGAAATTGTTAAGAAATGAAAGCTTGGGCTGAAGCTTTCATGGCTGCCCATGGACTGTTCATGTAGGATTTCAAGAGAGTGAAAAGCTGAGAAATATAGCTCTATTTTGGAGTAAACACACCAGGAACTTGAAGGAATCACTACCAAGGATGAATTAGAAGCTCCATAGCTGAGGATTAACTGAGGGAAGATGAAGAACAGGCTGAAAAAAATCAGCGCAAATTTCGGGCTACTGTCCAGGCCACGTGGCAGCTTCAACAGGGTATGAAATGGTGCTCTACTTGTTGCATTTGATGTCTAGAGTACCATTATGCAAGCCATTGTTGATGGAGAGCAAGGATCAGTGAGAAAAGAAGAGATCTCAGCTAGCAAACTCCATGGAAGCTTGGGCAGAGCTTGAAGAAAGAGGAAATGAATACCTCTTTTGAAAAGTAACTGTAGTTTAGTCTCTAACTAAGCCCGGTTAACCATCCTTTATCCTAGTTACCTCCATTTTTGCATGAAATTTGATGACGTCCAGCCATTTAAGCCTTTATCCTCCATATCTGACCTTGGATATCTCCAGATGTAGTCTTTTACTAACTGTAGATGTCTTGCAGCACTCCACTAGTCACTGTCTTGTACCATTTTTGTCTGAAATTAATTTTGAAATAGGAAAAGGGGACTGAAAATGGAAGAAAATAATGGATCAAAGACTGAAGCTCTGATACCACTTGTCAGAGAGAGAGCCAGGGAGAGAGAAAGAGGAGAGAGAAGACTGCAGAGGAGAGAGAAAGACTGCAGGAAGAGAGAGAATAAGAGTGACGAGGAGAGAGAAAGACTAGATTTAGAGAGAGAAAGACAAGAAAGAAGGGGAAGCCATAGAAGCTGTGAGCAAGAAGGGAGAGAAAGTCTGTAATTGTATTAATGTGTCAAAAAGATGTGAAAAATTACATCTTCTCTCCTTTTATACCGATGTCAGTGTGACATGGCATAATATCAACATTATTAACACTTATTTGCTATTCCCAGCTTCTTACAGTGTTAATTTAGATTTAATTAGTTCTTCTTGAAGGTTCATTTACCCTTTGTCAATGTTTGCTTCCAATCGTGAAATTTCTTAGTAAGCAAGGTCTATTCTCTCTCGTGGCTTAGGATATCGTGCACTTATCTCTCTCAAAAACTAAGATTTTGAGTTGTAGCTACCCAAGCCCTAGCCATGCTATTGGGGGGCTTTGGAAATGTTTCTCCCATATTGCCTTAAACTCCTTCAACATACTTAAAGTGGAATAGGGATGGATTAGTATGAAATCACCAAGTATAAGATTTTAGTAATTTTGTGATAGTGTTACCATAGTGGACTTAGGGTCAAAAAAGGAGATGATCTTGAAACCTTTAAGTTTGTAGTTTGCATAGGATGATAGAAGACCATTTGAGATGTCATATCTACCCTTAACCTAACTTTATAAAGATTAGGGGACTTAGACAAGTGAATCTTGAGGGGGAATTGATATTTATTAACAAATCGAACCCCTTTAGGTTCATCCAATTAACCCTCTATCTTTTTATTAAAATTGTATCCTTACCTTTGAAATAATCTTCCTTTGCTTTGACTATATTGAAATTCCTTATGAGAATACCTGACAATGAAGACTTTAAGGAGTCTCATAAGCTTGCTTTGGTGCTATCTCCTCTTTGAGCATAAAGAGAAACCACAAATTTCTTTCTCCAACCATATATTACCTAGGTCCTTAACTTTCTAGGTTATTGCATTATCCATATAATTATCCATTACAAGAGTTGACCCTCCACTACCTAGAGCATGATCATCGTCCTCCTAATAGTATTATTTAGAAATAACCTTGAGATTCTTCTCTAATGTGGTCCCAGTCCTCTTGATTTCATGCAGGTAAATGAAATGCAAAATATCCTCGTGTAATGACTTTTGAATTTATCTAACTCTTTAAGTTATATGATTGTTGCAAAGTGTATCACATCACATGTGATAGACCTTGCATCTTAAAACTTAGAAATATATAATCTCAAAAATATAAATGTTTTAAAAGGTTAGCAAATTTTGCAAGAATAAAGACACAACACACAATAGGGCCTCACATTCCCCATGAGGAAAGCCATGGTTTCTTATCCTCCATTGCAGAATATTGAGTTACTTTGCTATTTACATCTATGTTTCATATCTACATGCAAAAAAATACAAACATCAATCAAAATACAAAGTCTTGTGTATCAATAAGTTTCTTGAAACTTGTTATAACAATTTTGCAAAGTTTTTGGTGTGTCAAATCATGATGTTTTAACATCACCATCATATCCAAAATGAGCCAACACTCCCCAAAATGACTTCAAAAGCTCTAAATTTCAATTCCAAATAAGAGACAAACAATGAAACAATAGTTTTACCCTATTCTACAATCTTGTATGCAATCATGTTGTTTTGATAAAGAAAGAAATATATGAACAATAAAGCATTTCACAAAGAAAGATTACTTTAATTTAAAAGAAAATATCATAACACAATATTAGTGAGTTTGGGAATCTCCCAATTCCCATTTTTTGAATACTAAAAGGTGGCACCCGGATAACATGCCCATAAGTTTCTCAAAACCATATGATGTGACCTATCATTGGAAAGCTCTTGAAAAATGGAATCTATTGAGCTATAGACCGCTCAATTTGGAGTTATAGTGTTCAAGTTATGACCAATCCAAAGATTTGACCACGTGTCCCAAACTTATGGAAAATTCCCATACTCCCCAATATGATGTTTCATCTTAAATTTAATAGTTTAGTATTATTCATATTAAAGAGATTTAATTAAATTAATAGTATTGACGATCAACAATTTAATCTAGACCAACACTAAAGAAGATTAAACTTATAATTCATAAATAAGATAACACTTTTAATCATGCATAATATGATTTTCATATATTATAATATCATGGATATATGCACTATTGTAACATTACACTTACTTTACAATCACCTAGAGATTATACATGCTTTAAGATTCTTCAATTTAAAATTCCAAAATGAAAACCTGCTACATTTTAATTGTTAAGTCTATAATATATGGTTAAATATTAGACTGAAATATAATTATGTATTCCCCTAACTCATCTTAATAATGAAATTTCTCTATTAAGATTATCTAAATAATTGTGATCTCACGTCATACCTTAAGGGTATAAAAGTAAATGACTATATTTGCTTTGCATTTCTTGACTTACATTCAGAAGGTTTACCTTAATCTACATGTAAAAATATAAATTCATCCCTATTTATTATAAAAATTATATGATAAAAATGTAAAAATTTTAGTGAAGAAAAAAAATCAAATCAACAATTAGATAATTTTTTAGCTTTAAAAGAGAGCTCTATGAAATGCACATAAATGTTTGTAGAATCTAAGAATGATAATTCATTTGTCTCCATTACACTGAATATATATTGCTCTATCTATGAATAATGAATTGTCAACAAAGCTCTATATAAAAATTCCACATATACATACATTGCACATCATCCAAAAGATCTATATGTGGAGTATATAAAAATATATGAGGGATATTCTACAAGTATCCTAAATAAAGTAGTATGCACAAAACTCTTATATATAGACACCACAATTAGTTAGTATGCATATCAAAGAGTCACATAGAAGTGGAAATTACTCATGTATATGCTAACAAATATAGTCACACAAAAAGGAAAATCATCCTCATCAAATTTGCACTTAAGGGAGAATCATTTAAAGTCATTATCCCCTTAAGAATGTGCCCTCACATCAAGGGAGAACAATCAAAGGTCATTATCCCCTTTGTGGTGTATACAAGGAAAAACTGTTTAAGGTCATCCCCTTGTGTCGCTCTTAACAATATATCCCTAGGATGGGATAGTAATTACTCATAATTGCTATGCTTGATGTGTAGGCAAAATTGTAGAATGAGAGTTAAGAGCATGAGTTGACAAATTCAAAGTTGAGACATTTGTATGAAATTGAAAAGAAAAATACATTTTAAGGAAACTTATAAAGAGTAAAATACTTTTATATTTTTAAAATAAAACATACATGTAGAACTACTAAGAAAGGAATAAACACAATTAGACTATGAATGCATAGAAGTTGAAAGGTCTTTGATAACATAGAACAACTCCAAAACTAGTATTGTTGAATAGCAAGATAATTAGACTCCAAATATATTACAAGAATTTTAAGATATCCATGAATTATCTTCATAAATGTGCAAAATGAGATTATTCACTCTTAAAAGGGGCCAGCTACTATGAGAGTTTGATTATATTTTAAAATTGCGTACATGAAAGATAAGAGGGTCTACGATTCATGCAAATAGAGATGTTTAAGTATGTATAGGCTCCATGACTAGAAAATATGTGCTCAACACAATCTATCCCTATAATAATACCCTAATATAACTAAAAAAAATGCTAAAGTCTATACTAGATATTAAGGCAAAGTAATCAAAAGTGTAAAGTCTAGTTAGCTTTTAAAAAAAGTTAATCTAGGTTCCAAGGAAAAGTTTGAACAAAATAGACAATTGAAATAAGCAGACAAGTGATCTACAAAAGTAAAGTAAAAAATTAGTGTAATTGGCTATGTTTTATTAAATGAAATACAAGGCCTATCCTAATTGAGGTAGACATAAGATAAAAATTTTGTAATATAGAGAATGTAACAAAGGATAATTTAAAAAACATATAGATAAATTAAGCTTGTTCTAAAACTACATATTAAAAACTCACTACTACTATTTTATAATGAAAAATTAATTAGCAAGTCAATGAAGGAAAATAATAAATTAAATCAAAATAATAAAATTTAAATTCAAATTATAGAGTGCTCTTATTCTACTAAAAATAAAAGAGTGTTTCCATGACCAAAAGGAAAAATATGCTCATAATAAGTGTAAACAAACTAAACTAAACTAAATCATATATTTTAGAATAAGAGATACATAATACTGAGTGATCTAACTAAGCTTTAGAATTGTAGAATTGATGACATCCCTAAACGAAATGTTAAAAGAGATCATAAATTAAAACAAATGTCAAGTAAGTAAAATCCAAATCTATATTAGAAAATAATTCCTAATAACTAAATGTATTTTAAGATTATAAGTGCTTTGCTTAGTAAAGAGAATAGATATGCTTAGTATTAAAGGATTTATTATACGTATTCAACTCATAATAGTACATTGATAAGCTAAAAAGTAACTAGTCATATAGCATGTACAAACTCAAAAACTTCATTAGGAGCATGGAAAGTTGACTAAGTTTAAATCAAGATGAAAGACATATTTTGAATATAGATAAATTTATTATGGTTCACAATTAGTTAAATATCATGGCTAAATAGTTGTAGCTAGTAGAAAGCTCTACTATGTACTATTGAAGGGTGGCTAATTATAAGCATAGGTGCATCAATATGGAGCCTAAATATATCTAGAGTTTAATAAAGTAAAAGTTGAGTTTACTAGCATCTCACAAATAAAATAGCTCAAGAGTTATTAAGGATTGAGAAACTATATATCAAATACAAGTTGAAAGTCTTATGATGCTCTATAAAATTTGTTTTATTGATTATGCTCTAAAGAAAGAAAAAATTGATCAATTCAATACCTTTAAAAAAAGTAAAGAACATATTTCGACAAAAAAGTGCAAAAACATATTGAGAGGCTATCTTCAACTTTAAAAACTTTAAAAATTATGCATTTTTAGCTTCAAGGATCTCTAGCAAAAGCTATAATTATTTTTTTGTACAAATTTTCTTTTTATAGTGCATCTAAAGTCTAAATGAATCAAAATTTCTTTTTCCAATAATTTAGGTCTTTATACAAGTTTGAACTAAAAAATTTGGTTAAGTTTGGGTCCATTTGAAGGCCTAGTTTAGAAACAAAAACTATGAGCATTTAGCATCGGTTCAAGGTTATAATTTGAGAGTTATAGATTAGAAGGGTTCTATAAATTAGTTTCTAATTATATGGGTTGCCAATTTAAGGTATTCAAAATAGAGCCCAAAGAAGACTTAAACACATATTTTTGCTTAGTTGTGAAATATTACCACTAAAAAAGATCAAATTTATGGTTTACAAATAAGTTATTAACTTTTATTATTATATAAACTCATACTTATATATTACAATATGATGTATATATGTAGTGTTGTAACACTTACTTTACAGTCACTTACTTAGAGATTATTCATACTCTAAGAATCTTTAATTAAAAAAATTAAAAAATAGAAACTCTACTAGATTTTAAAATTTAACACTATAATATATTCTCAAATGTTAAAATAAAGTACAATCATATAACTCCCTCCTAATAATTAAATTTCTCTATTCATATTATGTAAATAATTGCATCCTTGCATCAATTATAATAGCTTGATTGATTATGTCAACATTTTTTATTGTGTTTAGAGTTGCTCCCCCCTTCTTCTATGTCGTTCATGTTGCCCAATGGATTTCAAAGTTGATGTCCACTTTTGGGCTAAGCCTCCTCTTGCATATGTCAACCTATGTTCTGCCATATAGTGAAGTTAATGAGAAATTATTGTTTGCCAAGCATGTGTTAACACTCATTGATTTTATTGAGATATTGGATCCATTTAATTAATGTTGAGAAGCCAACCAAAATCAGTACATCTACTCATGCAAAAGGCACTAATCCTAAACACATTAGCATTTGGCCCCATAAGTCTTTTGTACAAAATAATGTAATCAGCTCATTACCCCCATTATAGTGTTGAATGTCAAAAGAGTTCCCCTTGCAAACATGTTGACAAAGCCTAATAAACCTTTTACACTATTCCACCTAAGTACTATTTTAGGCCAGCTAGAAATCTTGTAACCAAAAGAATTAGAAACAAGAAAAAAGAGTATAAGGATTAGGGTTGTTTATGATTGCCATTGAATATGGAACACAATATAGTGCAGGAGGTGTTCCGTGAGATGTTGCCCTTGGTATACCACATATATGGTCCCGATGTAGCTTTCCCCTATGAGAGTGTCTCTTCCCATCTATGGAGTGGATCTTTGTGTCCCCTCATTTTGAGTTCTATAGGACTTGCCAATGGACTTAGTATATGGGACAATATATGACATCTCCCAATTATTGCATCCGTGCCGATGGAATCACCAACCTAGAGTATGACTTGTGGAGACTTCGTTGGGCCAATAGGCTCAACCTTGTTTGCCTTTTTATCTTTTACCCAAGGCACCCTAGCCCTATTAAGTACCATGAGGGTAAGGCTATGACACACGCTCAGTGGATCTATAAGAGGGTTACTTGGGTAATTTGATCCAATCATGTTGTATTTGCTCATCAATCCTAAGCTTGTAACTATCACAAGTAGAAGGGTTTCTAGATCTTTCTAAGGAGTATTTAGCTTTAGATGTCATGGGCAAGCAACCTACATATTACTCTATTTCCTTAAAGCAGTTTCATGGGCTGATGCTATATGAGATCCATGGTCCCTGAACAAAGTCTTTGTATATAAATAATTGAAATAATACATTTGTTTTTTTTGTTTATCATTGCAATCTCATCCAAAATTATGATTTAAGTTAACTTACTTTGTTGCAATTTAGATTCAAAACAAACCATGGCATGACTTCTTGGTCTTCCACACCATGTACCAATTTGTCCTTCATTCATGAGACTACTCTTGAACGAGAATACTTTATGAAGATTTTGGAGAACCTCTAATGTCTCCCAAGATACTATGTGGACAAGCATTGGCCTCAAAATAGTGTTTATTACTTCATCAATGTCAAGAGTAGCTTACCTTTAGATAAATCTGAAATGGATTTGGTGGATGGAAGAACTAAAACTTGTCAAAATATCATTGTTCGAAGAACCTAGGGTGAACCCATAATAAATATAGATGTTCAAAATATCTATCAAGACTCATACATCTATGACTAAGTAACTGACATCTTATCTCTTGATAGAATAGCTCATTTGGTTGACCTAAGTGAAATAATTATGCTATTAAGATATTCATAGAGCATCCTAGTCAATATTGTGTTCTCAAAGTCCATGAGAAGCCTCTAGTGTATAAATAAATCTCCATCGCCAATTTCCATGACTGATTTTCCAATTAGTGTTTTGAAAGCTTTTATAAAGTTATGAGCAATGCCGATATTTCATGCAATAAAACTTAGCATTCCATGGTGTGGATAATCACATATAAATTCTATAAATTATTTTCAAGTATCCCCACATCTAGTCGATTTAGCTGACCAATAGGAAAAGAAATTTCTACTTATGCAAGTAAAGTCTCTTGTGTTGAGGTCCTGTTAGGAGGTCACACTCAACCACCAAGACCCACAGACCACTTATTCATTCAAGCATTTTAAGCGAGCACTAATGGCTACCTCTCACATAGCGACATGCTCTCTCTCGCTACGAGTGTCGTGAGCTTACCTCAATGCCCGAACGAGTCGCCTCCTCCCTCAAGCACACCGATAGCTCCACAATTCTTGATGTGAGCTCAAGCATCCTCAAGCCTCTACCTCCAAGCTCCATCCTCCATAGCTGCGCGCGAGACAAGAGAAGAGAAGAGAATAGAAGAAGAAGAGAGGAGATGGTGGAGAGCTTCATCTCCTTGAACCCTCACCCTCACACACTCACTCTCTCACACTCTCACACTCCCTCTCTTAAGCACACACAAGCAAGCAAGATGAGAGAAGAAGAGAGGAAAAAGAGTCTCTTGTTTCCACACACCCAAGAATTGGCTCTTTTCACTTTTTGAACTTTATATACATGCCCAGAAATCTCATGGGCACCCATCCCCCTTTTTACATGACCGGCCATTGTGGCAAGGTCCTTTTTCCCATTCCCTTCTACTTGGCCCATTTCTTTAGTTTATGCCCGTTTACCCTTTTATAATTTGCACAAGAGGGAGCCTGGCACTCTTTAACAAAAAATTTGGGGTGCCTTTCACTAAAAAATGCTCTTTTTTCTTTAACTTAATTTTAGAGGCTTAGAGGCCGTCCTTGTGCCTTTGCTTGTTCTTCGACCTGCTTCTTCCGTCTCGAGCTAGGGTTAACATTACCCTCCTCCTAGCTTAGTGCCAATCCCATGGCATTGATGTGGAGTGGTTGGTAGGAGGGATGGCTGTAGCCGAATGCCTTTTTTGAGTTGGTATACAAGCCCGTGCGAGGGTGTGCTGGATGGACCAGCCCTTGAAATTGAAGATGAAGTTGGGGTGGGTTCTTCTTTGCTACTGGTGTTGAGGAGATTTATCCTTTGAAATTGAATATCGTGTTGGATGGATCCTTGTGTGGAGAGAGGCTGATGGGAAAACTCATTTTTGAAATTGAAGATGGTTTTAGATGGATCCATCTTTTGTTCCTCCGTAGTTGCCTTCTCCCGCACTGTTCCGAATGAGCTTCTTCATTCACTTTTTGACTGGGGCTGCCTCGGTCTCACTGTCTCTGTTTTGTTTTGCTTGCATGGTGATATTGTCGCAGAAGATGGCCCCGTTCGTAAGTAGGTGCTAGTTCTAGGACACTTGCCTTTTTGAGTTGGCGAGGGCTCGATGAGTATGCGTAGATGTGTGAGTCAATGTTGATGGGGTCCCAAGGGAATTGGGCTTGGGAATAAGGGATTACTCAGTTAAGGTGGTGGGGGCCGTGGGCGTATTGCCTGGATGATGGGGCTTCCAAAGCCGGTGGTTGGGGCCTTTGTTTGTACTTGGAAAGAAAAGAAGGTGCACTACTTGGGGGTGTCTGCTTTGCCGTGTGGTGCATTGTGCTTGTGTTAGTGGAAGTGGGAGTTGGGTCGACGAACCATAGGTAAGAACCATAAGCATACCTGTTAACCCTCAAACGAAAGCTGGAAAATCTAAAGTGGAGGACAAGGCCAAGGCAAAAGTGGAATGGAATACGAAGGCACACTAAGAAAAATATGGAAACGCAAGAGGTGCAGAAAAGTCCTAAATCAAGGAAAAAGGCGCACAAGAAAAGTGCAAGTCAATACTTTTGTAAAAGAGCGCAAGGCGCATCATGATTTATTTTAAGAGCACCAGGCTCTCACCCATGCAATTTGTAAAGGTAGATGGGCAGTAGGAAGGAAGCTAGGAAGATAGGAGGACAATGGGAAAAAGGGCCTAGGCCATGGCTGACCATGTAAAAAAAGGGATAAGGGAATGAACGCCCAAAAGGGATTTAGGGTTTTGTATATAAAGTTGAAAAGTGAATGAGAAGCTCATTCTTATGTGTGGCCAAAAGTGGCTCTCCTCTTCTTCTTATTCTTCTTGTTCTTGCTTGCTTGATCTTGTGCTTGAGAGGGAGTGAATGTGTGAGGGTGAGGGACTAGGGAGGAGAAGCTCTCCATCTTCTCATCTCTTCTTCTCTTCTCTTCTCTTCTCTTCTCTTTTCTTGCTCGTGGCAATGGAGCTTGGAGCGTGGAGCTTGAGAATGGAGCTTGCACTTAGATCGTGGAGCTACCGAAGTGCTCAGGAGAGGAGGTAACTTGATCAGGCATGGAGGTAAGCTCACTACACACGTAGAGATGGATAGTGCGTTGGCTATGTGAGAGGTAGCCATTAGTGCTCAGCTTAGAACTCTTGAAACAATAAGCAGTCTGTGGGTCTTGGCAGTTGATCACCTCTACATTTTGGTTCCGTTGCCGGGACCAACGGATTCAAGCCTTGAGCGCTTGCGTGCTTCGAATTGAGCATTGGAGTAGGGTTTTCCTCGAACCGGTGCTTGAGATAGATAGGTAGGAAGCAAGGGAGTTTGAAGAGGTATTCTATTTCCTTAGCAAGTACGTTTTTGGTTTTTTGGATTTGGAAAAGCATGTTGGAGTAGTGTAGGTATTTTTTTGTGATTTGGATATATTAGGATAAGAAAAAACAAAGAAAAAAAGAGAAAAAAAAGCATTAGGGTTTCTGCTGTCATAACAAGGCAAAATAGGGCATAAATCGTGGTACACAAAAAAGAAGAGTGGTCGAAATGATTAATATCGGCAATTGAGTGATTTGGGATAGCAAGACCTTGTCCGAGAAGGGGTTTAAGGGCCAAGAGACCATAGAAGAGCTCATTTTTCACCCTAGCATTAAGAGAGAGAGAGAGAGAGAGAGAGGGAGAGGGAGAGGGAGCTTCCATTGGCGATTCAAATCGATCTTGCCATCGGGGAGTTCTTCTCATGCGCTAGGTATATCAAACCCTTCCTTCTACATCCTTGTTGTGATTTGGAAGTTTATGTGCCTTGTGATTGTTGGGATCGCTAGATTTAACGAAATCGCCCTCACTGGCATTGTCGCGATAAACTTGGCTCATCTGAGTAGCTTGGTTTTGGGTCGAGTCCCAGAATTGGCCCCCTTGGCCCTCTTGCATTTGGCCAATTTGACCCATCCAAACGGACAACTTGGTTGACACCTTTAAATTCGGTCTTCGGCCCTTACACCTCGACCGGGTTTCGGACATACCATTTGGCCCTGTTTGACCCTTGGCCAACTTGATTCGGCCCAGACCACTTGGCCATTTCCACTCAACCCTTTTTGACTCAGCCTATCCAAACAACTAACTCGGCCCTTGGCCACATCCATTTGGCCGTTCGAGAGCCACAAATTCGGCCATTGTTCCTATTCGGCCCTCGGCCTGCCGTTTGAATCCATCACTCAGTCCTTGCAATTCGAACGAGTTGGGCAGAGTCAAATTTTTGCAATTTTTTCGAAGAATTGCACCAGACCCAACCGCGCAAACCTTGTGAACCATCTCGACGCCCAGAGGTCGATTCTGGCGCAAGGAATAGACGAATTCGCAAGACGTAGCTGCTTAGCAGTCTGAGGAGGTTGCTGAGAGAGTCCGTGCCGTAACGGTAGCCAGTGGAGTCATAGACCCCGAAACGAACCTAAAACGAGTAAGACGACGCATCAAGAAATCCTAGAACCTCAATGGGCCAATCTAGCCAACAAGGGCAAAAAGGCCAAACCACAAAAACATGTATAGGTTGCATTAGGACTACATCTAGTCAAAGTGAAATGCAACATCTCAAGCTACAGTTGCGAGGATGACTAGACATGACAATCTTGAAGATATATGCACCTTGAACGGCATTGCACAGATGACCCAAGATATCAGTAGAGAACCCAAATCTAGATGTGTAGTTGGGGACACAAGGGCATGCATCAAAAGGCTTAAATTTACAAGCCAAGACCTGGAATATGAAGACATAGTGCCGCTTGCTTATGTTAGGGTCAAACTCACCACAAAAAGAGAGCACAATGTCAATGCTCTCATTGATGAAGGGGCAGATTTTAATATCTTGACCTATGAAGCATGGACTCAACTAGGCCAACTAGAACTCACATCAACTAATGCAGCTCTTAGTCCATATAGGGGACACCTACAAGCACTCGTAGGAAAGTGCAAAATCCTTGTAACTATTGAAACTGAAAGCTTTCCTATCCTATTCCACGTTCTTCCAAATAGTGCCAGTTGTGGAAAGGAAACCCTCCTAGGATGACCCTTCAAAAGGGCGACGAAGTGTGAGGTTGATTATGTAGCATAGAGGATACACTTGACACTACCGGGTATGAGGATAATTGCAACCTTTAGTAAAGGTGACCTCATCAAACCTTGAGGGAAAGACAATGAACGTTTTGATGTACCAAGCAAGTCTAGTGATGAGAGCAAGGACTTGTTGAAAGAGTTGATACAAGTGCATGTTGAACAGAGAAAACTGGTGAGCGAGGTCATGACACCACCCTTAGCTCTTAGCCTAAGGATATGCATGTGCAATCCATTGTGACTAGCTCAATCTGCACAAACAAATGCGCAAAGGGCAACAAAAGACACGTCCGCTTCTAATCTGCTCAAGGACTTGATACCGCAATCAACTAATAGTAGCCAGCCCACTGACCTAGTTGCTACTACTTCCAATCAGGAATCACAACAGTCACAGCCTTTGGCCGTGATGATGCCTCTTGCAGAATGTGTCCTTAGCAATTCACCCATGGAAGAGGTGTCGCAATCAATATCCTTGACACCTCTAGCACTATCAAAGCACCTCAAGCCTAAGCATGAGAAACCTCTCGAAGATGTGGCCAAGGAGATGGTGCATCTGACCAATCAACCTAGAAAGGCTGTCCAGCAAGTCGCACAGCTATGTCCCATGAGGACACACCAGAGAAAGAGAAAGTTGAGGCCCAACCAAGCATATCAACGACTGACCTAGTTCAGGGTCCTGAGTCTTTAGGGAATATACCTTTATTGACCGAGAAAAAGAGGGGAAAAAAATGAAAACAATGGCAGTTACAAGCAGTTGGGGACACCAAGAAGACGGAGACCAAGAGCATGAAAGGGCTTGGGAATAAAGCATCAAGTCCACTCACTAAGGAACCCATGGCCATCTCTCCTAATAGGGGTGAAACCTCAGACACATCCGTGTGTTTTGATAAGTCAAACCAACCATTACCATAAATGGTTGCTTGCAACACTCAATCCATCAACAATAGAACTTACATCAAGAGTGGATACAATACTGTCACAACAGGTTGGCGGAACTACACCGGTCACATCCGAGGGAAACCATGACACAATAGTAGCAAAGCCTCATGAGAAATATGAAAACCCTGAGGACATAAACAGTCCTAGCATTGACCAAACTTGCTCATCTAGACCTGACCCCCCCAGCTATGCTAAAGCCTAGGGAAACTCCCAGAACCTTGCATGAGATAGCAACCGAGCAAGCCTTCATAGAACATAGAAGTGTCACAGAATGCTTAATTGAGTTGGATGCTAAACTCAAATTATTCGCATGTGTCTACGTCCTTCCAGACATGGGTACATTTCCTAAGGAGAGCAGCTTGAGGAATACTTGCCATTTCCTCTATCCTGAGAAGAGCAAGAATATCTTAATGAGTACTGTGACAAGCTTCTACATGAACGCATGCAACTCATCTTTGACGAGGAGGTCGACGAACTACGCTTAACTGTGACATTCAACAAAGCACTTTACCAACCAAATCTCTTAGAGATAGAGCAACTTAAGCAACAATCAAAGGGTCGAAGTCAATTTGAAGAACATTGGTTTGAAAACTGCGTTACAATGGTCGAACTAGGAGCCCAGATTGTCTCAGAGGAGCGATTGGCCAAATGGCGGTCTCAAAGAGACCCAACCTATGTGGCTCCAACTTCCTTCCGAGTACTGATTGCTATTCGGGGTATGGGCTTAGCCGAAACTAGCCAAGAGAACTCTCTGGCTGATAAGGTTCTCATTGAGAAGGAGCTACATGTTGCGAGTAGACTTGGACAAGGTACCATGCTACTCAATGTTGCAAAATACTTGTTGTTATTAAGTAGACTGCCCCAAGTACTGGATGTGTGTGCCACACTCCAGTACAATCCTAAGTTCTACAATTGGTTTTTATCCTCACAAACTGACATGGATTCATAAACGTGTACATAAATAAAAAATTTGTTTCGAGATTGTGCATAGGTAGTACCAACACACACAAGAAATGATAGTTAAGCGTAGGGAGAAAAGTTTGGGTTTGATAGGCTAAGCTCCTTAGGTCCTCTCACCACACGTCTAGAAGTTGTGTGACCATTCTCGCCTTGGGGGAGGGTATGCAGCCCTCACGGCCATCATGCGAAGCCTTGACCAACACCTCGGAGGACGTAGACGGGGCATCATCTCCTTTTACACACTTTTCCCCGTTTTCAATTTATCCTTCCGGGGATGAGCCTTGCCCTCACAGCAACTGCGAGCAACTTGGCATATGCAAAAATTTGCTATTAGGTGGAATCCACCCCATAGTTGAGCCAAGATGAATATCATCACACAGGGACCGACCCTCTATAGCAAATACTGCATGGCTCGCATCGCCCCTCTTTGTCATATGCACCAGATAACCCACTGTTTAATTCATTTCATGCGAATAGCTCTATCATGCCTCAGGTCCTAGCCCTGGTTCACATTTTGCAGGTCCCTCCATAGGAATGTGTCATGGAGCACACAATGCAGCTAGCCTATAGCGAAGCTCTCCGCAGAGCAGAAGAGAGCATACGGCACAAGCGCCTCCACCAGAACGCTATGTGACTACCCTTAAGAGGTATGCACCGAAACGAGGCCCCAAGCGACACCACCTAGGACACACATACTGAAAACTCCCCAAGCTAGGAGGATGAAGGCTCAAGGGAACGCCCGAGGGGGGGGTGGTAACCCCTGCTGTGCAGGCCCTCACCAAACGCTCGGGCACTAGGTGCTCAAAGGAAGAGAAGGAAGCTAAAAACAAGAGGGAATTTGATGAATTATTTAAAAGCATTCTTGAAATGGTAGCGGCCAGGGACTACATCATTTGGGTCCCAGCCGATATCTTCTTTGCCTAGCCTGATAGGAGCCCCTCACCAGCAACGCCCTTGTCGCCTCATCACCCGGACTCACCCCACTTCATACAAATAGAATAGCCCTTGTTTTGTACAAAAGGCTTACCAAATTCTCTCTAACCACAACTTTTTTCATTAAATGAGTAAAAGAGGCAGACTCTCTAATTGTGCAAACTTTCTATATCTATTTTTAATATATTTCACGACTTCAACAAAAATCAAGCACAGGTGATATGCATCTAAGTCAACTCCATGGGATTCTGATGAGTGATGTTTCTTTGTGTTGCACTTGTTCATTATGATTGAAAAAATACCAGGAACAAAGAGCCATGACGGAAGCCTCACTGGCGGAAGCAAGAATGACCCTTGTAGACCGCCCACATCCCATGGCCCAAAGCATAGTCATTGGCTACTCTCTCTTTCTACGTCACACTCTACATTTGGATCATGGCAGTTGTTACCTCAATTGTATCGACATCACATGTTACAAAGAGGTTTTGCGAAATCTCAGGTGTATCTCCCCATCTCCACAACTGTCCCTCTCGCAACGAGGCTAGTAACACAATCATCGTTGTAATATCCATCTTCATAGCCTTTGACTCTCTACATTTCCTAGTCCAAATGAAAGGCTGATAGCCTCAACATATTGCAATGGTTGTATTTCCAAAAAAATAAGAAGAGAGAAGCAAAAAAAAAAAGAAAAAGAGAAAACAAAAAGAAAGGACAATAAAAGAAAACAAAGAAAGAAACAACGAAAGAAAAATGAAAAAGCACTCACAATCACAACACAACACCTAGGGGTCCGCAAATTAGGTGCATCTAGTGACCTTGGTCAGCAGACTCCGTCCCTAATCTCCTAGCCCCTTTACACATCCTCCACAATTGTTCACGGCACATCAAAGGCAGGACATACCTAGGGAGCTTGTCTCAGCTATGGTTAGACATGTCACCCTGACCTACTTGCATGATTCCTTTTTTGCATTCCACTCCATGACCATTGCAATCGATCGTGAAAAGCAACACACGAATGACCATGGAAAGTACACCGTACTCATCAAGCAATATAAGTAGCTACTAGCTACCAAAAGTTAAGGTGTCGATGAGTTCAATTACGCTACCTTATGTTGTCATCATGACACAAATTATGTCTCGTCCACCTTCAGGTGCACTTCTTCTCAACCACATGTTGCTACACGGCATCTGCCTATCAGTCTTCTAACTACGTAATATCTCAACATGCACATGCACTCACATAATATCTACACCACAAACTATACACAGTTTGGGTCCTCAAGTGCAGGACATTACTCTTGGCTTGCCTAGAGTTCTGCCTCGAGTTCCACCTGTCTCCCAAACTCATCAAACTCTATCTTATGCACGATAAGAAGTTTAGCACTGCCCTAGGGAGAGACCACATATGAGAGGTTTTTAATTGTGTAGGTATTGAAGACTCCAATAAACGTACCATCATCTCATCATCAACAATCAACTCTAAATTCTTATCCTTCATCCCGCAGGCCCAGTAGTAAGGAATCGTCGCACGCCGAATCCCCAGCACATCCACACCTGTGGTAACCCATGAGTGCAACTCCCAACAACAACCAACCCGATCAACTACTTCAACAACCTTATCACCAACCACTCATGTCAACAAAGTGCCACCCACCACCTTCTCCGCACCACCATTGAAACTCCTCCAAGGCCAACCACATCAGTCCCTTCCACCCACATCTTCAGTGCATGCCAAAGTCTGCTACCTACGACAATGTGAGTGCCATGGGATTGGCACTTGTCTAGGAGGGGGGTAATGTTAACCCTCAAACGAACAAGCTGGAAAATTCGGAAAACCTAAAGCAGAGGACAAGGCCAAGGAAAAAGTGGAATGAAACATGAAGGCACACCAAGAAAAATATGGAAACAAAAGAGGTGCAGAAAAGTCCTAAATCAAGGAAAAAGGCGCACAAGAAAAGCGCAAGTCAATACTTTTGTGAAAGAGGGCAAGGCACATCATGATTTATTTTAAGAGCGTCGAGCTCTCACCCGTGAAATTTGTAAAGGTAGATGGGCAATAGGAAGGGAGCTAGGAAGATAGGAGAACAATGGCAAAAAGGGCCTAGGCCACGGCTGGCCATGTAAAAAAGGGGATAAGGGGATGACCGCCTAAAAGGGATTTAGGGTTTTGTATATAAAGTTGAAAAGTGAATGAGAAGCTCATTCTTGTGTGTGGCCAAAAGTGGCTCTCCTCTTCTTCTTCTTCTTCTTCTTCTTGTTACTTGCTTGAGCTTGTGCTTGAGAGAGGGAGTGTGAGAGTGTGAGGGAGTGAGTGTGTGAGCGTGAGGGACTGGGGAGAAGAAGATCTCCATCTTCTCCTCTCTTCTTCTCTTATCTTCTCTTCTCTTGTCTTGCTCGCAAAAATGGAGCTTGGAGTGTGGAGCTTAAGGATGAATCTTGCTTGAAGCTTGTAGTTGGATCGTGGAGCTATCGGAGTGCTCTGGAGAGGAGGTAATTCGATCGGGCATGGAGGTAAGCTCACTACATCCGTAGAGATGGATAGCGCATCAGCTATGTGAGAGGTAGCCATTAGTGCTCAGCTTGGAACGCTTGAAACAATAAGTGGTCCGTGGGTCTTGACAGTTGATCGCCTCTACAAAACCACATGCAAAAGCTTGGGTAATGTCCCACACTTGAGGACCCAGCTTGTGTAGAAGGGAGGTGCGGTGTGTGTAGCTTAGGGTGACAGGTCTAGTGTTACCTCCCTAGGTATGTCCTACCCTTGATGTGCCCTAAGCATGTGGGGGTTAGCTAACCAACCAAGGCCAAAGGACGTGCCTAACTTGAGAACCCCTAGGTGTAGTGATTGTGATCAACGTGCATCTCACTGTGTCTTGCGTGCTATGTCTTCCCATTTCCTCTTTTTTTTTTTGCCTTGACTTTGGTGGGATAGTACAAAATAGAGGATTTATTCCTCAGGCTCTTGAGTGTGAGATGGGGAGGTAGGGGGCTTTAATGATTTACTAAGGATGTGCCTACTTAGCATGTACCCTTTTTTGCCTATTCTAACATGGACAGGAGTGGTGGACAAAAATAGATGGCTACAGCTGGTAAAATGGTTGTCATTCATGTCCTAAAGGAGGGCCATGCAAAATGATGGAAGTAAACTAGCGCCCAACATTAATCGAGTCATGGTGCATCCATCTATTCTCACATTAATGTCAAAAAAGAGTGGCGAGAGATGGTACTCTATTGGTGCGGGGGGTTTCTTGAGGAGAGTCCTAAGTAATCTAATATAATTACATGTTGTTACAAAGGCAAGATCTAGGCAGGAGGAGAATTTCATCAAGAAATGAGCCATGGAGTCCCATAGATCTTGCTCTGAGAAGGCGAGTGCTTCCTCCGATTTTGTGGCATTGATGTTGTAGATCTTTCGGAAGTCATATCGACCATGGATGTCATGGTCAAAATCTACTCCCACCCTGTGAGGATATAGTAGATAGGTCGGATCATTTCATTTGAAGGGTAGGGAACCGCAATACAACATCCACGCGTCCACATTTTCATTCTAGACTTTTCTTCTCCACTTACGTTGGGATTCGTAGCCTTTCATCGTGTGGGGCAGCTTCTCAATCTTTTTTTCCTACTAATTTGGGGATTCCATCCCCCAAGCTGTTGGATTCTTCTCTCTTTCAGCGAGCCATCGATCACCAAGCCTTCTTCCCATGGCGATTACTTCCATTAGCACTTCAGTGGATAATATTTTGCTCAAGGCCACTGGGTATCGGAAGGTGAAATTGAAGGGTTGGTGGCGATTTTCCCACTGCTCCCAAACTGATAGCTTCGTATTCCAGTTCATGGGTGAGCAGTCCCTTTTTGGTGGGATGGGAAGCTCTGGAATTGCATGTGGTTGCGCTTTTTCCCTTTTGCGTGCTTCATTAAGCATTCTGGCCCTCTTCTTTTTTGCTTATGCCCTTTTGATATCTTTGTGTTCCAGTTCATGGGTGAGCATTCCGTTTTTGGTGGGATGGGAAGCTCTGGAATTGCAGGTGGTTGCACTTTTGCCCTTTTGCGTGCTTCATCAAGCATTCTGGCCCTCTTCTTTTTCTCTTCTGCCCTTCTTTCTGATGTGGCATCTTGCTCTTGAGGGGGCTTTGGTTGTGGCGAGGGAGGTGGTGGAATCCACTCCTCATCTCGTTGTGCACGGTCATGGCTTTTGACCATGCTCCTACTTCCTATGGTTGTTCTTCTTGGAGTCCCAATGCGTCAACCTCCTATGGCATCAAGCCCACTCTCAAAAAATTCTCTCGCTGATCTTGCCTAATCGAGTTGAGACTTGTGTCGTGGATTTGGAAGCACATCCCTTGTTTAATCGCCTTGCGAACTATTTCCAGTTTTCTTTTAAGCACCTCAACTGCCTCCTCCTCCTTAGAGAGTGTGATGTTTAAGATCATGCTGAGGAAGGCATGTTGTTGGGCTTCTAGACTATCCTGAGCGGCACCTGCCTTACTCTCTGCTAGTATTCTACTTCCTTTTGTAAGGGCCAAGCGGCTCGCTAGGTCCTTCACTTTCTTCTCGCTCTTGGCCTCCCATTCCCTTGCCTTCTTTTTCATCTCTTCCAAGCCCTTACTTTGCCTTTGTGACAGGGCCACTATCATTGGCTCCTGCCTTTTTCATTTTTACACAAGTTCTTATTTTTCTTTTGTCAGGTACTCAATCTTCTTTTCTAGTCTTGCTTGTTCCTCTCTTTGTCTTTGCATTCCACACTCTGCTTCTTCCCTCTCTTTTTTCCTTTCTTCTTGTTCTTGTGCTCTCTCTGTTTCAAGTGCGGCGAGCTCTTCCATGTTCTCTTGGAGTTTTCTCACCTACGTTTCGAGCTTCGCTTGTTGTAAAACTAGGAGTTTGTACTCCCTTTGCATTCCAATAAGCTCATGGTTCTCTCCTTCCAGTCTTTTTTGCCATTGTTCCTCCTCGTCTTCCTTGGCCCTCAGCTTTGCTTTTAGTGCTTGGATTTCTTTTTGTTGTATGGCCACTTGGCGGGTCTTTTCTAGTTGGAAGGTATTTGATATTTCCCTTTTTGTTTCCATCTTTGTCATTATTGCTCTCTTCTTCTCTTTTGCCCTTTCTAATTGAACGTGAAGTTCCCTAACATGCTCGTCCTAATCAACAGGCTGCGGCCCCGTGGTAGTGGTAACTGTACCCATGCCATGAGGTTATTGATGTCTACTGTGGTTGGAGTGCCTGGCGTTGTTGCGATGGTCAGGGTGTTCAGCAAGATGGTAGGCAGGATCATGTGGAGTGCAGCCTTGCCCTTTCCCTTTGGGATGGGTGGAGGCAGGTTCCCGGCCCATCTTGCCTTGGCGGGCTCATTGCTACTAACTCCTCATGCCTGCACTACTGCTCAATGGACATGTGCATAGCTTTTGCCAAGTCCTCCTCTTCTTTTCTTCTCAACTCCTCCTCCTGTTTGGTGGTTTTTCTCCTCCTCTCTTCCTCGGCTCTTTTTTGCTCATTCTTGGCTTTTTGCAAGTTTGCTTCCTCCTGATTTTTCCAGTTGTCTTCTTCTTAGGCATTCTTGCCTTCCTCTTGCTCGATTGAGCTTCTTGCTCTCCCTCCTCTTCACTAACCATCCTCTCACTTGATTGTTCTTTGTCCTAAGACAAGGAGGTGACCTATCAGGTGTTTCATCTACTCCCTCTTCTCCATCTTGTGCCTCTTTTATTGCCTCTTGGATAAGGGTGGTCAAGATTCCTCCATACCCTATAAACGAGGCTTTGACTGAAGGCTTCTTCTTGTCGATTCCTTTTGATGCTAGGGACTCTCCACCCATCGGTTTACTTCCAAGGGCTACTGCTTTAGCGGATTGGTCTATGGTCTTCCACATGTAGCCATTCCAATCTACCTCATCCAGCAAATGAGCTGCCACACTCTCCAACACGGACATACTGATACTATGCATGAGTGAGTTGTACCTTTGGTTGGAGAAGAGGGAGTGGATCACCTTGGCCTGCAATCTGACTTTCACGTTAGGAATGTCTTGGATGCTTATGCCATCGTTTGCCAAGACACTCTCCTTTATCATCCCCAGCATGGCATATACGTCTCTTCCTTGCCTCTTCTCCACCTTCGGTTCCAATCCCAATGGATTTTCCACCAAGGCCTTGCTGAGTAGGACTTGCACTTGCTTGATTCCTTCCATGCTTCCTACGAATATTGTCCCACACTCCTTGTCGGGGTTATATGTCCTCAGGAATTCCATGCACTTATTGTGGTTTGAACTTTTCAATGTACTTGGTGAGGTTGCACTGGTCTATGATCCTCCTGATGGCCTCCTCACTGGTCACCACCTCTTCCATATTGTGAATGCTCCTGAATCTAAGCTGGCTGTACGCCTGATTTTCAAGGGAGAGGCCGTACATTTCTCTTTCCTCTTTCGTGAAGGGAAGGCGATGGGCTTGATCTTACTGCGACATCTTTAGTTTATGTCACATAAGCCATGGTTTGTCATTAAGGATTTTCAAAACAGTCAACTACTGGAAGATAAAACTTTATGCTTGCTGAATTGAAATGTTTTTAGCACAGAAATAGACTTCCCTTCCAAGCTTTATTTCAAAGGTTGTGACATTTTCCTCAATCTCTATTTAATGTTTTCCTTCCTTTTCTATTCTTAGATGTGGATTGAGGCTTTTAAGATGTGTTTTTTCTTTTCTTGTTTCCTTATGTGTTTGATTTGATTTTGATTCTCCTTATGATTCACCTTACCCCCGCCTCCAGGAAGTGAGAAGAATCCTTCCTAAGATTGAAGGCTAGAGTGTATGTGGAAAACCAGAGTTGCAACAAGAAAAGTGTGCACAAGAGGGAGATGGAGATAGGAGCTCAAAGTACAAGAACAAAATCTTGTTTACTAAGTTGCTCAAGGTACAACTTGGGTACACTTTATCTCTTCTTTGATAGTGACCCATAGGCTATTTATATAGCCTCTGCCTGGCTAGGTTTAGGGTTTCCCGTGTCCTTCAGGCTATTCACACCCATTTTCCCTCATACACCCTTGCTTATGGTGGGTTCCTATGCTTATCTTCTAACACCCCCCCTCAATGCCAAGGTGGCATTGGATTTCAAAGCATGTAAGATGTACCCCCCCCCCCCCCCCTCAAACAACCGGGATGCCTTTATAGATCAAGATACAAGAGTGTTTATAGGTAGATGGTTTAAGGACTCAAAAAAGTCGATCATCAGATGGATTGGAGGCATAGTTAGCCACCAGTTCTTTGGGTACTTCAGGAATGTTGGGGCATTTACTAGTGATATGCCATGTCTTCTTGAATTTGTTACATTTCATTTTTTTGGGATGCTTCTTCCAACAGTTGTTTACAAAATGCCCTTTTTTCTTACAAAAAGAACATTTAGTGAGAACTGTATATACCAAAACTTGATCACAGGAAGTTGAAGATGCCTGATTGGTGTTGCCTTCTTTGTGGTTCCTCTTTTCTTCATCCAAAGAGGATTGGATGGTACTTGCCAAGGTAGGGTTTGGAATGTTGGTAAGAGTGGTTACAAGGGTAGGAAACACCTTTTTATGGCTTTTAGGAGAATAGCAATAGCATCCTCTTCATGGATTGGATCTTGTACTGAGGCAAGCTGTGCCATGAGACCCTTCATGTGAGGGATGAAATTTCCCAAGTCTTCTCCTGATTTATATTCCAAGTTAAAGAATTCAATTTTAAGGAAGATTTTAGTATTTTTACCAGTGGCTCCATAGAGCTTTTCAAGCTCATCCCATTTTTCTTTAGCAGTATTTAGTTGATCAACATGATGAATCAAGGACTCATCTAAGTGTAGCATGATGATTGCTTGGGTACGTTGGTCATCCTCTACATCAACTAGATTTGCAGAGTTTACAGCTCTAGTGCCTTGAATGAGAGGCCAATACCCTCTCTCCATCATCTTGTACTTGATAAGTACCTACCATGAGTGGAAATATTTGCCATCAAATTTACGAATTTGAGGGTAGACATCAGCATAGGTTGTGGCCATTGGGAAGGCCTTACCACTTGCTAAAACAAGGGTAGTGTCTAGTCCCTTACAAACTTGCCAATGAATGCAAAAGCAAATCAAGGACATTGTTACAAACAATTGATATTCAAAATTGTAATGAAGAGAAAGGCTAAAAATCATACATATGTAATACTTCAAAATATGACTTTGGTGGTCCTTTCTTATGTGCAACCTTCTTGCGAGGTTTAATGGTCTTTTTAGGCTTCAATGATGTGAACCTAGATTGGACTTCTGGCTCCTCCTTGTGGAATGGTTTAGTAGATGAACCTTGTGTTGCGGTCTATGATTTCAATGCTTGTTGCTGATGACTCCGAGGAGAGTACAATGACACTCATCTTTCTAATTTCATTGACCAAGGTATTTGAAAGAAACCACACATGATATGCAGCAAGCAACACAAGTTTAGGATAGGATGGTCTATGCGTTTATAGTTGTACACATAGCCTTACAAAATGAAGTAGAGCACTTAATGGTTTTAATTTTCTAATGAAAAAACTCGGATTGAGTAAATACTAGCAGCAAAATGATTGAACCATATGCTTTAGTGCTTACAAGCACTTATCTCTTAATTTATGCTTCTAGAGATGGTAGATGTTGGTCTTGATGAGCTTGGTGATGCCCTACCAAGTGAAAGAACCTCTGAAATTGAGTTTCAAATTAGTAACTGACTCTGGAAGAGATAACTCGATGATTAAAATCATTGTTAGTGATAGCAAAAGATGAAAAAAAACAAGAAGGTCAAGCTTTCAAGCTTGTGGCTATGGCTGCCATGAAACCCACAGTTAGGGTTTGACTCTGTAGGGGTAGTAGAAGAAGAATTTCAGGGAACCCTCTTGGGTGGAGATAGCACACTTGGGGGGCTATCAAATCCCCATGGTCTCGCCGCCATCATTGTGCCTGCTATAGGCCCTACTACTGTACGAACTGCCCGCCTATTCAGAACTGCGTTAATCTAATGATTTCCTCAATGCTATCTTCCACGCTGTGTTGCTCTTTAATGTGCCAGGATTGGCCACCTTGTGTCAAGGAAGAAGTTCTTAGTTGAAGCCAGGAGCTGAAATGCTCTCCTTTGGCTTCCCTAGGTTCTCCAAAGTGAGACGGTCAAGCTGGTTATGGAGTTTGAAGGTCCAAGATGAAAGAAATGAAGATTTTCTTGTGCACTTAGTGAGGCTGAGGTTTGAGGAAGCTCAAAGGATTAGAGGAGGCTCTGATACCATGTGGAAAAACAGAGTTGCAGTAGGAAAAGTGTGCACAAGAGGGAGATAGGAGCTCAAAGTATAAGAACTAAATCTTGTTTACTAAGTTGCTTAAGGTACAACTTGGGTACACTCTATCTCTTCTTTGATAGTGACCCATAGGCTATTTATATAGCCTCTGCCTGGCTAGGGTTAGGGTTTTCCCCATCCTTTAGGCTATTCACACCCATTTTCCCTCATACACCCTTGCTTATAATGGGTTCCTATGCCTATCTTCTAACAGTGTAGAGGGGATTCTGTGCATGGGTATAGTGCTTTACTTTCGCATGAGCCAAGCATAGAAGTGGAAATCTTATTCCATATGAGCGTGCCGGTCCATGTTGAAAGGTCGGATGTTGACCTGGGTGATGTAAGTAAGGACATCAAGCAAGAAGTCAACAGAGTCTATGCGACTAGCAATGTGCAGTTCCTCCTCAGTGAGGATGTGATCTAAGTAGGGGTGTCCCTGAATATGTTCTTCTAAGGGTCGGTCGTTAATACCCTATAAGAGATTGGAGTGACATAAGTTGGGTCGTACTCCAATGCTTTGATTGCGTGTCATTGCTCGTCATTTTTCATGATCTAACATCCCTTGAGCTCCCATTGAAGGTGAAGAGTGTACCATTTTTTCAAGAAAGGGGAGTTGTTGGCTGCAAGTTGTTTCAAGTGTTCTATCTCTTGATCGTTGGCATAAGTTGTGCACTTATCATATAGGTGATGAGGCTTTGTTTTTGTGCTTGTTTGAGGGAAACCTCAGTGGCAATTAGCTTCTCAACTGCATTGAAAGCCTTGACAAACACAAATTCCAATTCTTCCCAAGAACAAGGGAGTGTCCGTACTTCCATCGCTATAGGCTCGGTCCAAGATTCCCAAGTCTAAGTGGTCATAGCTTTTAGCAAGTGACATGAAGGTGGCATCTAAGCATCTAAGACATGCAACCAAGTCATCCCTTGTTGCTAAGTCCAGGGTCACAGTCAGAATCGATCATCGCTCATAGAAGGGTGTAAGGCCGACAGGTGGTTGGAACTAGAGGGCCCAATAGCTGATGGTGGTTGGGTTGGTTGTTCCTGAGCTTGCGGTTGGACCTTTTGTATAGCAAGCTGGGTTGTGGTTTTGCTGACTGTGCATTGCTACATTCGAGTGGCCTTCCATGAGCTGAAGGACTAGTCATGGCATGTATATGGGTGGCAGGCAGTGGTTTGGGTCGATAGAATCGCTTAGTTTTCACTGGTTTATGTGTTAGTGATTCTGAAGGCTTTGAATTTAGAGGCTTTTACGTTGGCCTTGGTTGTGGCATGTGTGTCTGTGTGATCAAGTTTGAGGGCAACGTTTGATTAGTGCCTTGGGCCATTTTGTCCTTAGGAATCCATATCCAAACATTGCCCTCATAATAGCCTTGCGCTCGCAATAGGTTCTTGGGGACCCATTGCGGTTTGATCGTACATCGATGTCTATGGTTGCGCCTTAATTTGGTAGGGCGCGAGGTGGGGTTCTTAGCCTTGTAGGGTTGTGGGTGTTTGCCCCTAGGTGATGGTTGTTGCCGTTTAGGCATCCATTGAAGCTTTGGCTTATGGGCTTTAGCTTTGACTTTAGTGATTTGCTGGTCTTAAGGCTTGGTGGGTTGTGACGAAGCACCACTCCCCTCCTTAGACTTAGTGGCAGGTTTCTCCATTGTTGACTTTGCAGACCTGGAAGGTGCCACACATCCCGTGTTGAAAGGTGTAACTATGCAGACATTGCCCATGGCTAGGTTGATACGCTGTGACTCGTAGTCGACATTACAACAAGCTTGCTTCTTAAAGGTTCATCCCAACAGTGACTCTGTGCTTGCATCTTTGGTGCTGGGAAACACATAGAAAATCTTTGGCATGCTTTTAGACTCGATAGAAATTGCAACCTTGCACTTTCCTAGGAGTGCATACGATCAGCCCCCATATGAGTTGAACTTAGCAGCAGTGGGTTGTAAATGCGGTCTACCAATTTGGGTCCAATGATCATGAGTCAAGACATTAAAGTCAGCTCCCTCATCGATCAATGCATTGATGGTGCATGTGTGCTTGGCAGTGATTGTTATGCTTAGGTAAGCTAGTTCTACAACTTTCTCATCCTCATCATCCATCTCAGTAATAGCGGCTACTCGTACTTTGATAGGGGATGCTAGCATTGGAGGGTCATGGAGTGGGTGCATGGGAGGGAAGTATTTCTTTATGCGGCTGCCATTGAAGAAGTCTATGCCCTCACCTTCTAGGGTTTCAAGTTCTACATTGCCATTTCGGCTAATGATTCAAACTCTGAAAGGACCTAGCCCCCAAATTTTCATTTTTCGTTTGTGTCCCTTGATTGAGTACAACAGTACTAAGTTGCCTTGTTTAAAGTCTCACTACTTGACATGCTTGCCAAACCAGCTTTTGCATCTTGCCTTCTCACATATTAGTGTGTGGGTGGCTTAGAAGTTGAGTTTTCGATAACCATTCGAGCTCAACCAAGTGGTCCGTCCATGTCTCCTTCCCATCCCATCTCTGTTGAAGGGCTATCCTCAGGCTAGGGATGAAGAACTCTAAGGGTAGAATTGCCTCAGTTCCATAGGAGGTCAACCTAAAGGGAGTCTGACCCACAATAGTTTTATAAGCCGTATAGTAGGCCCACAAGGCCACCATCAACTTGTTACCCCAGTCATTATTGCGCAAAGCAGAGACTACCTTGGTCAGGATGGTCACCAAGATTTTATTTGTGGATTCAGCTTGGCCATTTGCTTGAGGGTTATAAGGTGAAGATTTTCGATGGATGATTAGGAAGGTGGATAAGAGATGAGCTATCACTTCGTTGATGATGGTGTGTGCCTTGGTCGCTAACACATTTGATGGGGCATTTGAATCATGAGATCACTTGCTCCCATAAGAACTTCGCAATAGTTCTAATGTCATTTTTTCTCATAGCTCGTGCTTCTATCCATTTCAGTAGCTTGTGAATATTGTGCTGTAGGACTAATGGGTCCGATGAAGTCAATACCCCATTTCTCAAAGAGTTGTCATGCAATGATTGGGGTTAGCTCCATGTAATCCTTATAAATAGGGACCTTAGTCTGTTGCCACTCATCACAATGCTTCACAAATTGTGCTACATCTCGGAAAAGAGTAGGCCACCACAATTGGGACTATAGCACCTTGCAGGCTATCGTGTCTCCACTGAAGTGTCCTCCTGCAATTCTGCCATGTGCCTCTGTGAGTACATCATGCATCTCATGCTCACACATGCATCTGCGTAGCAACCCATCTTGCCCCAACCTATAAATTTGGCATGCTATCAACTGATAGGGTTGGATCTTCAAGATGAGTCGCCTAAGTTGGGTCTTTTCTATTGGTCATTCTGATCGTCCATGCTCAAGTACTTGGACTATGTCATCTGCCCAATACATCGTCATGTCGGCTCTAAACAAATCTCTTCTGCTGGACAAGTGGAATAGATGCGTGTTTGGCAGTTTGTCTACTGTGCCTTGTCCAGCAGCTTCTCCGATGGGGATGCAAGACATATGGTCAGCCATGTAGTGTTGCTTCTCTTTATGTACCATCACAGAGAAGTCAAATTCTAAAAGCAGAAGTAACCATCGAGTGATGTGTCTTGTAGCACAAGGTTTATTAACAAGATATAGCAGGGCCTGATGGTCAACAAAGAAGGTAAAAGGAGTAGCTAAAAGATAATGCCGAAATTTCTTTATAGCAAATACCATGGCCAAGCCCTCTCTCTATGTCGTTTAGTAATTTATTTTGGGCTTAGTGAGTTGTTTGCTAGCAAAGCTCACTTGGTAATCTAGGTTGTGTTCACAGCTCCTACATCTAATTTTGAAGCATCAGTGTGTACATGGAACGTGAGTGTCCAATCTGGGGCTCATAGAATTGGTCACGTGGTCAGATCCTTTTTCAGTTCCTCATATGCGCGTTGGCAGTTGTCAGTCCATTCCAATATGATCAGTAGCTTGTATAGAGGTCTAGCAATCAATTCGTAGCTCAACACAAACCATCGATAATACCATGTATGACCTAAGAAGCACTGAACGCCCTTGTAATCAGTTGGGGGTGGAAGATAAAAAACATGACATGATTTTCTTCGACACTATGTGTCCTAAGATGCATCCATGCTTTATCCAAAACTGGCACTTTAAGGGGTTCAATGAGAGACGATATAGTCGATATTGTTCAAAGACCACTCGGAGTTTGTCCAAGTGTTCTGTCCAAGTAGAGTGAACACATAGGTCATCTACGAAGACCTCTAACTCCTTTCTAAGCATGTCTTTGAATATAGTGCACACAAGTCATTGGAAAGTAGCTGGTGCGTTAGTCAACCCGAAGGGCATGACTATGTAGGCAAAGATGCCCCACTCAGTGGCAAATACAATCTTGTGCCTATCCTTAGGATGCACTTGCACCTGATTGTATCTAGAGAAGCCGTCTAGGAAATTGTAGGTCTCTTTGCCGGCCACTCTCTCGAGCATGTGCTCAGTGTACAACAATGGATAGTTATCTCTCTTCGTAGTAGCATTTACCTTCTTGTAATTGACACACTAATCTTTCCATTCTTCTTCAATAAGATGACTATGGGTGAGTGTGTCCTTTGCTTGGTTCTACTTTTTGGGATTCGATCATCCATCTAAGTCTTGGGATCTTCTCTTAATGGTGGGTTTCTTCAAATTTTTATGTCTGAGTGAGTTCCTTGTTAGTTATAAATAGTCCTCAACTTACCCTCACCCTGTGCATGTGTGTGTGCCTTCTTTTCTGCGCATTGTGTGCAATCAGGCTTTTAGCTTTTCTTAAGTGTGTTCTGAGTGTTGGAAATCAAAGAAAGTGAGAAAACAAAGTGTCTAAGTGTCTTTTGCACTCTCAATTATGGGTTTGACCTGATAGGCTTGTATGTTCAGTTTTTGGCCGCCCTCGTTGCTCTATAAGGTTTTCACTGCACCTCCCGCTTAGTCAAGATTCGTTTGGGGTCTACGACTTTGCTTGATGCTACTAACGGGTTGGGTCACTAGATAGCTGACTAGCGTGGCCTTTTACATTTGCATTTTGTTGGTTTTTTTATTCCTTGCGTCAGAAACGTGTTTCAAGTGTCTATGTGGCCGTCGAAGGTTCGTGAGGTCGATATCTAGGTGGGTTTGGTCCAAAAAAAAAAAAAGTTCTTGGGAAAAATCAGATTCGGCCAACAGGTGTCTGAATCACAGGAGGGGTTGAGTGATTGACTTGAATAGGCCAAGCGGCCGACGACCGAGTGAAATTGGGCTAAATGGCCAAGGGCTGAGTAGGTTTGGGCCGAATAGCCAAGGGCCGAGTACCTACTTTGGCCAGTCGATGACTCGAACGGGCCAAGTGACTATGTGTGCAAATGTACCAGGACAACTCGGATGGGTCGAGCGGCCGAGGATAAGTGGGTCGAGGGCGGATTCTGGGACTCAACTCGGTGTCAAGCGACTCGGATGGGCCAAATGCAGCACTTTTTTTTCAAGATGACAAAAAATTCGTGGCATTGAGTGATTTTGAGCTTCACACCTACCAAGCACTTCTAGATCCTATCTATGCATGAAGCAGAATGTGTGGTTATACCTATAGTAGGCAATAAACTTGTCGACGGCAAGATCGAAGTGGATCCACGCAATGGGGCTCTCTCTCTCTCTCTCTCTCTCTCTCTCTCTCTCTCTCTCTCAACCAAGGTTTCAAATGAGCTCTCTCTTTGCCTCTTGGCTATTAAACCCCTTCCCAACAAAGTTCTTGTCACTCCCGCTCCCTCACTCGTCGACCTTAATCCCCTTGAGCACTCTTTTTTCTCATTTTTCTTGGTTTGTGCCCTATTCGGGCCTATTTTACAACAGCAGACTCTACGCTTTTTCAACCCATCTCTTAACCTTAACCTACTCTAAATGCAACAAGAATCAAAAGCAAAGTACTAAACTGAGTTCTCCTACTCTCCTATTCATTCAACCATCAAAATAACCAAAATACTTACTTGTTGTGAAGATCAAAAACCCAAAACTTCCTACCTATCTCAAGCTTCGGTTTGGGGATGAAACCCTTACTTTGATGCTCGGTTTGAAGTGCATGAACACTCAAGATTGAATCCGTTGATCCCAGCAATGGAACCAAAATGTTAGGAGCTCACGCTCAACCACCAAGACCCATGGACCGCTTATTCATTCAAGCGTTTCAAGTGAGCACTAATGGCTACCTCTCACATAGCCAATGTGCTCTCTCTCGCTACAAGTGTAGTGAGCTTACTTTGATGCCCGAATGATTTGCCTCCTCCCTCAAGCACATCGATAGCTCCACGATTATTGATGTGAGCTCAAGCTTCCTCAAGCCTCCACCTCCAAGCTCCATCCTCCATAAACGCGCACAAGTAAAAAGAAGAGAAGAAGAAGAGAGGAGATAGTGGAGAGCTTCACCTCCTTGATCCCTCACCCTCACACACTCACTCCCTCATTCAAGCATACATAAGCCAGAAAGAGGAGCGGAGAAGAGAGGAAGAAGAATCTCATGTTGCCACATACCCAAGAATGAGGTCTCATTCACTTTTTGAACTTTATATACATGCCCTAAAATCTCATGGACACCCATCCCCTTTTTTTACATGATCGGCCATAGTAGCAAGGTCCTTTTTCCCATTCCCTTCTACTTGGCCTATTCCTTTAGTTTATGCTTGCCTACCCTTTTACAATTTGCACATGAGGGAGCCTGGCACTCTTTTATAGAAATTTTGGGACGCCTTCCACTCAAAAATACGCTTTTGCCTTTAACTTAATTTTAGAGGCTTAGAGGTCATCCTTGCGCCTTTGCTTGTTCTTCGACATGCTTCTTCCATCTCGAGCTAGGGTTAACAGGTCCCTAGAATCAAAATTAATGATGAGACTTGGATCAAGAAAATGGAAGTGCTTACCTTTCCGCTACTAGGACAAGCGTAGCCCATGCCCACACAAATCTCTCACTGGGGAGGCTCATCTTTTGTGAATGAGCTCAATAATAATATATTCTTCTAGAGTTCTACTAAAGCAATGGTTTAGTGATAAGATCATCTCATCAAGAGCTCGTAAACTTAGGACCAAATCAAGGCGTGGTAGTCCAAGGAAGATACATATGTGTCCATGTTTTACCAAATTTGAAAAATGGATGAAATCTTCAGCTTAAAGAAACAAGGGTTGATGGTGAAAGGTTACTATTCCTACTTTATTACTCAATCCTAGTGTTTTTGTGCAACTAGTCAGTCCAATGCCATGCTAGGACAAAAAATGCCAATACCAATCCTCCTTGTAACCCACTAAAATGGGGCAACTTCAACACTCATGGTCTAAGACAAGGAGCAGGATATGAGGTACAAGTGGACATGCTTGATTCCTAGTTGGAGAAGAAGAAGAAGACCCTATCATATAAGAATTAGAGAAAGAATAATCACGTAGCTATAAACAATCGGAGAGACTGGATGATAGAATTTCATCATTTCAAGTTATTATAGACCACCAAGGTAAACTCTTTTAAATTCTCATAGATTGTGATACCTCTCATTCCTTCCTCTCTCCTAAATCTATAAAGAAATTACAATTGACATGCAAATCCACTAGAAAGTTGATAGTTGAACTAGGAAATGGAAATGAATTTTTGTCAACACAAGCAATAAAAAATGTAGAGCTCCGATTAGAAAATCAACATAAAAGGGCTAATTTTCATGTTATATCCCTAGGGACATGTGATTGTCTCCAAGGTATGTATTGGCTAGTTCCCAATTAGGCTAGCATTCATTTTGGAGAAGGAAAGACTACTTTTAACAACCTTGAAGGGACCTAGTCCAAGCCCATGGAAAGGCAAGAAAGCCTAGAATACAATGGCTTAGTAAGCATGCTAATGTTTTTCTAAAAGACCTAATGGAGTTACCTTCTAGCCATGAACTAGATCGTGAAATTAAACTAACCCCAAGATCTAAATCTACTATATAAAAAGACACTATAAGATGTCAATTCTTGAAGCCATTGAATTAAAAGAACAATTGAAGCAACTATTGGAGTAGGGATTCATCCAATCTAGCAACTCACCTTAGGGTGCCCTTGTGCTAAAACCAAAAGAAGAAAGATGAAACTCTAAGGTTTTGCATCAATATGGAGGCTTGAATCAGGTGTAACCATCAAGAATAGGTATTCCATCCCACAAATTGATGAGTTTCTTGATAGATTATAGAGAGCCAAAATATTTTAAAAAATAATCTTAAGATTAAGATATATCCAAATTTGAATTAAAAATAAAATATATCCCAAAAATCTTCTTAATACTAGGTATGGTCATTTTAAATTCATAGCAATATCCTTTGGTCTACTGATGTCCTAGTTACTTTTAATAGGTTAGTTCATGACAATTTCACACCTTATCTTGATGAATCTATTCTTGTGTTCATTGATGACATTCTAGTTTACTCCAAAGAAGGAAGGAGATGGATTGAAGTTGTGCAAGAGTTTGACTTTAAGACTAAGTACTACTCTGGTAAGGAAAATGTGGTTCCAAATACTATCAATCTCATAAAGACTCCCTAAATGCCCTAATAAGTAAAGACCCTTCAAGGCAATTAAGCCTTGCAAGTCATGCCATTAGGAGAAATATGGACTCTCTTTTTTGCTCCTTAAGGGGTTTCTCGCACCTCTCTCTCTCTCTCTCTCTCTCTCTCTCTCTCTAAAAAGAGATTCCAAAATAATATTAGAATAAGATATCTTTACAATCAAGCAAATCTCGTATTTGTATTTTCAATAGATTTCACCTATTATTTTATTCTCAAACTATAGGATAATGTCACTTTTTCTCAAAATCCTCATAACTTTAAAAATACAATTCTATTTTTTGTAAAAATGAATCCAATCATTAATATATAACTCTTTAATGCCCTCATGACTTTTCAACATGAAAATATGTTAGAATCATTCTCATTCTTGCTTCTTAAAAGGGTGGAAGTTAAAAAACGATATAAAATGATGTACGCATCATATTTTAATATGATTTTTTACCCAAAGACACCTTTTTGACTCAAGATTTTCCTTGTAAATTTTTATTGTTTTTGGACAAGTATATGCCTATTTCTGGGCATTTCTTCATTCCCTCTTAAAGCTCTAATTTTGTCCAAAATTTTGTATACTCTTCTCCTTCCCTCTAGAATATGGTTTCTTGCATAAGAATTCTTCTAAAGCAACACTCAGTACTATCTACAATACTCTCTACCCTGCTACACTCAGTACTATCTACAATACTCTCTACCCTACTACAAGCAATCTCAATAGTGGTTTTGATAGCATTTGCTGAAATCAAATAATCTCTATCTATAACACTCTCTACCCTGCTACAAGCAATCTCCCTCTTCAGTACTGTGCTATAAGATATCTTCCTTTTCAACACTCTATACTACAAGCAATCCAGTGATAATGGAGGTATCTTTGTTTTTTAAATCTTTATGATTTTATTTTTCTTCATAGTTGTTGTTTATTCCTTAAGTGTCAATTTATATAGAGAGAGAGAGAGAGAGAGAGAGAGAGAAGAGAGAGGGGGAAAAGAGAGGACTTTGTGAGATAAACTAAGAAAATAAGTGATAGAGTGACAGAGAGTAAATTAGGGTAGAAGATAAGATAATGTTATTGTTCTCCACTGGCTAAGCTTCTGTATAAATGTGTTTAAATATCTTTGATAAGTTCTTCTTTAGGGGGAGAGAGAGAGAGAGAGAGAGAGAGAGAGAGAGAGAGAGAGAGAGAGAGAGAGAGAGAGAGAGAGAGAGAGAGAGAGAGAGAGAGAGAGAGAGAGAGAGAGAGAGAGAGAGAGAGAATATTTTGGATAGAATAGAAGATAAGATTGGATGTTGATTAGAGGTAGATTAAAAGCTAAGATTACAAGTAGATTAGGGGTTGATTAAGGTCTATCATGACTGAAATCAAAAGAAAGAGACAAGATCCAAATGGGTAAAAAAGAACACAAATATAGTGAATCAAAGGGGTGTAATTGTGTGATTTGAGCCAAGTCCAGAATTAGATGCATGCTACTAGATTGATGTTGACCTGCAGCTCCCAGATATTTAGACATTCTTGCTATTGATAAAAAAATTGGCATCGACTCTTTAGTTACTATTAATCAAAGGGGTGTGATTGTGTAATGTTAACATTGGCATATATTTTTCTTTACAGAATGCAGGTGCAGGACGTACCAAGAGAAAGAGAGATATTCACTTTCAATTGGAGGATAAATATGCACCAATGTTCAAAAGAACTATAGAAAGAGATGATGCAATAAGATACAAGATGCAACAAGAAAGAAATGCAGGGGGGAAAAATGTGGACCTTTGGGTTGATGGGTGCATTTATCCACCCAATCTAGCCACTTAAAGGCCACCACAATTTGAAGGATTAATGGGTGCATTTATCCACCCAATCTAGTCACTCAAAGGCCACCACAATTTGAAGGGCTTACATCATTTGTAAAGTTCATTTGTGAAGGCAATGAAGGATTGCATGGATACACATGCAGACTTGTCACACAAGGATTAGCAGGGGTTCATCAAGCCTTGACAAATATGCATACAAGATTATAACGGAATATGTAATCTTTAATGGAAAAGGATAGATTATTGGCTGAGAAGGATAGGGAGAACCAGAGCCTACAACAAGCAATGTCTATCATTGAAGATGCTATGCAGGCTACACACGTGGAAAATATGGAGTTATAGTCTAAAGTTATGGACTTGGAGAAGGAGAATCGAAACATAAAGAGGAAGCTCACAAAAAATTTGGAGATTGGGCCCACTTTAAAAACTAAAGAAGCATGTCGGCGCATCCAATTAGTTAAGCCAATTCACCAATTAACCAAAGGAAGTGGACAATATCATAGACAGATATATGCTCAATCTGCTATAATGAGAAATATGTTCCCTCATGCAGAGAATGATCCTATTGCCAAAGTCCTAAGCAAGGATATGGTAAAAAATGCATTGGAAAATCGTAAATTCAGGGACATTGTAGATGGTGTCACAAGTGAAAACCTTACGGATGTGAGCAACTTGTTTACTGCTACGTATGCTCAGGGATTATGTGACAAGGTGGGAATGAGTTCTGAGTCATATAGTATGCTCTATCAACAATTGGATACAGGATTTCAACAAGTCTTCAAAACTAAGTGAGTAATGCCTCTGCTAAAAACCATTTCACGTGAAGAAGGCTCAAAAACAACTAAATGAGAAAGTTTTAGAACTAATTGGTGAGCCAATGCATTTGGAAAATACACACATATTGAAGTATGGTTCCAAAGAAGCATGAGAAAAGCAAGCTATGAAAACATCACAGCTAGACAATGCCACACAGAATGGTTGGCAACCCAAGAGAGAGATGGCAAGAAATGGAGACCTAGATAAAGATAATACTTTTGATGTATTTAGAGTCCACGAGAGAGCATAGGTACCCAGGATATGACACATTAATACTCCTATCTTTAACATGAGATGCCTTGCAAATTTTGTTTAAAATTTCGAAGGTTTGTCACTATGTTTTTCAAAGTCGATTTCGAACTATGTTTTTAAATTTTAAAGTTCATTTACACCACACTAAGTTTAAAAGTTTTGTACTTAAGTCAAGTCTCTCCTTTCATTTTTTCCCATTACTCTTCACTCTACCCTTCACCTTTCTATCCTTCATCATCACAACCATGGCACGTTCCAAGCTTCCTATCAAGAAGGCATCTGCAAGAGCAAGAGCTCAACACTCTTTCGAATCTAGTGAGTGTACTATGAGTGACAAAGGTCCCTTGGTGATTGACAAAGGTGGCCCTACTGCAGCTAATAATGGTGGTGCTATTGTGTCCAATAATGGTGGCCCTAGTGTGGTTAATAGCGATGGTTTGTCATTGTCCAGAAATGGTGGTCCACATACTCCAGTTGCTCCACCTCCCACTATTGCTCCATCTGGTAATACACATCCTCCAACACATGAGAAGCGAAGATGGAGACTAGGTACATCTATGCTATGTGAGATAAGGAAATTTCAAAAGAGTGCCAAGTTGATTATTCCTAAGGCACCATTCTCTAGGTTGGTGCGAGAAATATTGTAAGATCTGCAGTTAGGGCATCATCACAAGTTCTTTTCAAGGAACCACACAAGGAATGTGGGGCGATGGTCAAGCCAAGCCTTGCTTTCTCTCTAAGAAGTAGCTAAAAGTTGATTGATCTAATGGGTGATTCCCAAGTTTTAGCCATTCATGCCTGACGTATCACAATTAGGCCCATAGATATGGTTCTTGTTCATAGGATCTGCAACAACAAGGATGCATTTAATCTTAATGTCAACAATATGCTTTGAGAAGCTACCTTGTCATTGGATCTATGTTTTTAGCTCATGTTTGGTTATAGATTGTAAGGAGCTTAGTTTTGGTTTATCTTTCCAGTAGACCTTCAAGTATTTGATAGCAGTGGTCTACAAAATGGAGCTAAATTTTGCCTAGCTCTAGTTGTACTTGGTGCAATGCGCTATCTACAATGTATTTCATGGTTTCGTAATGCCAAATCTGATATTTGATATTCTATTTTACCATGATTTGCATTGTGTGTATTTTCAAGTTTCTAATTTTAAAAGTAGTTTTGTTAAGGATAAATTCAATCCGCAATTACGCACACATCAGTGATCAGTTGTACATGGGCCGATGCACTATATCTTTACTGTATTTAGCGATTTGGCAATACTATACCCAATATGCGGTATTCCATTAGATCCATGACTTATTTTTTATGAAATTTTAAGTTTCCAATATTTCACGTAGTTTGGTTGACAACACATTTAATATGCACTTGCGCACACTCGGTGCGGTGGTGAGTTTTTATGTTATCAGTGAAGTATGATCCAATTAATGCACTTTCAAAAAATAAAAAAATGATTGAACCATCAATTTTATAAATCGAAATTTGGTGAAACTTCACCCACATACCGGGCATCATAAAAAAACATGGATATTAAAAAATTGGCCCCATCAGAAGTCTCTGGGATATCTATGGGGATTCAGGGCCCCAGAAGCTAGCCTCCGGACAGGTGTCCCAGAGACTTCTGATGAGGCCAATTTTTTTTTTGGATAGTTGATATATCCTAGAGAAGTCCACATGTAAAATTTCATGTCAATCAGATCACTGGTTATATTTTTCATAAGCATGGATACATTAATTCAGGTTTAAGGGTTTTTTGAAAGTTTTGCTATAAGTTTAAAGTTTCACCTCATTTTACACATTTCACTTTTGAGTTTTGATTTCTCTCTCCTAGAAGACATGGTACACACCAAGCAAGTGGCCTAAAGACACCCCCTAGAAATCCTATGCAAAGGCCATCTCCCCAAGCTCCACCACCATGCCAAGCATAGTGGCTCTTCGTGAGATCTACCATTACCAGAAAACCATGGACCTCCTGATACCAAAGGCTCCATTCCAAAAGCTAGTGCGTGAGATTATGGACGGCATACTCATTAAGAACAACAAGAGACACTTCCTAGATGGAACACACTTGCAACAGCCTGATCGCTGGACTGCCCAAGCACTCCTTGCACTATAGGAAGCTGCCAAAACTTACATCATCGACTTATTCGGAGACTTGGTCTATGCAAAGCAGTACGTGCAAGGAGAGTCACCGTCACCGATAGGGATTTGCGAATAGTGAGGTTCTTCTGGCGAAGGATAGTCCTCGCAGAGATCAACAATGATAGGGGTGTACTACCAAAACATATATGGAATGTAGCTTCCAAATAAATTTTGTAAAACCCTGGTTGTAATGGATCCCATGTAAAATGTTATGAATATGAATACAATTTTTTTGGCACATCTTATTTTTGTTTATTCACTTGTTATTTGTTTTATTTATGTCTTTGAGTTATCGTTACATATGTTCGAATGAATATACGTTGCGCACGAACTCAATAAAGCACTACGTATTAAATTTAGGGTACGAATCGTGTTGCATATAAATTCGATAAATAAACATAATATTTAAGTAAATAATAATAATAATAAATGCGTATGACAAACTACATTGCATGCAAATTCAACAAATATTGGATTTCATTACTTCAAGAGAAGATTACAAATTACATTACATTGGTGATGAGATATCATTTGGCACTAAGTACATCTACTCTCTCCTAGGCTTCTTTGAGCTAGACTCCCCATGGTCAGGGCCATTCTTGATCATAGGCAGCAACACATTTTGCCCTAGTAGTTCCTGCCTAATGACATTGGGGTCTTCAACACTAGCAACCATGCCATGGGCCACCATGGAAAAAAGCGGCCCAAACCTAGTACTAGAGAATAAATGAGGAGCTTCGAAGGTCGAAGCAACACTACTTTCTCCAAGCTAGAGTTCATCGGGATGGTCTTGAAGGGCCCAGCCTTCAAGACCAGCCTTCATTAGTGTCCTCAACACTACTTCCTCCAAGCTAGAGTTCATTGGGATGGTCTTGAAGGGCCCAGCCTTCATTAGTGCCCTCAACTTCAAGAAGTTCTCAGAAAAAGCGGGAGAGCATGTCTTATGGAATACAAAAATGTCGCTCACAAGCTGGCCGATATACTCCTTCAATGTCGAGTCTTGCACCCTTTCTTGGCTACCAGATTGGCCACCTTGTCTAGATGAAAATTCATCTATATAAACAATGTCTTGCATCACACAAGTTCGATATCAAACTCATTGTGTCAAACTCATTATGCATGGAGTGTGGTAAAGATATATACATCGGATTTGCGTCAAATTTTACCAGTATAGGGACTCTAGGGCATCGGGAGTGTGCACATCGAATTTTGCTAGGATTGGGCCCCCAGAGCTACCCTGGCTGGAGACTCGTGTCTGGGGGCCTTGCGTCCGGGGGACTGAAGGCTCACGTCTAGGGAGCTGCCTTGGCCGGAGGCTCGCATCTAGGGGTCTGAATCTGTAGACACGAGCCTCTGGCCAAGGCAACTCTGGGGGCCCAATCCCAGCAAAATTTGATGTGCACACTCCTGATGCCCTAGAAGCCCTACTGGTAAATTTTGATGTGAATGTGATAACATTAATTCGATAACATTACCTTCTCTGCATCATCTATCTACTGTTGTAATGGAGCTTCTAGGTCTACTCCTGCAACTAGGCCACCCTCGTCTCTCTCTTGGGAAGGTACTGCGTAGTCGGGTCAAGGTCCAAAAATGCTTTCTTGCAACCGCTTGAACTCCTCATCTGAGATCCCATACTATGGTGTCCCATTCTCAATTTGCTCTTGGATGCTCACAATGGTAGAGATGTCATCAATACTTGTGCCATCATATCGAGCCACCTCATCAACATGTGTTGGTGCATCTTGTATATCAAAATCTATAAAATCATTAGGTGCATCACACACCATGATACAATATAGCTCTTCTTCCCTTAGCTCCAAAATTTCTAGTACATCTTGCATGAGTAAATATTCCAGCCCCTTAATGATAATAGCATGGAGAGAAGTGAGGGGTGGCTCATCGCTTATCAGCGTCTCAACAGGGCAAGGAGGTGGGTGCACAATGGCTAAGCTTTGTGTTGCCTCTACTCTTGGATTGAGTGTGATCTCTTCAGGCCCCCTCTCAAAATACTCTAGCTATGGCCGAGAGGGTGTGTCAATGTCTTCCTCACTGTCCTCTTGCACCTTAGTGCACAAAACATATATGGCAAATGCTACATCATGCTCAATAAGATCCATCGTGGTGTGGTCCTTGGATGAGGTGAGCATTGCTCTAGTGTAGAGATGCTGCCCCACATGCACGAGGACTCGATTTATTACCTTTGCATGGCTTGATCAAGCACGTAAACTATATAGGAAATCTATGGGGACCCATCTGAGAGCAAACTCCAAAATAGAGCAGGTGAGAGGGTTTACCGCATCACAAAACGATGCCAGTATACTAGAGCTAGGGTCTAGGGCGGAAATTGAGCTCTCTAGACTCAAGGTCATGCAAAACCTAGGGTATATCTGGTCTCCTATGTGTGCATAGCATGTGGAGCTAATCCATGCGGCAAAGGCGGGAGTGGTAGCCATGGCACACAAAGAGAGAAGGGAGGAGAGCACGTGTAGGGAAGTAGAGAATGAAAGTGAAAATGAGTTTGGAGTTATAGCTTTTATGTATCTAAGGTTTTAAATAAAGGTTCTTTTTTAACCCTAAAGTTTCAAATTAAAACTCTTACCTTAGTTTCTTTATTTCAATACTTTAAAGTGGCCATTAAAATTACTCATATAAACAAATGCTTCATTCTACATTATTGTATCCTAAAATATACTTGGATCGCTGAGTATATTCAAGTCCAACTACAGAAAATATAGAAATTTTTTAAGAAAAGAAATTTGAACACCTTCAAAATCCCTTGGATTCCATTTAATATTTAAATTTAAGAAATAAGTAGAAGAGATGAGCTACAATGTATCATTATGCAAAGACAATATTGCATAGATTATAGAACTCTAGCTTGCAATTTAATTATGATTTTAACCAGCGCGGTTGACTAATTACAGTTTGTATTATCGCATACTTGGATCATAGTAAACTAAGATTATCTAAATTGAAAGTACTCAAAAGTTTTTAAAATTTTATTTTTTATTTAAAAAATTACAATGATTTCACTATCTCAAGGATATGTGGAGAAGCACATTGTTTACTTGCTATGGATTGCTCACTACGAATCTTGACTTTTCTATTATCTAACTAGAAATAGAAGTTGCAGAGGGCCTCATTGGACATTAATTGGATTTATTGTCTCAAAAAAGAAATGGGCCAATGGCTCTTTGCACTGACCACAAAGGGATTATGACCATTCCACAAGATAACCACATCTATGAGAGCTGTATGTGTTTCATATCGGGTCTCTTGATCCAAGCTGATCCATTCCCCTTGCAAAAGTCGCCATCTTCTATATCAAAAGCGAATGCGCAGAGTTTGTCTAGCGATGAAATACTTGTAATAAAAACAAAAATAATGGTAAGTAAATGCGAACAACACAACAATTCATCTAAGCAAGACCTATGTCAATTAAATCAAGGCATTTAAAGTAGTAAAAAAGATTTACCTGAATGTGAGATCAGATTGGATGACCCTACATTCAATCATCTCATCAAAATGTGTTATTTTGACTTGCCAAGACACTCACCCAATAGCTGACTCATCCATTCCTCGGATGGACACTTGCATTGATAAGTAATCTTTATTTTTTTCAAAACATCACATGAACCAAACAAATAAGCAAACAATGAGAATGGAATAAACCAACTAAGATGCACATCTTTGGAGCCTGTGTGGGTTTCATAGCACTATTGATGTCAGATTTTATCTTGGACTTACATGCTCTTGACAACTCCAAGCTACCAATCAACCATTCACCACTAGATAGTGGCGGCAATGGGACATGCTGCAATATCTAGCTTTCTACTACATACAATGAATTATAAAAAAAGATATTTTGAGTTGCAAGTTGACTTGTAGAGTTATTATCATAGATAAAAAAACCTACGTCTTCATGCCAAGCATGTATATTGCCACTCAAACATTTCGCATTCTACCATGCATGCAAAGTTAATGGATATAGAGCTGTCAACAAAACAAGATTGAATTAGAACATTGCAAATATTTTTAAAAACAACTCTAATGCAAAAGAATAAACAATGATAAAATTTAAAAATTTATTGTTTTGTTTATAATTTCCAATGTAGTTCTTGTCATGTATAGAGATTTGTTTGTGCATATAAACATGTTGGTTCAATATTTTTGTTACTGTAGTTGTTCCATTAAACACTTTTCTGAACTCTAAAATTCTACCTTTCCAATGTTTTCTAGGGTTTGCAACATCCCTACACTTGACCTTGAAACTCCCTCGAGTACTTGGATGCATCAAAATCCAATCCAACTTATAGTACTTATCACAAATCCAACTACGGCCACTATCTTTCCTATTGAAGACCTCCACTACAAGTATGTTACTGATGTTTTTCCTCCGTGAAGACATCTATGATAACCAAATAGAAAAGTTACCTATTAGCATGTGTATAATTTGCAAATGTTCTCTCCAAATGAAATGAAATTTAAATGGAGAATTTTTTTTAAAAAAACATTGTGCATGTAATTCTTTTCACAAAAAAGCCCAAAGACGTTGAACAAGAAGTTGACTTATAACAAGACCATTGTTCCTTCACTAACAAATTCCTAGAGTACAAAAACAAAAGAAATATCGAGTCAAAGCATGCATATAACTTACATAGGCTTTGTTCAAATGAGTTGAAACTCAACCATGGAGTAATAGAAAAAAGTGGCAATATACATGTGTCTCTCTTTACAAAAAAACCCAAAGATGTTAAAGAAGTTGAGTTTTAAAAAAATCATTGTTCTCCACCCTTGATGCCTCTGGGAGTAAAAAAATAAAGGAAAACTCGATATGCATATAGCTTGCATACATTTTGTCCAAACAAGATAAAATTTAACCATGGAGCAGCAAAAAAACAAGACAACGTACCTGTAACTTTGTTTACAAAGAAACTGTAAGATGTTGAAGAAGTTGAGTGTTCAAAAGATCATTGTTCTTGACTGTAAGAGACTCCTAGAGTACCAAAACAAAAGAAATTACATGTCAGAGAATGCACATAACTTGCACACGTTTTGTCCAAACAAGATACAACTTTACCATAGAACATCCATGGAAGAGAACAATATACCTATAAAGTTTTGTGACGAAAATCTTAGAGCTTTGGTAGAACAAGCCCTACTCTCATAAAACATGTGAACCTCTCTGTGTTTGTGTAGAGGAAATGAAATCTCATAGGGTTACAGATAGGGCAAGCAACAATGAAGCTGTAAGATTTCATCAGGAAAGAAGAAGTGGGGAAAGAGATATGATAAATTTGAGTTCCGCCTAAGAAAGAGGGGGAAACTGAAAAGGGGAGAAATGAAAAGTCAAACATAAAAAAAATAAGAAAATGAAAATTCGAGTTACAAACTTCCAGGAATTGTCAGCATTGTATTCCCCACATTCCCCTTATTTTATTGCTAAGGGAAGATTTGGGCCAAGATATGGGTAGAAGATTCATGTTACATGAATCTGGAATCCCAGCTCTCTCATTGGTTAGGCCTATATTTCTTTATTCACTCCTTAAGGGGCAAAAAAGAGAGTCCGTATTTCTCCTAATGCCAACAATCTCATTCTTAATGTCATGGCTACTAAAGCTCCTAATGACCTAGAGTACCTTGCGATTAAGAAGATTATTTGACTAGAAAAGAGGATCCCAAAGGAAGAAGCCAAGTGCAAGAATTATCTCTTTCAGGTTGAGCTTTTGTACTATCACCAAAGACTATGTGTACTTGAGAATTGGGACCTCGAAAGAAGAATTGTCAAACTTGTATAAACGCAACCCTATTTGCACCGAATGCTCATCTTTGCCTCAATGGCATGTTTTGGTCCTCAAAGATTTTATGGGAAGCCCATGACAACTTGGTAACTGGACATCCTAGCTATGCAAATACCTTGAATTAGTAAGAATAAGCTACTTCTGGCCAAAAATGAAAGCTAACACACTTAGGTATATGAGCGAATGCTTGAGCTACAAAAGGGTCAAGGCCAAAAGGATCAAACTACCTAACGAATTACACCCTCTTGATATTCCCCAAATGAAATGGGAGTACATTATCATGGATTTTATAGTGGGCCTACCATTGAGCAATGGGGAGATGTTTCCATCCTAATGATTGTGGATATGCTAACCAAAGTAGCTCATGTTGTATGTGTCAAGACAACTCATAAGGCTTTGAATATCGCCAGGATATTCATCAAGGAGATATTTCAATTACATGGGCTCTTAAAAAGGATTGTCAGTAATCGAGACAGCCTTTTCATCTCTAATTCTTGACTAGTCTCTTCCAAGTTATCAAAACCCAACTATGTTTAATACAACCTATCATCCCTAAACTAATGAGCAAACAAAAAGATGCAATCAAGTCTTGGAGGATATTTTAAGAGCCTATTGTAGCAATGAGCCAAAGAGATGGATTAAAAACCTCCCATTGGTGGAATATGCCTATAATACTTCATACCAATTATTCATATATCAAAGCATTGGGACAATGCCATTCCAAGCATTATATGGGAAAGAGTGCTTCTTATCTCAACTTTTCTGACCCTACCATGAAGGTTAAAGCCTCCAAAAGAATGCTAGATGACATGCAAAAGCAAGTCAATGCAATCTATCAAGACATAAATGCAACCTAGGATCAGTAAAAGGCCTATATGGATCCCAAGAGAATGAACAGGTCCTTCAATCAAGGGGATATGGTCTTTTTAAGGGTTCAGCCCAAGAACAGTTCTCTATGTCTTTGAAAATTCAAAAAGCTTAGTTCAAGATATTGCAAGCCGTAAAAGATCATAAAATTACCTAGGACACATGCTTACAAGTTAGCCCTACCTCCTCATTTAAAGATCCATGATGTTTTTTATATAAGCCTATTACAATATTATGTCCCCAATCCTGACCATATGCTCAATAATGAATAAATTGTAGTGTCAAATCCAAGGAATCCTTAAGGTCTAGCTTGAGAGAATTCTAGAAATCAAGGAAAATTCAGATATCTCTAAAGATATGTTACATTCTCTAAAGGGAAGAGAATGTAACATATCCAAATTTCCCAAATAGATGTATCATAACCATGCCAAATTTTCCTCCTTTCCTACATGTGAATTATTAAATTTTTTCCACATATATATGCTTATGTAAAAATACACACACTCTCTCTCATCTAATTCATTTTGCTCTATTATCTACTTATTTTATTAAATTAATAAAACTTTTTAAATTTTTGTATATTTAATTTATTTTGATATTGTTTATCTTGGTTTTATTTTCACTTATTCTCATTTATATTGATATCTCCAATTATAACAATCTCCTTTTTTAATCATATAATATTTTTATTAATATATATATATATTTATTTATTTTTATAAATTTATTTAAATTATTATTATTATTTAAAATTTATTCAAATTTATTATTACTTTTCTCAACTTATTTTAAATTACCATTAAATTTTTACATATCTTATTTATTTTAAATTATCTTAATTTATTATTACTTTTTTACTTTATTTTAATTTTATATATTTAACTTATTTTAACGTTACTTTTGCAAATGTTTTTAACTTAATTTTTATCTTGTATAGTTTAGTGATTTTTCTTAATATATTGTAAAAATTTAATTTTGTTTTATTCAAGTTTATTAATTATTTATATTTAATATGATTTTTTCTTTAATATTTTACATTTAAAAAATAAAAGAAAAAGAAACAAATGTTATTAAACCGAGACAAGAAACCCCTCTTAAAAGGGGGTGCATTGTGATATCTTGCCTTTGTAAGGCAATCCCACCATCCTTAATACTCCACCCAAGAAAAAACAAACCCCCCTCCCCCCCCCCCCCCCCCCCCCCCCGCCCCCAAAAGAATTATATTAGTGTGATGCACCTACACTCGTTACGCACTCAACACGGCACAGAGAGGTAACACGATATGTGAGCTCAAGGTATACTCTTGTATTATTCAATCCAAAAAGCGGGACAAACACATCCCAGGACTACACCCTCATGACGCCACACATAAGAGGGTTTACCACTGGGTATAGGGAATCACACTTAGTGTGAAAACAAGGCAGGGCTTTGAGTCACTACTACTCCCTATATAGGTGCTTCTGATGATAACGGCATGGTATAGCTACAAAGCCCTTACACTCACCCTCACGTACTGGATTGCTATCCTCAGTAATCTAAGGGTAGTGCTTTATTTGACTCATCTGGGGTCTTAACACAGCTTTTCCTATCAAGCTGGTCAGTGTCTGGCAGTCTATGTAACTGTGGGGTCTTAACAGAGTCTATACTATCAAACTGGCCAGTGTCTGCCGCACTAGGACTTGGGGGTCTTAACACAGTCTTTTCTAGCAAGCTGGTCAGTGTCTGCCCATCTAGACTCATTTTTGGGGGGCTTTGTTGGATTTATTGATTTTGGGATCACCATGCGGGTCCACCCTCAACTCAATTACATTTGAGGAGTGGAGGCATATTGGGGTCTATGATTGAGAACCGCTTTGTTTGGTTTGGAGAGGCTCAAGGGTCATTGGAAAGAGCAAGGGGGTTCTCCTTGAGCCACAGGGCGAAGGCATCTTTGCCGTGTTCGCCAGCCTCCGATTCTGAGATCCAAGTGGCCTCCTTGAGTGGACGCTGGCGCCACTTGGTGAGGTATTCAGGGAATCCTCTTTCTTCCCGACGTCGGAGGAATGCTTCTACTTCGAAGGGACCGTTGGAATGGAGCATTGGTACGCACCGTCCCCATTTGTTGTCGGGATAGAACCTGCGCAGAAGACGAGCATGAAAAGCATTATGAACACAAACACTATCTGGCATGTCAAGTTTGTAGATGACTTCATTCAACACGTGCGTGATTCAGTAGGGTCCATAGTAGCGGTGATTGAACTTGGGAGTCATGTTCTTGGGAAGTGACACATTCTTAGAGTTGACTAGGACCATGTCTCCTTTGGTGAATAGTACAGCCTTCCTCTTTTTGTTGGCTTGCTCCATCATAGTGATTTTTCTTTGTTCTAGGCTCTGCTTGGCCGCTGCATTTTGATCCCTCCATTTCTTCAGGAATTCCTCTGCATCTTGATCTTCCGCTTTGGCCGCTCCGGATGCTAAGGCCAGCAGGGTAATGACTTCTTTGCCTATGGTAATTCAAAGGGGGTGTACCCCATTGCCGAGTGGATGGAGCTGTTGTAGTGGAATTCCAAGACATCGAGATACAAGGCCTAGTCTTTCTGGTCCACTCGAGAATAGCTTCAGAGATAGTCTTCAATGCCTTGGTTGACTCGTTCTGTCTATCCATCTCTCTCCGGGTGGAAGGATGAGGAGAATCTCAATTGTGTTTCCAGGGTCTTAAAGAGTTCCTTCCACATATCGCTCATGAATCTTCCATTTCTATCAGATACTATTGCCAGTGGTAAGCCATGGATTTTGAATACATGTGTGAAGAAGAGGCGTGCTACCTCCTTGGCATTCACTGGTGGCTTGGCCGGGATGAAATGTGCCTATTTGGAGAAATAGTCCACCACTACAAAGCTGATTGTGTACCCATGGGACTCGGGTAGTTCCACAATGAAATCCATGCTGATGACATCCCATGGGCGGTTGGGTATGGGTAATGTTTGTAGTAATCCTGCTGGTTTTGAACGTGGTGCTTTGACTAGTTGGCAAGTGGGGCAGGTTTTGATGTAGTCGATGACTTCTTCCTTCATATTGGGCCAAAAGAACTGCTTCATAAGGGCTTCCAAGGTTTTGCTTTTCCCTTTGTGTCCTCCAAGTTTGCCATCATGTATCTCATGCAGGATGAGTTTCTTCAACTCCAAATTGTTGGGGATATACAATCTCTTGCCTAAAAATAGGATACCCTCCTCAAGGGTGTACATTCCATGCGGGGTCTTCTCTGCTTCCACATCTCGGATTATTTTGTGCATCTCTTGGTCTTGCTCTAAGTCCTCCTTGACTAATTCTATGAAGTTGTTGCTGACCACGCTGACAGCTTTTAGGTCAGCTTTCCAGCTCAAGGCATCTGCTATTTTGTTAGTGGAGACAGGCTTGTGTTTAATCTCCAAGTCGAATTCTGCTAAGAAGTCTAGCCAATGGGCTTGCTTTGCCAATAACTTGGGTTGTGATTGGAAGTATTTGAGGGAGATATTTTCGGTGAAGACTATTGTATGCTTGTCTTGAACATAGTGCTTCCATTTCCTGAGGCAGTGGATGACTGCCAACATTTCCTTATCATGTGTACTCCACCTTGATTCAGCATCGGTAAATTTCTTGGACTCATAAGCTATGGGGTGACCTTCTTACACCAGTACACCTCCTATGCCATAATCGGATGCATCTATAGATATTTCAAAGGGCTTGGTGAAATTCGGCACCTTTAAGACGGGAGTTTGACTCATGCATTTCTTCATCTGCTCAAAAGCTTCATGTTGCGTGTTCCCCCATGTAAAAGAGCGATCTTCTTTGGTGAGGTGGGAGAGGGGGGCTGTGATGAGGCTGTAATCTTTGATGAACCTTCGGCAAAATACTGTGAAGCCGAGGAACTCTCGTACTTCTCTTACAGTTTTCAGTACATGCCATCTTTGGACAGCTTCCACTTTCTTAGGATCCACTTTGATTCCAGCTGCTCCTGCAATAAAGCCTAAGAATTCCAACTCTTTCACTGCAAATTCACATTTTTCAGGCTTGGCATATAAGTGATGTTGCCGCAATTTCTCAAAAACCCGGCGTAAATGTTGCTTGTACTCCTCTAAGGTTTTGCTATAGACTAGGAGGTCATTGATGTAGATAATGACAAAGACATCTATCTCGGGCCTGAAGACTCCATCCATGAGGCCGCAAAATGTACTTGGCCCATTGCTTAGGCCAAATCCTAATACTAACCACTCAAAACTACCATAGCGGGTGCAAAAGGTTGTTTTAGGGATATCCTCTTTTGCTATGCAGATCTGATGGTACCCTGATCTAAGTTCTATGCGGCTAATGTACTTGGCCCCGTGCAATCTATCTAAGAGGTCTTCCACTAGGGGCATTGGGTATTTGTTTTTAATGGTGATTTTGTTAAGGGCCCTATAATCTACATAGAGTCTAAATCCCCCATCCTTCTTCTTGACAAATAACACTGGGGCACCAAAGGGGGATTTACTAGGGCAGATTAATCCTTGTTCTTCTAGTTCATGTAGCTGCTTCTTCAATTCCATGAGCTCAATGTGGTTCATGCAGTAGGGTGCTCGAGCCAGTGGGGCGGACCCTGGAATCAATTCAATCTTATGATCCACATCGCGTCTGGGTGGTAGACCCTTGGGTAGCTCTACTGGCATTACATCTTTGAATTCTTCAAGTATCTCTTCCACTTTTGTGTTATTGCTTTCGTGTTTGGGCTTTTTGCCATCTTCTTCTTCAATTGGTCAGATCATACATAAGTAGACCATATCTCCTTGTTTGACTAATTTTTCTACATGCTTGGCACTACACGTCATGATGTGTGGCCTGATAACGGTCCCTTGGATCGGTGCTGTTTGGGTTTGGCCTCTTGGTTGGGTTGCATTTGGCTTCACTGTTTGACATGACACTCCTGGCTTATTTTCCTTCATTTACACTTTGATTGGGGTCCTACCATGCAATTGCATTCTTTCACAGGGTAACTCTAACGCCTTCTCCTTGCATATCTAGCATCATTTCATTTACACATTTCCCGAACATCGCAATGACATATTTGTCATAGAATTCCAAGCCTAGGATCACTTCAAAATCGTCCATGGGGATTACTAAGAAGTTGAGTTTTGCTTTCCACTTTCCAGCTTCTACTTGAACTGCAAAGACTTGTTTCACTTCCTTGGCTTCTCCTTGTGTGAATGTTACTATTAATCCTTCTGGGGCCTTAGATAGTTTCAATCCATGTTTTGCTGCGCACTTTGGGGTAATGAAGTTGTGTGTGGCCCTTGTGTCCACCATGATGGGTTGGTTTCCTTCGCTCACTCTGCCTTTGATGTATAGGTGGGGACTGTTGCTACTCTGGTTGCCATGCATTGGGGTCGAGCGTTGATTGTCCCTACCCTTGGGTGGTCCATGCTTTCATCACTTTTGGTTGGGATTTCTTGAATACACGGGGGTTGCGGTTCTTCTCCTCCATATGCGCTAGTCGCATTCACCCTCGACCCGCTTGATGAGGCTGTATCTTCTACAGGGCATCTGTTTTGGTAGTGTGGACCCCCGCATTTGAAGCATCCGATCCCAATGGAAGGGCCTAGGGATCTCCACCATGATGTATTGATCTTGCGGGTCCATATGATGTACTAGGGGATGTACTAGGGGTTGGCCTATAATGGTTGTTTCCCCATCTTCCTGCTACTCCTCTTGGTACCAATGCGGTTTGCGACATGGCCGTTGTGGTGGTGGGGGTTTGGCTCCTTGTATCTGTGAATGGCCCTCTAGGGGCATTGGGCCTTTGGTTCCATGAGTTGTTGTTGTTGAAGCTGGTGTTGAACCTGCTTTGGTTCCCCTGGGTCTAGGTCCACTAATCTTTTGGTCATTCTCATGGCTTTTGCTAAGCTTGTTGGCTCCTGTCTCTCCACATCTCTTCTGGCCCATTGTTGCATCCCAAACAAAAATCCATGTAATTTGGTGTATGTATCCATGTTTGGTAGCTGCAGCATAATCTACCTATATTTGCTGACGTATTCTTTCATCTTCCCTTGTGTTTGTTTGAGGTTCCTCCATTTGTCTCTCACTTTGAATTTATCCATCTTTGGAATGAAGTAGTCTTTTAGTTCTTCCTGGAGTTCTTTCCACGAAAAGATGGTGTGGCCCTGCTCTTGCTCCAACAAGTACCAACTGGCAGCGTCCTTCTCCAAGTAAATGGCTGCCACTTCCGCCTTCCTGTCTTTGGTTATTCGGTAATACTTCAAGTACCGGTCCACCTCTGCGATCCATTTCTTCAGGACCAGCCCCTCTCTCTCTCCTTTGTACTTGGTTGGTTGGGGCATCTTGAATTTTCCATAGTTATCTTCTGAATTGTCACTATCTTCCTCTTCTCTTCGATTGTGCTTCTTCTCCTTCTTCTTGTCTTTCTTCTTGCTTCTTGCTTCTACTACCTTCTCCTTCTATTTCCTTGTATATTGCGCCCTCCTAGACGTCTCCTCTCTACCCATCCTATCCATCTCCTCTTGCATTTTGTGTCTTTTCTCCTCTTCTTGTTGTTGTAACACCCATTCTCTATAGCCCTGCTCCACTTCTAGTTTTCTCTTCCTTTCCTCTTCCTCTTCCTTCATCTGCATGTTCCTCCATATTGACTCTAGCATGCCTGACATGCCCTCCAACTACCTTTCCAGTCCGACTACCTTCTCCTCTTGGGCCACTCTCCATTCTTGCCCTCTACTCTTCTTCCTCTCCTCCATTGTTGGGAGAGTGACATTCTCCCTTTCGTCCTCCATGTGGTTGGTGGTATTGTCGGCGCAGGGAAGCCGCGATGTGGTCGGTGGTATGGTCGGCATGGGGAAGCTGTGTCTCGCATGTGGTGGAAGAGGTCGTGCCGTGGGGAAGCCGCGTCACATCTTCAGACGGTGGGTGGTGTCGGGGTCGGGACGTCACGCCAGGGAATGAAGCGACAGGGGCGTCGCGACGGGGGTCGATGCGACATGGGGTGACGCAACGTGGGGCGACGCAACGGGGGTCAACGCGACGTGAGGCATCACAACGCGGGGCATCATGACATAGGACATCACGGTGTGGGTCGTTACAACTTCGTTCTCTTTGGGGCACTAGATCTTCTCTCCTACTTCCGTGAGCACTCCTTCACTCCGAACAAGAGTTGCTCTGATACCAAGTGTGATGCACCTGCACTCGTTACGCACTCAACACGACACAGAAAGGTAACACAATATGTGAGCTCAAGGTATACTCTTGTATTATTCAATCCAAAAAGCGAGACAACATAGACACATCCCATGACTACACCCTCGTGACGCCGCACATAAGAGGGTTTACCACTGGGTATAGGGAATCACACATAGTGTGGAAACAAGGCAGGGCTTTGAGTCACTACTAGTCCCTATATAGGTGCTTTCGGTGATAACGGCATGGTATAGCTACAAAGCCCTTGGGGTCTCCTCTTCACATTTTCATTATCGCTCGATGTAGATGTGAAGGCTTTGGCACACACACACACACACACACACACACAGTGTGTGTGTGTGTGTGCACGCGCGTGCATGCATGCGGGGGGGAGGGGGGGGGGATAAAGGAGGATAGCAACCATTTAGGTGAAGTCAACCGAGCATATACCTTCAGCTTAAATGGTCCCACACAAGCATGTATAAGTTATGGATCCCCCCTCTGCTCCTAATTTTGAGAATATTGCAGCCAAGTTGAGTCATGTTTACTATTTTCATTTCAAAAAATCATTTAAAAAGTAAATTTAAAATTTAAAAAACCTTTTAAAATTTTCAAAGTTATAGGTTAAATAAATTTTGCAACTGTTAATCATTTGCTAATGTTGAAATTTAAATAAGTGCTAAAACTGATAGTAAAAGAGTGTGCTAAAATAACAAAAATAAAAAAATTAGAGGTAAATTTTAATTTTAGCTTACAAAATTAAAATAACAAAAACTAAAAATTTAGAGGTAAAATTTAATTTTATCTTATATAATTAAAAATAAATTATAAATAGTTATAAAATAAAAATATTAAATAATTAAAATACGTTACAAGTAAATTAGATTAGAGGTTAATTTTAGGTTTCTCTTAAGTTATTAGCAAAATTTCCTAAAGAAATCTTTAAAAACTAGTAAAATTTAAATTTCAACTCTAAAATTTTATCAAAAAATCATTGAGAAATTATCATTAGGCTTGTAAAAATCTTAAAAGTCTTTCTATATAAACTATCCTTTAATTAATTAAAATGTATTATTAATATTAACATAGCAACTAGATCATAGTTTAAAAATTATTTAAATTTTACTTTCTTAAATATTAACACATTTTCAATTCAAATGACCCATCTTAGTCAATAATTTGGTTTGTCACTTAGATTTTCCCTTCTTACTTTTTAATTATTAAAGTTGATCAAGTCTCCTTTTTATTTAAATATAGGCATGCATTTATATGCATGTGTGGGTTGGACTCAAACCATGAGTTAATTACTAGTTGTTGATTGAAAAAATAATTGAAATTACCCATTGAAATGTTACATTAGCTTAAGGTAGACATTATCTAGAAAGAAATGTTTTTGTCCTATTAATTTTTATGATTGATTTGGGCTAACATAAATTCCTTCAAATGATACTAATGACATATGTGCCTTTGATTATCAAATGGGATTAGAGTGTTGTGCAGTGCCCCATGGCATTGCCCAAAGCTCTTCACTTGGAACTAAATAGAGCTACCTAAGGTAGCCAACCACTGCTTAGGTATGTGAGATCTTTCATATAGAAATGTTCTCCCTTATGGCGAGTGAGAACTAGTGAGATTCTAATATGAAATAATACAATCTCACATCTAGTTCTTTGATATGGAAGTAAATATATACAAGCTCAAAAAGGTTTAGCATTGGAAGGCCAAAGATTAAGAAGACAAGGTTTGGGTTGGTTTGACGCAAATATTATAATATTATAAATACCTTGTTTGCATATGAATGCTTTTATGTCTATGCATAAGAAACATGCTAAAGAACCTTATGCCAAGATACATAAGAAATTTATCTTTAACTATCTCATAGTGTGAGTAGTATGTTTGTTTAGAAAACTAAAGTGTGCCTTGTTTAATTAAGGAAAGTTGATGGGTGAACCCCTTGATGAATCCATCATATGCTTGGGTGGACCAAATAAGCCAAGTGGCTTCTCACAAAACTTAGGAATTAGACCTAACTTATGACCAACCATCCTAGGGTTAAGTCTTAGAACCAACATGGTATCTTATTAGGGGACTAGTGTGAGATTATGCCTATGGACAGAGCGGTTGATGCCTAATCCCCACTATCATTGAACCAATTGTGGTGCCAACACACCTCGATTCTTTGATAACTCATGCAATAGTGATTGATGCTAGTAAACCACTACATATATATATATGTAATTAGGAACCTACATGTCGATGCTCATGGATTGAGGCCTAGATGCCTCACTTGCAAGTTAGGCTGAGGGAACACCTAGTCAGCCAATCCACATGCTCATGGGTAGCATGGATGGTGATGGTTAGGATCAAATCCCTAGACAACTACAAACTACCCTCCTTATGGATAAGGGGCATGTACATTTTAGTACCCCACATCATAAGCTCTTGAGTCTTGAATCGACTACAAGCAAGATGGAGTACCTTCCTTTCTAGATTTGATTTTGTAATATCATATCGACTTGGCAATCAACAAGGGAAACCAAATGCATTCTCTCAACGCTCATATCTTGCATCTAGAAAATGAGATGAAATTCATGACCAATAAGATTATGTTCTACTGAAATATGACAATTCCAACTTTTCATAATAACAAGCAATGCTCTAGAAGATCCAAACTTCCTTCTATAAGTCAAAAACTAACTTTCCAATTATTTCTTTGCCCAAAATATCAATCAAAAAATCAGGAAGGGTGTTGTTACAGAATCCGAGATACACACTCAACTTTCTTATATAATTAAAATATATATGGCGAATATTACGTTGGCACAGAGGGAGAATAGATGAGAGAAAAGAAAGATGTAGAGAGAGAGATAGAGAAATTGGCAACACACTAGGGACAAAGATGGGCCAGTCCCCCTCCTTGTGGAGTTATATTATTGACAAGGAGCAATCTCCTCCATTACACATAAGCCAGTTCTTACTTGTAGATCTTGGAAACAAGATCACGGTTACTTGCACAGTATACAACCGGCTAACACTTGCACAACTTGAAAGTTGGCACCTTTTGATCCTTCTTGAGTCTCCTTCTCTCCTACACAATATGTGTAGGGCTCTCCTCTTGGCGCTTAATTTCAGCAGAGCTTCCACAACACTTGCACCTTCTCTTCTCCTCTTGGAACTTGATTTTGGCAGAGCTTCTGCAACACTTGCACCTTCTCTTCTCCTCTTGGATACATACAAAGTGATGCTTCCTTCACCTCTCCCTTACACCCAAGGAGAGCCTCCTCTTTTATAAGCTTTCAAGAGCTTCTCTTCTTAGAGAGAGAGTTGAGTTGATCTTCATGCAAGATGTGGTTGTTCCACTCTGTAGCACTAATTTCGAGATATCTCTTTGTGCATTGTTTGGATGAAAAAATGTCCAACACGAAAGTTATAGATCTCGTTGTTTTCGATAACCTATGCGGCCCCTTTTTAGAGATTGTTTTTCTATTGCAAGATATTTTAAAAACGGATTCTCCAAAAAATAGCTTTTTAAATTGTACTCTTAGCTTTTGGTCCATGCAACCACTTTGAGTCATAGATAAGGAGAGTTCATTAGATTGCCTTGGGCCTCAACCTTAAGATTGAATTCCACACAAAAGCTTGTGTCATTTTAGACCTTAGAAAGAGAAAATCACTTCTCTCCTCAATTCCAGAGGATCACGTCTCTCGTCTTTCTTAGTGAGAATTCCCTCTCTCGTCTTTCTTAATGAAAGAAAATACCTTAAACCTTGACTTGTAGGGGAGAGGATGACCCCAAATGAATGCAATGCTCATTACACACAAGTAAACATTCCCAGGCGTCCCTGGATGCACACATAAATACATAAACACAATGCTAATGCACTTCCTCTTCTTAGAACTCAATCCATCTTCATTTATGAGTAACTCCTTGGTTCTTGTGTACACTCTTACACTTGGCAGACACTTCTTTCCCCCTTCATAACTTGTACTGCCTGTACCAGATATCCCCATCACAGTGTTCTGATCACCCCATTAAGTGATGCGCTAGGAATACTGGTCTCTAAATGGTCTCATGGCCATGCTAGATCATCATCAACACTTAAAGAAAAGTGAGTCATTAATTTATTGATATAAATTTATTAAATAGAGAATGTGTAATAAGTAATCAATTTAGTGACAGAGATGTAGAAGTATTAAAGGCTTCCATGAAGTTAAAGACATGCTCTATTATCAAGCTCTACTATACATACTACCAAGATCACTTCAATTATATATGCTTAAAATAAGGCATAACCTTCCAACAACAAGACATTTTGGGGTCAATAAAATAAGAGATCATATTTCATGACCTCATGGGTAGCTCCAACCTTTATCTATTCCTAATCACCCTTGATCACGTGTGTCAATGGACTTCATCAATTGATCTATCTATCTCCAAGGGATCTGATTCCATTCTTGTGGTGGTTGATAGATTTACCAGACGGCATACCCACAAGACAATTACTAGCAAAGGCATGGCCCGAACATGTCTACCATTATCATGGGCTACCATATGACATTGTTTCAAATCGAGAATCACAATTTGTATCAAGGTTTTAGAGAATTCTCCTTAAGCTCCTTTGAAGCCTCACATCTTCATCGAGTACCTACTAAAGTAAAAGGTTTTTATCAATAGTATCCATTAAAGCCAAGAGCCTTACCAAGAAATCCCACCACTCCTTGTGGACCTTGTCAATAAAGGAGGGGATAATGTGGCATACACCAAGAAACCTAGTATCTAGAAACTACTAAAGGATTTGAGAAAGTTTTAGAAGATTCTAACAAGGTTCTAGAAGATTCTTATGTCATCAATGATGTCACCATCTAGAAGCTTTTCCATAACCCCCTCAACTTTAGTACAATAGGGGTCTTGGGCTACAAGCTCTTCAATCTTGCCGATGCCAGTATAGTGAGGCTCCTACAATGTAAATCCTTTATAGTTCCAATTCAAGACATTTATATCTAGTTCATGTCTTGTCTTGTCTTGTATCGAGGATCTAGCCTTGTTGTAAACACCATTGTACCATTCTTGTATCAAGAAGTATATCATTGTAATTTATTATCTTGTAATAAAGAATCAAGTTCTTCTTCTTCAAGTTAATTCATTGGTACTTGTGAGGTGACAATCCATGTCATTGCCAAGTTCTTGTTTCCCTCATAATAATTTAGTAAACTTTGTGTTTATTTATGCCAAATTAGTTGGGACGTGGATAGAGAGGAAACTATATGTAATTCTCAAGCTACAAGCTACAAGCTACAACAATATGTGAAAAAATGCAACCACACCAAACATGGTATCCATTGATGCCAAGTCATGGGACCTAGACATGATGTTGTATGTGGGCACAAGAAAATGATGTGTCTACACCAAGCATAGTGTCCCTTAGTACCTAACAAGATTTTAAAAAAACTCAAGTACTCCAAGCGCATCAACCCACATCTATGAAAGGGAATGATAACATAAAATATATTCTCATATTATTCGTATGTAGCTCCTTTAGATCTCTCATATGCATTCACAAGGATTCTTATCACTTTTCTCCTTCAAACACCAGCTATGAAAGGGAATGATATCATAAACTATATTCTCATATTATTCGTATGTAGCTCCTTTAGATATCTCATATGCATTCACATGAAGGGATTCTTATCACTTTTCTCCTTCAAACACTAGTACTAAGACGACATCTCATCATAATTTACCTTACAAAAAGGAAGTTGATGGAGTAAAGACAACGATGTAAAGATAACATCTAAGAGCTCATTGATTGTTGACATCTGCACTGTAAGAAATCATCAAGCATTAATGTTAGGCTAAGGTACTCATTTATGAGAGTTTTGCCCAAGTATTGTTTAACATAAGAAAGTAAATTTTGTTAAATAAAAAAATACATGAAGCACCATTGCCTTCAAAAATCCCTAGTTTGCATGTTGCAACTCTATTGAAGAGAAATGATGGAAAATGGGTGAAGCACCATTAGCCCCAAAAACCCAAGTGTGCATGTTGCAAATTCATTCCTAGGAACTTAAAGCAAATTGATGTAGCTCTAAAGTTCTAAAATTGTGCTAGTTGAGTCCTATGAACATCATTGATGAGCACCAAAGAAAAGGGGAGCTAGAAAGGAGAAAAAGGCCTTAGACTACCCCCAGAGATTTATGACCTATTGTACTAGTTTGCCTACAACAAGGAGACAAATGTGCATGTTGTGGGTTGGCTCATTTTATTCCATGGTCAAGTTTTATATCTTGGACCAACACCTATGGCTAAGTAGGGAGTTAAGGAATGCCTAGGAAAAAGTGATCATGCTCCGGATGGAATTCAAGGCTTGAGAGTGCATGCTAGTAACTAATAGGGCCATGCAATCATCCTTTGTAGATCTAGATGAATTTTTTAGGGTAGAATGTGGCATTGATCTTGTAAAGGCATAGCAAACACTTGTAGAGCTTGGCCTTATCCTAGCCCATTACTTGTAAAGAGCCCATCCCTTGCAAATTTGCAATCTTTGCTTATTTTTTGTAAAATTACTTAGCAATTTTTGTGACTTGTGAATACAACTTAGTCTGCCCCTATAAGGTGTCACAATTTCTTGAATCCAAATACTATGCAATACAATCTAACAAAAAATTTCACTATTTCTACAAGTGCAATGGTGTTGTCTCTATGAGTTTACAATTTCTATCTCTATGAATTTGTGTCTTGATTCTCTATGAACGCTATTATATAGTTTGTATGTCTATGGGACCTTTTTAATCAAGACTTGCAAGATGTAGAGTTAAAAATAGGGGTGATGGAAAGTAAGCAAATGCCTCCATGAGGATATCAAGGAGAATATTGAGAATATAGCCCTTGGCCAATCACTTCAGAATGCCAAGTCCCCCTTGTACTTAGTGAAGTTGTTATGCATACACTTCATGATGGGTTAGCTAGTGGACTTCCCATCAAAGGAGACCCACCATTCCACAGAGGACGTACAAGTGCACAATGTGACCATCACAAGGAATGATATGCAATTGGCACTACAAGGTGCAACATTAGGCTTGCATGCAAGGGAAGAGGCCTTGAAAAACAAGCTAACCCAAAGGGAGACGAAGTTCCCACAAGTCTTACAATCCCAAACACCACCACAAGTGCATGTCCACATTGGGGAATGAATTGAGATGCTCACACAAACTACTAAAAGTAGAGTACCACATCATGGAGGGTGTTTCTCGGGGAGTGTTACCACCACGAGATTACCTCATGAGCATCTACTCCATCCCCATGTCATCGTGCAAATTTTAGATGTTCCCATATGCTCAAGCAATATTTGTATGAGCTACTTCAAGCCATTTGACAATGAAATGGGCTCATACTTTTTGTCATGCAAACATTACATCACCTTACTTGCCTAGTCAAATATAGATGATTCTATCTAAAAAGTATCCGACTTGCAACATCATGTTTCATGAATCCTTGTACAAGATATTTAGAATGTCTCATACACAGGCTCAAGAGGGCAAACAAGAGAGTACTCCTTGTGGTATAGGCAACTAGTTTGACTAAAACCTACTTGGGGATTACAAAATAATCTTGTTTGTACATATACTAAATGACAAGTAATACAATTGTTTGATTTTATATTTCTTTCTAACTTCGAAATGTATCAATTGTGATTCCATTGAATGCTTCTTTCATTGTACAAGTTGAGTGTGGCATTACAAAATCAATAAAATTACGATATGTTCAAGCTTACAAATCTACATGGATTAATCAATTACAATACTTAAAGTCACTTGCATCAAGGGTAGAAGAGAGATGAAGCTTGAAAGGTAATCCATGACTACATTATGTGGTTCCAACTCAACAAGTGCTACTAGGACCGAGCATCTATTGGGCAAGATGCTCAATCCTAGCAACACTATTGAGCAAGATGCTCCTCTATGTTTGCATCTATTGGGCAATATGCTCCTCTATGTTTGCATTGACTACCTCTAGGTTCATATGAATCTCAATGTCTTTGCAACAAAATGATTCTTGCCCTTAGAATGATTGATTCCATCAAAGATTGATATCTATGTCTCAATGTGACAATTGTACATCTATATAGGGGCATACCCTTCTCATAGTTAGTGCTCTCAAGAATCTGCAATATCTTGTCTTTGTAATACATTTATAGCAACTTCTCTGCCCTATCTAGCAATAGTCGATTCTAAAAGATTATGTGTAGATATTTTTATGTGCTCCAATTTCACTCTGAGCTAGAGTTGCTAGTGCATTGCACAAGTACACATACTGTGAGGGGTCTCAAATGTGGACAAGTATCCCCTACATTCTTAGTCCACCACTTCCACGCTAGTTGCTCCTTGGCCATTTCTCACACAAAGAGATTAGAAAATAAGCCTTCTCTTAGTCTGAATCTAAAGATCTATTTGACACATTCTTAATGTGGTTCCACATTGGTTGCTCCTTAGCCATCTCCTACACAAAGAGATTAGAAAATAAGCCCTTCTCTTAGTCTAAATCTAAAGATCTATTCGATACATTCTTTGTGTGGTGTCTCATCTCCCACATGGAACATGTTGCTCACTATGTAGAAATGTGCAGCTATCTTACTATTGCTCCACAGGATCTAACAAGTATGCAACACTATGCTATGGTGTATAGGTAGCAACCCATCTTCTAGGTAAACATATTTTAGCAATACCCTTCTCTAAGATGGCTTGAACAATTTTTGCCATGCATTTCTTGTTGCACTATCCACCATGTTCCAAACTTTTTCCATGTTTTCCACAATTTCATCCATGTTGCATATGGTATACATGACAAACATCATTACATGGTAGGCATCAATCATAGACTACCACCATTTGTCTTTATTTATACAACTAGAATGCAACTTGGTAGCATTATTCCTCTCTTGCACACTCTGCTTATCCTCCCAATTGTATTTATCCATGCATAAGAAGGTCTCTATCACAACACCCTTGTTTCATAGCAAGGATTCCAAATTGTAAAAGTGAGTGTAAAATTGTGTCTTTGCAAAAAGCTTTAGCATGCATGCCATTTAAGCCTAGTAAATGTCAAGCACTCAATCTCTCTTGACAACAAACTGAACAACTCTCCTAGAATCATTAAGAACACTAGTGAACCCAACTGTATCCTCCTTTTCATACCAATCTTTAATACCTAAATTGAGCGAGTAGGTATTGTAACCACTACAAGTAATCTCTACGAACATAACAATCTTGTACAAGATTGGCTGCATTTTTGCAAGTTCCCCTATCTCTTCAATAGTTTTGCACTTATCAAGAACATATTGTCATACTGAGTGATAATATGGAGGGGAAAATCTAGCCCTAAACTCCAATCTTCTTTCGTGTATGTTTCCAATGAAATCAATGTCCATAATTGACATTGTATGGCTAGAAAAAAGATCACCTTAGCTAAGCCATTTGTGCTTCTTCTAAAAGTGTCACACAAAAACTTTCATGGAGAGAGGCTTGACAGACACTTATTTTGTTCTTATTCTTAGATTGACAACTTTCCCCATTGTGTTGTACTTGAAACTTTCCAAAGTTAGAAGCAAGGGGTATTTGAAGCTAAGAGGCATTTGCTTGGTTGAGAATGACATTATGTAAGTAAAATATATTAACCTTAGCACATTACACTCTTGCAATGGGAGCCCTCTTATTGTCATGGTGCTCTCAAATGGATTTGGATGCTTATTTCATAGCTAGGTGTAGACACACTCACACACATGGACTTCTTAATACTACCAAGAAAGTGATTCCTAGTGCAAGGCACATTACCAAACTTCACCATATGACAAGAATTGCACTCCCAATACATGTATTCACCAATAAGTTTTTTGGCCAACTGCCACTCTATCCTTGTGAATTCTTTTTGGAGTTGGCACTTGACTTTCCATTATGCTAGTCAGAGGAAAAAGCATCAGTCTCCAAACCATGCCTGGGAATCGATGCCCTCATGCTCTCAAATACTGCAGTGCAGATGGAGCTAACAAGTGATCAATGATCACTAAATTATAATGTTTAGCCATGTCGAATGATCATAACCATACAATATAAACAAGCAAGCAATACATTAAATAATCCATGGAATAAACAAACAAACAAGTAGATAAATAACTAAGATAAAAATACATGGAACATTTAAACCCTTAACCCTAAACATACAAAATTAAGTGTAATAAAAATTAAAAAATATTACAGTCACATGTGAATGCTATAACTTTATCATTTCAATAGCTATATACGATGCAATATTCACTTTTGCATTGAAGCGAATTTTGTAATCAATCAATCTTTGGCAAATATATCATGGTTTGATTTTAAATCTTTTATCTATTTTTAATGAACACCTAACACATGTAACATAAAGGAATTATGAAATACACAAATAAACATGCAATCATAATCCAAAGAATCAATATTGATGGCTTTTATACCTTGTAAATATGCACAAGTAAATGTGTATATATTAAGTATACATACTTACATTGCAATTTACATAATTTTGTATATTTAAATACATAAAACAAAATGATAAAATTAAATGCAACTTACAAGCAATAAGCATAACATTGAAGCACATGTTTAGACTAATGAAAACAAATGCTAATGAATTAATTTTGCACACACAGTTAGGGATAGCATAGTCCAATTACCATTAAACAAAAATCATACCATGAATTAGCATTGCCCAAGCTAAGACATTAGCCCATTAAAAAAAAATCACACATGTTTAATTGCTACTATCTAATGCAATGCCTTATCTCTAGGATAATTGCAACCTATAAGAGTACTAAATACCCAAGATTTAAAGCACTTCATTATTGTCCCAATGTTTTTTCAAAAATAAGAACTAAGACCAGTAAAGAATCAAAGATTACTTTTTGTTCTCACTAGAATAAGCAACCTGATCTTGTCTAGCACACATGCTTTGGTTCTTTGTTTTTTGAGTATGTCTATGTGAACAATGGAACCTTGCTCATTAAAAGGTCCTCAAAAAATCCACTCAAGGTATGAGATACCCCTAGGATTTTGCATGTAAGAGAGTTCTTTATCTAAGAAGGATGTACTCCCCAAGAACCTCACCCAAAAGCTAGAAAGTGACAAATGCACTTGACATCCTCTATATATAGGGGTTTTTTTTCATGTCTAGATAGCCCATTAGCATTTCTATATTTCCCATGATACTTTTTGCACACTAATTATTTGTTTCAAAATCTCACCTCTTGTTTTATTAGTAGCAAACATATAATCGTGACATTACATCCTCTCCCTCTTAAAGAAATCGAGATGTGCTCATCTTAACAGAAACTGGGGATATTCTTTTTAAAGGGTAGCCTCATCTACCCAAATGGCATCTTCTTTAGGATAATCCTTCTACTGTATAATATGTTCTCTTAGAATTTAGCTTCTTAAAGGATTGTCTCTTGTCTTGAGGATCCTTTTTGGTTGCATTTCAGTAATCCCTTAACCATGCATCATTATTGGTTCATCATGGAGTACTCATGGATGGTGAGGGTTAGATATATAAATGGACATTCCAAAAGAACTACTAAGATACATTTATATGGCTTTGTCCTAAGAGACTTAGAGGAGGTTCTTATTGCTTGTTGATCATATGACCTCATACATCAACATTACCAAGGGGATGGAAGTTGTTGTGTATACGAGGTCCTATCAATTATATACACATATAATTCTTTGTATTTCAAAATCTCGAGTCTTTATAGGGAATTTTCACAATCAAGAAACTACTTGATTTTTTGCATAGGGGTTATGCAAGAGTGGCATCTTGAATTACAAGTTGACTAAAGTGATATCTTAAAAGGTGAAATTCAATATACATTAGCATGTTCATGACATTCACACTTACAAAAAAATTTACAAAACTTATTCTAGACTAAATAAGACTTTGGAACATCACCCTTGGAGTGCAGTCTAGCTCATTTAAAGATCATTTGAGTATATCTCAAAGATGGAAATTTTTGGGTACATCATATTGATGCTATGCTGATGAAGGCATGTATCTTATGGCATAGGAGGAAGGATACTACTAACATCTTTGATCTCTTAAATGTGAGTAGGTTAAAGATATGCACTAAGGTAAGCTTTGCTCTATTTCCATTTTTGTGTGATATGCATGAGGGGCAAGGGCATTTGCATGAGATTGCCCATGAAAAATATGGTTGAGGGTGTTAAGATCGATGGCTCTAGCTTGCAACTTGTCAAGTAGCTAAAGGTCATGCATGCAAATCATGCGTATATGTTTGCTAAAGAAGAAAAGAAGAATGACCTGAGATCTCTCGAAGGTGAAGCCCCTAAGGTGAAAAAGGGTTCAAAAAAGGTGGGGCTATTAGTGGATGTTGGCTCATCTATTGTTTTTGTGCTTGCGAGTTGAGGATCATAAAAGGAGAAAGACACAAAGAGCATACATCTAGTTGCAAGAGGAAAGCAAGGTAATGAATATAAGGTCTCACTTAGTAAAATTTGTTCTTTGTTGTGCTCAATGGTGATAAGGATAATGATGATTTCTATGTTGATTTTTATGAACATGCTCCTTTTGTTGCAAGAAAATTGTTGCCATCACTTGGAATATCCCAGGGATGTTTGGATGCCAAAAAGGTTGTATGAAAGTTGTTGATTCAAGGAGGAAGCCCAATTTAGGTGCACTTCAAGAGGCAAAGACAAGTTTTGAGGAAGTTGAGGACTCAACCTTTAAATGCTATAAATGTAATTTGAGGTATGGGAAGGTAGTACGATAATGCTAATTAAGAAATCTCTTAATCCTATATTTGTTATGAGTAATGGGAAGGCTATATCCTTGCAATCCAAATTGTGATTAGTGGAACTTTTTTTATATGCTTCTAATCTCTCTAGAGTAAAGGGAAGTGATTGTCTAATGTCATGTAGAAGGATTTTACCATCCTTTATGGGATTAGAAGCATGACTAAGTATGCATGCCACAAGTCTCAACTGAGTTCATGTATGATTAAAAAGTAGAGAAAGGCATGTAGTAAGATGTTACATAAGCAACATATTGCTAAGTGGGGCTTGTTACATGTGGGGATGGGCTTCTAATGCATGCTTAGCACAATTGTCATGTTGGCAACTTCATCTTCTATTATTGTTGTGAAAGAAGAGAAAGCTATCGTGGGCACAAGAAGGGTGGAGAACTTTGGTGCTAATGAATAAGGATATGGGGTTGATAATGTCGATTTTGGAGGTCCTACTAAGGCCATTTCAGATGGTGTGACAAAACTAGGGGGTTTCACAATGCCGACTATATAAAGTCAATGTGGGTTTGCAAAGTTTATGTTGGGATATTTTATAGTAGTTGTGCTTTTGTCGAGGAGATAGTATGGCTCATTTAATCTATGTGGTAATTCTAGCTTAGGAAGAAGTGTGTCTTTGGTATCTCATTTATGCAAACATTTGATCCAATGCTTGCAAAAAAATAAATTTTGACCAACCAAGATGATGGTCACTTTCAAATGTTGTTGGTTTCTTAGTTCAAATTTTGTATAAAATTACTTATTTTGGGTGCAAAAAGATATTATATTAGTAAGAATAATCAATCAATGCTCTTAAATAAGCTTTATACAATGAGTTGAGACAACTTTGCTTAAGTCTTGCCATCCAATTTACCCATCAAATGTTGTTGGTTTCTTAGTTCAAATTTTGTATAAAATTACTTATTTTGGGTGCAAAAAGATATTATATGAGTAAGAATAATCAATCAATGCTCTTAAATAAGCTTTAGACAATGAGTTGGGACAACTTTGCTTAAGTCTTGCCATCCAATTTACAAGTCTTAAATAAGCTTTAGACAATGAGTTGGGACAACTTTGCTGAAGTCTTGCCATCCAATTTACCCATCATGTAGAATAGAATCCTACCATCCAATTTTCCTAGCATGTAGGGTAGATTCATGCCATCCAGTTTACCCATTAGGTAGGAAAAACTACTTTTTTAATAACAAAGATGTTTAACATTTTCACTGGATTTTATGAACACAAACTAATCCTTCGGCTTTCAAATGATAAAAATTCTTTGATATCTCATTATGAACATCACTAATGGCCTTCTTGGTGCAATACCAAGTCCTCAAAGGGAATGTGTTTATAATTGTTGTCATTGGAACACCTTTATTTTGTATTATTGTACATAATAAGATGGCTAGTGTACATATGGGTAGCTAAGGGGTGGTTAATGATTATACAATTGTACCAAAACACTACCTTCATGTCTAGGCCAAGTAAAGTAAAGCTTGAGCTACTAAGCCTTGCATGCCAACCCATGTCAAGACTCAACACTTCATGATTTGTAGTTCATGCCCAACATCACAAGTCTTAGGCTAGTAATAGTGGACTATGCAAGTGGTTTGAGTGTTGAAGTTTGAATTGGATCATTGCCTTGACATGGGGTACAACATTCTTTGCACTACTTCAAGTATGCATGAAATATTGGCTACAACTCATAGGGATTGGCATGATGCATATTTTGTTAAATGCTTGCTAAATCCTTGAGTGGTGTTTTGACAAAGGAAAATCAACTTAAGTGCCAAAATTGAAATTGATAATGGCTTGGGTTTAATCTCAATTGGGACCTAATCTATGGGTCTGCTTTGATGAACACATTGTGTCAAATGTAATGGATGCATCAAATAAGCCAAATAGACTATGATTCTTCCAACTGGTATTTTGGGTAGAAGCTTTCATGGCCTACTTGGGCTTAGTTATGAACTAATGGTTTGGTTCTCTATGTAGAACATTTTAGTGTCCACAAAGTGGGTAACATGACCCTAAAACGCAAAAGAGACCCTAAAATAAAATAGGGTGCCATCCTAGAGAAGGAACTCAAAAGGAACCTAACCTTAGTCCTAATTTTTGTCTCTTCATTATAATCATCATTGCATACATCCATGGTATGGAAGCTCTATCAATGTGACTATTTGAGCAATCATTTACCTCTTATATTCTCTCATATTATCTCTATCATTGAGAGTGAGGGAGAGAGAGTATGAGAGGTGTTTTGAGTGAGGAACTTGGGATAGAGGATGTAAACCCCTAATTCACAATTGTGGAAATCCTAAAATGAAAAGGGGGCGCGAACCCTAAAATGCAAACTGGGGGCCATCCTAGACAAGGTGCCTAAACTTAACCCTATTTTGGTTCTATATAAGGGTGGGAGGTCTTGGTTGTAATCATTCTTGCATACATCTATGTTGCTGAAGTTCTATCAGTGCAACTATCGAGCAATCATTTACCTCTTCTATTCTATCAACTTGTCTCCATTATTAAGAATGAAGGAGAGTGTGTGTGTGAGAGGAGTATTGAGTGAGGAACTTAGGATGTACAAGCTCTACCTCCTTTTTTCACCTTTATTCTTTTTCCCCATTCATGGTAAGGGTTTTGAGTTTGAGGTTGTGTATGAGGTTGTGACATTATGAGAGACCGAAGTACTATATGTGGAGAAGCTAATATCTATCTTCTTTCTCTCATTCTTCTTCTCAATATTCTTCTCTCATCATTGGCATACTTGGTGGTGGATGCAAAGGAGAGACAACATCGGATTGTGTTGCTTGGGCCATGGGCACCCACCACTACAGTGTACAAGTGTGCAGGTCTATGTACAAGTAAATATGGGTGGATAGGCACAAGCGGCCTTTAACCCCCAACACTATTCAATTAAAATAAATCTTTTAGTCAAAGTTGGGACATGATGTACATCATGAAGCACAAAAGGAGCACTAGTATCAAACTGTAGTCAAACATCACATATGCCAATAATACCAAATGCATTGTCATCTCCTAGTTTAACAAAACCCATAACAATACAGTAGCTATGAAATAAATGACGATGCAAGGTAACATGAAATAAAACCCCAAAATCAAGAAGCTAACATTGAGAGTAAGAAGACAAATCATCGGTTAACTAAGTAGTATCAATTGATGAAGCAGCAAGAATATAGTCATCAAAACTATACTCCAAGGCATTTATCTCCTCTACCTTCATGTTGGACTTAGGCATAATCTCAGTGGACTTTGCATTTTCCTATATTTTTCCCTTGTCTTTCTCCTTATGCATTTTATGGCACTACGGCCTAATGTGACCCTACTACCCATAATAATGAGATGTCAAAGAAGACTTGAGAGCGCAAGACTTACTACAGGATTGTTCGTGAGACGACATACACTTGCCCTTGTTGGGCTGTGAGTCTCTACTACGATTATTATTCCCATTTTCATACCATTTCTACCTCTAATTGTAAATAACCATCTTTGAGCCTTAAAGATTTTGGACTACAACATGAGATAGGTGAGTTCATACCTTGAAGCTAGTCTTGTGCTCTTGCTTTTTGAGGATATAAAGAAGGATGTGTGGTTAGTTAGAGTGGAGTATCAAGAAAACAAGGTGAGACCTTATCGCCAAAGCAATTTATGATTCTCACTGTTTGGCTCAACATTTTGGTTCTCTGCTAGGACCAAGGATGACGCAACCACTCAGGCTCTCACATTCTATTATGTGTGGTGGAATAGGAGGCTTGTCTGCTTAAGTATGGATGGGATCGTTGAGGAAACTATTATCCATGCTCATGATTTGCAAGCTCTAAAACATATATAGCTAGTTTAGGAAGGTAGAATGAGAAGGAGCTGATTCATTGGATTGACATTGGGAAAGATTGGATTTGTTAGAAGAAGAAAATACAAAACACAAACTCTAAAATACCAAAAAAAAAAAGATAAAACACAAAACTCAACTCTTTACACTTAGACAAGTTGCACAACATTGTTGTGCATCTTGCTTGTCGTGAATGATTGGTTAAATATACCATTCATGGAAGGAAGAAAAGATTACCCAAATTCAAATCTCTAAACAATAAAACATGAGCACTCAAAGCTCAAGTTTCCTTGTGGTGGGACTATGTAGCATCATTGTTGTAAGAAGATTCATTGTTGAGGGTGGTTGTGTTATAATGTTCTATTGGATATGCATGATCAAGAAAGATGTTATGGTATGATTACAACAAGTTTGAGATGTGGTTGTTGGTTAATATCATAGATATGACATGCGAATGCAGTGACATATTCATCTATTCTAAGCCATCATCTATTTGCATGATGTTTATAACATTACAAGTCAACATGTGTTTCATTAGCATGAGGCACCTGCTGATACCTCACACCGGGCACTTCACATCACGATTGGGCAAGAAGGGTTGCATGCGCGAGTAGGCAGGCATGCAAGTGGGTGGATGCATAGGTAGGCAAGCGGGTAGGTAGGGTTCCATGGATTAGCAATCGAGCATGTTGCAAAAGGTTTTGCAAGGTATGCGGGTAGGCGGGCATGGTTGCGTGGACCGGAAAGAGGGGTCCACATGCACCAAGTGGTCCCTTTGCAAAACCTTTTGTTAATAGTTATAGAGAATTTCATATCACCAATGTTTTGCAATGGTGTTGTACCGAATTGGCGACTAGGTGCTTCGTGCCTAGATTCTCCCAACACTTTGTGCTAATATTCTACCAGTGCTTTGCATTAGGATGCTAAGCCACATTTTGATTATTTTAGTTATGCTTTTGGTTTTTAACATCAAGCAAAAATCTAGCTTATGGTAGTGTAGAATTTACCAACACCAAATGCACGTAAGAATAGTACACTCTATAATATGTTTTGAGGATGCATTTTTAATATTTTTTAGCAAGGGAGCATTAGGACTTAAGCTTTCAATAGGGAAGGGAGCACTAAATCTTTGGAAGATGGTTCGGCTTCAAGTGGGGGTTTAGGTTAGGGGGTCTTACCTTCTTTAAATTTTTAATGTTTTGCCCCAAGGGGGGGCATTAAGTATTTGGTAGGTGGTTAGGGTTCACATTGGGGATCAAGTAAATAGGTCTATCATTTTAGAGGCCAAGGGGCTAGAATTGATGGGGAAAGGTAGCTAGGGTTGTTAGATGGGATAGCTAAATTTAGGAGCAAGGGGGGCTAGTGTTTTAGGGAGAGCTAGGGTTTGATATTTCAAGGGCTAGGAGGTCATGACCTGAGTTTTGGTGGTAAGAGGGGAAGAGGGCACATCAAGACTTAAGGAAATCAGTCTTTTCAGAGTGGGAGTTAAGTTTGGTGGGAATATCACAAAGAGAGAGAGAGAGAGAGAGAGAGAGAGAGAGAGAGAGAGAGAGAGAGAGAGAGAGAGAGAGAGAGAGAGAGAGAGAGAGAGAGAGAGAGAGAGAGAGTCATGTTACAATAATGTCTCATATCTTTAGCGAAATGATTAAATGCAAATGCATAATTATTCTTCTACAGAAGTTTGGATAAAAATTCCTCCCCTAGTTGGGCAAGAAAGCATGAGAGAAGAGTACATCAAGTAATAAAGCATACGTTAGAGCTTGAATCCAAAAGAAAGTATGTTAATCCATACCCAAGCATATAACATCACACATTATAACTCATTGAATTCATTTAGTTATCGGGCATTGCAAATCATTTCAAATATACAAATATCTACGCTCTTATAATGCTTCCTTATGCATGTCAAATCCTATATTAATGACTACATGTCAAGTGTACAAATAACCACATGTTAGAAACTTTCTTCCACCCAAATCCTATAGACCTCATGACCCATTATCTTCCTCTCTTTTTCTATACAAAGTCTTTAACTGCCTTGAATATTAAATAATCACATATAACTCTTCATGCATGTATACATGCACATATTAAATATTAAATAATCACATGCAACTACCTTGAATCTATTAAATAATCACACATAAATCTTTATTCATGTATATATGTATATATTAAAATTTGAAATATGTATACAACTCGATGCATTACAACATACCTTTGGTGAAATGATTGAAAAAAAGCATGGATTGTAAGCGGATATATAACCCTATGATATAATACCAAGTTCGAGGCAACGTACATGCAAGCTTGAATGGCATTAAGCTTTGGGAGAGCAACATGTGGACCAACCTACAATTTGAATGGACTTTGTTGATAGGTGTCAATGGCGTAGAGTCAAAAGGTTGAAGAAATTATGAGATTGTTGTTTGAGAAGAGAAGCACTAAGCATATGGCCACTTTTACAATTTCTATATGCCTAAGTGACTCCATAATTAGATAATGTTCCTTCACCTACACTGTTAGTTCTAAATCTTCATGAGTCACTAATCTACAATACCATATGAGTTACTAAACTAATCTATAATATGAAAAGAGATAGTATGATTGTTTTGACACAACATTTGAAGCAAACCAATTGATTTTTACATGTTAGTTTGGCAAGTTTACAAAGGTGACTACATTTGGGCAAAGGCTCTTATCTTACATGGATCCAAGTATTCTAATACATAAGGTGCCAAAGTATACATTCAAGATCATGCTAAAAAGAGAGAGATGGGGACCAACTCAAAAATATAAACTCATCAGGCAAAAAAGAAATAGATAGGGACCAAAGGAGACTATCTAGAGATAACCTAACCCTTATAAAGGGTACATATAGTATTTGTAATATTTTAACAAAAATATACACTTCTAGAATTATTGGCCATATATGTTAAACTTATACATCAACCACACACATAAACATAATTAGCATTGCCTTGATAAAACACATATATCTTCAATTCTCAACTTATATGCCATTTCATTTGGTTTCTAGAATCTTAGGACACCATGTGAACAACCACTTTTCTCAACTTATATACTATTTCATTTGGTTTCTAGAATCGTAATCTCAAAGGAGAGATATCCTCACCAATCAAGTCAATGACATTTATCTCAAGGAGAAATCATTGCATGGCAGGGTTATACGCTTCCTAATGGCTTGGTGCAATGCCAAGAACACCACAACTTTATCTCACATGACTCCCACCTTATTGTTTAAAGTATCTTGACAGACATCGTGGAGACTGGATAATTGATTTTGTTCCATATTTGGAATACATTTTTTTATTTCGAAACCATGCAAAGATATTACAAACCACTATTATTTCAAGGTTACTATAGGACATGTGTCCATTTGTAATAGTTCATTTTTATACATAATATAGGGTCACCTTAAGACGTGGGAGTTGGGACACTCGATTAAACACATTATAGGCACCAAACTAGATGATTAGTTTTATTAGGAATATTAATACTTACACGAAGCACATTCAAGTACAATAATCTCCTCATCTAACATGCTTGCTTACTAGTTTATGACTATTGATCATGTCAAAGGCATTTTAGATTAGAGCTTAAGAGGCTTCCATTTTGGACAAAGTAAAAGGATGCAATGAAAATTGGTGTTTCCATGATATGTTGTTCATTGCATCTACTATAATACCCGTTATTTAGTTTTATGTGTTCACATTTTTTTCTTTCTTTGTTTTAACGCGATGAAAATGCATGTAAAAATAAACAAGCTAGAAAATTTATTAAGTTGTGGGTCCAGATATCATGAAAAGGAATGTATTGCCTCAAAAGAATTTGGAGTGAGAGTAAATTATTCCCAAAATGTCACCTTTACTTATCCTTTAACACATCTCTTATCTCTTACTATTATTAAGGAAAGGTTTTAAGGGGTAGCACGTGGCAAACATTCAACACCCCTTAGGGGTGCCACATGGCAAACATTCAACACTCCTCGAAACCTTCTGTGTGTGTGTGTGTGTGTGTGTGTGTGTGTGTGTGTGTGTGTGTGTGTGTGTGTGTGTGTGTGTGTGTGTGTGTGTGTGTGTGTGTGTGTGTGTGTGTGTGTGTGTGTGTGTGTGTGTGTGTGTGTGTGTGTGTGTGTGTGTGTGTGTGTGTGTGTGTGTGTGTGTGTGTGTGTGTGTGTGTGTGTGTGTGTGTGTGTGTGTGTGTGTGTGTGTGTGTGTGTGTGTGTGTGTTTGTGTGTGTGTGTGTGTGTGTGTGTGTGACCCTCTCCCCTCTCAATCTACAAGTTAGAGCCCATCACTTTTGATGCCCTTTGAGTGGGCCATGTCCCCTCCCCCCCAACACAATTGGCCCTCTCATCCTACAAGACATTGTCAGGCCTACCCCTAATGCAAATACCCAATTGCAAGGAGGACCCTTCATGCCTACAATGGTAGGATGGGAAAGATGCTACCTCTATAGTGTATGTCACATATGGTAGTGGGGTGGACATAATAGAACATGTAATATACCACGTGAGTTCAAAAGAAATGGCATTTTTATTATGTTGACTTACAGTTGTCCAAAAACAGAAGGGGTTTATAAATGCACCATTCACATTAGGGGTCTTTTTATTCAAAAATTATCAAAAGCACACTTTTTTAGGGAGGCAGAGGGGCCGCGAGGGGGGGAGGGGAATCGATACTTAAAGGCATATATGTTCTCATGAGACAAATATTTACAACTAGCATGGGGGAGGGGTGTGGATTCTATCATAGCTTTTCATCAATATGAATTTACCTTGTGTTCACATTAAAATCTAGACAACTTCCAAGTTTCAGGATTATAGGCAACACAGGTGCTTTTGTCGGGTGAGGCAAAGCATCCATAGTTGTTCCCTCTCCTTACAATTTTATTAGCATTTCCCTTTAGGCATATGCTAGTAAAATTGTGTGTGGCAAGGCGGTGCATAGCTCCAAAAAATTAGCCACACTTTACTCAAGTTAAGTGGCTCACTATCTTGAGTAAAGTGGCCCACTTTATGAGTTAAGAGTTGTGGATCTTGGAAAAAAAGGAGTCCTTAAAATTAGGCATTGGCTACATCAAGGCAGATTAGAAGTGTTGGAGGAGGGCAATCAACAACTCACTCAACCTCGTAAACTATCATGGATAGTAGTCCTTAAATTAGGCATTGGCTACATCAAGGTAGATTAGAAGTGTTGGAGGAGGGCAATCAAGAGGTTGCTCAACTCACTCAACATTGTAAACTATCATGGATAGTGGTCAAAATAGAAGTGGTACAATGGTGTAGTAGTAAATTGCATCTTAGTATGGATAGCACCCCCCCCCCTCTCTGCATAGAAGGTAAGAAGATTAGCCAATCATTGTCTTCTACTCATGTCAGGAAGCCATTGTTAAGGTGTAGACCTAACTTTAGCCACATTTGCAGAATCTAGGGCATTGGATTGTCAAATGTTGAGATTGAGGGGGCACTTGTTCATCTTTGGAACATTAGGGCTCCTCTTAGAGATAGAGTATTTGGCTGGAAACTCATTTCAGGTGCTCTTTTTACACATTAAAAATTAAAGAACATAGGTATTTTAGATGGCCTATGTGTCTGTGGAGGAGCGAAAATGCCTTCACACTTGTTCTGGGATGGTTTCCATGCCCCCCAGATTTGGAGGGAGGTTCTTCCCAAATTGAGTCAATGGGGATTAACTATTCACAACCCAAAATTTCATATCATAGCCCGCAAACTTTCGTTGTTAACATAACTAGGTGATTTACACTACATGAAATATGGTAGGCACATGTTAAACTCCTCTTAGGAGAAGGAGATGGGCAAGTTGTCTAGGCTACAATATGGCCAAAATTTTGGTAGTATCTTAGGAGACTTTCTAAAGAGAATCACTTTAGGAATAATGAGCTAAGTTAGCTGGCCAAATGGCTTCCAATTTTGTAACCCAAAGATTCTTTTTTGACACCATTAATAATAACACAATGCTTAGTCACCTCCAAAAAAGGAGTCCTTGATTTCAAGTTAATGCATACTATACCATCAAATGGCTGCCTCACGGCTTGATACTAGACAAATTCTATCCATCCTTTCCTGCAATTAGAGATGTAGGAGAGGAGGTATCATCATCATCATCATTCACCACTATCATCAATCAGATCATCATTCTTACCATTAGCATTTCTACAAGTCTTAGTAAGAGATATGGTCTTGCAATCGATAGCTCCCCTTTGCATTCAATAAAATATCAAGAAAGGGAAGATGGAGTCATTATGGACGTAGTACTTTAAAGATCCCTTGCTATGGCAGGACAATTACAACAGTAATTTAGTTTGGCCCGATATATCTCATCATGACGTATTCAACCTCTACAAAACATGAAATCTTATGAGCTATCATAGATCCCTTGCCAGTGCAAAGGTCTCTATATTTCAAGCACAAAGAGATAGTAGAGGCCTTGTGGTTGGATTGCTAGTACAATCCAAACTAGGTTTTTGAAGAGCTTATAAAAACCAATCAACATCGATACTTGAATTGAACGAAGCAGAGCCTCAAGAGGAGAAAGGAGCTATCTTTTGAGAGGAGACTGCTCATGTTGTGGGACTTTTGAAGGCTTGTGCAAGGCAAACCAATCTATTCAAGGGCACAAGGCTACATGAGGACATTTGCAAACAGAGCTTACTTGAAAGAAGCCCCTATGTTACAAGCACTTTAATAACTATGTATGCTAAATCTGGTGCTCTTGCAAAAGCACAAGAAGTACCTAACAAAGGTATTGTTCATGGATAGATTCTCAGATGGTTGGGAACACATTTGAAATGGATGGTTTTCTCGTACTAGTGTTTTGATCTTTCTATTCAGCATGCACCTCTCCTATTTTGGCCAAATTAGCATGAAGGGAGATTTACTTCTACAATATTGAAAATAGGATAAGATATAATTACTTAGACCCTCCCTAGGACCTACAAATCGATTTAAAGGCTTCAAAATTGTAATGAGAATCCCTTTGATTAAGAGAAAGGGATAAGAAGAGGATTGTGAAAAAGAATTTTATGACAAATGTGCGAAGTAACATGTATAATTTGAAAGATTTCTTATGTACTAATATCTTAATAGATGTATGTATGTATCTATGTATATGTACTTCTATGATTAACACTTAATGCTCCCTTGCCTCCTTGAATACATAACACAGGAACACATACACATGATTAGAATCATCACTATGTACAAGGGTCTTAGGGGATGAGTGTGTCACGATACATTTGTCTTGTTGTGATGAGTGCGTAGGGCCAAAAGGTGCTTGTCAAATAGGCACTTAGTCGTGAACCCAGTAAATGAGTGTCTTTTGATAAGTATGTCACAATTGACTTGGCATTGTGTCATGAACTCGGCGTAGAGGTGTCACTTTGGTTGTGATACCCTCCCTTCCCCCCTGGGTGTAGATGGGCACTTGGTCGTGAATTCGGCTAAATAGTATCTTGGATGGGCTACACATGAAATAAGTGATGGGCATTTGATCATGTATTCAGTTGCACAATGTCCCAATACACTAATTGTTTGCTATTGTTCAATGGGATGGGCATTTAGGTCATCTATTCGGCCAAAAAATGTCCTAGCCTATGTGTAGTTTTTTTTTTAATCTGTCATGTTCTTGCATTTGTATGCTTTTTATAAGTTATGACTTGATGTAATTTGTGTTACCTTTTCAACGTTTAGATGGTATCATGCATTTGAAGTTCATATGTAACACCAATATACATTAAGATTGATATCATACAATTGTATTCTTAATCAAAGATTATATGTCATACATTTATATTAAAATTATGTAGCTTAACTCACAGTTGGTAGCTTAAGCCTTGGCCATTATGTTTATACACTTGTTTTTCTTTATCGCAAAGAGTTTACAATTTGTGAAGATGGCCTTATGTCAACTTTTGCAATTCAACATGTTCATCCATCTAGACCATGTTGCAGCAATGAGGGCTTTCACAGCTAGTCATTGGCTGATACACTTTGGGATCCCAAGAAGAACTTGCATCTTTGTTGTACATTTCTTGGGAATGCACCCAAGACAATTGAAGGTCTTAAGGAGTTAGCACCACTGTCTACATTGAAGGAGAGGTTAGCCTTCTGGAACATGAAGTGGACAGAAGAGGTGGCACGCTTAAAGCGAGCAAAGGACTTGTCCAGGGCAACCTCTCTACCAAAGCATCTAAAGACCACTATAAATGCAAGTCCCAGTTCTAGTCCCGCAAGGCAAAGAGATGATCCATCAAGGGTAGGAACTATGTTGCGCACATTGAGGAATCACCAATGTGCACCAACGATTGGCATTTCCGTTGACACCATCAAGCTAGGCAGAGTCATTGGCGAAGGTTCCTTTGAACAGTGTGTCCAAGTTACTATAGATAATATTACTTATTTTTCTTTAGATTTAACATATTGTGCCAAAATGTACAAGGGCTTCAACAATGTTAAGCTGCAACAATTCCAAGTGGATCATGGGATACAAAAGGTCAATGCATCAATTGTACAATACATTGCCTTTACTTATGAGCCCCCCTAGGTTACGATCTTTCCCTTTTTCAATGGTGGTACAATAGATTATATATTGATGCGGGGCCCTTTTCAGGAATGTAAATATAGGAAAACGATCGAGCACCTCCACAAGCCATCAATGGGGGTTAGACATGTCTTAACAGGGCGCCTACTACTGCAAAGGAGAGGGATAAGATCCTGGGTTGTCATCAATAATATGCCAAACATTATTCATGCATTGGTGGATGGGATGAAGGCCGTGCATAGTGTCGGTGTCACCCATTTGGACTTACATGCCAAGAACATGGTGCTAGATTTTCAAGGGATCACATGTTGTTAGATGATAAGGCCATGTGAATGTCCTTTGCAGATCTCAATGACTTTTTGAGGGCACAGTGTGGCACTGATCCTACAAAGGCACAACGACTGCTTGTAGAGCTTGGCCCTATTCTAGCTCACCTTTTTTGAACAACCCACCTCTTGTAATCTCTCCTTGTATTTTGTAAAACAACCTATCAATATTTGGAGTCTCTATGACTCGTGAAACCAAGGATGCCTAAAAAAGTTGTATTTTTTTATAAACTCTATTCTCTATAGAATATAGCTTGTAATTTGTGCTTTAAGATTAAGTTAGTTATGTGGATGTACATCTTCAAGAGCAATTATCTCAAGATTTTGTGTCTTTATGTATCTTGGCAACAATTTCATCATTGACTTTCTCAAGTTTTGAAATTTAATAACCACATTGTTTTGTATTTAATATCATGGTGTAATTTTTAAAAGTTGCCAAAGAGATATATTGTTGTCGTAAACACACAAGTGTGCAAGAAAGAGAACTACTTCAATGGTTTAAAAAGCTATGATTTTCACAGCGTATTCATATTGCATTTTTTAAATTACTAATGATTAGAAAATAATAATACATTATAAATGAATGATTTAAAAAAACTAATGATCAAGTGTACCCAACAATTATAGATGATATTAAACCTCTTAAACTTTCCCCAACAAACTACTGCTTTCGAAGTGATGCAATAACTCGTCACCTCCACTAGTGCAAGTAGACATTCTCTCGTGTGAGAAATACCCTAGTTTTGTAAGCTTAACGTGATCAAGTGTGCAGAATGTATTAGTGAGTTTTATATATTTTTATCATTTCTAATTCTATGTACTTTATTTTCTATGGATAGGCTTTATTAGATAAATATTTAAGTCTTTACTAGATGCATTGCTTTTATAGTTGCAAGCTAAAAACGTGGTGTGTATTTTTCACTGAGCAAAAAGTGATGCTTGTGTTATGTGATGGAAACAGTTCTAATTTTTTTTTTAATATTAGTGTATATTTTTTAATATTTTTTACATATGAGAAGTTACTAAATTATTTTTTGCTTTGTATTTGGTTATAAGGTTGATCATTCATGGCTTCAAGAACTCGCATGAAGGTCTTTGATTATGGGTCTAGCGAGAAGAAACTTTTAGGTTATGACCGAGTTATGGTGTTGATTCCACATATAGTGCAATATGACAAGATATTACACAAGATGAGCTTATATTTGGTCCCTTTAAATTCATAATTGAAGATGAAGATGATGATAGTGAAGGTTGCACCCTAAACCCAATAGAAGAAGAACATTGGCATGTAGAAAATGTCAAGTTTATTGGTATAAAGAGAGATTCAAGCATGGTAGATAAGGTTGGGGATGAGGGCAAGCCTAGAAAACGCATATGTGAAGGCTTGAAGGATACTCTCGAGGACACTAACTTTGATGCAAGCAATGAAGGTGATCATAGTTTGCACAAGTCAGGTGACAACCTAAAGCATGCTCAATAGCACATTGATTTCAAAGTCTACTCTTGAAAGTTGGCTAAACCAATGTGAGAAAACTTGCAAGAAGTTGAGGGAGCAAAACCCACCAAGAGATTATAGGTTTGAGCTTGCCACAGAAGATCTTAAGGGTGCACCCTTAACTCGAGTATGATGCCATGAATGTGAAGCTCATTATGGATCTGGAGTCATTGGCAAGAAATTCTCTTACTTGTGTCTTTCTAATTTCATGAGAACCCATATATTGGAAGGTCAAGCGCATCAAATAAGATATTTGACAAATCAAGGGTTGAAGGTGGAAGCGACATCTAGCTCAAAAGACGTATAAGAAGGCAATGAAGATAATATGGTTGCGGATTTAATTGCAGTAGAGGAGATGGATATTTTTAATAGCACTCATGAAGGCAAGTGACACCTTTTTAACCATTGAAACCTCCATTAAAATGTTATTTTCATATATGACAATTAATGGTTTATGAAAGCATTGAGCTTTAGTAAGGTTTGGGTTTGTTTTAAAATAACTTTTGTATATGTATCTTAGGGCTAATTTCTAATCATTTTGGAGATTAATTTGTGAGAGTCTTGACTTGGAATCATACAAGATCTGATTTTGAGCTTATTGAGGAAACATTGAATGACTACAAAGATAAAGGGAGAGTAAGAATTGTATGCAAGTATGATCAGAAATGGTTGCATTTGTGCCCTTTAGGATCCGACTTGCATACAATTCTCACAAAGCATATCATGTCAAAGTCTCACATCATGAAACATCTACCAACCATGTAGTTTTGACAAATGCTAGAGGGCGACCAAAGAAGCTCTTTCATGTAGATCCACAACAAAAGTCACTGAGCTCTTTTCTTTAGCCAACCAAAGAAAGTACCATACTAACAGATTTAGAAGGACCTTCTACTTGTACAGGTGACCCATATATGCCTTCTTCTTGTGATTTAAATTTGCTATGTTGGGGATTATGGCAAAGGACCATGGCTTACAAAGCATGTGACGTCAACATAAAATCTATTCTACGTGACCTTAAAATAGGAAAGGAATTGTATCCAAGACATATACAAAATCTATCTTATATGATGGATCTCTTGAAATTAAGGTAGATTAATGCTACGGGCACATAAATTGCCATCATATTTCATGTGGTGGAAATCCCTTTGAAAGTTTTACTTCAAAGTATTGTAAAAAAATCCCCACTTATGATGATTTTTGCATGAGAGTATATAGAGAGAGTACTACTATATTGAGAAGAGAGGGGGGTTAGGAATACAGGAGGAGGAAGGTGATTAGATTATCTTAGCAGTGAAGAGTTGAAAAATGTGAAAGTTAAGTCCAAGACAGACTTGAAAGAAGCCAAGAGAAAGCTATGGTGGTTAGAAGCAAGAATTATCGTGCTTTTTATGAGGATTAGGTCCTTGAAAGAAGCAAACTTTGAATGCTTTAATAGGAAGGATGTGCGGTGAAGTTGGAGGTAAACAAGCTTTGTGGGACTTTTTTCAAGATGTGGCAAAGAATATAGTTCAAACAAAACAAGCACAACGATTCAGTGAGTCCACAAAGGCTATGTTTGAGCTCGTTAAGCTTTGGGGCAGGCCACACTTGCATGAATTTATGAGTACTAACCTTGGAGGGTCATCCATGTGCACTACAAGGAGGCAAGGGAAGAAAGCAATTGACTTCATGCCTGGAGAGCACGACTATATATTTGATGCAGTGGGTAAGATATACATGGATACAAAAAGTAAACATGGAGTAACGTCAATGGTGCCGATTATCATTGTTGAAGATGAGACAGCCATCAAACGTCACATAAGGTGAGCTTAATAGATCTCATGTCTTGTAGTTTGCAATGTTTTTACTTTCAATCAAGTAAATGAAGTTTGTAAGATATTGAAAGTTAAAGCAAACTTTTATTTATGCAAGTGGAATGTGAAGGATAACACTCTTATTGGATTCTATGGAAGTAAAGGAGAATGTCACCAATGCCTTACAAACAACACAATTATTGTGGGAGAGGGATCACATGGTTATAATAAGATAGCGGATGCCTTTCAAAATCATATGGTGGGAAATTATGCAAGACTTTTGATAGTAAACCCTCTTCATGAGAGTCTTCCACTACTAGCTTTGGTAGTGCAAGTCACATGTAATTCCTTTGATAGTGTTTTTATTAGAAATCAATGGAATCTTGTGGAGTGTTTATGGAGTGCAAAGCTAAAGGATACAATATGTCCAATAATTGGAGATGCTTCAAATGGATATAGTAGACAGCGCAAGCTCATCCTTGAAGATTACCTTGGAGAGCATAGAGACCAACTCTTTATTAATTGGTGTGGATGGAAATTAAAAGGGAGAACTGTGAAAGGGCATGTGTATGGTTTACATGATCAAGACTTTGTACATTGTGAAAAAAAGCTTATTAGTCCACTTGATATCCCTACTCGACAACTTGCGATTGGTAAAGTTTGGATTACACTCAATCATGTTAGAATGGTCTATAACTCATTTTCCATTGATGAACACAAGGTACAGGATGGAGATATACAAAGAAATGATCGTCAAAATTGGGCAACTACCCAAAGGATTGCAAGCAAACAAGTGTCATGTTGTATGAGACAATTATAGAAGAAAAAGAGAAGTATGCAAGGAATTGTGGCATATTTGCATAATGTGGCTGATTACATTGATGTTTTCTTATCATTGTATCTAAACCTGAAGATTCGTGTGGTGATGGTAGCTAAGGTTAGTTTCTTCTTCAAGCTTTGGAGGTTGTGGATACATCAACATGCAACATACAACTTGAAGATAAATTTCATAAGTAGAGAGGCCTACACATATATTCAACTTTCATGCCATTTTGTTGTGCTTCTCATAAAGGTTTTTTGTGACTTTTATCCTACTCTCAAATGTCCATTACATCTCATTGGATCAGATGCAGCTGAAATTTATTTCAGTCAAATTGGAGGTATGGTGGGACAAGAGAGAGCCTTTGACTTTGGAGATTTGTTGCATAGTGTTGGTACTTTGAATAAGATTGCTATGCATGAATGTAGTTCAAATGGGCTAGTTTTCTCAAGGTCTCATAAAAAAGAGGAGCATATATGGAAATGCTTGAATAAAAAAGATGGAATTGTAGAAGTAGATTTAGGCAACTATGAATGTGTGTCTTCAAATGATGTAATAGTGGATGCCTTGAAAGAATGCTTGCATCAAGCACAAGTGTTGTGTCCGTCATTGGGATTGAAACCTAGCAAAGCAAATAACTTGAATTGGTGGTTACACCCTTGGGAGGATAAAGATTTGACATGGTCAAAACTAAATGCTAAGATGGGGGAGGCTAATGAGTACGATGACTTTGCACAACCAAGCACTGATGACCAGCAATGTTAAGAGGTTTCAAATGGGGATGATGAGATCATTTCTCTTAGTGAGATTCGACATGAAATCGACGGGCTCTTGGATGAGGTTCATGACTCAGGCACTATTGCAAAGAGACAGAAGATCATCCCAACAATAGAAGTTGATGGAAAGTATATCTTCAAGTCCACATTGGTCAACCAATTGAATGGGAATTCAACATTGTCAAAAGATCGATCGACAAGAGTGAGGCAAGTTGTCTATTTCATTCACGAATCAAAATCACAATCATCAAGCAATGTGAATTTCTTTGGGATAGGTTGTGATTGTGCAGTATATTTTGTGTGTGACACACAAGATCAAGGTAGTAGCAAGCATCCAAAGAGAGATGGAAAAGCCACAAACTTAAATAAAATGGATAAGTCTCATGGCACATGGTATCTTGGCCAAGTCCAAAAGATGAGGAAGAAAGTAGGGTGTAGATATGTGGATTATAAATGGGGCTTTGATTTGACAAATCGACCTCAAGGGATAGAAGTTCAACTTAGTTGGTACCAGAGGGTGAAAGGACAATGTATGTTCACGTATGACTTAACTAACTTGAATATGATTGCTATAGAGTCAATCATCGCATTGGAAAATCTAACATATGATGCATCAAATGACAGATACCAACTAGATGAGAATGATTATAAGATATTTAATGACTTTCTCAAGTGCGCTAAGTAATCATTTTCATGCTCAAAGTAAATGATTTTAATCTATGATAAGCTTTGTAATGTCTTTCTAAATAAGGTCATTACCTTTATTGTAGTGTCTTCTTTCTTGTAGGTAATTGACGTTCAAGCTAGAACTTGGCAAGGCTAGGGTATACTTTTTGTAGCTAAAGTATTGCAACCGAAGAGTTCTTTTGAGATCTCTTCAAACTAGTCATATGGCAATGTGCTACATTGATAGAAGTATATTTTTGTAGCTGAAGTATTAAGGTGATGTATCACTGTTGCATCATGGTTGAAATATGGCGCATATATTGTAAGTAATATCTAATCTTTTTCTTTTTTTAGTTATGCTATATACTTTACACATATTGTTGATGTGTGAGTGCTTGATGCAAGGGACTTTGTTTTTGTTTTGATTTCAAACCAATTTTGTGGCGTTTTGATCTTTTGGGATTCTCAAGCAGCATATTGCATGGAGATGGCTAGTCATGGAAGCAATGAAGTCAACATATTTATGTATTATTCTTTTTTATAGTATATAGCATTTATCATACTACACAATCTAAATGTATAAGACATGCTTTGGACATGTGGATCTTGGAGTCTTTTGTGTATAGCTCTATGTTACAGTGCTATTGTAAACGTTTCATAATATTAACATCATGTCCGGATATCCATCTTGGATCATTGTGAGAATCCATGGCTAAAATATTGTAGTATCATGTTTTAATTTGAATTGTACCGAAGGGGCCATGAAAATGCATATTCGATTCGAATTTTAGATTTATAAAGGGGATATAACTATTGTCTTCAAAATTCACAAAAGGGGTATATAAAATGGTGAAAAAAAATAAAATGGGTTTTTAAAGTATCCTTTAAATGCATGTTATATGGAGAGCTTCTATAAGATGACCCCCCCCCCCCCCCCCCCCCGAGTGACTCCTCCACATTCAAGAGAGAGGACTTGCTAGAGCTTGCATTTGGACTCACTGAGAGTGCGCACAGCTTCTTCTAGGTTATCAAAGAAAGTTGTGCTTGACATGGTGGCACATGTTTGATGAGGTGAATCCTACATAACAAAATCATAGTTGAAGAAGCTCAAGAGGACTAAGAAGGAGATGTCCACCATCTCCGTGCATCATCATAAGCTTAGCTATGGTATTTGTTGAAATAGAGCATAATACCCCTACCCCTAATCCCAACCCCAGCCTCCTCCAACACCTTTCCTCCTTGGAGCACTTCCTCCATATAACCTCCTAGAAACACATCAACTCACAGTAGCACCTCCTCCATCTTGAGAAGTAGCTTGAGACTTACTCCTCTCCCTACATGAGATCCAAGACCAGCTACAATCCCCCCCTCCCCCAAGAAACCCCTCCACCTTTTTGTAGATGCCCCTCCACTATCCTCACTATTGCAAAGCTGACTATGAATCCATGCCTAAGTGGCAACTCAATGGGAGAAGAAGAAGCTCAAAAGAAGAATTTGATGCAAGAAGCATTCAAAGTTGAAGAAGGCCAAGAGGACTAAGAAGAGGAAGTGTTTGAGGCCAAACCTCTCAAAAGCATCAAGGAAGGTAAATGGGATTATAGGGCATTCAAATAGGGCTTAGGTATAAGAGGTGTAATTTTCCATCAACCTTTAGCCACTACATTTATAGGATGTATATATATCCCTCCCTCCCTCCCCCTACCACCCGGCTAGGAATACCACCCTTGCTGCATCTACCATTGCTACTAATCTCATCAACAGTTTCTTAGACCTTCTCCTAGCCTCCCATGTTTTGCCTGCCTACTAAGGCTCCACCTACTAAGGCTACTGCCCTAATAATAAGTTTCCTAGCCAATGCACTTCCACCTACTACCTATTTGCATCCCTAACACCTACTACTTGCCCTGTTGCATGAGCATTGTTGCCCAAGCTCCTAGCTATGTTGGTGGACGTGGAGAGAGAGAGAGAGAGAGAGGGAGAGGGGGAGGGAGGGGGAGGGAGGCAGAGAGACAAAGAGAGATAAAGAGAGAGAGAGAGAGAGAGAGAGAGAGAGAGAGAGAGAGGAGGGAGGGAGGGAGGGAGACAACTATCTCACTAAGTAGGGATGCCTTGCCTACCCCCTATCACTTGCATCTACCCATATCATGCACCTAGCTATGTGCGTAGACCATGGGTGAGTGAGAGAGATGGGGAGAGAGGAAAAGAGTGCCTACACTCCCCTTTAGGCACGCCATTGGCCACCAAAGAAAGAGATGATTGTCTTACCAACCATGTCACACCCTTGGCCCATACCCTTGGCCCATACCCTTGGCCGACTCTATAGAGATATGGAAAAGAGAGAGAGAGAGAGAGAGAGAGAGAGAGAGAGCACCTTCACTCACATTCAAGCATGCCATAGTCCTAGTCACCTAAACTTTTGGTGTCAAGGGTGGTGTCTTTGCAAATCCTTGGGTTGCAAGTTTGTTATCTTGAGCTAAGCATAGACCCTCCAAGCCGAGTGAGTTTGGAGAGAGATCAAGCGGGTACGCTTGTTGTGTAGCACAGAGCTTGCATGTAAGTGGAACTTATTTTACACATGGCTTTTTGAAATGGAAAAACTTGATGGATAGATGCACATATTGAAGGAGTCTGAGTGTTCGAAATTATTCATATAATAAATGTGACTGCTTTTTTTCTATCTTTCAACCCAACTTTATGGATACATAAGATATTGGTGTTTTTTTTTGGATCTTATTCATTTATAACAAGGAAACTAGCAAACCAATAATTTGGAATTTGGGGAAGGTTGAATGGGGTGACTATAGCTACTTTTTTAATTCCTTGTTATTGCGCATCGATGCATCAACCTTCATCTATGCATGACTCTTCATCTCCATCTATGAATGATTGCTAGCATTATATGTGCGTGTGATGCACTGAGAGTGCAAATCTAGCAAGTGGAGTGCTTTTTCCAACTTTTTATTCATCACCCATAGTTGGCATTGTGATCCCCTACACAGACAATCAACCACCTTAGTTCACAAGAAGGCACTTTTCTAGAAAAGAGTAAAGCTTGCAATAGAGTTTTGAGAGAAAAATAGAATAGTTATATTATGAAGGCGTAAGGCTCAAGTGGAGGGAGGAACACCTGGACGTTTGCAAGATGAAAGTTTGTTACAATACTTGTTTGCGTACTTGACCTCCCTAATTGCACCTTTCCTAAAGATTTTGGTAACATGGTGGCCAACAAGTCTATCATCATCTCTTGCATTGTCTCCATCGGGTTGACAACATGCTGTGGCACATCCCCATCTTGAGGTGTTGCTTCTACATCATTGTCACACATCATTGTCAAGTTTAGTTGTATATCCTTTGTCTACCTCATTTGGAGGTCTACTTGGACCCATTCCTAGGGCTATGGAGAACTCCTCTCAGCCATCTCTATTCCCACATTTGTTCTTGTTACATCCACCCATGCTAAACCATAACTAGCTTTCCTGCATGAATCGCTCCCATGCCTGAGCCTTCACATGAGGCGAGCTCTGATACCAAGTGTGATGCACTAAGAGTGCAAATAGACTAGCAAATGGAGTGATTTTCCCAATTTCCATTCATTGCCCATAGTCAGCACCATGATCCCAACTTTCCATTCGTCACCCACCACTGTCAGCACCATGATCCCAACTTTCCATTCGCCCATGATTGGCACCCTGATCCCCCCATAGATAATCAACCACCTTAGCTCACAAGAAGGCACTTTGCTAAAAAGGAGTATAGCTTGTAAGAGAGTTTTGAGAGCAAAAGAAATAGTTGTATTATGAAGGCACAAGGCCCAGGTGGAGGGAGGGACACTTAGACGTTTGCAAGATGAAAGTTTGTTTCAATGCTTGTTTGCACACTTGACCTCCCTCATAGTGGACAACCCTTTGCTACCTATGCATGAGTAGCAACATCCCTACTAGAGTTGATTGATCGTGAAGGCCACAATCATTCTCATCTCTAAATCTTGTATTCATTCTTAGCCACCTCTCACACACATTATGTAGCTCATTTACCACCACTCGACCTCCTTTGGTCTCTTGGCCACTCAATCTCAATGCCCATTTCACACTCAACTACATGTTAAGAATCGTGTGTGGTGGGGGGACTTGCTCAAGATGTTGCGCTGAACACACACAGAATACACAAGGAGAAGCTCACTCATGAGACAAGAAGAGAGATGGAGGCCAAAACATTTTCTTGCTGGTTTCTTCTTCTTCTTCCACACTCTTTACAATGTACACAAAGTATAGATAAGATACAACATAAAGGAAAGTGGCCTACTAAGTCAAACAATGCATAACCGACTACACTAGTCGACTGCCGCTATAACTATGCTAGTTGTAAATAGGTGTAACAACCTGAATATAATAAGTAATGAGTCAGTGGCCATGTGAGAGTCATAATGACCACCGACGTGCTAAGTGTAGATGTGTGGACCCATCTAACCAGGCGGTCCATCATCAATGTCCGCATGTGTTGAGCTTGTCATCTCAACACTCCCCCTCAAGCTCAACTGCATCTCTGCAACTCCAACTAAGCTTGGAAACTTTTGAAGCTTCTCTGTACCCAATGCCTTCGTGAAGATATCAGCTATCTGATCCTGTGTGCTGACATACACCAAGTCAATCTCACCTGCTAGTACCTTCTCTCTCACAAAGTGGTAGTGTACCTCAATATGTTTTGTCCTGGCATGGAACACAAGGTTCCTAGCCAACTGTATACTGCTCATGTTGTCACAATAAATGACAACTGGATCTTCCACATACACATCCAAATCAACCATTAACTTTTGTAGCCATACTACCTCACATGCTGCAACAGCAGCACCTCTATACTCAGCCTCTGTACTCGACAAAGCAACTGTAGATTGCTTTTTGCTGCTCCAAGCAAGTGCTGCACTACCAAGAGAGAACATGTATCTGCCGGTAGATCTTCTATCAGACATACTACCAGCCCAATCTGCATTTGTGTATCCAAACACATGTACATCTGTACTTGCCTCATAGAAAAGTCCATAATGTAATGTGGACTTCGTATATCTCAATATGCGTCTGACTGCATCCAAATGTGGCTTTCTAGGTACTTGCATAAACTGACTCACAAGACCAACAGCGTAGCTCAAGTCTGGCCTTGTAATGGTCATGTAGATCAAACTCCCCACTATCCTCCTGAACATAGTAGGGTCTTCTATCTCATCCCCAACATCAGCACTCAAGTTTATATTCTGCTCCAACGAAACTGAAAGTGGTTTGCATGCTGTCATACCATACTTGGATAACATATCCAAGCCATACTATCTTTGGGACAGCCATATACCATCATCACATCTGATCACCTCAATGCCAAGGAAATACCTTAGCTCACCTAAATCCTTCATCTCAAACTTCTTCTTCAAAAAATCCTTGACTTCAGCAATCCCACTATCACTATCACCTGTAATAATCAAGTCATCCACATAGATGACTATGATGACCAAACCTGCATCTCCCTTTCTCACATAAAGTGAGTGATCAGCATCAGAAACATAAAAGCCAATATTAACAAGATACTCTCTGATCTTGTCAGACCATGCTCTAGGTGCTTGCTTGAGCCCATAGAGTGCCTTCTTCAACCTGCACACATACGTGGGATGCTCTAAATCTTCATAACCTGCTGGCTGATCCATATACACTTCTTCCTACAAATCACCATGCAAGAAGGCATTCTTCACATCCATTTGCTGCAACCTCCAACCTTTGGCTGCTGCCAAAGCAATCACACATCTGACAGTTGCCATCCTAGCAACTGGACTGAAGGTTTCATCATAATCTATGCCATATGTCTGGGCATAGCCTTTTGCAACCAGCCTAGCTTTGTACCTACTAATAGAACCATCTGCATTGTGCTTAATCTTATAAACCCACTTACATCCAATAGCTTTCTTGCCCTTTGGCAATGATACTAGATCCTAAGTCTTAATGACCTCTAATGCAGCCGACCAACAGCCTCCTCAAAACATGTGGGCTCAACATCTTCAACTAGTTTCACCATATAAGCGTAATGGTGAGCTGCATAACCTTCAAAACCAAATCTTTTAACAGGGTATCTGACCCTGCTAGATCTGCGTACCATCGGATCACTCAATGGAGCCTTTACATTACTATGAGCTCTCTGTACACCTGGTGTCTTGACAGAAGGAATGCCAAGCTCATCATCCAAGCTCTCTGAGCCACTGGAGTCTCCATCGAGTACTGCATCAATGCCATCTGACACTTTATTCTTTCCTTTGTCTTTACCTGTAGTGCTACTAGATGCACTTGAAGATGTAGAGCTACTCCTTAGTCTCCCACACCAAGGACTACCAGATGACATCTCTGGTCCACTAAGAGTCCATGATTCTTACTTTTCAGCCTGCACATGAGTGTCATGATCATCATCATCATCCAATGCATCACCACTAGATGCATACCAACTGCTCATTTCATCAAAGATGACATCCCTGCTCACTCTGAACTTACATGTGACAGGGTTATAACAGCGATACCCTTTTTGCTCTAAAGAGTATCCAATAAAGACACACTTTTTAGCCTTTGGATCTAGTTTCTTCCGCAACTCATCTGGCACATGAACATATGCAATGCAGCCAAACACTTTCAAGTGTGAGACATCAGGCTTCTTACCTGTAAAACATTCTTCGAGGGTCATACCATGAAGTGCAGCTATGGGAGTTCTGTTCATAATATAAACAGCAGTATGAATAGCCTCAGACCAAAAATGCTTAGGCATATTCTTTTCAGCCATCAAGGCGCGTGCAACTTCTGCAATATGCATGTTTTTCCTTTTTGCAACCCCATTTTGTTGTGGGGTATACCTGCATGTGAACTGTCTCTTTATCCCATGAGACTAAGAAAATCACTGAACTCATTCGAGAGGTACTCTCCCCCTCCATCTGACCTCAAGCACTTTACCTTTAAGCATATTTCTCTTTCAACTGCAGCCTTGAAAGTTCTAAAGTGCTCAAATGCTTCACTCTTTTCCTTCATAAAATATACCCACAGCTTTCTAGAACAATCATCAATGAATGTGACAAAGTATGAACTGCCTCCAAGAGATACATTTTGTGTAGGCCCCCAAATGTCTGTATGCACAACATCAAGGATATTTCTGCTTGCATCTCTGTCATGTGAAAAGGGTTGTCTTGCCTGCTTACCAAACTGACATGCTTCGCATACCTTATGAAATTCTGCAACTCTAAATGTAGGCAAACCTATAACCAACCCTTTGGACTGCATTAATTTCAGCCTTTGTACATTTGCATGTCCAATGCGTTTGTGCCAAATTTCAATATCTACAACAACACCTTTTCCTTTAGCATACATAGTAGCATTCACAGTAGGAATTCCAGCATCCAGAGTAAACATACATCCAACTCTTCTTCCCTTTGCTACCAACCTGCACTTGTCATTGAAGTCTTCTACAAAGCAACCCTTTGCATTAAATCTGACTTGCAGCCCTTGCTCTACCATTTGACCGACTGACACCAAGTTCTTTGTAATAGATGGTACATGCAATACATCTGAAAGACTCTTTGTCTTACCATCATGCAAGGACAAGGGAACTTTTCCAATGTGTGAAATTGGGTGGCATGAGTCATCACCCGTCTGCACATAACCTGTATTTTGCAAATCTTGCATCTCTCCAAACCATTCTGCATGGCTAGTCATATGATTGGATGCACCTGAATCAACATACCAAACATCATCATGTGTTCCCTTTCCTGTAACAGCATTCAGCATATGCTACATAACAAACAGACATTCATTTTTGTCTTCATTCTGTCGTGAAGACGATGCATAGTTTCCTTGCTGCAACTTGCCATTGCGAATATCATCTTTCTTAGCATAACATTGGGCTGCAATATGACCTGTTTTGCCACAGTAGTGACACAGAATACCAGAGTTGTTAGAACCTCTGTTCTGCCATCCACCTCTTCCTCTAAAGCTCCCCCTGCCTCCAAAGTTACCACGACCTCCTGAAACCTGCATATCGCCAATTTGGTGATTCAATTTGTTTTGCTGGTTGTCACTACCACTCCTGTACCACAACCTCTTGAAGAGAACCTGCCACGTCCCCTTCCTGAACTGGAGTAGAAAGCTTGGACCTGTTCACCAATTCTTTCAGATGTCTCACTCTGCATGTTGATCTCTTCAGTGATCATAAGGGAGACCAACTCATCGAAATCTGGAAATGGCTTTTTGACATATACGGAAGTTACAAAAGACTTCCAAGCCTTTTCATTGTTAAGTCCACCCAAGGTAGACGACACCAAATCATCATCATCGGGCATTGCATCAATCGCTGCCAATGCATCTACAATGCTCCTTAGCTTCAGTGCATACTCATTGATAGACATCTTCCCTTTCTTCAATGTATTCAACTCTTGCTTGAGTTGAATCTTTCTTGCCTTTGTATTTACGGAAAACATACTTTCAAGTATGGTCCAAGCTGCATATGAATTCTTTGCATTTCTAATATGTCCCAGCATATTATTGTCAATTACTGCAGACAGCCAATACATGACCTTCTTGTCTTTTGCATTCCATTCCTTCCGTGCCTTTGTCTCTTCTGTAGTTGGAGGATCACTCACCTCCGGCTCCTTTTCTTCACGTGAAACAAACTAGTAGAGGCCTTTTCCAATAAGGAAGTTCGTGACACAAAACTTCCATGAAGGGTAGTTGTTCTTGTCGAGCTTCTCAATGATGGGGCTTCCACTATTCTCTGCCATTATCACAAAATTAATACCAAACAGCAAACAAATCTTCTGCAACCCTCAACCTATCGTGCACAGCAATACACCAGACAGCCTTTTTTCACTGTTTGCTCAACAATACATGCAATCTGCAACCAGTTTGCAAATAAACCTTGTGTTTACTCATTGGTAAACACCTTTGAACTTACAGATCTGAATTTTGTAACCTGCGCACCCACTTTCGGTCAATACAGTCGAAGTCATAGTGTACCCTGAAACTGTTGTCCGCAACCTTACGGCTCTAAAACGGGGCCTGAAACGGCCTCAGATGCCCAAAATAACTGCGGGAGCGCCCTAAAGGGCTAATCTGCAAAATACACAGCGCTCTTTGCACACACCAAATCTCATTGCAATCTGAGATTTTTGCTCGACCCTGCTTCTGGTGCCTCCACGTGCACTATCCAAGAGAGAGAGTGAAAGAATGGGAGAGCTTCTTACCCGTGGCTTGCTTGCTCGAACCTTGCTTCTTCTCCTTCACTTTAGCCTTCAAAATTAGCCTCTCTCAGTGGCGCGGCTCTGATACCATGTTAAGAATCGCGTGGTGGGGGGACTTGCTCAAGATGTTACGTTGAACACACACAGAATATACAAGGAGAAGCTCACTCAAGAGACAAGAAGAGAGATGGAGGCCAAAACGTTTTCTTGGTGGTTTCTTCTTCTTCTTCCACACTCTTTACAATGTACACAAAGTATAGATAAGATACAACATAAAAGAAAGTGGTCTACTAAGTCAAACAATGCATAACCGACTACACTAGTCGACTAGCGCTATAACTATGCCAGCTGTAAATAGGTGTAACAACCTGAATATAATAAGTAATGAGTCAGTGGCCATGTGAGAGTCATAATGACCACCGACGTGCTAAGTGTAGACGTGTGGACCCATCTAACCAGGCGGTCCATCATCAATGTCCGCATGTGTTGAGCTTGTCATCTCAACACTACATAAGGTCCCTCTCGCCCACAAATTGCTTTATTCCATTTGACTATGACCACACTCTTATGTTCGTGTAGCCACCCTCCATCATATGTTGCCAAGTCATCACTCTGTATTGTGATTCATCGAGTCTAATTATAATCGAGCTTTCTAGTAGTAAAGTCTAGCCATAGTGCTCCATAGTGCACATAGGTAGTAGGCACTCCATGTAATTGAGTCAACCTAGCTAACATGTAAGTTAGAAGCTAGCTTACCTTAGCGATTGGAAAAGTCCACACCTTAGAATACTCATGACCAATTTAGAGGTAGTTGAGTCCATGCCGTGTAGTCAGAGTCTTGGGTAGGGGATCAATCTCACAACCAATGTAGTCTGGTAAAAGGTCATATGATAGTTAAGTATGCACATAAGGATAAGTTCACATCCACACACTACCACACCCACTCTCCCACATAGGGGAATTTTGTACACTAATATGCACTTAAGAAGCACCCTTTCATAACCAATGCGATAAGGCATCATGGATGGGCACATAGTACTAGGCTTCTATGCACACTTAAGCATGTTAGGACTAACCCACGCATAGATAGGGTAAAGGCACCTAGTGAGATAGTAATGTGATCACATTACACACATGCAAACCCACAAACAGGGTTTGTTAATAAGGGTCATAGGAATGCCACTAGCACCAACAATAATCTAAGGCACCACTTGTGCATACATATTCTTCTTTGGACACTTTTTGCACACTAGGGAAACCTTCATAACCCACATAGTAGTCTTATGAGCAATTAGAGTCACCCCTCTTTTATAGTAGGGTACATTAGGACATGGCTGCATAGACTCACCAAAACATACTCTTAGGCTTACTAACAAACACTTAGACCACTAATTACCCAGGTGCACTATGTCTTAGACCCTTAGGAGGGCACAATAGGTGCACATAGAAACCCATCACATCCTAGCATAACTCATGAGACCTACAGGCGTATAGTTATCGAAGTTTAGGTTTAGGGTATGTTTGGATTCGTAGGAGTACCTATACCTTCAATTGCACCATAAGTTAATATAGGGCATTTAGAACCACCTTTCCCTAGGTTATTACACCTAGTAACCCTAGTTTCTCAAATTTATCTCTAACCCCTTGGCATTTTTTACATTTTCCTACAATATTTCCTCAAAGAACATCAAGGTCATGACATATCCAGGGAGTCTCAACTCTCCTTGGTTAGACCTATCTCCCTAAGTCATTTGTACTTTTTACCTCTTCAATCCCATTGCAAGGTGGAATGATACTTTAAGCCAAAAGGGACCAATTACATTAGCTACAATATGTGGTCGATTCAATAGAGAAACTTATACTTTAAGAGTTACTTTGTTATAAGATCCAAGATACACGCTCGACTTTCTTATATACTTAAAATATATATGGTGAATACTATGCTAGCGCAGAGAGAGAATAGATGAGAGAAAAGAAAGATGTAGAGAGAGAGAGATAGAGAGAGATAGAGAAATTGACAACACACTAGGGACTGGAAGATGGGCCAGTCCCCCCCCTTGTGGAGTTATACTATTAACAAGGAGCAAGCTCCTCCATTACACATAAACCAGTTCTTACTTGTAGATCTTGGAAACAAGATCACATTTCCTTGCATGATATACAACCAACTAACACTTGTAAAACTTGGAATTTGGCACCTTTTGATCCTTCTTGAGTCTCCTTCTCTCCTACACATATTGGCTCTTCTCTTGGCGCTTGATTTCAGCAGAGCTTCCGCAGCACTCGCACCTTCTCTTCTCCTCTTGGAACATGATTTCAACAGAGCTTCCGCAGCACTTACACCTTCTCTTCTCCTTTTAGAACTTGATTTCAGCAAAACTTCCACAACACTTGATTTCAACAAAGCTTCCGCAGCACTTGCACCTTCTATTCTCCTCTTGGATGCATGCAAAGTGATGCTTTCTTCACCTCCCTCACACCCAAGGAGAGCCTCCTCTTTTATAGGCTTTCAATAGCTTCTTTTCTTGGAGAGAGACTTGAGTTTATCTTCATGCAAGATGTGGCTGTTCCAGGACCTACTCTGCAGCACCAATTTCGAGATATCTCTTTGTGTGTTGCTCGGATGAAAAAATGTCCAACACAAAAGTTGTAGATCTCGTTGTTTTCGATAAGCCTCTCAACCTGTTTTTAGAGATCGTCTTTCTATCGCGAGATATTTTAAAAATAGATTCACCATGTCTTTTTTAAAAAGAACAGCTTCTCAAACTGTACTCTTAACTTGTGGTCCATGCAACCACCTTAAGGAGAGTTCATTAAATTGCCTTGGGCCTCAACCTTAAGATTGACTTCCACACAAAAGCTTGTACCATTTTAAACCTTAGAAAGAGAAAAATCACATCTCTCCTCACTTCTAGAGGATCATGTCTCTTGTCTTTCTTAGTGAGAGAATTACCTCTCTCGTCTTTCTCAATGAAAAAAAATACCTTAAACCTTGACTTGTAAGGGAGAGGATGACCGCAAATGAATGCAATGCTCATTACACACAAGTAAATGTTCCCAGGAGTCCTCGGATGCACACATAAATACATATACACAATGCCAATACTCTTCCTCTCCTTAGAACTTAATCCATCTTCATTTATGTGTAACTCCTTGGTTCTTGTGTAAACTCTTACACTTGGTAGACACTTCTTTCCCCCTTCATAACTTGTACTACCTGTAGCAGATATCCCCTTCATAGTGCTCTAATCACCCCATTAAGTGATGCACTAGGAATACTGGTTTCTAAATGGTCTCATGGCCATGCTAGATCATCATCAACACTTAAAGAAAAGTGAGTCATTGACATAAATCTTTTTAAATAGAGAATGCGTAATAAGCAATCAATTTAGTGACATACTTGGATTGAAGTCATCCTACCTTTAGGCATTCCAGACGTTATTCCTCAACAACTCTCTTTTTTCTCCGCAATGACAATTCTTCCAATCATCATCAACTCACCATTTCTTACTCTATCCATCTCCATCATCCAGATAACAACCCATGAAGAAATCATCTAACTAAGTATTAGCCTATGTATATACGCATACTCGCATAATATGGTTTTGGATCCACAAGTATGGGACAACACTTCCAATTCAACACACCTCCTGAACCAACAACAATATATGTCTTATGTATGAATAGAAGCCTAGCACTCTTTTGTAATAAGTGAATCCATGTGAGGTTTTACTTTGCAAGTACAAAATTTTGAGGAGAATCATGAGCCATCACTTCAACTTCCATGTCAGGTCTCCCACCTTCTACAACTTCTAGTTCATTTTTCCATGATCATTTAAGTTTTCTCCATCAAAAGGACCAACAGTCAAGTATATCTCCAAGAGAAACAACATCTTCTACAAGCTACATCACCCACAACTTGTCATCATTGCCATTTATCATAGTACCAAAAATGTCATCTATATTATGCACAAGAATATGATCATCTTTAACAATAGTTCTTTGGTAGCAAAATTCATTACTCCTTCATCAATACTTGTTCATCAACTATCCTAGCATTCCACATCTTCAGTACAAGCTATAGCATGCTACCTCTAATGTGAGTGCCACGGCCTATGGATTGGTGCTTGTTTAGGAGGAAAATAACATTACCAATATTTTGAGAAATCTAAAGTCAAAGGATGTCAAAGATATTTATGGAAGGTTAAAGTCCAAGTGCCAATATTACTTTTTTGAAGGATATTATTTTTGGATCGTTGTAGTGTATTATTTTTGGTACCTACATTATTTGTGGTGCTTCATGGACACATAATTATCATGGTTGTATTCTTTTGTGCCAAGACTATGGCCCATCATATGTGTGTACATTGTATTATCACCCGTAGTTGTATTTGTCACACCCACAATCGTTGCTTGGGTTGCACACATGAATTTGTTATTGTAGTAGCTTTAGCTATGTCTAGTTAGGTTAAGGTCAAAGTATGGATTAAGGACGGACTTGCCTAAAGTTGATAAAGCAGGTAGGATGCCCAAGAGAGGGTGCAAACCCTATTCATAGTTTTGGAAACCCTAAAATGCACATAAACCCTTAAACACAAATAGGGCACCATCCTAGAGAAGGGGCCTAATACTTACCCTAATTTTTGCTATATATAAGGGTGGAAGGTCTCAATTGTAATTATCTATTTGGCAATTCATGACGTGGAAGATCTATCAATGTAACTATTAAGCATCCGTTCACTTCTTCTATTCTATCATATTGTCCACATTGTTGAGAGTGAGGGTTGGGTGAGAGAGATATCGTGTGTGAGAGGTGTATTTGGGCAAAGGCCCAAACCAAAGAAGCTCTATGTCTTCTTCTTCTCCATCTTCTTCTTTCATCATTGGTGTATATGATGGTGGATGTGGAGTGACAGCATTGGATTGTGTCGCATGAGTTCTAAAACCATCTTCGAGCCTTAAAGCCAGTGGACTACAAATCAAATGCAAGAAGGTAAGTTGGTGAGTTCATTACACTGCAAGAGTTAGTCTTATGTTTCTACTTTCTTGGGATAGAGAAAAGGGTGCATTGTTAGTTGGAGTGGAGTGTCGAGAAGATGAGGTGAGAGATTGTCGCCAAAGCAAGTTGCAACTTTCTAAAATGGCATAAGTCTATCCAATGACCCAATTATGCATTTATCCGACCAATGTGTGTGTGTGTGTGTGTGTGTGTGTGTGTGTGTGTGTGTGTGTGTGTGTGTGTGTGTGTGTGTGTGTGTGTGTGTGTGTGTGTGTGTGTGTGTGTGTGTGTGTGTGTGTGTGTGTGTGTGTGTGTGTGTGTGTGTGTGTGTGTGTGTGTGTGTGTGTGTGTGTGTGTGTGTGTGTGTGTGTGTGTGTGTGTGTGTGTGTGTGTGTGTGTGTGTGTGTGTGTGTGTGTGTGTGTGTGTGTGTGTGTGCACGCGCGCACCCCTTTGGTAAGCCATGCTTCCTTTGCCCCTCTTGATTCTAATATCCTATTTGGTTATCAATAATTCATGTCTCTTCATCTAATTCTCGCAAACCTCTATATCTCTCACATCCACAGACACATATAGCAAAGCATTTATTATAGCTAACAAAGTAGGATAGCATGCTACTTTATATGATTTGGCTTAAGTTTCCAGTCTTCAATTGTAATACTTTTCTATTGATGATTTGTCTACTTGATTTTTATTTTTAACATTTCATAAGAATACTGTCTCTATTATATATCAGCATAACTTTGTATTATTGTATCCCTTTTTATCTTGTATTCCTTTACAGGATTAAAGGCAAGCCATGGTGAGAGTTTCAGCTTAATTTTAAGTTTGTGAGCCTTTCTCTATTTGTCCTTTTCATTTGATCAAAAGCAAGCCTTGGTGAGGTTTTTAGCTTATTTCAAATGTTGTGAGCCTTTAGTTTCATGTTTATAAACACTTATCACTTGGCAAATCAAAATACAAGCACAATTGAGTTTATTACTTTTTGCTTTGCATAAAGATGCTCAAGCTAGAATTAAAAACCACTTATTATTAAGAACTATTTTGTAATGCAAAAATTTGGAAGACTCATAAAAATTGAACGATGTAGGAAAAAGACATGTATTAACAAACCTTGTGGATGCATGATTGGATCTACATTTATTTGCACAAACTTGTTGTTGCAATGTATCATTCATTGTGGGCATCACATGGTGACAATAAGCCTCTAATTTCACTACCATTGATCTTTCTCCCATCCCTCATGTGAACACATGAAGACTAGCATAGCCTCAACTTTAACCAATAGATATGATGATACTGTAACTAACATTGTGTACTTTTTGTTTCAAGCCAACATGTGGCAATCAATAAAACATAAACCTTCATGTCTAGCTTTTAGCATGCTTATATAGACATATATGATTCAAAAGGGAAAAAAACCATTATTATACAAATTTTGAGAAGTTTGACCACCTTTATCAAGTTTGGTATAAAAACACAGCAAACTTCAAAGGAAGTCCACTCACATGTGCTTCCTTTAAAAGCCAATCCCTTTAAAGGTGTTGACTAAATGTTATGCAACTCCAAGGCCTTTGGGACATTTCCATGTGCTTTCTATAACAACACTCAAGAAGTGATGGTGGGGTTACAAAGATCTTGATGTTGTCCTTATAAGGAAAGAATACTAAGGAACAAGTTCATTTTCTAATGTGATCCAAATAGTCATATCTTAGTTTTTTTCAACTTTCCAAAGCAAGATTCGTTGTTTTTATTACTACATAAGAAAACTAGGTTCCATGTATAAGATTGTTCTCAATTTTGTAAAGCAATACTACTAACATGCATACATACAAGTTATATTCGAACACAAGTAGAGAATTTTATGTTATGCGTAAAGGATTGATCGTATATTATTCCAATCACTTAATCACTCCTAATTACTCGTGTTGTAATCTTTTACAATGGCATGTGCAATGTAGAAAATATAACAACTTCGTAGTTGGGGAAACACAACAAGTCTCAATTGTTCAAAGAGGGCTTTTGGAAGGAATGAAATATTGTGGCTCTTTAATTAACAAGTGTAGAAGGCCTCTTATGTTGGGGGGGAGGGGGGGAGGTCCTCCTAATGAGGGAGAAAGGTGCCCTAATGGTCCTAAGTGTGTTCACACAAATCATGACTAAAATTTAGTAACACGTTCCCCTTAGAAGTGATGCAATGAACAAGAGCTAGCACTCATGTAAATGGAAATGCTTAGGATCAATCACAAAGGGAAGTAGGCCCAAAGCTTTGCAAAAAGCTTCAAACTTTCCACAAGGCAAAGCCATTGTTAAAAGATTTGCAAGGTTTTCCTATGTTGGCACATAAATTGAGTTTCTCTCTCATGAGATAATGATAATGCACCTCAAAATGCTTATAGTACAAGCATGAAACATTGGGTTTCATACAACCACCAATGCACTCTAGTTGTCGGTGAAGATGGTGTTGGTAGATGATCATCCAACACCCAATTTAAGTAAAAGGTGTTTGAGCCAAACACTTTTAACTATAGCTATGAAAGTTTCCCTATACATAGCTTCACAACTAGAGTGGCCATGGTAAGTTGCTTCTTTCTCAACCACAATATGCATGATCTACCAAGCATGAATACATGTGTTGTAATGATTAGCCTAGTCAAAATCAAAAAAATCATGTAAATTTTGCAAGAACAAACCCCATTGGAGCCAAAGCTACCAAGTACCACTCAAATAGTGAAAGATGCACTTCACTCCAACCATTGCTTTGTGCATGGACTATGCATAAACATGCTCATCTATGAGACTACAAATTAAATATCAATCCTTGTGATGCATACATAAATTAAGCATCCAACAACCTAATAATAGAGAAATACTTCAAAGTAGACTTTAGCATCATGAAGGATTAACTCCAAACCCGTCTTCATAGGAGTAGCAATAAGCCCATGGTCTTCTATACAAAATTCAAATCCCACCAAAGCATTGCAATCTACCACTCCATATGAATGTGGGGCCATGCATAAGCTAGGCAACGAAAAACACAATGATTCGTTCTTTTTGCCATCCAAGCGTCATATGGATTAACAAACTATAATGCTTTGGTGGGGCTTTCCTTATACATAACTTGCAAGGTAACAACCTCAAGCTAGAAACCATGTGACAAAGCTTGACTTTTGATCATACATCATGCCATCTTTATGAAAGAGCTAGTGTCTCAATTAACTGCACATTTTGTTGAGGTGTATATGACATTGTACATAGGTGTTTTACCCCACATTCAATGAGAAAAGCATTAAACTCTTAGATATATTCTACCCTCCCCCCTCGAAACAAAACAAAGAATGCCTACTTTATATCCCACAATTTTTTTACCATACATACAAACTATGCAAAGCACAACAATATTTTAGAGTTAACTTTCAAAAGATACACCCATGCATACCTAGAGTAGCTGTCAATAAAAACCATAAAATCTAGATGATTTCCAAAAAATAGTATTTGCCTTAGACCACAACCACCACTATGTGAACAAGCTATGATTTGTGAATCTATTCTATATATTATTTAAAGGTTTGCATTGGGGATCCCTAATCAACTAAAAGGCTATGTGGCACAAGGGTAAGTGGGGGTCTCTCTCTCTCTCTCTCTCTCTCTCTCTCTCTCTCTCTCTCTCTCTCTCTCTCTCTCTCTCTCTCTCTCTCTCTCTCTCTCTCTCTCTCTCTCTCTCTCTCTCTCTCTCTCTCTCTCTCTCTCTCTCTCAATTGAACATAGGATATGATCATGGGAAAGAGGAAAGGTGAGTCTTGTGTGTGTGTGTGTGTGTGTGTGTGTGTGTGTGTGTGTGTGTGTGTGTGTGTGTGTGTGTGTGTGTGTGTGTGTGTGTGTGTGTGTGTGTGTGTGTGTGTGTGTGTGTGTGTGTGTGTGTGTGTGTGTGTGTGTGTGTGTGTGTGTGTGTGTGTGTGTGTGTGTGTGTGTGTGTGTGTGTGTGTGTGTGTGTGTGTGTGTGTGTGTGTGTGTGTGTGTGTGTTGTAGAGAGAGAAATACTCTCCCTTTTCATTGAAAATATACATAGACACACACACTCTCCCTCTTTCTCTTTTTTAATTGAACATAGGATATGATTATAGAAAGAGGAAAAATGAGTCTTCGAAAAATGTATGTGTGTGTGCGTGCGCACACACAAGCACATATGCGTGTGTGTTATCAAAATGCTCCTCATCAAAATAATTTTAACTAGATTGCTACTTTCCATCTCAAAGAGGGGTCTAAACAAAGTAGATTGCATTATCTTCTTTGCAAATTATTCAAGGGATCACATTTCAATGATAATATAAGGAATAAAGGTCAATGTGAGATACAAGTGGGTAGAAGTGAACCAACATTCACAATAGGAAGGATACATTGGAATTATGTGGCAATATAAAGATAGTTGTGAATTGATAGTGAAATAAGTTCACAATTGTCAAAACATGGTACAAATCACACGGTGGGGTGGTGATCCTAGTACTTGCAAGCCAATCGAAAACACTAGTTAGTAAGGACCCAAGAGCATTAACAAGTTGCAAGTGTCAAGGGACCACCTCAGCCATCATCAGGGTCACACGATGTCAATTGTACCTTATTAGAAGATTGTGAAGCCATAATTTGCCAAAAAATAGAATTGGCCTTTTGTCTCTGAGTGTAGAGTGTGGTCTAATTAAAAATGTTACATAAATATGAGACCGAAATTGCCATTTTATAAGGAGAATGCCTATTAATATATCTGGTAGTGGTGAGGTAGGATTTGATATGACTTGAGAGAGATGTAAATCTAGATGCATGACTTAAATTTAGAGATGCCTTAAGATGTTGGATAGTATGAGAGAGAGTGTGTGTGTAATATATAGTGTATAAGAGTGTAAAGTGTTTAGTGTATATAGTGCAAAGTGTTTAGAGTGAGATGTATAGAGTATATTCAAACAAAAGTGCATAGAATAAAGTGTTTAGAGTGAAGAATTAGCATGCATTGTGTATAAATGAAGTGCTTACTATATAACCCAAATTCGTAGCTACATTAAGAGGTGGAAGAAGGATAATTAACTTTACCTTGTTAAGTGTGAAGCCTCAAAGATGAAATTTGGGTTAACTTCTTGTGATAACAACCATGGGAGGGATTTGGTAAGTAGGAGATGGGGAATTTACAATATAGGAAAAGGGGAATGATTGAGTATGGTATGTTGTGATTTATATAGGCCAATTGAGAGATGGGCAAAAGGGAATATTAGCTCACCAAAGATGGTTTCATGCTCAAGTTTCATGTCAAATTCGGGTAAAGGATATGCATCGGGTCGTTCATTGATATGATCTTATGGCCCATCAACATCCACAAGATAATAGTGATAATGGTTGCACTAAAAATTGTGGAGGAGAGAACGGTTGCATTCAAGGTCATTAGCATTCATCAAAGGCATCAATTTTGCCTCATTACCATCATTATTATGTATATGTGCCCATAGGCATATATTCATATTACATGCTAGTAGAGCTATCCTAGTCTCATGTTTGTTGCCCATTCATGTGCATTCATTGTCCTCATCCAATCTCTTATGGTTTGACACACATCGATATCATCTCGACTTACCCTCATCTACATCAAAGGAATGAACCACATCTTCTATTTATCTCTCCATCCATATTGAAGAAACACGTAAATCCTACTCTCTATCTTGAAGCATGGCACTAAATACTAGGTCAAAGAAAGCCCCATCTTAGAAGAAGCAAACTCTTTCACAAAATTGGAAGAGGGTGACATGACATAGGTTCTATTGTCATTGGAAGATCAACCTTAGAATCAACTGTTACAAAGCTAGCTATTTAATATCGGTGTACCCAATGGGTACATCAAAGAGAACAAGCAACAAAGAGTGTAGTGTATGGACACCATTCAATGTTACTCCATACATCGTTATATAAGTGATGCAACATGAGTAGAAAGTCTCCCTATATATGAGCCAAGAGAGAATATCAAGTTGTAGGAGAATATAGTTTTAGTGGTGTGGAGGAAGAGGCTAAAGTGAAGCAATATGATGTGAAAGTTTTGATAGATTGATTATTTTTGGTCGAGTATAGTAGCTTTATTAAGCAAACATGTCGTTGTTGATAGAAAGGATACCAGTAAGACTATAAATACTACTAATTTGTTTATGTTCAAGGTTATTATGTTGAACCAAGAGAGGAGACAAAAGTTGATTGTGCAAATTGCCTCAATGAACAAGCAAGTAATATAGAGATTCCCTCTATGTAGAGTCAAAATTATGTCATTGTTGAAGCTTGAAGGTGCTAAACCCTCATAATTAGAAAATGAAATATACCAAGCTTATGTGTGTTGTATTAACAATAAAAACCACTCGTATCCCATTGACATTTCTCTTAGCACTTAGAAATCTCACATTAGCTAAAATAGCTTCTAGTGAGAGGAGGATTGGATGGTGCTCAAAGGGGTTTCAATTAATTACGTAGGGAAGCATCTAGGCCTTCTCTTACTATTTGGGGATCTACACCTTTGCTCTTGGAAATTAAAGCGATCTTTCTGAAGAGAAAAAAGACAATGCTATAAGGCACACCAATGCATACTTATTTTTCTATTATGAAGCAAATCCATATTTTCCTAAGTTAATCCTCCCGGTGGTCTTCTTCTTCTTCTTCTTGTTTTGCTCCATGTTCTTCTTCTTCTTCTTTAACTGCAACAACTAGATAGGCCTTTTGGGACCTCTGGAGTGGCAAAACTTCTCGTTGTGTCCGGTCCTTTTGCAGAAGTCACAGAAGAGCTAATCCTTCTTGCCTTTATACATGTTGCCAACATATAATGCTTGTTCATCTCTAGAGGTGCTTGGTTTCTTTCTTAGTTTTTAGCTTCTTTTCCTCATCTAACAGTGATGCCTGGATATCAACAAGCTCAAGGTTTGGCATATTGATTAGAGTTGTTTATACATTATTATATTCAAGAGGTAAACTTTTAAGTAGAACACCAATGCAAACATCTTCTTCCATTTTAATGTTGATTCCTACAAGCTGGGTTAGAAGTCACTCCATGTAATTTAGATGTCTAGCAAGTGATGTGCTGGAAGCTTGAAAAATTCAATCAAGAGACCATACTTTGATGACTTAGACTGTGCACCAAACAAAGTGTCAAGTCTCTTCCATGTATCATGTGAAGTATCACAATTATCTACATGGTGGATATAGCTATTGTCTAGCTCCAGTTTGATAATGGCGTGAGCCTTATCATCATTCTTTTGCCCAGTGACTACAAGGTCTACATAACGAGGCTTCTTTTCTTTTCCAGTGGTAATGGCCTAAAGGTCCTTCTTCATCAGGATGAGTTTGATGCGGGTTTGCCAAGTGTGAAGCCCGACTCCTTTGAAGCGAGCTATTGGAGAGTCTTTTCCCATGTTGGATTTGCAGGGATAGCATCAAATAAACTTTAGAATTCTCAAATTTTATCAGTGGAAAAGTAGATTACAGTGTGTCAAGAGACACAAGTAATGACAGTGTGAAAACACACTATATAAAGACTATGTCTAAGTTGATGTCGAACTTAAATCTTCTTAGTTCGGGGTCGTCGATCCTTCTTCAATCTTTCCAAGTCCTTCCCCTTCTTGATTTGATGCTGGGACAGTAGATCAGAGTGGCAATGGGTTGCTCTAGGTGATAGGAGAGAGAAAATGATGAGATTTTTGAGCTTAGGTGAAAATGGCTATGGAGTCACAGTTAGGGTTTCTGGGGGTAGCCTGGTTTTTCTAACATTGCAGGAGCTACCCTTGATCATTTTGATTTTTTTTTTAATGGAGATGAAGCTTGAGTGATGGGCTATCAATACCCTATGGTGATCATCAACATCATGAACTGTAGTGATGGCAGTAGCAGTACGAATGATAGTAGGCACATTCTGGGCAGCGATCTGCAAGAATGACAATGCTGGGCTCAATGACGAGTAATGTTGAGGTTTGATGGGCTAGGGAGGAGCGCTTTGAGTTGAGGAATGATCCTCTAGAAGAAAGCAAGAGAAGATATTGCTTGGATGGAGAGACCAACTCCTTCAAGTGAGTAGGGTCCTGTCTGGCTATGGCAGCCATTGAAGCTTCACTGATGAAGGTAGAGTGAAAATTGGAACCATGAGTTGACATGAGGTTAGGAGAAGCTAGAAGAGCAGAGAGAAGAGCTGGATTGAGCTAAGGTCATGCTCAATTGAGCTCTGATACCATGTGAAAGATGTGGGATCTAGAGCATGGTCGATGCGGAAACTATGGAGGTTGAAAGAGAAAGAGTGAGTTCATGAAGACACTGACATGATTGACTGTTACACAAGTGAATTAGGTTCCAAGATGGAAGCTTGGACTCGTAAACAAAATCTTGTGTATTGATTGACAATGACATAGAGACTTTACTGAAGGACAAAAGTACTATGACATTGCATTAGAAAAGAGAGCAAGTTCAATGCTTTACAGGAAACTGGATAGTAGCACTTCTCCTACTGTGCATATGGGATTCTAGTCCTGAGCCCTCACTGCTCCTTATAAAGAGACTGAAGTACGTGTGATTGCAAACATCTCAACAATTATAAGATAATTTCATTTGTAAAAGGAGGAAAGAAGTTCTCACATGTAATTTCCAATGTTTATGCTATATATGACATTACAAAGTCATATTGATTTTGTAAATTGAGCTAAAAGTTAGAATTTATGTTTGCAATTTGAAAACACCATAACATTCAACTATCATATGTGAAGTGGTCACCTATTTTATTTTATTTTTATTTCTAATTTTTAAGTTATCCCTCATCTAAACATTTTATTAACTAAGGAGAAGAGGCACAAAAATAACATTTTCTTAGTATCAAGCTTAGTTTTGTATGTTTTCCAAGGTGCCCAAGTGCAATGTTGAACATAAGAAAATGTAATATATGGGGATGTGACACTCACTAATGTATATGAAGTGAAAGATAAAAGGGATCAAGCCTAAACTATATCTCCAATGAAACCTTATAACCATTTCTCAAAGTTTCACAAAGACAAACCCATTTAATGGTGATTTCCATCCACATTGAGCTTATCATGGCATGCATATTATCATCACACATTAAATCAATAATTTCACATGAATTTAACAACCCATAAATTATATCAAGAATTTCTTATTTTTGTTCTTCTTATTCCTCTCTCTCTCTCTCTCTCTCTCTCTCTCTCTCTCTCTCTCTCTCTCTCTCTCTCTCTCTCTCTCTCTCTCTCTCTCTCTCTCTCTCTCTCTCTCTCTCTCTCCATATACATAATTATATATGTGTAAATATTAATTGAAATAGAACTATATATTTTTATTAATATTTAATTGATATATTAATAATTGATTACATAATCAATGTGTACGTGTGTATGAATGATGCATACACATATGCATATATTTTCTTTTCATGTTCCTACTTTTCTTTTACTTTATATGAGCATGTGTGTCCGTGCACACGTGTGTGTGTGCGTGTGTGTGTGTGTGTGTAATATATATGTATTTATTTATGTGGTCTCATAAATATATATCCTCTCTCTCCCTCTCATCATTTTTATTTTCTCTGCTTTCTTTTTTTTCTTACTTTATCACATTTTTCTTCATCTCATATATATGCATATGTATACATGTGTATATATGTGTATGTATATGTTTGTATACATTGCGTGTGTGTGTGTGTGTGTGTGTGTGTGTGTGTGTGTGTGTGTGTGTGTTATAAGTGTATATCCATTCTCTCTCCTCTGCTCTCTCTCTCCATTTTTTCTCTCACTCATATATATTTATGTGCATATGAGCATCTCTACATATATGCATACATGTGTGTATGTGTTTGCATATTTATATGCATGTGTGTGTGTGTGTGTGTGCGCGCACGCACGCGCATATATTATTCATGTCTTTTATGTAATCTATGTGCATTTTTGTGTGGCTTTAGAGTATGCATGCATTGCATGAACAAGTTTAACCATTAAAATTATTATCCCATCCCATAATGTTCAATTTTATTTTAAAAAACAACTCTTTTTTAAATAGTACATGTATATTTGTGAATTTTTTAGAGTATTTACATATTACATGCACATGTTCAATCATGAAAATATCATATCATTTCTAATTAAAAGGGAAATTGAGAGAGAGAGAGAGAGAGAGCGAGAGAGAGAGAGAGAGAGAGAGAGAAAGCGAGAGAGAGAGAGAGAGAGAGAGAGAGAGAGAGAGAGAGAGAGAGTGTGTGTGTGTGTGTGTGTGTGTGTGTGTGTGTGTGTGTGTGTGTGTGTGTGTGTGTGTGTGTGTGTGTGTGTGTGTGTGACATACAATTTTTCAAAGACTCTCCTTTTTCATTTCCATGATCATATCCTATATTCAATTAAAAAAGAGAAAGATAGAGAGTATGTGTGTGTAAGTGTGTTCAATTGGGTGAGGGAGATCATAGAAATTAAATATAATCCCTACTCACCCTTCAAGAAAAAACCATATTTATTTCTTGAATACCAAACTCGTTCTCCTTATGCCACATAAGCTTGGGAGCCTTTTGTTTAGTTAGGGATCCCCAAGGCAATGCTCTCAATAATATATAGAATAAATAAGATATGGTTATGGAAACGGCAGAGATGAGTCTTTGAAAATTTGTGTGTGGCTCTCTCTCTCTCTCTCTCTCTCTCTCTCTCTCTCTCTCTCTCTCTCTCTAAAGAGAGATGAATTTTTTTAATTAGACATATAAAATAACATTATATTTTAATGGGTGAATACATGCATGCAATATGTACATACTCTAAAAACATCCACAAGTGCACATACACTATAAAAAAGAGTTTAATTTCTTTTTTATTGAACATTGTTGGATGGGATAGTAATTTTAATAGTTGAACATATATATGCAATGAATACATGCTCTAAAATCACATATAAATGCACATAAACTATAATCTGCTACATCTATTATTGGAAGCTCTTTTGGGAGGGACAAGGAAGGAGGGTTGTAAGGGCTTTGTAGGTACACCATAGCGTTGCCACTAGAGACAGCTATATAGAGAGTAGTAGTGACTCTTAGCCTTGCTTGGTTTCTACTCTATTTGTAATTCCCTATACCCAGTGGTGAACTCTCATATGTATGGCATCACAAGTGTGTAGTCTTAGGATATGCCTATGTTATACCATTTCTTTGATTGAATAATAAAAGAGTATACCTTACTTTCACATATCGTGTTACATTTATGTGATGTGTTGAGTGAGTGATTGAGTGTAGGTGCATTACACTTGGTATTAGAGCAACTCATACTCAAAGTTGAGGAGTGCTCATGAAAGCAAGAGAGAAGATCTAATGCCCTAAAATCGTGTTGTGATGACCCACATAATGATTCCCCATATCATGATATCCCATATCGTTTCAACCCTCATCGCGACACCCCATGATGCGACGATCTTAGTGCGAGTTACCATTTGAAGATGTGGCATGGCTTTCCCACAACAAGACAACTACCACCCGAATGCAAAACATGGCTTCCCCGCGATGACAACCTCAGAGCCGAGACACTACTCCATTACAACACAACACCTAAAGGCGAGATGCAGCTTCCCACAACAACATGGAGGAGAATGGAGAGAATCTACCTATCCAACCGTTGGTGGTGAAAGAGAGGAAGAAGAGCCTAGGTCAAGAATAGAGAGAAGCTCAAGAAGAAAAAGTAGTTGGGTTAGAGAGGTAGTTATAGAGTATATCAAGATTGTTAGATTCAATTTGGAAAATCATGTAGATGAAGGAAGAATGTGAGAAAATGAGAAGAAAATTTGAGGAAGAGCAAGGGTATAAGGAGTGGATGAAACAACAACAGGAGGAGGAGAAGAGACACAAACTATAAGAGGAGATAGGTAGAGTGTTAGATAGGCTAGCTATGGAGGAAGCCTTTAGGAGATCTCAAGAGATGCAAAGGGATAAGGAGAAGGAATATGAAATAAGAGACAAGAAGAAGAACATAAGACAAGGCAAGAAGGATGGAGAGGAGAGTGAGAGTTTAGAATATGACTATGGAAAGTTCAAGATGTCCCAAACTACCAAGTACAAAAGGAGAGAGAGAGAGATGTGCTAATTTTGAAGAAATAGATTGAAAAGATAGATAGACACTTGAAGTATGCTAGGGTCACTGAAGAGAGAAAGAGAGAAGTGGTAGCCATTTATCTTGAAGAGGATGCCGCTAGTTGGTACCTATTGGAGCAAGAACAAGGCTACATTGTCTTCTCATGGGAGGAACTACAAGAGGAGCTTAAGGATTACTTAATCCCAAAGATGGAAAAATTCAAGGTTGGGGATGAGTGGAGAAACCTCAAGCAAGCACAAGGGAAGATGAATGAATATGTTAGCAAGTATAGGTAATTGATATTGCAAGCTCCAAACATAGACATAGATACAAAATTACATGGATTCTTATTCAACATGCAAGAGCGGGCTATAAGAGATGTAGAGAGACAAGAGCCAACAAGTCTTGTTGAGCCCATGAGGATGCCTGAAAGACTTAGATTTAGAAGAAAGAAGAACCATCCAAGGGAGCCATGCTAGATTCAACACCAACCTCACCACCAACTCTTAGGTTGCAAGGCCAAATCCCCCAAGAGGACCCATTTCAAAGATTAGAAGTTAGATCTCAAGAGTAACACCAATCAGTTCACAGTTTGCCATGGTACCAAGGGGAGCATTTGGAAGGCAGGGAAACAATCTCTATAAACCAACTCCAAGCATATCTTATGGGTTAGCAAGGCCAAATACATCATGGTAAAGACCCCAAGCCTCAACCACAAGAGTTAGATGTTTCAAGTGCACGCAAGCACGCTATCAAAATAGATGTCCCATGGAAGACATAACTACAACAAGTGGATCTAGAGTAACGACCACAAGCAGTTATGAAGGAGGAGAGGAGCCACAGCCCCCATGCATTCAAGAGATCCCAATGAAAGCGAGAAGAGCTATCATCACCCAAGAGTGGGAATATCGAGTGCACAACCCCAATGCATAGCACATGAGTAGTAGCAATGCACCACCTATACTTGAAGGGAAGAGTTAATGAAAGGGATCAAGCAATCATAGTGGACACATGAGTGATTCCCAATTTCATCACACTAAAGTGTGTAGCAAAGCATGGGCTAAAACTATATAAGGTCCCAAAAGGATTAACAATAACTTTCACACAAGGAGAAGCAAAGGAGGTGAAACAAGTATTTGCAGTGCAAGAGGAAGTTGGAAAATGGAAAATGGAAGGCTAGACTCAATTTTCTAGTCATACCCATGAATGACTTTGAAGTCATTTTGAGTCTATCCCCACTATCCTAACTGACCAAAGGAGAAGGAAATTTCACATCAAGGGAAGTGATCAACAAGTAGTCTTTGACTTTATGAAGGAGTGTATGAACCAGACTCCCATACTCAAAGTGCAAGACTTCACTAAACCCTTTAAGATCTCAACAAATGCATCTAATTATGGCATCAGGGGAGTATTTATGTAGAATGGTCATCCCATAACCTATGAATCAAAGAAATTCATAAACACAAAAGTAGGTGTAGTACACATGGGAAGGAAATGCTAGTAGTAATCCACCACCTTAGAAAGCGGAAGCACTATGTACAAGAGAAGCACACAATCTCTCTTCATGGAAAATATCTCTCTCAAATACTTCTAGTCCCAGCCTAAATTGTCCACCAAACAAGCAAGATGGCTAGATTTCCTAACAAAATTTGACAGGGAGATAAAATACAAGCCAAGTTCTACAAAAAAGATAGTAGATGCACTAAGTCTAAAAGTAGATTTGAAAATAGTGAGTGTAGCCAACAACAACTTCCTAGAGTTAGTGAAGGAGGCCCTAAAGCATGACTAGCAAGTGCATAATGTAATAGAAGAAGTGAAAGCTGAGAACACCACATGGTCTGTATACCCTAAAAGAAGGGATCCTTTTTGTAGAAAGAGATTGTACATCCCCAATAGTGTGGAGCTACAAAATATCATCTACACGAGGTGCACGATGGAAAATGAGGGGAACACAAAGGTCAAAGCAAGACACTAGAGGCCTGAAGCAAACAATTATTTTGGCCAAACGTGAAGGAGGAGGTCATAGACTATGTCAAGATATATCCCACTTGCCAACTAGTGAAAGCTCTACATGCCATGTCGACTAGCTTACTTCAACCAATGCTAGTGCCAAGCTGCCCATGGGACATGATCAGCATGGGTTTTATTATAGGACTCCCAGAATCTCGTGGCTATACTATCATCTTTGTAATGGTGGACTATTTTTCTAATCAAGCATACTTTATTCCCACCAAGCCATCACTGAATGCCAAGGAGATAGGCCACCTCTTCTTTACTCATGTCTTCAAGTTACATGGGCTACCCTTAGCCATTATATCAGATTGGGATGGTCACTTCATGAGCAACATGTGGAAATAACTCTTCAAGACTCTAGAAGCACAACTTAGATTTTCATCATCCTTCCACCTAGAGATAGATGGCAAACAAAACGAGCGAACCAAGTAATTGAAGACTATCTCAGAAGCTATGCCTAAGTGGACCAAAAAGATTGGGTCTTATACCTTGATGTGCTCAAGCTCCACTACAATAGTTCAATCAATTTAGCAACAGATTACACCCCGGATGAGTTAGCCATAAGGAAAGAAGTCATCACACCATTGGCCATAGCCTCAAGTGCTGCCAAAGCAAAAGATCATGATGTAGAATACTTCTTAAGGAAACAGAGAGAAAGAGAAATGTAGCAACCAAGTAGAGTTTGGAAAATAGCAAAATCACCATGATCGAACAAGATAATAAGAAGCGCAAAGCAATTCTATTCACCAAGGGAGACATGCTCCTTATTAGCTCCAAGCACATATCCTTGCCAAAGAATATGAGCCCCAAGTTCAACCATTGGTATTATGGACCATATCGCATCACCCAAGTCTTAAACGAGGTCACTGCCTACCAAAGAGCATCTTTGTATACAATGCATTCCATACACACCTTGTGCCTAGGTTCTACCTAGATACCCAATGGGGAGCACGTTCCACTGTTTCATTCCAATAGCCCCTTCGAAGTAGAAGTAATCCTTCAACACTAGAAGTAGAAGGGTTATCATGAGTATCTTGTCAAGTGGAAAGGCACCCCCCCAAAGAAGTCACTTGGATTTCAAAAGCAAAGGTTTACGAATGTGGTAAAGAGGCCTTCACTACCTAGCTCAAGGGGAATACCAACAATACTTCCAACTACCATTGAGTCATTCATTAGATTATCGTAAAACTTTGAAGCTTCCACTCCTCACATGTAATTGAGTCGAGGGTGGATGGGAACAAAAATCAATAAAAACAAAGAGGCTAGTGGGCAAACAATGGCTAACTTAATAGGAAAATATGTGATAAGACCCCCAAGTCATAATGCGATAGACACTAACCAGCTTGATAGAAGAGGTTGTGTTAAGACCCCACTAAGGAGTCCAACCCTAAATCAATAAACACTAACTAGCCTGCTAGAATGAGTTATGTTAAGACCCTAGAATGAGTGAATAAAAACCACCCTTAAATTGTTGAAGATAGCAATCCATTGTGCTAGGGTGAGTGTAAGGGCTTTATAGGTATACCACGGTGTTGCTACCAAAAAAATCTATATAGGGAGAAGCAGTGACTGTGAGCCCTGCTTGGTTTCCACTATATATATGATTCCCTATACCAAATGGTGAACCCTTGTATGTGCGGTACCACAAGGGTCTAGCCTTGGGATGTGCCTATGTTGTACCAATTTTTTGATTGAATATTGCTCTCACATATCGTGTTACCTTTTTGTACCATGTTGAGTGAGTGATTGAGTACAAGTTAGGGACACGTGTCCACTCCAAGCCTCCACCATGAATCGCACTTTCGATGACTGCGTGTCAGCTCTAACCTTGCATACCTCACCCACCTGTAATGCATAGAGCCATAGGCACACTTGGAGAGCAAAGATTGAGAGAGTGTAAAGAGCATGTATAAAGAAACGTAAAGACTCATTTGTATTGCAGTCTCTCAGCTCATTCATAAAATATCAACATGTGTCTACACATACATACATACATTACATGTGTGTGTGTGTGTGTGTGTGTGTGTGTGTGTGTGTGTGTGTGTGTGTGTGTGTGTGTGTGTGTGTGTGTGTGTGTGTGTGTGTGTAATACTATTTATATTTTTATAAACAATAATGTATAATGCTATATATACATATTGATAATGCAATATATTATAAAAGTTAATATCTAATATTATATATAAATATGTATGTATGTATGTATATATATATATATATATATATATATATAAATGCATGATATATCATACCAATATATAATAAACATTATTATAATTATCAATAATATGATTATTAACATAATTTAAATATAATTTATTAATTATATTATATGTATTATTATAGTTATAAATATATATTTATATAAAAATTATTATCATTGTTGATATATTGATAATATATAATAAATAAGATTATATATACACACACACACACACACACACACACATACATAAGGTTAAGGTAATGTATGTATTATATATATTAACATATGTTTATAATATATGTTCATATAATTATTATATTAATTATATATATACTCTGTTTGTGTGTGTGTGTGTGTGACCCTCCACCATACTTAACTCCCAATCTAAATAGATTAATCTCCCTAAGTTTTGATGCCCTCTCCCCTGTGGCACTAAAACTCAAGTCATGACCCCATAGCCCCCCCAAATGCCAAACCAAACCCAAACTTTAGCTCTCCCCAAAATGATAATCCCTCTTTGAGACCTAACTATCCCATCCAACAATCCTAACTTTCTTTCCCCATTGATTCTAACCCCTTACCCTCTAAAATGCTGGACCCCTTTGACTTGACCTCTGCATGAATCTTAATTGCTTACCAAGGACTTGTATCCACTAAGGCCAAGTTTTGAACCGGGTTCGAAATTAGTTTGAAAACTTGCGAGTTCCCATGACCCGTGGAATCACAAATGAATCTTGGTTCACAATTTATTTCGGCCATGGGTGGGAGGATGACCTATAAAAATTCACAACTAGCAAAAGATTTCATGTATTGAAAATGACATTTTATTTGGTAACATAGTCTTCAACACTTATGAAAAAAATATGTATATTGTGACTTTGTTACACATGTAAACCAAGTTTTGAACTGGTTCCAAACCATCAAGGTGATGGGAACAAGTTCCAAATACTTAACGCTTCCCCTCTAAACAAATATAGAACATATAAAATATGATATTTCATTCTCATTATAGAGATATATAAGTTGACAAACACATTGCAATTCAATACCATAGAGAATTGTTGGTGAATTTAAAAATATCTATAGTTTTGTTTCCAATGACTGATGGCTAAATGTGTATGTGTGTGTAAGGAGGAAAAAAAAAAGTAACTCATTATATAGTTTATGGATTATCAAATTCATTTAATGTCATTGTCTTACCACATGCTCCTTTGAGCCTCGATGTGAAGCACCGAGAGAATTTAGGCATTGAGTGCCTAGCCTAAATATTATTGAAAGCTTTATCTCAGGAACCACGAACCAACCAAAAGACTCCCAAGCCTATGTGGCACAAGGAGAAGAAGTTTAATATTTAAGAAATAAAGATGGCCTTTTCTTGAAGAGTGAGTGGGGGTTATATTTATTTTCTATTATCTCCCCCACCCAATTGAATACACATATGCATACATTCTCTCTCTGTCTTTATATATATATATATATATATATATATATATATATAAGAGATGAGATGATTTTTTAAATTAGACATACAAAATGATATAATATTTTAATGTTGAATATGTTCATGCAATGTATAAATGCTCTATATGCATTTGTATGTGCGCATGAACACTCATACATATGAAGCATATAAAAAAGAAAAAAAGAAAAAAACGTGTGTACATGTGTATCGTTCATACATATACACACATTGATTACACATAAATTATTGAGTATTAACTATTATTATGTAAATTATACTTAATGTATAATCAATGCATATATGCATAATTAATATTTACATTATATATTAATACTTAATTATTATATATAATTATTATTATTATATTATGTATATATAATGAGTAGTTTATATTTTTATAATTATATTTGTTAATATATTTAATATTAAATTTTATATATAAAAAATTTAATAAAATATTTATAATATAGTAACATATAAATTGATTAATATACGTGTGTGTGTGTGTGTAATATGTTATATATATACATTAACATATAACTATAATCTATAATGTTAATTAACTTATTTTTAATTAGTATATGATTATATTTTATGTATTATTTGTATTAATAAAGTATACTTGTATTTTGATTTGTGTGTATGTGTGTGTGTGTGTGTGTGTGTGTGTGTGTTATTAATTATGTGAGAGAGAGAGAGAGAGAGGAGAAGAAGAAGAAAAAGAGATTGTTCTTAATATAGTTTATGGGTTGTCAAATTTATGTGATGTCATTACCTCAATGTGCAATGATAATATGCATACTATGATATGCTTAATGTGAATAGAAATCACTATTAAATATGTTTGCCTTTGAGAAACTTTGAGAAATGGTCATAAGGTTTTGTTGGTGTGATATAGTTCAAGTTTGGTCATGTTAATGTGGGACTTTCGCTCCATATACACTAGGTACTCCACGCCTAGATTCTCCATGTGCTTAACACAAGTACTCTCTCAGTACTTTGCATTGGGCTTCAAAAGCATGTTCCGTGAGGTAAAATGATTCATTGAAGATTCATATAAGAAACACAATCCAAACTTCAAAAGCTTTGGCAACTTGGACTAATACAACGTTGAATGCGCAAAAATGCAACACGTGGGAATGTGGCACTCATGATTTAGGTAGTGAAAGACTAATATATACATAATCAAGCCTAAACTATATCTCCAAAGGACCCTTATTATTGTTTCTTAAAGCTTCTCAAAGACAAACACATTAAATGGTGATTTCTATTCATATTGAGTCTATTATGACATGCATATTACTAAATAATGACATATATACATAATTATACATGTATAATACTTTAATCAACATAGAATTGTATTATATATATATATATATATATATATATATATATAAATCAAAGTTCGTATATTATAATTATCATTAATATAAATAATAATTAATTAATTGAAATAATAATATATTAACGAAGTTTATATATTATAATTATATATTAACATATATACACACTCGGTAGTATGTGTATATATATATATATAATATATTTTTATTAGTAAATAATCAATAAATTTATAATTAAGAATTAATATATAATAAATCATATTAATATATTAATAACTATAATTAATATGTATATTATTGAATGAGTATACAATGATATCATATATCTCATTATATTATTGATTATTATGCATATCTAATATAATAATCATATCTATACATATTAATTATTATATAAATAACTAATTATAATTGTTTTAAATAACAAATTTATATTGATTAGGTATTCATACATATAATATTAATATTGATTATGAATTAAATATAATTTAGATGATAATATTTAATGATTAATACGAAATCAATTATAGTAATGTATTATTAACTATAATTAATACTTATATTATGAATTTATGTACAATTATATCATATGTATCATAATTATCATCATTCTTATTATTATTACTATATATATTAATTATATATCAAGTATAATTTATGTTATAATATTCAATTATAATAACAATATAGTATGAGAGAGCGAGAGAGAGAGATGTGTGTATATGCATGTGCATATGTATATGTGTGTCTCATACATGTGTATCTATTTATGTGGTCTCATAAATATGTGTCCTCTCTCTTCCTCTTATCATTTTTATTTGTTCTCCTTTCTTTTTTCTCATATCTTTTAACTTTCTTCACCTCATATTTATGCATGTATACGCATGTGCATATTATGTGTATACATGTATGTATGCATATGTGCATGTTTGTAAACGGATGTTATATAAGTATGTATCCATTCTCTCTCTCTCTCTCTCTCTCTCTCTCTCTCTCTCTCTCTCTCTCTCTCTCTCTCTCTCCATGTTTTCTTACTTATACTCTAAAACATCCACAAATATACATACACTATAAAAAAAAGAATTGAATTTATTTTTTTAAACGAACATATGAGATGAGATAACAATTTTAATGGTTAAACATGTTCATGCAATGTATACATGCTCTAAAACCCACATTGTGTAAGAAGCTGGGAATACTTAGAATACTAATAATATGCCATGTCACATTGACACTGGTATATAAGGAGAGAAGTTGTAATTTTTCACATCTTTTTGACATATCAATACAATTACAATCTTTCTCTTCCTTCTTGCTCCAAGCTTCCATGGCTTCTTCATCTTTCCTGTCTTTCTCTCTCCAATTCTAGTCTTTCTCTCTCCTCTTCTTCTTTCCCTAGTTCTCTCTCTGACAAGTGGTATCAGAGCTTCAATCTTTGATCCATTATTTTCTTCCATTTTCACTCCTATTTTCCTATTTCAAAACCAATTTCAGACAAAAATGGTACAAGACAGTGACTAGTGGAGTGCTGCAGGACAACTACAGTTAGCAATGACTACATCTGGAGTTATTCAAGGTCAGATATGGCGGGTAAAGGCTTAAATGGCTGGACGTCATCAAATTTCATGCAAAAATGGAGGTAACTAGGGTAAAGAATGGTTAACCGGGCTTAGTTGCAGACTAAACTACAGTTACTTTTCAAAAGAGAGCTTCTCTTCTCTCTCCTTCAAGCTTTTGGCTGAAGCTTCCATGGTGGATGTCAATAATCTTCACAAATCTCTCTCTATGTGCTGAATATCTCACTGCCAAACCATGGGGTAAAGATTCCTTGTGTCATAAGCTTCAAGAGGAGTACCAGGCTTGACCATTGCTGAAGAAGATTGGCCAGGAAGTAGCCCGAAAAATGCACCGAAAAATGCGTTGATTTTCCTGCTCCTGCTCCCTGCTCAGCTTGCTCCACTACCTCAGCCATTAATCACAGCTCTTGAAGGCTTCATCAAGCACTGATTAGCAACAATCTTTAACCTCTGAAGTATTCTGATTAGCCATTCCTCTGTTCAAACCCTAATACACAGCAGGGCAGCCATAGCCACAGACATGGAAGCTCAAATTTCTCAAGATTTTGGACTTTCCCGACCTTCAAGGCTTCTCTAAAGCTGAATACAAGCTGGATAGACTTCAAGATTGAAGACATTGAAGAGATTTCAGCCCGTGCATGTCAATGAAGCTCAAATGGAAGGAATATTTTGGGGCTTTTCATCGGAGAGCTTGAATCTTTGAAGTTCAAGTGTTCAAGCAAGGCTGGAGTATTGATCTTTCAAGGATTTCATCATATTGAAGCATGTATGGACTGATTTCATGGAGATTTCAAGCTTTATGTTGGATTCATGGTGGATTATGAAGAATTCTTGCATCAATCGGGTTAAAGCTGATATCCATCATCATTTTCAAGCTTAATGGAGGTATTTTCTTTTGCTAATCTCTGAAATCTCTCAATAATCCTATTGCTAATGGCTTTTCCACTTGTTGATGAGAGGTTATTTATCAATTAATTCACTGGATTGATCAATAGATCAGAGAATAGTATTAATTTTTTTCAATTTCAGCCTATTTCATTGAATTCCTTTTGATTCAAAACCATTACTCATCTTAGGTAACATTTGATCAGCTTGATGCATAACCTTGATCTGTTTTGTTGAAATTCTCTCTTATCCAAGCTGAAATATTGTAAAAGGGTAAGTACTAGCAATCAGTGAGTCACTGAATTGCATAGGTAAGCCCTTCTCCCATCTCAAATTTTCGTATCTCAATCAATTGCATCTCATGAAAGGCTGAATGGTTATTTTTTTTCAATTGCATATCATGCTGATTGCTTAGGACACTAGCCTCTGCCATGTTGATATTCCCACCGAGGAAAAAGGTGGATGCCGGGGGAGATAGTGGGACAAAAGAGAGGTGACCCTCCCTCACTATCGAAGATCCCGAAGGGGTGCAACCAACCGACCCGGGGGGAACTTTGCCCACCTCCCGATGATTCGGAGCCCGTGTAGGGAGCTCGTCCTGCCGTTTTATCCCTCACACAGGTACAGCGAGTGGAGAATTGAAGATTGAAGACTTTCCAACGACTCAAGTACCTATTGGAGTAAAACAGGGTAAAACATGGCATTTTCAAGTTACCCACAGGGTATTTACAGGTACACCCTTTGATACTGAAGTACAGGTGCAGGTACTACAGGGTACCCACAGGTCCTATATACCCCTTTGCAGGGTTTGGTAGCCTTTGGAGGTTACTTTCTTGCATTACAGGGTCAAAACAGGGCACTTACAGGTCTAAACAGGGTGCAGGATTGGACAGTTCAGACTCTGAAAGTCAGTTACAGAATTTTCTGTCCTAAACCTGTTATAGCGTGCTATAGCTCATCTCGAAGAGGGCATTGTAAGCTTCGATTCGCATAAAAAAGTTTTGCAATCGGAGTTTTCTAGCCAAAGTTATAGCGGTTTTACTGACAGGGGGTACTACAGGACTGCACTAGTATGGCAGGGCATAAAGGCAAAAATAAGGTCCAGGAGGACTATGCACAGCAAATCAGGGATTCTATGATGGAAAGCACATTTCAAGAGAACCCTGAAGAGCCTCAAAAAGGAGAAATTAGCATGCTCAATGATACTTTGTGTACCCATGAACTAAGGCATAGAGAGCGACATGAGGCCATGCTATCAAGAATGGATCAGATGGTTCAATCTACTGATCAGACCAAGGCTTCCATTGATAGATTGGTAATGTCCAATGAACTACTCATGGCACAAATCTCTAAACTTTTACAATTACAAGTGGCATCAAAAGAAGCTAATGAAAAGGCCTGTTCAAATACTGATCCTTCAGTTCCACTTCAGCCATCCAACCAAAATGGTCATGGAGATGGAATCATAGGAAGAAGAGGCATACCCAATAGTCAATATGAAGTGGGAGAAGCTTCACAAAGGCATGATGACTATTTGGGCAGTTTGAACGGTGCCAATACTCAAGCTTTTGGACTGCATACACAGCATTCTAGGGGTGCTTTACCAACAGGAAGATTACAGGGTAATTCTCAGCCACCTGTTGGAAGATTTCAATCTCATTTTGGGGGTTCTGTACTTGGAAATTCTGATCAGCCAGTTTTGGGACAGCAACCCTTCCATGATAGAGAATTCAAGGACAAAATTGTTTTATCCAAATTCAATGGCTAGTCATCTTCACCATCAGAATTAGAGGAATGGACCTCTAAGATGGAGTCTTATTTTGATATATTTCCTAAAACTGATGTTATGAAGATACACTTTGCCTCCTTGCACTTAGAAGGATTTGCTCACACTTGGTGGAGGTATATCAAGAAAGAGAATGTACTTATTGAGAATTGGGAAGCTTTCAAGGCACTTATGGCTGAAGTCTTTGTTTCACCTCTTGAAAAAGAGAAGTTAGAACGAAGATGGTATAACTTGGAACAAAGGAGCCTAAGTGTAAGAGATTATACAAACCAATTCCTCAACTTGACCATGTATGTGGAAAACATCAGTGATGAGGCCAAGTTACACAAGTTCATGTATGGTTTAGAACCATCCTTGTCAGCTGATGTTATGGCGCAAAATCCTACTTCACTTTTCAAGGCTATTGAGCTTGCAGAGCGCTTTGGAAGGAAGTATAGGAAAGAGTCTTCATTTCAGCCAAGTTATGGACAGCCAAGGACTGTTTTAAAGTAAGGGCAAGTTGGTAACAATTATGGCAGCAACCATATGCCTAATGGGAGCTTACGGATACCAACTTATCCCCCATTTAATGCTTCTAGGCTTCAAGGCAATTTCAGGACAGCAAACAGTCCAAAAGTTGAATTTAAGCAAGGTGACAATAAGCCTAAGTCTACTTCAACCAATACAAATTCCAGAAATATTCCCATGGATCTTTATAAGGAAAGAAAGGACAAAGGCTTATGCTTCAAGTGTGGAGAAAAGTATACTCCTGACCATGCTTCAAAGTGTGTATACAAAAATGCCAAGCCAAAAATTTAGAGTATGCTAGTTCTTGAGGACCTTGAAAATGACATAGATGAAGTGAATGCAGTCCCAATCAATGCTGAAAATGAAGATTTCGAGGATGATGGTGGACAAGAGTACTTCTATGATCCATCTGACTCTTTTCCTTTTGATCCAGGCGGTGATATTCCATTTGATCCTGGTGGATTTTGTAATGAGTCACCTGCTGCCACTAATTGTTCTATCTCTATGGATGCTTGGACGGGATCTAAGAATCCTAATACACTTCGTATGAAGGGAGGCATATGTGGAAAGCCAGTGTTCATCCTGATAGATAGTGGCAGTACCCACAGTTTTGTCAATAAATCCATTTTGTACAAGTTGAATTGTGTTCCCACCGACTTACAACAGCCCATTAGAGTACAAGTGGCTAATGGTGAAGAGCAAATCAGCACACAGATTTGTCCACTGGTTTCTTTGCAGATGGCTGAAAATTTTGAAGTCAAAGTAAACCTGATCACTTTGGAAATGGGGCCCATAGATATTGTACTTGGTTGTGACTGGTTGATGACCTTAGGCAGGATTACTATGGATTTCTCACAGTTATATATGGAGTTTTTCTCCAATGGACAGCTCATCCGTTTACAGGGGATCCCTAGTAAATCTGATTTTCAGCTTATCACCATTCAACAACTCAAGAAAGAGTACAAGAAGCGCTCACAGATATTTGTATTGCATTTGAACAAAGAAACACAGGATCAACCCAATAATTCAGCAAACCATCCAGCCTTGACAACTCTTCTTGAGGAGTACAGAGATCTATTTGAAGTACCTACTTCATTGCCTCCTAAGAGAGCGGTGGATCACCCCATTGATTTGGAACCCAACTCAAAGACGATCAATAAGCCACCTTACAGACTATCAAAATGTGAACGAGAGGAAGTAGCCAAGCAAATCAAAGAGCTTCTTGAAATGGGATTCATTGAACCAAGTTCTTCACCGTATGCATCCCCAGTCCTGTTAGTCAAAAAGAAAGATGGATCTTTCAGAATGTGCATTGACTACAGGGATCTTAACAAGATAACAGTGAAGAACAGGTATCCTATACCCAGGATAGATGATTTGCTTGATGAGCTTAAGGGGGCTCGATTCTTCACGAAGATTGATTTGAGATCAGGGTATCATCAGATTCGCATGAGAGAGGGTGATGAGGTCAAGACTGCTTTTAGGACTGATCGTGGGCTTTACCATTTCTTGGTGATGCCATTCGGCCTTACAAACGCTCCAGCTACCTTTCAAAGCCTGATGAATAAGATTCTACAACCTTTCCTCTTTCAGTTTGTCTTGGTATTCTTCGACGACATTTTGATCTACAGCAAGACTTTTCAGGATCATTTGTCGCATATGAGGAAGGTTTTTGATGTGTTGAGACATCATAGGCTTTTTGCTAAGGAGAAGAAGTGTTCTTTCATGCAGACTGAAGTGGAATACTTGGGACATATAGTCAGTGAAAAAGGAATACAGGCTGATCCCAAGAAGGTGCAATGCATAAAAGATTGGCCAACGCCTACTACTACTACCTCTCTTAGAGGATTTCTTGGTCTATCTTCATTCTATCGCAGATTTATAAAGCATTATGCGGCAATTGCAGCCCCTTTAACTGACAGGTTGAAGAAAGAGGCTTTCTTTTGGGATTCTCTTGCAAACAGCAGCTTCAACCAGTTAAAGGAATTACTTACCTCCGCTCCTATTCTTGTATGCCCGGATTTCTCTAAAGAGTTTATTATACAATGTGATGCTAGTGGCCGTGGCATTGGGGCTGTTTTGCTTCAGGAGCATGGAGTAATTGCATTTGAAAGCCGTAAGCTTACTAATAAGGAGATGGCCATGAATGTTTATGATCAGGAAATATTGGCTATTCTGCATGCAATCAAGAAATGGCACCATTACTTATATGGCAGCCGATTCAGAGTGCATAGTGATCATCGCGTACTCAAGTATTTCCTTACTCAGTCAAATCTTACTCCAAAGCAACGGCGATGGGTAGCAACATTACAAAATTATGACTTTGACATCACTCATACAAGGGGCAAAGATAACATAGTGGCTGATTCTCTCTCTCGTATGTGGGCCTGCAAAGTATCAGCCATGATGGAATTACATAGTGATTGGATTGAAGAGCTACAAGAGGCATATCTCTTAGATGAGGAATTCAGCCAAATCTTTCAGAAATTACAGCAAGGTCTCATGGAAGAAAACTCGCACTACCAGCTTAAAAATGGTCTTATTTGGTGGAAGGGCAAGATTGTTATTCCCTCTACTTCTTCTTTCAAGCGAAAAATTATGGAGGAGATGCATTCTTCGCCTTTAGCTGGACACTTGGGAGTTTTCAAGACTTATGACAGGATCAGCAAGAGCTTTTATTGGAAAGGACTGTGGAAAGATGTCAAGGACTTCGTTATGAAGTGTATGCCTTGTCAGCAAAATAAGGATAGCACCCATAAGCCAGGGGGTTTATTGCAGCCATTGCCTATTCCTACGGGTAAATGGACTCATATTACTATGGACTTTATCACTGGCTTACCTACTACCAAGAAGGGGTGGAATAGTATTTATGTGGTGGTTGACAGACTCACCAAAGCAGCTCATTTTATCCCAACAAAAATTCAGTTTACTGCTTCTCAGGTGGCCAACCAGTTTATGGAGCATATTTTCAGATTGCATGGATTACCACAGGTGATTGTCCATGATAGGGACTCAAAGTTTATGAGTAACTTTTGGCAAGCGGTATTTACATCTATGGGTACCAAGTTGGCTCCATCTACGGCTTATCATCCCCAAACTGATGGACAGACAGAGAGAGTTAATAAATGGTTGGAGACTTATCTTCGCCATTTTTGTTATGATGTCCAAACCTCATGGGATTCTTGGTTACACCTGGCTGAGTTTGCTTATAATAATTCCACTCATGCGAGCATAGGAGTTTCACCCTTTGAGGCTTTGTATGGTTACAAGGTGCCCCTACCCACAGTCATTTTTAACAAAAAGATCAACCCTCATGGGAAGGAAGAGTTGGATAGAATGCAGACCCTTCTTCAGCAATGCAAGGTGAATCTAAGGAAGGCTCAAGATCAGATGAAGATGTATGCTGATGAGAAGAGGAGGCCTTTAGAGTTCCAGGAAGGAGAGCTGGTTTTGTTGAAGGTGCCCAAATCCAAGTATTCTACATTGAAAGATGGATCTAGTAATAAGCTTGCCCACAGATTCTATGGCCCTTACAGGATCCTTAAGCGGATTGGAGATTTGGCATACAGACTAGAGCTTCCCTCTTCTACAAAGATTCATAACGTCTTCCATGTTAGTCAGCTCAAGCCCTATTATGGTGATCCAGTGGATTTAGTTGATGAGCTGCCACCTATTGATAAAGATGGTATCGTTCAGTACATCCCAGAGGCTGTTATAGGTCAGCATGAAAAGAAGCTTCGATCACGTTCTATTGTGGAATATTTGATTAAATGGAGAGGTTTACCCTCTGAAGAGGCTTCTTGGAGACCTGATACAATATTGGATGAGTATCCATACTTGAAGGATACAATGGTGGCTGAAGCCTATTGCTTATGGAGCTAGTATTGGTGCAGACTGGTTCAAGACAGCACGCTGTTTTAGAACAGTTTTTGTCGTACTTCATTTTCAGAATTGAGCTATCTACATGAGCTTAAAGTACTCTTCAAGAGCTTCGTTTTGATATGTGGTACACTTCATTTGGACACTTCTATCAAAAGTTATGGCTGATTTGGTCCAGCAGGGACTGTTATTTCAACAAGCTGTCTACTTTTCTTTGGAACTATTTGTTGAAGATTCTATGGCTCCAATGGCTTCTAAAGTTTTTCAAACCATGTATATAGCAGGGTCCACTTTCCGTACTTCAAATTCAGCCCTTGTAATGATAAATTCTTCACTCATTCCCTATTTGTAAAGCTGTAAAACAGAGTAGTACTCTGTTCTATCCATCTTTTCTTTAGTTCTTTCTAGTTTTGTTTTTGGGGACAAAAACTTTTGGGAAGGGATGGATTGTAAGAAGCTGGGAATACTTAGAATACTAATAATATGCCATGTCACATTGACACTGGTATATAAGGAGAGAAGTTGTAAATTTTCACATCTTTTTGACATATCAATACAATTACAATCTTTCTCTTCCTTCTTGCTCCAAGCTTCCATGGCTTCTTCATCTTTCCTGTCTTTCTCTCTCCAATTCTAGTCTTTCTCTCTCCTCTTCTTCTTTCCCTAGTTCTCTCTCTGACACATTGATAATAAAAGTAGATGGCCAGTACATACACATGTACATATGCATACATGTGAGACGTGTGCAAACATATACGCATATGTATTGATATATATACACATGTATGCATATGTGCATACATTCTCATACATCATAAGCATATATATGTTGCATAAAAATAAAAATTTCACTCATTTTCTATAGTGCATGTGCATTTGTGATCGTATTACATACGCATGTTTGACCATTAAAATATCATATGATGTTCAACCATTAAAATGTCATATCATCTCATATGTCTAATTGAAAAAGAAATTCATAAAGAGCCAGAGAGAGAGAGATATGTGTGTGTGTGTGTGTGTGTGTGTGTGTATATATATATATATATAAGTTTTCAAAGACTTATGTTTCTTCTTTTCATAATCATATCATATAGTCAATTAAAAAAGAGAAAGAGAAAGAGCATGTCTTGAAAGAAAAGCTCTAAATAATATATAAAATAGATTAGTGAGTGTCACATCCCCATAAATTCCATTTTCATGTATTCAATATTGCATTGGTCTAAATTGCCAAAGCTTTAGAAGTTGGGATTATGTTCCTTATATCAACCTCCCATGAATCCTCTTGCCATATGAAATGTGTTTTTAAACATCGAGGCGAAGCACTAGGAGAATTTAAGCGCAAAGCACCTAGTACGTATTGTAAAACCACACACAAATGCACATAGACCATTAAAACACATGAACTATATATATATATATATATATATATATATATATATATATATATATATATATATATATATATATATATATATATATATATATATATATATATATATATATAACGTATACGAGTGTGTACGGGATCATATAGTGATTCTAATAGTTGAACATGTTTATGTAATGTATACATACTAGAAAACCACACAAATGCACGTATACTATAAAAATACATGATAATACATGTACTTGTACACACATATGTGCAAACATACATGCACACGTATGCATATATATACACATGTATACATATTACATGCTCACACACACGTAAACATATATAAGTGAGAGAAAAAATGACGAGAGAGAGAGAGAGAGAGAGAGAGAGAGAGAGAGAGAGAGAGAGAGAGAGAGAGAGAGTGTGTGTGTGTGTGTGTGTGTGTGTGCGAGTGTGTGTACATGTACAAAGAAATGGTAGAAAATAAAAGTGACAAGAGAGGAAGAGAAGATACACATATATAAGACCACTTAAATAGACACACAAGTTTAAACACACATATACATACATACACATGTATACATATATATGTGCACATGTATATGCACACACACATACAACATATGGAAAACAAGAAGAGGCAAAAAGGAAAAAATGCATGTGAGTGTGTGCACCATTCATATGTATGCATACATACATATTAAATGTATAACGTAATATTACATCAAAGTTAATCTTGTATAATGTGATTAATATAATATTAATGGTATATTATATAATACAAGTACATTATATGTCTCAACCTTAATTAACAAAAGATACACACACACATACACATGCATTTATAATTTATATAAAATAATAATTATAAATAATATCTATATTTATTTATAATTTAATTTAACATAATCATTATAGCACAAAAATGAAATGTAATTACTATAATGAATAATGTAAGGGGTATATTCTATGTATATGTTCACATATAATAGAATTATATAGATAATTGTTATTGCAATATAATGTAATTACATTATCATAATATAATATATATAACAAATATAATATGATATAATATAATTCATATATATTTATATATATATAAAACGAATCCTCTCTTCTTCTTCCTTCTCGCCTCTCTTGGCTTACGAATTAGAAGCATATGTGCTCTTTCATCCCTAGGGCTGTGGGTGTGAGACTCTCTCTCTCTCTCTCTCTCTCTCTCTCTCTCTCTCTCTCTCTCTCTCTCTCCCTCTCTCTCCCTCTCTCTCCCTCTCTCTCTCTCTCTCTCTCTCTCTCCCTCTCTCTCTCTCTCTCTCTCTCTCTCTCTCTCTCTCTCTCTCTCTCTCTCTCTCTCTCTCTCTCTCTCTCTCTCTCTCTCTCTCTCTCTCTCTCTCTCTCTCTCTCTCTCTCAGGCAATGGGCTATAAGCAAATGAAATATGCATTAGGATGTGAAGTGCACTAATTGTTTATTTACATTAGCATTGTGAGAACTTTGGCATGAAGCACCTAGTATATCTTATTGAGCCATCTTTCCAAAAGGAAGGTTACAACATTTTACCCAATACACATCTCTCACAAATATATTTTATAATAGTAGGTAATGAAGACACCAAGTTTGATTTTTGCAAGCATAGTAAACTAACAAAAGTTAGATGACTGAAATGTGCTTGCTAAAGTTTTGCATCTAAAATAACCCAATCAAGCCAATCTTAGCAAGTGTGTAAATTGACTAGAAATTCTTTTTTATCTTTGATACATATAAAGTACCAAAAACTGTGAAAGTACAATTATTAGCAAAAGTCAATATGACTTCACCAAATCCTTAAAGAGGATAAGAGGTTTTGTTGATGCATTGGCAACACTATCCTTAGGGGTAGACTAAAGAAGACAAACTATGTTGAAAAGTAATGTGCTTAGTGGCACTATTATCAAAGCACCATACAATCTAAATCCACATTAGACATCCAAGAATCATGTAATTAAGGATTATAATTGCATTGCATACTAAATTTATATTTTGTATCTTGCACAAAATTTGCAAATTGTGAATATTTTATTAAGAAGAATGAGATTAAGAATATGTTATTTTCATTCTTATTGGCCCTCATAAAAAGATTGTTTGTAACATAACCTTTATCCATGTGTTTCACTCTCTAATTGCTTATGTAGGTAAGCAACATGGTTCTCACTTCTTCCTCTATACAAACATGGAAGTGTAGAATATTTAGCTATGTTGTGCAAGCAAATGTGTGGAGTCATGGTATATTTAATAAAAAATGCAATCAAGGCATGAAGATTGTGTATCCTTGCTATCCTAGAAAATTCACTTACTAGTAGTAGGTAGTGGTGCTTTAGCACTAATCAAAGTTGAATTTGGAATTCACAACATCCCCAACAATATATATTTCTATTGTGATTGTAGCTTCTATAGTCACAAGATGTATATAACTTCCTTGCATGATGTTCCACGACTTGATTGTAACTAATACACGATGCATCATACAAGCCCATAATGGATAGTTGTTTCCATCCAACTTGTCCTTAACACCTAACATATGGAATATGTCATTGTTGTCACCCATGGCGATTGATTGCGTACTTCATACAAAATTTGCATATTTTGAGGAAAATTTTGCATAAAACCAACATATTCTATATAGGACAACAAAGTATATTATAAAAGTTATTACTTGCAAAAATACACCCTAAGAATGCTTGTTGAATCTTATATATATATATATATAATGGGTGGAGATGAATTGAAGAGTGTGTTGATGACCATGCCCAAGGAGTGAAGCCCACTTTAATAATGAATCTTTGATTCAAGGGTTGCAATACGCACACAACTTGAAGAAGAAGAAGAAGATTTAGAAGATTGAATTTGCCATGAAGTGAATGGGCATGTATAGGAAGTCATGGAAAAAAGACCTCCTAGTAAGGGAAAAAGAGCGCCCTAGTGGTCCTATGTGTATTCACACATATCATTATCAAAATATGGTGCCTGATATGCTACCCTCTTATCTCTCAAGTGGAACTCTTTGTGGTATCAAAGCTCCAACAAGAAGAGCTCTAGAGATCATTAATCCTTGTATATATATGACTTGATGTAATGGTTCAAAGTCCTCTCAAAAGAGGCAATGCTACTGCTACTTGATCTCATGTGAATGATGTTGCAGTTGAATCTCATAACCGTAAGTGTGGCACCTAGGCTTGTTCAATTGATATCATTGACTTCTAATAGTCTTGTTCATATCTGCTATCGTCATAACCAATGGTTTCTCACAGACCCAATGAATTTTGGAATTCCCTATTCAATCCATCACATTCTTCAATCAACTCTATCCTCATGTGGTAGAGGCTTGGTGCCTAGATCTTTGCTCTAGAGATAAGTGTTAATGTGACTAGTGTACCAAAAAGCCAAATTTTGATGCATCACTCCTAGAACAATACTTGTGTACACTATCCCTCAAGTGTACCTTCTATTACAAAACCCTATGCTATCTAAGACCTTATCATGTCCTGCACATGGAGAATCAAGGCTCTTTAAAGGTCTTGCTCAAATATACATATGCTTTAACTATTTCAATGGGACTCTCAATAAAAAGTAAATTGGTGCTCTGGTATGGTTACCCAAGGCTGTGTAGTGTTTAATCTTTTGTTCTAGGCCAAATTTTGCTTCTTTGGTAAAAATTAAGGGTCATGAGAAAGTTTGGCTAGAAGTAGGGCCATTTTTGAGTCCCCAATATCAAAATGATAATTTAAAGTTTGAAAATTTGGTAGAAAATTTGGGTCTTGATAGCCTAAAATTGGTATTTTGCAAAGAGATGTAAGCACATCTATTGGCAACCATACAAAGACATGTTAGGCCATGTGATAAGTTACCTCTCCGGTTGAGGGTTTTGTTGCTAATCTACAATAACTTTTTCAAGAGAGGATCTTGAAAAAAGAACATTGGTGTTGTTAAATACCATGACCTTGGTCTTCCCAAGGTTTAGTGAAAAGTCTCTATTTGCATAGAGGTAGTAGGGCATTTAGATAATGTTGAAGGTCCCCAAGGGAGTTAAGCACAGAGCAATTTGGGAATGAGTAGTCAAGAGCAAGGCTCACACCGGGGCCTCCCAAATTGTCTAGTAATCAACTATTTCATCAATATAGAGGCTAAACAAAATAAGCGACCAAGGGTTTCCTTTGCCCCAATGGTGCTAGTCATTGTGTTTGATAATCGTTTAGGTGGTTGCACTCTCCCTATCATCAACTCATACAAAGAGGTATTTGGTTCTTGTAGTATATATAGCTCATAAATGTGGCTTGTGGTCTAGTGTCAAAGGCTTTATAAAAGTCTATAAAACAACAATAAATCCTTCTCCCACATGCCTTGTCCTTTCTCTATGATGCCTCTCAAGTGTGATCCAACATAGTGTATCCTTGAAATTGTCATGCCATGTAGCTTTGTGTCGGCTAGCCATTTAGCTCATGCTCAATGATAGAGGCATAAATCTTGGCCAGAGAATGGTGGCGAATCATCTTACTACTATATTATTTTTGCAGTAGGTTTGGAAGGCCTCGAACCTCCAGAGGGCTTCTCGAACCTACCTCCTTCTCCAAACCTCCCTTTTTCAATCAAAACCCCCTTCTCTCCCCTCTTTCTCATGTGTAATCTCTTCTTTTCTCTTCCCCCTCCATTTTTTTATTAAAGCCCCTCTCACCTTCATTTTTAAATTTAAAACCCCCTCCTCTTTCTCTCGCTTATAATCTCTCTCTTTCTTTTTCCCCTCCCCTTTTTAATTAAATTCCTCCCCCCTCTCCCCCTCTCTCTCATTTGTAGGGCCTAGGTTCTCTCTCTCTCTCTCTCTCTCTCTCTCTCTCTCTCTCTTTGTTAGATTAAACTTTTTAATTAAATATATCTTATTTTTTAAATTTAAAGTTTTTCAAACTTAGTTTTTCACACACTTTGAGAGAGAGAGAGAGAGAAGAAGAAGAAGAAGAAGAAGAAGAAGATAGAGAGGGGAGGGGGGAAAGAGGAAAGAGAATAGTCTTTTTTCATTAAATATAATTCTTTTTCCCCTCTCCCCCTCTCTCATGTGTAGGGCTTAGGTTTTCTCTCTCTCTCAATTAGATTAAATATTTTAATTTAAAATTATTAATTCAATATTTTTAAAAACTTTTTTTAAATTTAAAGTTTTTTGGACATAGTTTTTCACACACTTTGAGAGGAAGATAGAAGAAGAAGAAGAAGAAGGATAAAAAAGAACAAGAAGAAGAAAGAGAAAAAGACAGAGAGAGAGGGGGAAAGCGAAAAAAGAATAGTTTTTTTAAAATTCAACATTTTTAAATATATTTTTCTACTTTGAGAGAGAGAGAGAGAGAGAGAGAGAGAGAGAGAGAGAGAGAGGAAACATATACTTTGAAAGAGAGAAAATAGGGAGGAGAGAAAGAGAAAGAGAGAAAATAGAAAATAGAGAGAGAAGAAAAAATATATAGAGAGGAAAGAGAGCGAGAGAAAAAAACTTGAGAGAGAGAGAGAGAGAGAGAGAGAGAGAAATATACGAGCAAAAAAGAAAGTAGAGGAGAGGGAGGGAGAGAGAGGGGGAACATTGAGAAAGAGAACTATAGAGAGAGAAAATATAAAATTTAAGAGAGAGAGAGATAGAGAGGAAATATATACTTTGAAAGAGAGAAAATAGGGAGGAGAGAAAGAGAAAGAGAGAAAAGAGAAAATAGAGAGAGAAGAAAAAATATATAGAGAGGAAAGAGAGCGAGAGAAAAAAACTTGAGAGAGAGAGAGAGAGAGAGAGAGAGAGAGAGAAATATACGAGCAAAAAAGAAAGTAGAGGAGAGGGAGGGAGAGAGAGGGGGAACATTGAGAAAGAGAACTATAGAGAGAGAAAATATAAAATTTAAGAGAGAGAGAGAGAGAGAGGAAAAGAAAAAAGGAAAAGAGAGGAGAGAGAGGGGAGAAGAAAAGGGGGAAGAGAGATAGAGAGAAGAAAAGGAGAGAGAAAAGAATAAGAAGAGAGAGATTTTGAACACAAAGAAAGAATTATAGAGAGAAGTGATAAAAATTAAAAGAAAGAGAAAGGAAAAAATTTAAAGAGATGAAAAAATGAAAAAAAAGGAGAGAGATAGTAAATGAAAAATTAGAAATAGAGAGAGAAAAGAGAAGAGAGAAAGATGAGAAATCTTATTACTATATTATTTTAGCTATAGGTTCGGAAAGCCCCAAACCTTCAGAGGGCTTCCCGAACCTACCCCTTTCCCAAACCTCCATTTTTCAATCAAAACCCCCTCCTCTCCTCTCTTTCTCACATGCAATATCCCATTTTCTCTTCCCCTTCCCTTTTTTCATTAAAGCATTTCTCCCCCCTCACCTCCCTTTTTAAAATTAAAACCCATTCCCCTCTCTCTCACTTATAATCTGTTATAAAATCCAAGATACATGCTTGACTTTCTTATATACTTAAAATATATATGGCGAATATTATGTTGGCACAAAGGGAGAATAGATGAGAGAAAAGAAAGATGTAGAGAAATTGGCAACACACTAGGGACTGGAAGATGGGCCAGTTCCCCCCTTGTGGAGTTATATTATTGACAAGGTACAAGCTTCTCCGTTACACATAAGCCAGCTCTTACTTGTAGATCTTGGAAACAATATCACAGTTCCTTGCACGGTATACAACCGGCTAACACTTGCACAACTTGGAAGTTGGCACCTTTTGATCCTTCTTGAGTCTCCTTCTCTCCTACACAATATGTGTAGGGCTCTCCTCTCGGCGTTTGATTTCAGCAGAGCTTCTGCAGCACTTGCACCTTCTCTTCTCCTCTTGGAACTTGATTTTAGCAGGGCTTCCGCAGCATTTGCACCTTCTCTTCTCCTCTTGGATACATGCAAAGTGATGCTTCATTCACCCCCTCCCTTACACCCAAAGAGAGCCTCCTCTTTTTTATAGGCTTTCAAGAGCTTCTCTTCTTGGAGAGAGAGTTGAGTTGTTCTTCATGCAAGATGTGGTTGTTCCACTCTGCATCACTAATTTCGAGATATCTCTTTGTGTGTTGTTTGGATGAAAATACGTCCAACACAAAAGTTGTAGATCTTGTTGTTTTCGATAACCCATGCGGCCCAGTTTTAGATATCGTTTTTCTATTGCGATATATTTTAAAAATAGATTTTCCAAAAAAAAATAAACTATACTCTTAACTTATAGTCCATGCAACCATTTTGAGTCATAGATAAGGAGAGTTCATTAGATTGCTTTGGGCCTCAACCTTAAGATTGAATTCCGCACAAAAGCTTATGTCATTTTAGACCTTAGAAAGAGAAAATCACTTCTCTCCTCATTTTCAGAGGATCATGTTCTCTTGTCTTTCTTAGTGAGAGAATTCACTCTCTCATCTTTCTTAATGAAAGAAAAGACTTTAAACCTTGACTTGTAGGGGAGAAGATGACCCCAAATGAATGCAATGCTCATTACATACAAGTAAACATTCCCAGGCGTCCCTGGATGCACACATAAATACATATACATAATGCTAATGCACTTCCTCTTCTTAGAACTCAATCCATCTTCATTTATGTGTAACTCCTTGTTCTTGTGTACACTCTTACACTTGGCAGACACTTCTTTCCCCCTTCATAACTTGTACTACCTGTACCAGATATCCCCGTCACAGTGCTCTGATCACCCCATTAAGTGATGCACTAGGAATATTTATCTCTAAATGGTCTCATGGCCATGCTAGATCATCATCAACACTTAAAGAAAAGCGAGTCGTTAATTTATTGACATGAATTTATTAATAGAGAATGCATAATAAGCAATCAATTTAGTGACATCCCTCTGGCTTTTAAACAGTTGACCTCAACTATAGAGGGGATACATAGTCCTTAAGAAGATCTGGAAAGTCTTGTAGTTCTCTCTCAGTCATAAACTGAGCGTCCAATGGGGGATAATTCTTAAACTTAACCAGATACTTCTGTAATACCTTACCTGACTTTAGAGTATTGTCCTAATGGTGTAAAATTCTTTCAATCACAAGGAACTCTTCTGTTTCTTCTATGTCAGGTAAATCTTCCTTGATTTGTTCCATTGGAGATTCTCCAATATAGGGACGTAGCAAACTTATATGGAAAGCATTATGAATGTTCCAATGACTTGGTAGATCCAAACAAAAAGTCACATTGTTTATCTTATCTGTGATCTTGAAAGGGCCATAATAGTTATTAGAAAGCTTAACCGTTTTACCCTTTTGACCTTTCTGCTTCTTTAAGCGAGCCTTCTCAAACTTAAGAAGAATATATTGTCCCAACTTGAGATCTAACTTACGACAATGCTTATCTGCTTTGCATTTATACTTCTCTTGTGTCCTTTGGATAGTAGCTTTTACTTGAGTGAAAGTTGTATCAATGTCTCTAACAAACTCATCTGCTGCAAATATCTTATCCTTCGTAAGAATAATGGGTGGTAAATGAGGCTTACCATAGATGATCTCAAAGGGTACCTTACCAGTACTAGAGTGCACCGTATTATTGTATGCAAACTCTATAAAGGCAAATACTTTTTCCATTCTCTTTGATTATCAGAGACATAGGATTTCAAAAGATCCAAAATAGTAGAATTAGCACTTTCACTCTGCCCATCCATTTGAGGATGACAAGAGAATGAAAACTTTAACTTTGTCTCGAGGTTCTTGAAGAGAGCTTGCCAAAAGAGGCTGGTCATGTGGGGATCTCGATCACTTATAATGGACTTAGGCATGCCATGATGCTTGAAAATATGAGCAATGAATAGCTTAGCCATATGATCGGCTTTGATTGTCTTTCTCACAGGTATAAAGTGAGCTTGCTTACTAAATCTATCAACGATAGTCCAGATTTCATCATTGCCTGCTTGTATGCGAGGAAGCTCCATGATAAAGTCCATGGCTATACTTTCCCAAGGCTCATTGGGAATAGGTAATGGCTTTAGTAGACCAGGTGATTTATGCCTGTCATACTTTACTTTTTGACATATCTTGTACTCATGGACATATCTTTCAATGTCAGCTCTAAGAGTGGGCCAAAAGAAATATATTTCCAATGCTTGAGTAGTGGGTAGAATACCCCTATGTCCAGCATATGGAGATGCATGTGCTTCATCCATTACCTTGTGTCGTTATGGTAATGCTAAACAAATTGCTTGATGATGATACAAATAACCATCTCGAATCGAGTAAGGTGTAATCGACAAACCTGAGTTAAGCTGATCCCATATGGTTGAGAAGTCAAAATTAGTTGCATACATTTTGGGTAAATCCATGAACTCGTTATGGTAAACATTTGTGATTGCATTCACTTGAGGTCGTCATGATAGAGCATTTGCTACCGCATTCTTAGTTCCAAATGTGTGAAGGATTTGAAAATAAAACATAGATAAGAAATTTGCCCAACGCATCTATTTCTCTGAGAGCTTCTTCTGAGTGAGGAAGTATCTTAGACTTTGGTGATCTGTTTTAATAACAAAATCTGTACCAAGTAAATAGTGTTTCCATACTTGAAGAGCATGTACCACTGCCATAAGCTCTTTCTCATATATTAGAGCATGTAGCTCATGGTCCTTGAGGCGTCGGCTCTCAAATGCTATTGCATGATGCTCTTGGTTAAGCACAGCTCCAATGCAATCCCCAAAAGCATTGCAGTGAACTTCAAAAGGTTTTTAAAGATCCGGAACTATGAGAACTAGTTCTTGAGTCACAAGAAACTTAATTCTTTCAAAGGCTTGTAGTTGCCTTGATCCCCAGCAAAAAGGCATTCGCTTCTTAGTAAGGTCATGTACTAAAGGAGATGCAACATACACAAAACCCCATATGAACCTCCTATAGTATAAACGTAGACCCAAGAAACTTCTAACTTCATGTACAGAAATAGGTGTAGGCCATTCAACAATGGCTCGAATCTTCTTAGGATCCATTCTCACCAAATTGTGAGAAACAATATGGCCTAAGTAATAAATTTCTGAAAGGAAAATTCACTCTTCTTAGCATTGACTTGTAGTCTATGCTTACGAAGCTCTTAGAAAACAATAGATATATTTTTTCTATGCTCTTCTTCAAACCGTGAAAATATTAGAATGTCATCAAAGAAGACACCTACGAACTTTGAGTGAGGTGGTTTGAAAATTCTCTCCATCATTCGATTGAATGTGGTGGGTGTATTAGTCAAACCAAATGGCATGACTAAGAACTCATATAGTCCAAATGTCGTACGAAAAGCTGTCTTATGAACATCTTCAAGTGCTATCCATATATGGTGAATAGCTGCTCTTGAGATCAATGCGACTAAAGATACTAGCCCCTTGCAACTTATCCAAGATATCATCTACCCTTGGGATAGGAAAACAATTCTTGATTGTGATCTTGTTCAAAGATCTGTAGTCTATGCACATACGGAAAGAACCGTCTTTCTTTTGAACAAGTAAGACTGGAGAGCAGTATGGAGAAGAGCTAGGTTGAACTAACCCTTTTTCCAACAATTTGTTTACTTGTGTTAGGATCTCCTCTTGCTGACTTGCATTAACTCGGTAAGGCGGTTGGTTAGGTGGTGAACTGCCTGTGATAAGATCAATTGTGTGATCTTCCGGGCACTTAGGAGGTAACTCTTCTAGGAGTGAATCACTATGGGTGCAAGTAGAAAATATTATTGGTCGCGGTAATCCCCAATTCTAAGATTCAACTTCCCTTGAATAGGAGTAGAATTGGTTGTAAGTCCTTCAAATGCTGAACTTGATCCAATTGGTGTTCCCAATTGATCCGGTGGAATTTATAGCCTTTCAATAGTATCTACTAACATAAAATTATATGCAGACCCTGGATCAAAGAGTATCAAAACTCGTTGATTGTTGAATGTCCCCCAACCCTTTAGAAGTTGTATTTTCTTCTCATTTGAATGTGTTAGCTTGCACATTCGGAACAGAATTTGAGGATGGCAGAGGAGGATCTTTAACCACATTTGCTTCCTTCCTTTTGTGAGGACAATCAGGCTTCATATGCCCCAACTCACCACAAAGAAAGCACCTTCCTTCCTCTTTGTACTTTTGTATCTCAGAGGGCGAGAGATACTTGCGCTTCTTCTTGTTACCCTATGGCTTTGAATATTGGTCATGGGTAAAGGTAGGTCTTCTTCGATTAGTCATGTCTCTTAGGTTGATTATAGAGCTGCTCTTGTCTAGCTCTATAAGAACTCATCTCCAACTTTTGAGATGTACCAGGTGTATGCAAACTTTCAGCTATGATGATAGACTCCATCAAGCGAGATAAGGTTTCATGTGGATACACCTTCATGGTTCTGTGTAAATGAGGGAGTAGGTGCGCTTCAAACTTCCTTTTCTTCTCTTCATCACTGATCTCCATGAAAGGAGTAACCTTGAGAAGAGTAAACCAAAACTTGTCCACATAACTAGTGACCTTTTCATGCTCTTTCTGGCCTAGCCAATCCCATTCCTTGATATCATTCTCAAAATCAGGAGGCAAGAACTGAGCATAAAACTTCTTCTTGAACTTTTCCCAAGTCGTAGGTTTCCTTCCCTCCAAAATGAGAGTCAACCACCAATTGCTATAGCGGTGTCTTTCAAGTACATGCATACATGCCTTAGCTTGGACTTTTCTGAGAAATTACCATAAGAAAAAGCAACTTCAAATGGCCTAACAAAGGCTAACATCTTAGCAGGATCTCTCTTGCCGGTGTAAGAGTCAAACTTTATGTCCTTATCCCCAGACTTGAAAGTCTTAGTCTTCTTAAGCTTGCTCCTCTTATGGTCCCTCTTTGTCCATTTGCGGATTGCACGAGACTTAAAACCAAGAGAGTAGAAACTAGAAGATGATGAGAAGGAGAAGGAACTTGAGTAATCAGGGGAGTAGCTGGTTGCTGAGGGAGATGACTCCCTCCTTATCCGCCTCACTCGAGGTGAGGTCTTTTTACTCTTCTTGGCCCAAAAGTTCTTTTTCCTTCTAGGAAGCTTCTCAACAAACAATTGTATTCTTTGCATCTTCACCATCAATTGGTGCAATGGTGTTTCCTCAAGTATCACCATCTTTTGGAGGATTTGGTCATTCATAAGTAGCTTCTTCCCTTGCCCTTAAGCTGTCAATCAATTAATGTACTTTGAGAATCTCCAACAAGCTACGATACTCTGTCAATTGAGCCTGTAATTGCTCACTTGTAGATGCTTCATCATTTGCCATCTTTACCTTCTTTTTGCAAGGATCACCTTTACTTTGAGAAAAGCAAAGAGACATGCTCTGATACCACTGTTATTAAATCCGAGATACATGCTTGACTTTCTTATATACATAAAATATATATGGCGAATATTATGTTGGCACAGAGGAAAAATAGATAAGAGAAAAGAAAGATGTAGAGAGAGAGGTAGAGAAATTGGCAACACA